>NC_057350.1:153770694-154378652 GCF_016509475.1 Prionailurus bengalensis | reverse complement strand
CTTCCAGGGCTGCACAGAGTGTGGAGGGCCCGGGATGACTTCCGAGTGTTGCCTGTAGGCATCGGGGGGTGGCTAGCCCTTGAGCTGAGGTTGACAAGATCAGAGCTGGTTTTAGACACATCTTTCACCAATTTCCTTAATTTCTACACAGTCACAGAGTTTGAAATGGAAACCGGGTTGCGGCCTTAGAATGAGCCAGTGTGTGTCGTGGCCTTTGTGCTCTGACCCTCGTCCAGCGTGATATGTGTGTCATCCCCCCTGTGTTCCTTCCTCTGCTTCTGCACACAGTGTTCCTTACTTGATGAGGCAGATGACTTATGTAAGAAGACCACATGCAGGACACACATTCTTACGGCATGAAGCTTCCTCTGTCTTCTTCACTTTCCTTCTCTCGGGTTGTGGTCCTCCCGTGCTGTTACGGACGCTAAAATTCAGTCTGTTCTCCTTTTCGGTAGAAAGTGTTTCTCACTGTAACCTTTTAGTAGAGCCTCTCCTTAAAGAAGACCTGGCAGGAGACACAGCCTCTCCACCAGCTGGCTCATTTGAACTTTTCCTTACTTACTTCCCAGGGCCCGAGGATACTGTACGTAGAGTAGACAGTCTGACAGGCAGAGAGAGCCTGGGTTTCTTCATGTAAGTGCGTTTTGGTAAGCCAGGGAACAGCTTTAAGTCTTTGCTGGGTAATCTGCTGCAGATTCAGGATCACTGGTGAATTTAGAGGTGGGTTCCTCATTAACGTTTAGAAACGTGAAGAAACACCTAGCGACAGTTCTGGGGTCTTTTGACAGACATACTTGCATGTGCGTGTGTGGTTCATAGTGAATATAAACGGACTCTTGGGTGCTTTGAACCTTACAAGCTATTGACAGTAAAGAAATGTTCCTATAATCATGAGTCCCTAAATTCTAGGTGTTCGTGGCTTCCTAAAAACAGTCTTCGTAGACAGTATACCCAAACCATTTAAAATTGCTTCAGAGTGTTAATAAAAAGAATACGGAAAGACTTAACCACTTCTTATTTTCTCTCGCCATTTAAGGCCACATATGTGCTTAGTTTCTCGATTTCGCTTTAACGTGAAGACTCTGTTCTGTCTAGGCAACACAATTTAAAGGATGAGGGTTTTTGTAAAATGCCTTTGGAATTCTCCAAGAGTTTAAATGGTATTTTTTTTTTTTTTTGATTCTCAGAATGGCAGAGGCAAAGGTAAAGGGAGGGAAGGGTGCTGAAACCTTGCCACGTATGGGGTTTGTGATTAAAGAATAGTATTAGTTGATCTGTTAGTGGAAACAAATATTAGAAGTATGTCAAGTGCCTGGCCTGGGCTTAGCACATAATAGGAATTTAAAAAATGTTAGTTTCTTTCCTTCCTGGTGATAATTCTACCTTTTTTTCTAATGATGTGAGTAATGTAAAATTAAAAGTTTTTTAATGTTTGTTTATTTTTGAGAGACAGAGAGAGACAGAACGTGAATGGGGGAGGGGCAGAGAGAGGGAGACGCAGAATCTGAAGCAGGCGCCAGGCTCTGAGCTGTCAGCACAGAGCCTGACGCGGGGCTCGAACTCACGAGCCATGAGATCATGACCTGAGCCGAAGTCGGAAGCTTAACCGACTGAGCCACCCAGGCACCCCGAGAAATGTAAAATTTTTTATTATTGTGTCATCTTTTCCTCAGTGACCTTCTCTGGCCCCCAGCCCCGCCCCCTGCACACACACACGCACACACACAGTGTGTGTAACCGTGAACAAAGAACGTTACAGTGAGTTCCCTAGGTGCCCCTGCCGTCCTCTGTGGGCATCCCTGGGGGAGAGCACTAGCACCTGAATTTGTATGTAAGCACTGAACTTGTTATCCTACTTATTTCGTGAGTGTATCTTATTTCATCAGGTATCTTCTTTCCTCTCTGTCTCCCTCAAAACATCTCATCTTGATACAAAATAGGGAATTTCAACCTTTGAGGAGAATTTTCCACGAGCTTATGGGTGACAGTCTGACTTACGGTATATGCATTTAGATCTGCACAATTTATGATCTTGTTTTGCAAGCCACCATGTGTAATGTTTTGATTCATCATGTTTTCTACCCAACAAAACATCTCGTGTTTATTTAAAATGTAATTTGTATTTCTATTAGGCTGATGTGCTGCATGTTGTAAAAAATACCTACTAAGCATGTTCATGTTCATGCAGTAGCCCATGTTTATGAGATATATGATGTGATTTAGTTAAAGCTGAACTTCTGATGATTTAGAGCTTGGCAATACATTACTTTCTAGATAGATTTCTATAAGTGAAAAGCCTTATAAAATGAATGAGTAATAAAGTTCCATTTTAATACGACAAAGGGCCAAGAGCATTAGAACTTTATATAGCTTCATGCTATTGTAATTGCATCTTCTTGAAATAATACCAACCCAGGCATTGTGGAGAGTCCTTTTAAATTGAAATTCTAGCGTTGGCTGTTATTTCCTTGACTAATATCTTCACATCATACTTCTTTGGTCGTGGCTTCCATTGAGAGCACTAAAGAATCCCACCAGCAGAACATGTCAGAATGGGTGAAACGTCATCTGCTCAACTGTCTGTGATCATCTCTTGTTTTTCTTGTAGACCATGGCGAAGGTTATAACCACTGTCCTGAAGTTCCCTGATGATCAGACTCAGAAAATTTTGGAAAGAGAAGATGCTCGGCTAATGGTAAGCTTTAAAAGTAGGCTACGGATAGAAGACGACTTTATCGCAATCTCTGACTTTATCGCATGCTCTGTTTCATTTACAAAGACTCTGAGGTGGTCAAAGACATTTTAAATGTTTCATTTTTATTGTACCGTAGCGTAAAAACTGAGAGCGAATCTACATTAAGAAAGTTTAACCGAGGGCAAATAGGAATTGGTGTCTTCAAGGAAAGAACAGTCTTTTTCAATAGCTTTTATGAGGTTAACACCTACACGTGCTATCTGGGATTTCCAGAACCCGGGCTGTTTATGGAAAGGACAGAAAAGGCATTTGTCCTGGTATATCCAGTAATAATTTTTAATCAGATTACACCATGATGTTGGATGTTCTGTATTACATTTCCTTATCCTCCGTAGTGGTTTTCAAATACGGTAATTCTGACTGAAAGAATGTAAGCATTTTTGAGCTTTTGAGATACCCAGCAAGGGAGATGTAGGTAACGGAATTATTAGAAACCTTTGTGTGAAGTCAGATGTGATTGAAATGAAATAAATACACACTTCGTAAATGATGCAAAATCCTCTTGCCTGACTTCTTTTTGCTCTGGGCCAGTAATGCAGTAAGAAAAGATCCATTCTAAGCACAGTGTGAAATTTGTTGGGAAGTCTCGGGTCTTGCCTCAGCTTTCTCTTTCTCCTTCCTTTTCTTGTCTTGCTGGTAGCCTGCATCACCCTCCACGTCCTCCCCCATCTCTCTACCTGTTTTAAGATTTCAGCACCGCTGTTCTCTTCTCTCTCCTCACTGAAGCAAGCAAAGGTCTTCTCCTTAGTGATGGGTTAGCCTGTGTCTGACTATCTCCAGTAAGGACTAAGTCATTACCTCCTAAAGCATCCTATCTTAATTCAACAGACTACGTCTCTTAACAAAAGTTCTTGCTTATCTTGAGCCCCAATCTTCCTTCCTAGTAGTGGTCACCAGTTTCTTCTGGTTTTTACCTATGGAACTCAACCAAAAAATCTGTCAATGGCCTGAATGGAAGGCTTTTCTTCTCCAGGCCAGATACCTGGAGCTGCATCCCAGGGCTCCTCCTGGTTGGCTCAGTGGGTAGAGCGTGCAACTCTTAATCTCAGGGTCATAAATTCAAGCCCTACATTTGGCGTGGAGTCTGCTTAAAATTAAAAAAAATTGCATCCCTACTGACTGAGCCAGCCAGGTATGGCTTCTCTCTTCTGATGCATTGCTTTCTCCAAGGTCATCCCTGCATCCCTGACCTTTGTCCTAGTACTTTATTGCATATTTTGTCATATACCTATTGTATATTTTCTGAGACAGTTACAATTATTTTGACTAACATTAAGTGTTTTTTGGAAAGTATTCTTCCCTGTATCTAGTGGTCTGAAAAACATTGTTATACCTCTGTAGTTATTTCTGGTTATACATTTTTTTTGATGTTTATTTATTTATTTTGAGAGGTAGGGGAGGGGCAGAGAGAGAGAGAATCTCAAGCAGGCTCTATAATGTCAGTGCAGTATAGATGGGGCTCGATCTCATGAACCTGAGATCATGACCTGAGCCGAAACAAGAGTTGGATGCTTAATCAGCCGAGCCAGCTGAGCCCCTCTGGTTATACATATTTTTTATAAGAAGTATGTCACTATAATGTATGCCCTTCACCAATAGAATGTTGTTTTAAATTATAGCAAACAGTTCTAAAATGCAGCTGCTCAGAGTAGTTTTTCTCCTCACTGAATTTGCCTTTGTGTAAATAAAACTCTCCAGTGCAATTGGAACCTGTCAACATGATTCTGTCATTATGGCCTGTTTAAGAAAATATTTTTAAATGATCTAATGCACCTTTGTTCATTCTGCCATGGCCTCTTTATCATCTTGATTTTGGGGTATGGCAAACCCTCATTGTTGGGCTACATTTTATCCGGATTTGCGTTAGAGTTTAGATTCATCCTAAGTCATGGCCACGGCAGATAAGGTGGGAAACACCCCCCTTCACCCCATACACACATGCAGTCTTAGACTGGTTCGCCTTGAAGGAAATTAATTGAATTGATTACATGTACATAGTGAACCATGTTAAAAAAAAAAAAAACCTTTTAAAGGAGATGGAATTTTTTT
Source organism: Prionailurus bengalensis (assembly GCF_016509475.1). NCBI lineage: Eukaryota > Metazoa > Chordata > Mammalia > Carnivora > Felidae > Prionailurus > Prionailurus bengalensis. The sequence continues at coordinate 154,373,848 of NC_057350.1, read as the reverse complement.
TTTTTTTTTTAGTTTCACTAAAAAGAAATCTTTGAAAACCATTACATTCTTTATTCCTGAATAAAGTGGTATTCATTCTGGATAGGAACGAAATGGTGACTGTTTATTCCTTCCTGAAATAATCCTCCCTTGTCTCCGAGGCTGATTTGCCCAGGAAGAAAGTACCACTCTTTCCACTGCTACTTTAAGCAGAGTCTTATCCATCATTATCTTTTGCTTAATGAATGAGTGCAGTCAGCACACACATACTCTCCTGCTTGTTGTGGCCGGTATAGGAGCATCGAAGACGTGGAAGATAATGGCTGCTGACTTGTGGAGCCTTTAATTTTCGGGGGAGGAGGTAGTACCCATTTATCATGCATGAAATGTCTAAGTCATATAATTCAGATAATAAAAGGAGATGCTTAGGAAATAGGAAGTAACGTATAATGAGCATGAAGTGAGGCCCACTGATGGCCTGTAGATCAATTTGAGTCACTCTTCATTGGTTTGAGATTCTTGGTACTTGATAGTGATTCATGATTGTGTTTTTATATTTGATGGAAGGTTAAGATTGTTGTTGATTGAGAAGGTTGAACCAAGAGACGCATTTGCCTTTAAGACCGGTGTCATTCATAAAATGAGCAATAAGAATCATTATCTTTGAACAGGTCTCTTGGAATTACAGCCTATTTCTTACTCCTGTCCAGTGTCCGTAGCTGATTAGGAAAAAACACTGCAAAAAAGAGTGACGTATCTTCTTCTACGAGAAAGATAAGATATCCAATAGAAAGATATTTATATTCTTTCAATGTAAATATAGAAACTGTCTTTCCAATAGAAAGATATACAAATGCATAGAAAACCAGCCTTTTTAGCAGTTTATTAAGTGAACATTTAAAAACTACTTAGTCGTGTTAGCTTTAAACGTATGTTCCAAATGGATCTTTTCTGTAATTTGTTATCAATGTGGAGCTGTGTTTTCCCTCGTATTTAAAATCGGCAACCTTGAGTGCTTTGTTATTTTTAGCTGTGAAGGCTGAAAGGCTGAGAAAAGTAAACCAAAACAACCCCGAACACGTTTCAGAGCTGCCCTCCCCATCCGTTAATATTTGGGATGCTGGAGAGAGAGCGTGAACTGCGCTGAGAGCTGGCAGCGTGCAGCCACATCAGTGCTTGCAGTATTTACTGGGTATTGTAGGAGGAGACCGTCTAAAGACTGGCTTCATGACTCTGGTGATTACGCGTTAGCTTTTTGGCATCGGCCAGACATTTCTGTGACTGCTGGTAAGATCTCTCTCAGTCTATCCCCTTTTTATTTTACTTCCCCTCCCCTCAGGGAGTTTTACAGTCTGTATTCGAAACACCCCATTCTAGATCACAACAGTTATTACTTAATAAGTGGTTTCAGAGTTTAACCTGATTTCAAGATTACATTTCATAGGTGAGAAGTCGTTATCTGTCAAGTAAGATTAAATTGTAGAGCATAATTAAATTCTGGTTTATCTGAAGGCTGTGATGTGTAGAGAGGGCCTATCCTACGTCCTTCATTGACAAGTCTCAGAGCCTCAGGTTGTTCACAAAACGAACATCATTTTGTTAGCATTATTGGAAGACCAGACTATAGTGCCTGCCCTGGGTTTTTGAGATGGTGGCAGGGGTGGTGGTGACGATCTCTTAGCCACCAGAGAGCAACATGTGGGTGTAGAATTAGTCTTTCCTAGAAAAGGAGACTTAGGTTGGTGAGTTAATACTAATGTGTGTGAGATCGGTCATTAAAGACGTCAGTAGGACAGGCAGGTCATTTCACAGGAATGACGTCATCTCAGAAATTGTCCCCGTCAGAGCGAGTGGCACTGCTGTGGTGAGTGTGGATCTCACCAGCCCGACCCTGGCAGACTTGGAGCAGGCCCTTTCCATGTTTCTGGCCCTTGCTCGGAAAATGAGCACGGTGGATTGTTCTATTCCTAAGGCTTCTTTCCTTCTAAAGTTCTCAATTATTTGTAGATTTTAAAGTTTTGGGTTTGTCTCAACTGGGAAAAAATTGCCTTCTATACAATAGGCAGAAGTTCAAAAGAAAACGCACGTACCAAATGCACACACTTTCATCTTTGTGAGAACAGCCTTTTACCTCCTCTCAGCTCTTAGCTTATTGTGCCTCATTTTGTGATGGTTTAGGCAGTTTGGACGGGCAGAGCAGACTGGATATTTGAGTAACAGGGTAGGAGCAAGAGTGAATACAAAAGTCTTGGGCTCGTCTATTTTGTGCTGAAGAAAACTGCCCTAAAAGTACGCCATCAGATTTTTTTATTAAAGGAGAGTGTTATTATTTAGGGTCATTTTATTAAGAAAGTTTGTTTCAATCAGGTGCTAAATCATCTCTTGAAATTGAGAGGTTCTTTTGTTATATAGACATCTCTTCTGAAAAATGTTTCTAGAAATGCATTTTCCTTTTCAGGGTGCTAGCAAAGCGACGTTGTTTCACCTAGACAGCTATTTTCCTGATGACCTCACTGAAAGAAAATTTTTCTCTTCTGATGGAGAAGTTTTGGCTTATTTTCATCCCATCCGTTCTAGTCATTTTTAAAAATTGATTTTCTGTTGCCTTTGTTTTTTACTTTTCTTTCGCATTGATCCTTTGTGTTGTGTCCAGTTCTCCATCCATCCTTGCCCTTGACCCGTCTGTACTTCATGTTTCGCACTTTTCTCCCTTTGGTTGGAATTCTAAAGGTCTCTTCTGAGTTAACAAATTCATCCAAACTTTTCAGCACTGTTAGCTGGAGAACTTTTCCATCCCAGAAGAGGCTTACCTTTGCGCGGGCTCAGTGGATACCTGGAAGGTGGATCAGGAAACAGGTGCAAATAGAACTGCTGTGAAGTGAAAACAAAACAAAACAAAAAAACTGTACAGATAAAGTACACATTTGTTGTCTCAAAAGTGGTTAGACTCTCGATTCTGTTAGAATTACATAATATGTGATCATTGCCAAAGAAAACATTGCAAATGATTCGGAATCATGTTACATAGAGAGGGAGACCTTCGTGTTCTCAGCCTCCCAACACTTCCCACCATGCCACAATCATCTTTGTAAATAGTTGGTGAATATCCCCAGGGTTTCTAAGCTTTATAAATATATACTTATAGTTATGTTTTTAATCACTTAATTATTTTATAAAAATGGCAGAATGCAACAGCTTGCTTTTTTCACTTAACATATTTTTATTTTATCTCACCTCATTACAAATGGATGTACTTTATTCTTTTCAGTGGCCGATTGTATGATTACATGGGTGTCCTACAGTGTAGTTCACCAGTTTCCTATTCATGGACACTTAGGTTGTTTGCATTGTTCAGGACGTACGAGCACAGACACAGGGAGCGTGCATATATATGTATTTTGCATACTTCTGCAAGTTTTTCAAGAGGGTATTGACCTTATTGTGTTGTGTGCTGTGTTGCAAATATTATTTTCTAGTTTGTCTTTTGATTTCGTTGCTTTTTACTAACTGTACCCTTAAATAAGGTAAATGGAATGATGCTTCTGAGGTTGGTCACGCTAAGAATAGACTCATTTTATAAATAATCCCCTTTTTTTTTTTTTACTGATGCTCTTTTAACAAACCAGAAAGCTAATCAGTAATCTTAGATTATGACCATTTTAGATAGGACAAAGAATTAATTTAAGAAGGTTGCTACAGTAAAAACTATGTTTGAGATTGGGTCCCTTTGAATGGAAATTTCAATTTGGGTTATCCTTGCTGGAACCATTCCTGATGATATACTGTTGAATTATAAGCAAATTACTCAGTGATAAAACTGACATATATTAGGAATGATAATTCAACATGTAGACCTACTGTATTCACATTCATCACCATTCCCCCCCAATTTTTGATGGTAAATTGGTAGATATTATATAAATCAAATTTCATGTGTACTTTAATGGAATTATGAAAAATATTTCTATAAGGCAAATAATCATACCCAGTTAATGTTATATAAATATTTACTTAAAGTGTGAAAGCATCTTTAATTAAGTTGCTTACATTTTTAAATTAAAGTTGCAAATGAAATCTCAGCTACAAATTACTATATTTTCTTAGGATGGGTGGGACTTATTACAGGTTCCTTATACTTTGCCTAGCTTCCCTTGACTTGGGGGAGATTTGAGAAAATTTTAAGTACATTCTGTTTAGTCCTTTGAAGTTCATATACACATATAATCTCTATGTTATATTAAGTCTTAAAACTAACCCAATAAGCTTTTTTTCTTCCTGGCTTATAGTATTCTTCACCTCGCAGTGGTATCTTCTGAGTAAACCATCAGTCTGTGCTTAGTTAGCATGTGGTGAGTGAAGAATAATGTCTTGTGTCTTTTGTGCAAAAATCAAATGTGTTGCATGATACTAACCATTTTGCTGGAATTCTTGTGCTCTTTTGTTTAATGAATACATGATTATGCTATGTGTTAATATAAGTGTTTTCTGTTAATTTTGTTTTATAGATTAATAAATAGATTAATAATCACCACCACCGGAAGAGTTATACAATTTTAGGAAGTTTTACTTCTTTAAATAGTAATTGAAAGTTTTAAAATTGCTCTTGGAAATTTTATCAACTCAAAGAAATTATATATTTTATAATCTTTTTTGTTTTTATTTCCCAAGCATAGTCTTGGAAATCAATAAAAATTGTGAGAGAGAAATGAAGAATCATTTTCTAGATAGAAGTGAAGTGATATACTTCACGAAACCAGATTTCAAAACATCATAAGGTCCACTTATCAAGGCTATAGCCTGAAATCGTGAAGGCTAGTAAAGTTGATTTAAAAGAAGTATCATTTTATTACTTCCGGGGATGGTACAGTATAACAAGAAAACATCTGTCCCCAGGAGACCCTTGGGCAGCCTGCTTCAATTGAGTGTGGCTGTTAGTAATTAACATATTGTTAACTGAGCTGGAGGCATCTAGATTGTTTCCACACAGTCATGGGTCTTCACCGTTTAAACCCCTCTGCCGTGGCCTCCGTGTAGTAGTCATGCTATTAGCTAGACTTGGCACCCCCTAAAATTTAGGGTACATCTTTGTACATCTTTGCCTCAGACTTGGCTGGAATTTTTACAAATCACAAACAAGCTCGATGGCAATTAATAGAGCTTAATTATAATTGAAATAATTCGATTGTTAATTGTGATTGTTAATTCAACTAGTATTCAGCTAATGGTATTAAGGTTTAAAATGCCAGTAGACAGCTTTTCTTTTTCAACCTCTTAGCTTTAAAAATCATTTATGCCCACATTCGAGTCTCATTTCAATTTTACTGTGTATCAGTTAACCTGCCTTAGTGATTGTCTAGAACTATCTTTAGTCTCATAAATCCCTTAACATTTCCCTTTTTTGTTTTTTATGTTGTAAACACTGCATCATGCTTGTCATTGTATTCTTGCATTTCAGTACCGTCCTTTATCACTGGAAGTGACCACACTTCCAGCATTTCTGTTGATTGATCAATTGACTATGTCAACTTTTATTTTAAAACATTTCAAACATAGGATTAGTAAAACTAGTGCAGTGAATACCTGTATGCCCTTCACCGATATTCACCAATTCCTAACCTTTTGCAAAATTTTCTCACTTGCTCTCTCTCTGCATATATATCCTCCCGTCTGTAATGGCGTGACCGTTGCTTGCAAACACTTGTGCCCGCACACATTTGACAGTTACTTGCAAAGAAAACTACATACTTCAGCAAATATCTTTAAGAAAAGGACATTTTCCTACAAACTCAACAATACATTTATCACTCTCAGGAAATTTAACATAATACTGTTATCTGGTATATAGTAAATATTCACATTTTTCCAGTTTTTCAAATAATGTCTTTCACAGACTTCTAAATTCCATGATCTACTCCGAGATTGCACATCACATGTCATTGTCATGTTTCTCTAGTCTCTTTTTTTTTAAATTTTTTTTCTTAATGTTTATTTATTAGTGAGAGACAGAGAGAGACAGAACATGAACATGGGAGGGGCAGAGAGAGGAGGAGACACAGAATCCGAAACAGGCCCCAGGCTCTGAGCTGTCAGCACAGAGCCCGACGCGGGGCCCGAACTCACGCGAGATCACGCGAGATCACGCGAGATCATGACCTGAGCCGAAGTCGGACGCTCAACCGACTGAGCCACCCAGGCGCCCCAATTTCTCTAGTCTCTTTTAAACTAGAAATGTTCTCCCAGCTTTTTTTTTTTTTTGTCTTACATGACATTGACACTGTGCAGCATTATTGAATTGTGCGTGAATTTCTTTTTCCACAAACAGCACAAGCCAAGTTTCAAAATACTAACTGACACAGGAACTTAAATATGACAGAAGATCTTTCATCTTCTCTAGGCTTCTAGGACCAACATGATTATTGAGCAGGTTTTATACATAATACACTATGGGGAGTACATCACGAGGGTCAGTGGATTATATTTTTCATTTACAAATGGAGAAGACTTTAAAACTTTCTGCTAAATATGTATAAAAAGTTCATCTCCATTAATCTTATTTGGTAATTTATTTTTGTGGCATTCTGACTTACCCGGGCTACTGGCTTTAGTGTTTTAATCAGAGAAACCTTATTAGGAATCACTCATCACCATTGTTTCTCTCAGCATTTTTAGTCTTTAAGGTTGAGTTTGTTCATTTCCCATCCTTTGCTGCCATGCATGTCATCCCGGGAGAATTGCGATACGTAGAAAGATCGGCACAAAGAGCAGAGGGAAGAGCTGTGTGTCCTCTTGCAGTGTGAGCAGCTGGGGCCTTGTGAGGGTCTCCCAAGTCAGCACGCCTCCTCCTGGCTTCTCCAGGTACAACCTGGTGGAAGGTGGCAGTTACAGTTTTCGCGGAAGCATCCTGTTTTCCAGGACCACGGACTACATAGGTCAGATCATTCCAAGAACATTAAGTTTTAGAAGATTTTTTTTTAGGGTTTACCATTTAGAATGTTTCTACTTCGTTCCCTAGACCGTAGAATATAATCCTATTTTAACATTACCCTTTTTCCTTTCTTCTTTTCCAGTCATGGCTCCGATCATCGTCTTGAGGAAATGGGGTGGTGATGTTGGGCGAGCGTGGAGGACTGTCTGCATCTGCCTCTTGGAGAAGCAAGCTGTTATTCAGGGCCCCTTATGGAGCCAAAGACCAAGAAAAATCTGACATTGGCCCACAGCTAATACTGCAGACTGCCTTTCAGATTGATTATATCAGCGGAGAAATGGTGATAGTTTTTTCTTTTTTCTTCAGTTTTTTTCTTGGGAAGAGTTTTATGTCGTTTAAGAGATTTTTTTGAATAACTCAAGCTGACTTATGGGCTCATTTAATGTTCCTCTCTTCCATTCTTTTTGTCCCTCTTTTTAAAGAACTGCTTGCCCTTCCTATTTATTTTTAGGGTGATTTTTTTTTTTTAAAGACTTGTGCAATACATTTTGAGGTGAAACGTAGTGGATTTTTTTCTGATAAATTAGAGCATTTAATTGAATATTTTATCCAGATTTGTTGAATATTTGCTAAAGTTCTTTAAGCTATACATATGATAAATCCAAATAGCAGTACCTCATTGTTTACTTAGCTTTTGTACTTATATTTTTCAGAGGAAAAAAATACTACTGTAAATTGTAAATAGTCAATACTGTATTGTATGCAGACCTGTGACTGTTGGCAATGTCATCTTGGAAGAATAAATAAAGTTTATTTACTGTATAAAATTTGCTTATAGTGCTGTTTCCTAAGTTGAACTGTATTTCAAAATAGTTAGGAAATGATGTTCTATCCGGGTGAATATCATGAGGAACTATTTGTCAAGATAGCTAAATGCTAACCATTTGGAAAGATTTTTTTTTTTTCTTTTTTCAAAATCAGCATGACCAAGTTAGAAGAAGTATGGAAACAAAAGAATACTTCATGGTGTATGTTTCAGGAGTCTGACAACTTGGAGATGCCTCTTCTCTCTGGAGTAGACCATACTCTGATTTTTTCTTTTTACACTTAATGAGAGAGCGTCTTCTGGACAGCAAGAGATGGGAACTGTTCAGAGGGTTTCATACACTCTATGTTCTAGCAAACACAGTATGCAGTATCCAAGTATTCCCTAACCTCTGCCTCGAGGTGGAACCTCAGTACAGACAGTGTGCACCTTAGTGCTCCTGGTGTATCTTATTTTGTGATAAAAAGTGGGGAGCTCGGGGAGGGGGTGGGTAGATGACCGGGGGGAGGGGTCTTCCTACATAACCCACAGCTGACTCCTCTGAGGACACCTGTTCCAGCAAGGGAAGAGGGTCTTCTTAACCACCACCCCCACTTTTTTTAAAATCAGGATTTACTTAAGGGGCAAAATTTTGTGCCACCAAAGGGTTTCTGACAACAGACATGACTTCTTACCTTTTTTACATAGCTTGTCCTAAGGTAGAAATTGTGGACTCTTAGTAACATTTGCATATGACTTCCTACTAACTCCTTTATGGAGATAAGCATATCAGAAAGTATGTAGGGGGTCAGCATGCCTTTTCTAGAAAGGGTCAAATAGTAAGTATTTTCTGCTTTATAGGCCATCCAGTCTCTGCCACAACCGCCCTCCGTCACTGTCGTGTAAGTACAATCGTACATAATACGTAAGTTAATGAGCAGAGCTGTGTTCCAGTAAAGCTTCATTTGCAAAAGCAGGTGGGAGGCTGGATTTGGCTTGCAGGCTGTGGTTTGCCAACCCCTGAGAAAGTGAACAAGCTGGATTTTCATCGTGGAGTTGGGGGAGGAGTGATAATCCCTTAATCCTAGGACTTGCTCATTTTCCCCCAGTGCAGGCAGGCGGCCTCTTCTTTCAGAAAAAGGCACAGCACACTCAGTTCACCTTGATCAAGAATGACGGTGACATTTTCTCAATGACTTGTTCCAGCAAGATGGACAAAGCCTTTCATCTTTCACTGTGGTCAGTGTCAGGGTCTCAGACCCGTCTGGGACCTTTTCTTGAAGACCCTCCCCTGTACGTGTGTCCCCCCTTGATGCCCGAGAAAGGACAGTTTTTCCACCAGTACTTAACAGGACATGTTTGCATCGTAGATTTCAGACTGCTGAGGACTTGGCCTTCCACTCTGACCGTGACTTGCCACAGAGAGAGCTGTGATCCCAGCACAGAGATCCTGGCGCTGGGGCTCTGAACCCAAGGCCGTCTCCAAGACCTCGTGACAGCAGCACACGAAAAGGTTGGTGCAGTACATTTACTGCCAGGAAACCAGCAGTTCACCTCGAAAGGTGTTAGATGCTGGTAAGACATTACATTAGCAAGTGGTTGGTGAAAATCACTTGCACCTAACAGGAATTAATTGTATAGTCACTTTGTTCAGGGCAGGTGCGTGTGAGTTTTGGTAGAGAACCATCTCCTTGTTGACTTGTGTCTTAGTCTCTTCATGCTGCTGTAACAAAATTGGGTGGCTTATAAACATGGAACATTTATTTCTCACAGGTCCACGGACTGAGAAGTCCACAGTCATGGCACTAGCAGACCTGGTGTCTGGGGAGGGGCCACTTCCTGGTGCATAGATGCCTTTTCAGGATACCCTCCCGTGGCAGAAAGGCAGGAGTTTTCTTTCTCTGGCCTCTTTTTAAAGGGCATTTATCCCGTTCATGAAGGTTCCACCTTCATGATCTGATCCCTGCCCAGGGGCCCCACTTCCTAATACCGTCACATTGGGGGACAGGTTTATTTTTGTTTTGCTTAAAAAAATTGAAAGAATTTTTTTTTATTATTGAGAGACAGAGACAGAGCATGAACATGGGGAGGGGCAGTGAGAGGGGGAGACACAGAATCCAAGGCAGGCTCCATGCTCTGAGCTGTCAGCACAGAGCTGGATGCCGACTCGAGCTCACAAACCGCGAGATCATGACCCGAGCCGAAGTCAGACGCTTAACTGTCTGAGCCACCCAGGTGCCTCACGTTGGGGGCTAGGCTTTAACATGAATCTTGGGGGGGGGGGATTCAAACATTCAATCTATAGCAACTTGGGAGTTTTTGAGTTAGGCATTTCTTTTTTTTTTTTAATTTTTTTTTCAACGTTTATTTATTTTTGGGACAGAGAGAGACAGAGCATGAACGGGCGAGGGGCAGAGAGAGAGGGAGACACAGAATCGGAAGCACATTCCAGGCTCTGAGCCATCAGCCCAGAGCCCGACGCGGGGCTCGAACTCACGGACCGCGAGATCGTGACCTGGCTGAAGTCGGACGCTTAACTGACTGCGCCACCCAGGCGCCCCGAGTTAGGCATTTCTAAACAAAGGACTGGAACATCATCTATGGTTTTCTGAAGTGTGTTTACTTTTCTTCTTATCAAAATTCACTGACCACAAAAAGTGCTTGTAGAGGAAGTAGGACACAGATGCTAGAAGGACGCTCATGCCTTTCTCTGGCCGCGGGGCCCAGAAGACGGGGGTGGCCCAGGCACAGCCATCTTTCCAGGCACAGCAGACAAGGGTCTGAAGGCCATGGGATAAAATACGATGTTTCTTTGAAAAAGCAAAAAAGACTTTTTGATTTGATTTTCTTTCTGATTCTGAAAGAAATTTAGGTTCATTGTAGACAATTTGGAGAATACATTTTAAAAAGGGAAAATAATCTTCTAGAATCCCCCACCAAGAAATCAGCACTATTACTACTTTGGTGCCTTTCTTTTTCTTGTTCTTTCTTTCTTCCTTTGGTGCCTTTAACCATGGAGTATGTTTCTAATGTGTGAATGTGCTGTGTGTGTGTGTGTGTGTGTGTGTGCGCAGACATGCCTACAATCATATGTCTGTTTACATTGGGGACCATTAAAACTTCTTTGAAACTATTTGTAATTGCCCCACATTTCATCCAGTGGATATATTCTTGTTTAGTCCCCTTTTCTGCTCTTGAACATTTAGGTTATGTATAATTAGTCACTCTCATTTAGTTCTCCATGATGATCTCACTGTCCGTATTGTAAGCATCCTTGAAAAAAGCCAAAAACAAAGCAATCCGGGACCAACCTGCGTTTCCCTCAACAGCCTTTGGTTTCCAAACAAGTGGACACGTTTTACTTTACTACGTGCCACGTTTGTCTGGCATCTTTTCCCCTAACATTCCAAAGATGTGATGCATGCGGGAACATTCTGAGTCAGTACACTTAGAACACTACATTTCAGAACTGGGCTTCACCCAAATTTGACGTGCCCAGGATGAAATAGCAATGCCTAAAGCATACTTTCCACAGCAGGGTGGGTGGGTGGGTGCAGGTGAAGGTTCAGACAAGGCAGCAAGGGACATTCCTTACGTCCTCGAGCCATGTGTTTCTGTAGTAACAACAATTTCCTCAGACTTCAGTTTGGGATCCTCTTTAGGTTTTGTTGTTGGAATGTTCTCTAGAAGCATTCAAACACCAAACGTAGATGAACTTGTCCTCAATGACACTGTAAACAATACAGCCATTTAAAACTCTGATTCAGGGGCATCTCGGTGGCTCAGTCGGTTAAGCGTCTGACTTCGGCTCAGGTCGTGATCTCGTGGTTCGTGAGTTCAAGCCCTGTGTCGGGCTCCGTGCTGGCAGCACAAAGCCTGGAGTCTGGAGCCTGCCTCGGATTCTGTGTCTCCCTCCCTCTCTCTCCTGCTCTCTCTCTCAAAATAAATAAACATTAAAAAAATTTTTTTAACTCTGCTCCAAGTATTTTCCCCTAAATCAGCCTAAAATGCAGCCATGGGAACGTCTCTTTCACTTTCCCAGCTCATTCCCCCGCTGCAGGAAGACTGCCTCTTGGTTACCCCACACCTAGAGCAGGCTGCCTTTCCCTTTTAAATGGGGAGTATTTCGTATTTCCCTGTCTCTCCCTCTTCTCTCTCCCATTGCTGTCTGTTGAAGTGGGTGGGACGGATAATTTGTCTTTTTCACTCATGGTCTCCAGGAGAAGCTGACACGATCTGGGGTGGATCCTGAGGTCCTGGCCATAATGTCTGGTGCAGTGATTGGCTGAGACTTTGGGGATGCCTTTGGGAGGAGGCCGAGTGCATTGTTTGGGCAGCCGGGAAGGAGATGAATATTTATGATGCTGTGAGCAGATTGTGGTGGATTGGAGTCTTGTTTCCAAGTCTTCACACACTTTGCCACCCGACTTAGTAGTACTTCCTGTCAGAGTGGGCAGAACGCATTTCTCCACCAACACTGAGCATGGCCATGTGACCGTCATCCAGGGGTTTTGAGTGAACATGATAAACGCCGTGTCTGAGCAGCGGTCTTAAGAACCCTTGCGCAGGTCAGCCACTGCTCTTGACCTCCGCCACGGGACTGAGATGCGGTTGCCCCTTCGGCTTGGGCCCTGGAATCGTGAAGGCACATCAGCTAGACATGTGACACGAGTGAGAAATAAACATTTATTGTCGTAAGCCCCCGACATGTGGGGATCATTTGTTACTGTGGCCTAACCTAGCGAAAGCGGATTACTACATCATGAAGAAAAAGAAGCAAAACAGGTTACAAGATCATGTGTTTAGATTTTAGAGTTTGGCTCTATGTCTTGGTGTAGATTTCCTCAGATTTATCCTGTCTGGGGTTTTCCCAGCTTCTTGAGTCTACAGGTTTGTCTTTTGCCAAATTTGGGATGTTTTCAGCCATTGTTTCTTTGAGTATCTTTTCAGCCCTACCCTCTTTCTCCGCTCCGTCCTCTCCTTCTGGAACTCCAGTGACACAATGTTAGATCTTTTGTTACCGTCCCCCAAGTCCCTGAGGCTCTGTTCATTCCTTTTTTCAGCCTGTTTCCTCTCTCTTATTCAGACTGAGCAATTTCTGTTGTTCTGTCTCAGGTTCATTGACTCCTTCCTCTGTCTCTCCATTCTGCTGTTGAACCCGCATCCATGGAGTTTTTCATTTCAGCTATTGTATTTTTCAGTTCTAAGATTCCCACTTGGGTCTTGACCTCTTCTGTTTCTTTCCTGAGATTTTCTGTTTCCTTGCCGAGATTTTGTTTTCTTGTTTGTTTCAAGCAGGTTGTAATTGCTGTTGAAAGCAATATATTTATGACGGCTGCTTTAAAATCTTTGTCAGGTAATTCTAACATCTCTGTTACTGTGATGCTGACATTTATTATCTTCTTTCACTCCAGTTGAGATTTTCCTGGTTCTTGGTCTAATGACTTTCAGTGGAAACCTAGAAATGCTGGATATTATGTTATGAGATTCTGGAATTTAGTGAGACCTGTTTTAGCTGGCCTCCTCTGGGACTGCTCTGGCAGGGGAAAGGGCGGGGCTGTGCCAGGCGGGGATAGAAGTCTCTGCTTGGCCTCTACTGACACCCAAGGCGGGGAGGGTCCCCTCATTACTGCCAGGTGGCGGTGTAGAATTAGAGATCCCTGCCAATGCCACGTGGGCTGGGAAGGATAGGAGGTGCCCCTTTACTCTTCCCCATGTGGCCTCCACTCACCCGGGAGGAGTGATGGAAAGGGTGACCTCTCTACCTTCGGGTAGTAGTCAAAGTCCTCGACTCTCCACTGGGCCTCCTCATACACCCCCAGCAGAGACGGGGAGGAAAGCTGTTTGGCGCCAGCAGGGATGGGAGTCCAGGCTCCCCCGCCGACATGGGGATGAGGTGGGATGGGGAAGGCCCACGGCTACCTGCCAGGATGCAAGTCCTACTACCTGTTGTAACTTCTCTACCATCACCCTGACTGGAGTTGAGGGCCCCTCCCTCCAGCCTGGTTCTGTTAGGGGTCTAGGCTCCCCACTGGGCCTTTGCTGGCAGGGTGGGGGTAGGGCCGTGGGGTTTTCTGCCGTGTTTGGGCAGAGGACCACGGCAGTTGTCATCTGAAAGCCCTCCGTCTTGCCAGGCGGCTCCTTTCCCAGCCCTCCGGCCAGGGAGGGCATCGAGCGTTTGCAGGCAGCCGGCCCCTTCAGCCCCGGGTCTGCCTGTGTGTATGAGGCAGGGAGCCCTGGGGAATTCACAGCAGGCCATTCCTCAGGCCCCAAGGCCCCCAGCTGGCCCGCCATCTTCCCTCCACCTTTCGGAATCTTCTCACATTTGTCTTCTGGATCACGTCCTGGGTTTTTTTTTTTTTTTTTTTTTTAAAGATTTATTTATTATTGAGAGACAGAGACAGAGCATGGGAGGGGCAGAGAGCGAGGGAGACACAGAATCCGAAGCAGGCTCCAGGCTCCGAGCTGGCAGCACAGAGCCCGACGCGGGGCTCGAACTCACGAACTGTGAGATGGTGACCTGAGTCGAAGTCGGACGCCCAACCGACTGAGCCACCCAGGCGCCCCTGTCCTGGGGTTTTAGTTGTACTTGGTGGGAGGAACAGGGAGAAGTATGTCTATCCATGTTCCTTGAAGGGGAAGTCTCCTACACAGTGTGATTTTATTTATGCATTTATTATGTATTATTTATTCGATTCAGAGAATTCTACATATTGTTACAGATGCACGTACTTTTAATAACTGTATGAATATGTAAACCAGAAGAACATACAGTTAATTCACAACAGTGGTTAAAACCGGTTTTCCCGGATCACGTCTACCCTACCTCTGCTTCCTCACCTTCTCTAGCTTTCTTCATGGGCATCCAGCATTGCCTGCGCTCAGTAAAAATGGTCTTTTTCCTTGAACTAGAATGAAAGATCTAAGAGGTCAAGCACAGTATCTGTCTTGTCCACGACTCTATTGTCCACGACCTAGAACATGTGGTGAGCACTGAATGAATGAATGAATGAATGAACAAGTGACTTAAGAAAGAAGAAAAAATGTACCAGTACTTTCTTTGTAATGAGAAACAAAAATGTTTTTAAAGACTGGAAATTTTTTTTTAATTTTAAAAAATATTTATTTATTTATTTTGAGAGAGAGAGAATGAGGGAGAGGGGCAGAGAGAGAGAGAGGGAGACAGAGAGTCCCAAGTAGGCTCCACGCTGTCAGCTCAGAGCCAGACTCGGGGCTTGAACTCACAAACTGTGTGATCGTGACCTGAGCCGAAATCAGGAGTCAGGCAGATGCTAAACTGACTGAGCCATCCAGGCGCCCGGAGACTGGAAAAATGTTTAAAGGCCTCTTTCTCTCTGCATTGAGAAGGCACATGGGAGTGCAGGGCGGCAAGAGGACCATACTCATGGCAAAACCTGGACTTTGTTTTAACTTGTTTTATAAATTACAAAGACTGACATTTTAAGGAACCAAGTCCTGGAAACGCACCTCGGGACGCACCAGTGGAAATGAGCACCGCTGGAAAGAATCCCTTCCCCATTGTTTTCATTCCTCATTTCCTAGATGTTTTTCTTTCAAGACTGAGCCACATTGGATGTGAAGATTAGTTTGGGCCCAGGGAAAGAATCTGTCCAGATTAAATTTTCCTGATCTCTTGGGGAGGCTGGCTAGAAGTGTAGGCTCTGGGGCCAGATGGCCGGGGTTCAAGGCCTGGATTGGCCATTTATTCACTAGGCAAGGGTCCTAACCTGTAAACCTCAGTTCATCTGTAAAATGGACATAATAATAATAATAATAATAATAATAGCATCTACATCTTAGATTGAATCAGTGTTTATAAAATGCTTGGAATGGTATCTAAAACATGGTAAGATCTAGAGAAACATTGGCTAGCACCAACCCCTGCCTATGTCAGGAAGACCTCAAGAGAATAGCCTCGATCAGAGCAAGGGCCCAAATCCTGCCTGGAAGTGGGCCAACGGGAGTCACAGCAAAGACTGTGGGGAGGGTGTCACCCATGTCACCCATGTCACCAGTGCCCACTCTCCTCTCCACATGCTTCCCAGCCTCAAGAGCAGGGTTTCCTTTCCTTTTCCTCTCGATTCTCAGAGGTACCCCCCGGGGTGGGTTGGGTCTACACCGCACCCTCTGTGCCCTCATCCTGCAGGGACCCTTGAAGATCTTTGCCACCTGGAGAGGCCGGGACTTCCCTGGGTGCTGGCTCAGAGGGGGGCTCAGGAGAGATGCCCTCCTTCAACCTTGGCTCCGTGTCTGTTGAAGGCTCAGGATTTCCTGGGCCTGCAAACCAGTCTCACCATAAGGTTCTGTTTGTCCTGCAGGGGACCACCTTCCGGAGCCAATCGGGGCTCGTGCGGCTCTGCCTTAGGTCTTCAAGGGGACCAGCTGCCCAGGAAACTTAACGCCTTTATTCACCCTGTTCCCACCTGTGTCCACCGTGACCAGGTTTGCAGCCCTAGCCACTGAGGGGTGTGCGTGAGTCAGTGAGTGTGCGGCGGTCAGATTCCCACCACCCAGGCGGTGCCAGAACAGAGTCATGCCAAGACCCTGAGCAAGGAAAGGCACAGAAACACAGCTCTGGAGCCCCTGGAACCCCAGCATTAGCGAGCCAGAAGCCACCGCGTTCCGGAAGCCTGCATGTCCCAGGCTGCTGGAGCTCCCACGGAGAATCGCCAGAAGGAACAGATCCCTGAGTGGGGGCAGGGTGAGAACACCCCTCACTGAGCTTTGCCAGGGTGACACGGGACCTGAGTCCCCGGGGGAGCAGGAGCAAGCCGGCGAGGGCGGGGAGGCCTCCAAGGCAGGAGCAGAGGTGAGGGATGGCGGGTGTGGGGTGTGGTCGTGACCCCACGCCAAGGGGGAGCTGCCGGCCTCGGGTGTGGGGCGGGCGGGGCGGTGACGAAGGCCACCGAGTCCTTGCTCAGTTCTTAGACTTCATCGCAAGCAGTAACGAGAGAACTGCACAACACTCTTGATGTTCTCAGCTCAAAGCCGTTTATCTTCTTCCTTGAAAGTTCAAGGCCAGTTTTGCTGCCAGGAATCTTGCAAAAGCAGCTTTCACCAGTGTGGGCTCTAAAAACTGGAAGGCACATGGGGTGTTCCGTTGCTCAAGCCGAACGCAACGCAGACTGATCCGGGCAGGGGGTGGCCGGCGGGGAAGGAGCTGTTTGAAGTCGAGTTTGTTTATTGGTGCTGTGCGCACCGCGTTGCTCGTCTCTGGGCCCAGGAGAATGAGGCTACAGCCAGCTGGCCTTTGTCACCGAGGCCCCCAGACCGAGCGGCTTCACAGGCAAAGCTTTAGACCAGCCTCCAGGCCCCTTGGCCCACTGCTCAAGCTGGCGCAAGCGGATCCCACCCTGGAGACGGCGAGCCCGTTCCGCGTCCAGCTGAAGGTGTGAATGACTAAAAGCAAGCCAACACAATGACTGGAGGATGATCTAAAGGGAGGGAGGGAGTTGTGTGTGCCTTTCAAGAGCAGATTCCTCCCCCCGCCCTCGCTCCCCAGTTCTGGACTGTGGAGCCATTGCCGAGAAGCAGGTGCCTGGCCCAGCCTCACCTGCACCCCTGGCTTCCCCGGCGTGTCACCGGGCGGCCAGGACTGGACCCGCCCCCAGGCTCTGCCGCCGGCTGGGTGATCGCAGGTGAGTGTCCGACGAAGGGCATGTGCCCGTGGCGTGTAATGTGCGGGGAGCCCGGGGACGGTGGGGTGCGGGTAATGGTTCAGAGCCCCTTCCCGCCCCGTGCCAGACATAACTGCCCACACGCGCCTCGCTCCCTGTTGCCACGATCATCCTATAGAGCAAACCGCACGGGATCCAGTGGCTTAAAATAAGCATCTGTTTAGCTCAAGGACACCTGCAGGTCAGTGGCTCAGGCTGGGCCCCCTCCGTGATCTGGGGGGTTGGCGGGCCATCTGGTAGCGGCTCGGCTGGGGACACTTGGCTCCACTCCCTGGCTGCCATCCTTGCAAGCAGGCTGGCCGGGCACGTTCTCACGTCAAGGCCCAGACGCGAGAGCAGAGGTGGCAACCTGCCAGCCTTTGACCCTTCCGCTTGTGTCATGACCTGGGCCCAACTCGGGATCAAGGGGGACGGAAACAACATCTCTTGACAGGAGGATTCCTATCAAGGATCCTCCAAGGAGGATCCAAGGAGGAACGGCACGTTGTAGGGGTGCCTGGGCGGCTCAGTCGGTGGAGCGTTTGGCTTTCGTTCTTTGCTCAAGTCACGATCTCCTGGTTCGTGGGTTTGAGCCCCGTGTCCGGCTCTGTGCCGACACCACAGAGTCTGCTTGGGATTCTCTCTCTCTCTCTCTCTCTCTCTCTCTCTGCCCCTCCCCTGCTTGCTCTCTCTCTCCCAAATTAAAAAAAAAGTCACATCGTAAGGATGTGTACTGAATACAGTAAGGGGCTGAAGATTGGGGCCCTTAAGGCGAGCAGGTTATCAAAACACTTCTCAACTCAGCACTCCCCAGCCACTGCCCATCAGTTGTGTTCACACCTGACCTCAAACCTGTTTGCCCTCACAACCGTGAATGTGCAGCCTTCGAGCTGGGTTTCGTGGAGCCTTTTGGTTCCAAAGGGGGTGCTTCAGGGAAGTCTGCAGGGGCAGGGAGAGGACAAAAAGGCAGGGCTCTGGGCCTCCTCCCCACTCAGAGCTGCCGCACTTTTATTTGGTTTAGATACTGGGGTTCGACATGAGATTTTATTTGAAAAAAGATTCTGCCGTCAAATGACTTTAAAACGCGTCCTCTCCTTGGACGTATTCAGACCAGCAGGAGGAACGTGCTTAGCACAGATTTCTTTGGTCCCTGAAGAACCAAAGTCTTTCTTCGCTGTGCCCTAGGCTCTCCTCAAAGGCCATTAGGGGAAGAAAAACCAGGGAATCAATGATTGCATGTTCTTTAAAACTATTTTATGAGAGTCCCCTGTCTATAAGATATTTATTTCGTGGCCAAGTGCCAGGGGAAGTTTCAGTGTATTTTCTCTCTTAGAACTATTTTATGTGTCACGTAACCTATCTCCCTTTTCACCTTGGCCACCTGGAAGCATGATGCCAAACTTAGGTCACAGGTTTACAGAGCTTTTAAAACCAGACTGGCCCAAGGTGCTTTTAAAATACAGATTCCGAGGCTGCAACTGCACAGATTCTGTTTCAGTCTGAACCGCCGGGCTGTCCCTGGTGGCTTCATTGTTTCTGCTGTCTTCCTCTGGCCTGGACTTGCCCTCTGCTTCTGACATATGCGTACTTGGGCTCTGATCGTTCTTTTGTCTTACACTCTCAATGCTTCGTAGGCCCGAACTGACTGCGAGGAGGGGGCTGCTCGTGGGGCCAGAGGAGGCCGTGCCCAGCCGGAGAAGGGCAGATAGACCCTCAGCAGAGGAGAGGGTAGAGGTGCCAGGACCCTCCAGGTCTGTGGGGTTGCAGATCCAGGTGTATTCCCCAGAGGGCGGCCCAGGGGGAGGCCTGATCTGGGGCTGAGGCTGGGCCAGGAGCCAAAACACCCTGGGGCTCTCAGGGAAGCAGGCTCCGGGCTGAGAAAGAGCCACAGCCCGCCAGGTCCCCTGCAGCGTCCTGAACCCCGGCTCACACGGGGCTCCACACCCAACTCTCTCATCCTTGGGTACCCCTAAATTTAGGTGGGGAAACTCAGGCTCCCGGAGGTTAATTCGATATGCAGGCTTGGCCAAAAATTGTTCAGAAGAACATGATCATTCTCTAGGATGAGTTTGAATTTAGAATCAAATATAAATGTTTGTATTTTTACAGTTTAGTTATTTATGTTGAGAGAGAGAGAGAGAGAGTGTTTGTGTGTACACACGTATGGGGGAGGGGCAGAGAGAGAGAGAGGGAGAGAGAGAATCCCAAGCAGGCTCAGCATGGAGAGATCAGGACAGTGAGATCATGACCTGACCCGAAACCAAAAGTCAGATACTTTACGGGCTGAGCCACCCAGGTGCCCCGAGGTTATTTGTATTTTTAAGATAATTTGGCATTCGGGACGCCTGGGTGGCTCAGCCTGTAAAGCGTCTGACTCTTGATTTCCCATCAGGTCATAATCTCATGTCAGGCTCTGTGCTGACAGTACAGAGTCTGCTTGGGATTCTCTCTCTCTCTCTCTCTCCCTCTCTCTCTGCCCCTCCCCTGCTCACGTACTCTCTCTCTCTCCCCCTCCAAATAAATAGTTAGAATGAGAACTATAAGCTAAACTTAAATTCTAAAAAGTTCTACTTTTGTGATGTTAATTCAATACTACATTTATTTTAGGTTTATTTGGTTTGAGAGACAGAGATGAGCAGGGGAGGGACAGGGAGAGAGGGAGAGAGAGAATCCCAAGCGGGCTCCGTGCTCTTAGCGCTCGAACCCATGAACCGTGAGATCACGACCTGAGCTGAAATCAAGAGTCTGACGCTGAACCGTCTGAGCCATCCAGGTGTCCCTTACCACTAAAATTTTTTTTAACTAAAGGAGTCTTCTAATGAAACTTCCTCTTAAATCTCTCTGAAGATACTAATTAGAATTAATTTTTTTTCCTTCTTTTTTTTTTTTTTCAACGTTTATTTATTTTTGGGACAGAGAGAGACACAGCATGAACGGGGGAGGGGCAGAGAGAGAGGGAGACACAGAATCGGAAACAGGCTCCAGGCTCTGAGCCATCAGCCCAGAGCCCGACGCGGGGCTCGAACTCGCGGACCGCAAGATCGTGACCTGGCTGAAGTCGGACGCTTAACCGACTGCGTCACCCAGGCGCCCCGATTCCTTCTTTATCCTATAGCTTCTTTTTCTGGGGCGAGTTGTTCTGTTTGTTAATTTTTTTTTTTTTTTCTTTTTTTTCTTTTTATTTATTTATTTTTTAATTTTTTTTTCAACGTTTATTTATTTTTGGGACAGAGAGAAACAGAGCATGAATGGGGGAGGGGCAGAGAGAGAGGGAGACACAGAATGGGAAACAGGCTCCAGGCTCCGAGCCATCAGCCCAGAGCCCGACGCGGGGCTCGAACCCACGGACCGCAAGATTGTGACCTGAGCTGAAGTCGGATGCTTAACCGACTGCACCACCCAGGCGCCCCTGTTAATTTTTTCTTTATGTGACTGGTATTCCCTGACGTCTGGCAGCCCTTGGTTGGCCAGTGGAGGCCAAGGTAGGTTCCTGTCATGGCTGGAACAAGTTTCCCTTTGATCCTCTGTCTCTGTCTCTGTCTCTGTCGCTGCCTCTCTCTCCCTCTCTCTGCCCTTCCAAGAGTATTTGCACCTTCTCCTTTACGCCTGCGAACACTAGCTTCGCCTCAGGGCACCCACAGAGGGCGCTGCTCTCTTCTAAGAAGGAAGACTGAGAAGGAGGAGGCGCTGAGCTCTTAGGCCCCGTCTTCTCTTTCTGGGCACCACCTGAGGGCCTCAGGCCCACTGGCCCACGTTCGCCCTCCTGGGGATGTTGGCACGGTTGTCACCAACTTACCAATCAGGGTGTCCTTCGCGCCGTATCTTATAGCTGTTTCAAAAGTTGAAAGTGGGCTTTACCGAGCGGTGACAGGAATCGAAGCTTAAA
This sequence comes from Prionailurus bengalensis, assembly GCF_016509475.1. NCBI lineage: Eukaryota > Metazoa > Chordata > Mammalia > Carnivora > Felidae > Prionailurus > Prionailurus bengalensis. The sequence goes on along the minus strand of NC_057350.1, from coordinate 154,352,576 downwards.
CAGGGAAGTGCTCAAGGCTCAGAAAAACATCAGGTGCCTTGTGGCCTGGTGACACTCCACGCTTGGATTCTTTGCTAGGGGGGAATGAGATCTGTTAGCACCGCTTGAGCAGGGATGGTGTGGGGCGGGGATGGGAGGGGAAGGGGGAGAGAGAGAGCAGTCGGGAGAGGGAAGGGCTCTTGTTGAAAACAGCTGGTAAGACAGCCACTGAACCACGTGTGATCTTCAGAAGCTGGGGTGGAAACTTCGGAGCCAGGGCGGAAGCGGGTTGGCCCTGGCTGATGGTCCCTTTATGCCAGGCGCTGTGCATGGGTGGTTTTCTTTAGCAACGACAACAAAAACTGTTTTAAGTTTTTATCATATTTATTTTTAAAAATGCTGATTTACCTTGGGGTGCCTGGGTGGCTCAGTCGGTTCAGTGTCCGACTTCTGCTCAGGTCATGATCTCGCGGTTGGTGAGTTCCAGTGGTGGGTCCAGCTCTGTGCTGACAGCTCAGAGCCCGGAGCCTGCTTTGGATTCTGTCTCCCTCTCTCTCTGCCTCTTTCCCGCTCATGCTCTGTGTCTCTCTGTCTCTCAAAAAATAAACATTAAACAAATAAAATGTTTACTTATTTTTGAGAGAGAGAGAGAGAGAGAGGGCGAGCAGGGAAGGGTCAGAGAGAGAGAAGGAGACAGAGGGTCTGAAGCAGCCTCTGCCCTGAGCAGATAGCCAGATGTGGGGCTCAAACACACGAGCCGTGAGATCATGACCCGAGCTGAAATCAAGAATCGGACACTTAACCGACTGAGCCACTCAGGCGTCTCTCACCTTCTTTCTGTCTGACCCACTGAAATCAGGGATTCGCCCCCATAATTGCACTAAGATGATTCTTTCCAAGGTCACGAGTGACCTCCAAAGAGTCCTGTCCGATGGTTGATCCTCAGTGCTAATCTTGCTCAAACTGTCAACAGCATGTGACGTTGTTGGCCATTCTCTCCTCTCGGCTTCTGGGACATTCCTTTCTTGTTTCTGGCCTCACCCCGCTGGCCACCTCTCCCTCAGTCTCATCCCCCAGCCTCTTTCAAGCACCCTCAGGATCACTCCTACAACCACCTTCCTTCTCCATCCGTATGTGCTCCTTCCCTGGCTGGCCTCATTTGGTCTCCTGACTCCAAACGTCGTTCAAGTGCTCGACAACTCCCGAACACACTTCTCCAGCCCAGCGCTCGCGCTAACTCCAGACCTACAGATATACCTGCTCACTCCCCCTCTCCGCTCAGATGTTGTGTTGGGCCGTCAGAGCAAAATACCACAGACCAGGAGGCTTAGACAACAGAAATGATTTTCTTGCAGTTCTGGGGGCAGAGGGGGCTTCTCCTGATGCCTCTCTCCCTGGCTTGCAGACGGCCGCCTTCTCACCGTGTCCTCACATGGCCTTTCCTCCGCGCATGTGTGGGGAGGGAGAGAACTCTGGTATCTCTTCCTCTTCTTATAAGCACACCAGTCCCATCAGATTAGGGCCCTGTCCTTCTGACCTAATTTAACCCCAGTTATGTCCTCACAGGTCCTATCTCCACAGTCACATGGAGGGGTAGGGCTTCAACACATGAATTTGGAAGGACACAATTCAGTCCGTAACAAGGGTGTAGTGGGCATCTCAGACCTGACGTATCCGTCACGAAGCTCTTAACCTTCCCTCCGAAACCTGTTCCCATTGGCAGCCTTTGCCTTTTTGGTGAACGGAAACTCAGTCCTTCTAATCGCTCAGGCCCAAACCTTACCAGACCCTCGACCTCCCTCTCTTGCTCACATTTCAGTTCATCAGCAAATCCTGTTGTCTCAACTTTCACAATGTGTCTGGATTCTAAATTACGTTTTCCCTACCCCCGTTGTCATTACTCTGATCAGAGCCGTCATCATTTTTAAACTGAATTATGACAACGGCCTCCTACATGGCATCCGGTCTGTGCCTTTGGCCTCCAATATCCTTTTCAACATGGCAGCCAGAACAATTCTCCTAAAATAGAAGTCCGACCATTTCACTCTCTGCTTAACTCCCTTCCCCCGGTAGACCCCAGAGCACTCTAGGGAAGGTGTCCTTTCAGTGGCCAGCAAGCCCTACGTGATCACCACCGTGACCTCTTAGCTTTCTGCTGCTTGCTCTCTCTGCCTCGGTCACACTGCCTTCCTTGCTTTTCCTTGAGACCTGTTTCTACCTCGGGGCCCTTGCATTTGCTGTTCCTTCCAGTTGAAATGTTCTTAACACTGGACATTATACAGTATGTTTTCCTCGTCTTTGTCTGGCATCTGCTCAAACTTGAATTTTCAGAGAGGTCTTCTTTGAGTACCTTGCAACAAATAGGGTTCCCCTCCTGCTAAGATTCTATCTCCCTCACTCTGCTCTGTGTTTTCCCACAGCAGTCAACTCCATATGACTCTGTTTCTGTCTAGATTTTTTTCTTGGGAATTGGGAATTCATTTATTGTCCCCTCTCCTCACCAGATTGTGGCTCCATGAGGATGGGGACTTAGTCTGTTTTCTTCGCTGGGGTATCTTCAGAACCCAGAACTTGTCTGAAAATGAGCTTCCAGGACTTGGGTATTCAATCTCTGGGTGTTCCGTCTCTGTAACCCACAGCCATTAAAAGGAGGGGTGTGGGTAGAGGCGGTGGGGGGGAAACTGTGGCCATTTTTATAATGTACCACGGGGGAACAGTGGACGGATCCCACAGGTGTGAGCGAGAAAGGGGAGAGAGGCCTCTGCATCCACAGGCCAGTGCGTTTTCTGGTTTTCACGGGTCCTTGGTGCGCGGCTCTGATCGCAGCGGGTGGCGGGTTCTGTGGGGGTCGTGTCTCCTGTGACCTTGGGCCCCGTGGCCGTGTATGTGAGCCATGTGACCTCTCTCTGATAGGCTTCGTGGAAGCTCTCAGAGGCATGCCTGTGCTCAAGAGCCTCCTGACTTGCCTGGTCAGCTGTCAGCCGGACTTGTTGGCAGGGCTTCAGACGCTCCTATCTAATCCCGCGCACTGATTAATGGAGGTGGTTTTGCCTTCGCTGTCTCCTGGCGGCCGGGGCAGAGGCTGCTCCCGGGTCTGTGGCCATTTATGGGCAGAGCCAGAGCCCCGAGGGGCTCACTGGGGAGCACGGTGGGCTTGGAGGTGGGGGGCACATCCTGCTGGGTGACCCCGGCAAGTCACTGTCCCAGCCTCCAGGAGCCGCGTCCCAAAGTGTCATTTCCTTTGCCTTATAAATTGTATAACCATGCCTCTCTCTTGCCGTCATGTTTCTCTCTCTCTACTGGATCATTACCATCGCGGACAGATGGGCTTTATGGCTCTTATCTTAAAACGCACTGCTGTCCAGGCTCCACGCCGCACCCCCCCCCCACCTGTTACCCCATTTCTCGACTCCTCTTTAGACGACGCCTCAGAAAGAGATCACTGTGCACCCGAAACTAACACAGAACTGTATGTTAACCGTACTGGTCAGGGCCCCTCACCCTCCTCGGAAGCTGCTCTCTGCCAGCTCAGCTGCTCCGACCAGTGATCTCCAGAGGTCTCGATCTGAACCTCCAGGGGGGCCCCTTTCTCCTCTGAGAAACCTTCCCCTCGCTTGGCTTCCTGAGCGCCCGGCTCCTGCTTCCCTCCCCACTGGCTGGCACATCCTCATTCCCCCCCCTCCCCCCCCCCCCCCCCGACGACTTAGGGCCCTAAGGTTCAGGCCCCAGGCCTTTCCTCTTTCTTATCTACATCCCCTCGGTGATCTCATCCTGTCTCGTGGCCTGAAGCACCAGCTCCAAGCCCGTGACGCTCATATTCATATCTGCAGCTCGACCGCCTTCCCCGGTCCCCAGACTCACACAAAGCGTCTGTTCAGTGTCTCCGCCTGGATGCTTAGAGAGCATCTCAAAGTTAGCGCATCCAAGACTGGGTCCTGACTGTCCTTCCAAACCTGCACCCCCCGCCCCCAACTGCCGCCCCCGTGTCAGCAAAACGTAGTGTCGTCTTTCCACTTCCGCATGTGCATTCCTCTGTTTTGTGCACACCACATCTCATGGTCCCTGAGCCCTCATATTACTAGCATCGATCTGGGGGTTTTTGTGTTTCCCTCTCTGTTTCAACTGTCTTGTTGAATATGTAACGCACTTCACGGTTCAGTGTCAAAACAATATTAAGCAGGCGCCCTTGCAGGGGCCCCGCCGCCCTCCCTCTCTTCTTTACCCCACTGTCAGTGTTTCTTCTGGCAAAAATAAGCCGAAGCATTGGTTTCCCCCCTTTCCCAAACAGAGGTTGGCATACTAGACGCATTGTTCTGTACCTTTTCTCATCTGACAGTGTCTCCTCGAGTTCACTCCAGCTCCCAGAACTTCCTCATTCTTTCCCCAGCTGCATCAGTTTCACTGTGTGGATGTAATTTATCCCACCAGACCCCTACTGATGAGCATTTGAGTTGTTCCCAGCCTTTTGTTATTACAAACATGGCTGTCATTAATGACTGTGTGTGTGTATGTTGTTTCGTGCTTTGGAAGGGTATCTTCGGGGTAGATTTTTTGGGCGGTGGGAGGAAGCCACCGACAGAATCTGGGAAGTTGTGCGGGATCTGTGTCCTGGTGCAGCCCCCACGGAGGACGTATGCGCCAATGCCCAATTCAGACGCAGCCAAGGAGGATAATGGAGAAAGAAGAGTGTCCCAGAGGAGGGAGCTGGGGGATAAAAAACCCCAATATGCCAGGGAGCAGAACGGGACCCGCTCAGGGAGCACTCCCTGCCTCCGGGGTGGGACGCCCTGGCCTTGGCCGAACCTGAGGTCCTGAGATCTCAGAATTGTTGCCGAGCAGGGCCTGCCCTGTTTCTTCTGTTGTTCCCTTTCGGAGTTGGCCTCTTGGTGCTGTGCGGTCCCATGTGTCCTTACCAATTTCCTGCCTGCAGGATCTGTCCGTTTCCGATAAGGGGGTGTTGAGGTCTCCATCCACAATAGTGGATGCATTAATTTCTTTATTTTGATTGTCTGCAGTTTGAATATGATATGCCTGGGTGTAGAGGTTGGAGCATTTATCCTGCCTCGCGTTCTCTGAGCTTCCTGGATCCGTGGTTTGGTATCTGATGTAAATTTGGGGGGGGGGGTACATCTCAGTCATTACTGCTTCAACTATTTCTTGTGTCCCTTTCTCTCTTCTTCTGGTGTTCCCAGTATGCATATGTTACACATGTCGTAGCTGTGCCACGGTTCCTGGGGACGCCGTCCATGTTTTCCCCATCTCGGTTCTCTTTGCTTTCCAGTTTTGGAGATTTTCATTGACGTAGCCTCAAGGTCACAGAGTCTCTCCTCAGCTGCGTCCTGTCCACTGAATGAGCCCCACAGAGGCATATTCTTCATTCCTGTGACAGTATTTTGGGTGTCTAGCATTTAAAAAAGTTATTTCTTAGAATTTGCATCTCTGTGCTTACATTCCCCATCTGTACTCACTTGCCGCCTACTTTTTCCATTAGAGCCCTTAGCATAATAATCAGAGTTACTTAAACTCCGGGTCTGATCATTGCAATATCGCTGCCATATCTGACTCTAGTTCTGATGGTCACCCTGTGTCTTCAAATTGTGTAATTTGCCTTTTTACTATGCTTTATAATTCGTGTCGAAAGCTAGACATGTATGGCCTGGTGGGTTCAGGCAACGTGTCTTTTTGGTTCATAGGTCTCTGGGTCAAGAGGAACCATAATACACTTGATGCAGAGAAGTTACCCCTAGATGGACTTTGAGTTTGATGCTATGATTGACATTCCCCCTCCCCCCACCCCCCGGGGAGAGGGTGAGTATATTCTGCCTGACTATTTGACAATCAGAAAGATGGACAATGTGTTATTAGGTTTGTCCTCCAACCATTTTTAGCTCTCTACCACCCAGACACTTGGCAAAAATATACATATATGGGGTTAGAGACCAGCAATGTCTTCTCAGCCGGCTACTAAGTGAAAGCGTGTGGAGCAAAGTTCTTGCTGATCTACAGCAGGCACATGAGGGCAATGGACCTCTAAGCCGCTACGATCTGGAGGTCGCTTTTTAACTCAGATAAGGCAGCTTGACCTGATAGGCTTCTTTAGGTCTTGACTCACATGTCACCTTTTCCTCTAGGCCTTCCTTTTTTAAAAGGTTTATTTGTTTATTTTGTGGGGGGAGGGGCGGGGGGGGGAGAGAGAGAGAGAGAGAGAGAGAGAGAGAGAGAGAGAGAATCCCAAGCAGGCTCTGTGCTGTCAGCATGGAGCCCCGTGTGGGGCTCAATCTCACGAACTCTCAGATCATGACCTGAGCCGAAATCAAGAGTCAGATGCTTAACTGACTGAGCCCCCCAGGCACCCCTGATCCAAGCCTTCCTGGGCCCCGTATAAAATAGCTCCACATCCCTGGAATCCCTTACCCTCTTCACCACTTTGTATTTCTCCACAAAGACCATCTCCATTGAACATTATAGAGTTTGCTCAGTTATTCTGTTATCTCTCTCCCTCCTGGGCACCAGAGCATCATCCACCCAGCTAATGATCTCAGGGCTCATGAGTTTGAGCCCCGCGTCCAGCTCCGTGCTGACAGCTCAGAGCCTGGAGCCTGCTTTGGATTCTGTGTCTCTGTCTCTCTCTGCCCCCTCCCCGTCTTATATTCTGTCTCTCTCTCTCTCTCAAAAATAAAATAAACATTTTATTTATTTATTTATTTAAGGATTTGTAGATGGTTTTTTTTAATGTATTTTTTTAATTTTATTTTTTATTTTTTAAAATTTACATCCAGGGGCGCCTGGGTGGCTCGGTCAGTTCAGCGTCCAACTTCGGCTCAGGACATGATCTCGCGGTCCGTGAGTTCGAGCCCCGCGTCAGGCTCTGTGCTGACAGCTTAGAGACTGGAGCCTGCTTCAGATTCTGTGTCTCCCTCTCTCTCTGACCCTCCCCTGTTCATGCTCTGTCTCTCTCTGTCTCAAAAATAAATAAACGTTAAAAAAAATTAAAATTTACATCCAAATTAGTTAGCATATAGTGCAACAATGATTTCAGAAGTAGATTCCTTAATGCCCCTTACCCATTGAGCCCACCCCCCCTCCCACAACGCCTCCAGTAACCCTCTGTTCTCCATATTTAAGAGTCTCTTTTGTTTTGTCCCCCTCCCTGTTTTTATATTATTTTTGTTTCCCTTCCCTTATATTCATGTGTTTTGTCTTTTAAAGTCCTCATATGAGTGAAGTCATATGATTTTTGTCTTTCTCTTTCTAATTTCTTTTTCATAATACCCTCCAGTTCCATCCACATAGTTGCAAATGGCAAGATTTCATTCTTTTTGGTTGCCGAGGAATACTCCATTGTATATATATACCACATCTTCTTTATCCATTCATCCATCGATGGACATTTGGGCTCTTTCCACACTTTTTGGCTATTGTGGATAGTGCTTATAGTGGATAGTGTTTATAGCACCCCTATAAACATGGGGGTGCATGTGTCCCTTTGAAACAGCACATCTGTATCCCTTGGATAAATGCCTAGTACTTTAATTGCTGGGTCGTAGGGTGGTTCTATTTTTAGTTTTTTGAGGAACCTCCATACTGTTTCCCAGAGTGGCCGCACCGGCTCGCATTGCCACCAACAATGCAAAAGACATCCTCTTTCTCCGCATCCTCGCCAACATCTGTTGTTGCCTGAGTTGTTAATAAAAATAAAATAAACACTTTAACAATTTAAAAAAATGTGTTAGGGGCGCCTGGGTGGCCCAGTCGATTGAGCATCCAACTTCGGCTCAGGTCATGATCTCGCGGTCCGTGAGTTCGAGCCCCGTTGTCAGGCTCTGTGCTGACAGCTGGGAGCCTGGAGCCTTTTTTGGATTCTGTGTCTCCCTCTCTCTCTGACCCTCGCCCGTTCATGCTCTGTCTCTCCCTGTCTCAAAAATAAATAAACGTTAAAAAAAATTTTTTTTTAATGTGTTATTATCTGTCTCCCTCTGCCATCAGAATGTGAGTTCATGAAGGCAGGGAGAGTGTGAGTTTGGGTTCCACTGAAAGCAGACGATGAGACAAGGACTTTGGTGCCAGTTCTTCATTGGGAGGTGACCCCAAGGCGCACAGGGGAGAGGGTTGGGGGAAGACAGACAAGGAAGGGGGCAAAAGCAGTAAGGGATGCATTAATCAGCTCATTGCTGCTCTGACCTGGGGGGGTCAACACTTCTGAGACCCTCTGAGAAGCCCTGCCAAACCAGCCCCAGAGATTTTCCACCCAGAGATTAAAAGCAAAAACCTGGGGCGTTTGTCCCCAGCTCCTGTCCCTTGTCGGCTTCAGTTTGCATTAAACCTCTGTTGCGCGTGGGCCGCCCAAGCTTCCAGTGCTGGGAAAAGCCTTCAGGGGGAGAAGCAGGGAGGTACACCCGGTCCCCAGGAACGGGAATGGTCCGTCACAGTGGTAGGCGGGTCAGGGGCATGCAGGGGCGGGGCGAGCATCCACACCATCTATCATAGGGATTTTTTTCCCCCTAAATTTTTGAAACTAGAATAGACACTTGTAAGTGTGTCCCCACCATTCATTTTCCCTTTTCGTATCAATTTCATTTCCATTTTCCTTTGAAAAACCACTTCTTCCAATTTCTCAGCCTGGGGCTTTGGTTGGGACCGTCCCCACCCCTCGTTCCTGGGCATGGGCCCCTCCATGACCCTCAAGGTGTTAATCCAGCCACCTGCTGTCACTCACCTCTTCTTTTGGTCTCTGCCACCACAGTGATCTGTTTGGGGACAGACACACGACTTGTGTGGGACCAGCGTGAGAGAGTAAATTCTAGGGCTTGCTCTCTCTTTCTCTGAGTGATGTGGTGTAAAGGTGTGAGGTCTGGAACAACTGCAGCCATTTTGCCACCATGAGAAAGCTTGGCACTTCCGGACTGACTTCGTGAAGCCCAGAGAGAAAGCCAAGAAGAAGGAGGGAGGGGAGGGAGAGAATATGAGCCTTTGGAGACATCTGGAGCTCCTGGATCCAATCTCACTTGAAGCCAAGATTAAATCTAGGTTTTTAACTGACATACCCAATAAAAAAACTCCTTTATATTATGAGTCACTTTAAGGTGAATTTTCTGTCACTTGTGACTGAACGAGTCCTCCTTGGTTCCCTACTTAACTCACAGGCTTGTTTTGAGGTTTACATAAAATAGCATTTAGGTGTGCCCGGCTGGCTCAGTGTGTAGAGCATGTGACTCCTGATCTTGGGGTCATGAGTTTGAGTCCCGAATCGGTGTAGAGATTACTTAAAAAAAATAGCATTTAGTAAAGCATGGACCACAATTAATAGCCAATGAATGGCAACCAATATCGTTGTTATGATACGTTTATCTTTATAGTTATGTGCACTTTTTATTCTGTACCCTAACATTGCCATGTTTCTGTTTATCTTTTTGTCACTGTTCAATTTCTACCCCCGAAGGAGAGGGGCCGAGGGAGGGGCTAAGCAGCCCTGGATCCCGACCACCAGCCTGAGCCTCAACGAACAGCACAGAGCCCATGTAGGGTGGCTCTGATTCCTCCGACATCCCATTTTCGTTCTTTGATGATATTTGTCTGTATCCAGCTTACACATAAATGCTTCCAGGCGAGTGCTCCAAATGTCTCTTTCGGAAATCTGAATCCCCATGAAAACAATGGCAACAAGAAAAAGGTGCAAGCTTTCCAGAACAAGCCCAGATTTTGAAAATGTGATAAAGAGGTTATTGTGTGTCCGAACTTTTCACACAAGAATTGGAGGAGACTTAACACCAGGAATAATAAACAGAGGAAGACCAGTTAATGCAGAGCAGATGGGCCCACAAATGCTAAGCATCTCAACATCTTTCCCCTTGGACTTTTGGACTCAAGATGACTGAATGCTGGTTTCTTTAGTTGGAAATAAAGCTAATGCAACTGGGGAAACCTGTAAATATGGCGGGCTTGATTTCTGGGGTGGTTTTAAGAACCTACGATGTGGCAGGCATTTGAAATTCACTACTTAAATCCGGACCACAGCTCCATTTTACAGACAAGGAAACTGAGGCTTCACTTACCGAAAGGCATACAGCCAACAAGAGAGTGAAGCCAGGATCGGTCCTAGGTCTGTCTCTGCATATGCCATTTTCCTGCAAACTAGGGTAACAGGTGAGCAGAGAAAAAGGATCATAGTCAAATCAATTTGAAAAACACTGACATATGTATATACCATTTCCCCTATATATATACATATATGTGTATATGTATATGTATGTATATATATATATATCAGTGAGAGAGAGAGAGAGATTAGACAGAGATCCAGGACAGAATCCTAGGGGGCTGGCAACACGAGGGAGGAATGATATATTTTACATATACATACACATATACATATACATATACATATACATACATATATAGAGAGAGACAGATTATACATATATGTATATATGCTATATATGTATAATATGTATATTTATATAGTAACAGTCTAATTGAGGCATAATTGCCATATAATAAATTATACATATTTAAACCACACAACCTGATATGTTTTGACATGTGTGTAACCTGTGAAATCATCACCACAATCAAGATAATGAACACATCCATTACTCTCAAAAGTTTCCTTATGCTCCTTTGTAATTCCTTCCTCCCGTCCCACCCACCCTTAATCTCAGACAACTGCTTATCTTCTTTCCATCACTATAGATTAGCTGCATTTTCTAGAGTTTTCTGTAAACGGAATCACACAATGTATATTCTCCTTTTTGGCTGTCTTCTTTCGCTCTGTGTGACTATTTTGAGATTCACTCACATTGTTACGTGTTTGTTTCATTGTATGACTATGCCACAGTTTGTCTATTCATCTGTAGATGGATGTTTACGTTGTTGTTTCCAGTTTGGGGCTCTTACAAATAAAGCTGCTGGGCACATTCGTGGTTCAGTCTTTGCAGGACTTGAGCTTTCTTTTCTCTTGGATAGCTACCTAAGAGTGGAGTGGCTAGGTGATAGGGTACGTATATGTTTAACCTTTTAAAAAATATTTATTTATTTATTTTGAGAGAGAGAGAGAGAGAGAGAGAATCCCAAGCAGGCTTTGCACTGTCCTCACGTGGGGCTCGACCTCACAGCCACAAGATCACACCCTGAGCAAAAATCAAGAGTTGGACGCTTAATCGACTGAACACCCGGGTGCCCCGTATGTTTAACTGTTTTCCAAAGTGGCTGCGTCTCACATTCCCACTAGCAGCGTACGAGGACCCCACTTCTTCCTCAGCAGCACTTGTCCAGCCAGTAGTTTACTCACATTTTGCTTTATTTTGTATAAGTTCTTAAATTTTAGTTCCCGTGTGGTTAGCACACCGTGTCATGTTAGTTTCAGGTGCACAACATAGTGACTCAACACCTCTGTACGTTACTCAGTGCTCATCACAGTAAGGGCACTCTTTCGCCCCCATCGCCTGTTTCCCCCATCCCACGCCCTCCCTTCTGGTAACCACCAGTTGGTTCTCTATAGTTAAGGCTCTGTTTCTTGGTTTGCCTCTCTGTCTCTCTCTTTCTCTCTTTTGTTTGCCTTTGCTCGTTCGTTTTGTTTCTTAAATTCCACAAATGCCTTTGTCTTTGACTGACTTATTTCACTTCTTATAGTCTCTCACTTCATCCATATCGTCGCAAAGGGCAAGATCTCAGTCTTTTTGAAAAATTTTTTAATGTTTATTTATTTTTGAGACAGAGAGAGACAGAGCGTGAGCGGGGGAGGGTCAGAGAGAGAGGGAGACACAGAATCCGGAGCAGCTCCGGGCTCTGAGCTGTCAGCACAGAGCCCGACGCGGGGCTCCAACACACGGACCGTGAGATCGTGACCTGAGCCGAAGTCAGAGGCTTAGCCAACTGAGCCACCCAGGTGCCCACCCCCCCAATTAAAAAAAAACCCTCTCTTGACCTCCTGTATTCCTCCAACGACCGTCTCATCACCCCCTTGTCCCACCTGCACCACAACACCCATTTAACTGGCCCACTCTTAGCCCTTCAGGTCTCAACTGAGGATGCCTCTTGAGGGGAGCCATGAGCGCCCCCCACAAGGACCTTTGCTCTGTACTCCTAAGCACTCTCTGCCAACCATCTCCTCCCATTGCTGGCATTTTCATGTTGTAAGCAAGTGATTAGTCACTAGCGTCCCTCACCACACTGCTCTCTGGAGAGGCATGCCGGGTTCATGGCTGTGCTTCTGCACTTGTAGTCTTGGGTGTAGAGGCACTGATGTCTGAGGCCTCCTGCCACCAACATGGTGGGGGCTTCCGATATGCCAGGAATTATTCTAATCACGTTATGCAAATCTTGCCAAAAGTTCCCTGAGCGGGTGCTGTTACCGTTTTACATTGTATTTTTGAGGACACCGAATCTCGGAAAGATTAAGTAGCTTCAGTATTTTGTTTCGTTTTGTTTTGTTTTTACTACTGATAGGTAAATGTGGGAGCTGAGATTCAAATTCAGGAAGCTGACTCCTGGGTCAGTGAGGCCCTTTTGGGGAAGACTTTAATTTTTTTTTAACGTTTACTTATTTTTGAGAGACAGAGAGAGAGAGAGAGAGACAGTGCGAGCAGGGGAGGGGCAGAGAGAGAGGGAGACACAGAATCTGAAACAGGCTCCAGGCTCTGAGCTGTCAGCGCAGAGCCCGACGCGGGGCTCGAACCCACAAACCGTGAGATCGTGAGCTGAGCCGAAGTCAGATGCTTAACCCACTGGGCCACCCGGGCGCCCCTAACTGTTTTCCTTGCCTTTTATGTCTATAGGTTCTAACTTACAGGCGGTTGCGAGTGACAGCAAATGTTTTGTGGCTGTCTAAGCTCAATCACGGTATTTAGGGTGAAGTGACCCCCCAAACCGTGTCGCGAGTTCGTATGGAACACTAACGTAGGCGTTTGTCAGATGCTGGGTTGAGAAGCCTTATTTCCCCCCCGAACATCAGCTAGTGTGACTGGGGCTGACGGAGAGGTTCTGTTGAGGCCTGGGGTGGCTAAGCGGGGCGTACGTTTCCCAGAGCCCCCTGCCCGGTGTGCTCTCGAGCTGGAGTTGGTCAAAAGGGCAATCGGCACCAGACGTGGAAGGCAAAAGGGAAGCGGCGGCAGGTGCTCTCTGAAGATCGTCGTGGTTGGATGGGTGGCGGAAGGTGACCTTCATTTGTCCTTGCCCTTCTGTCCTCTGACCTGATATTCTTCCCACTGATGACCTTGTTAACCTATGGCGCCCCCGGCCCTCCACCAGCTGCCTGGGGGACTGTGCGTTCTTTATGGCAGCACCTCCGGTACACGGCACAGGTCCTGTGTGACGGGTGTTCAGCACCTTAAGTGTTCGTTGACTAAACGCCTACACAGGGCTTCACGTGCATTGAGTTTGGGTTACTCAGTACGGGGCGAGAGCAAAGCAATTTTTTCTGGAGGTTTTTTCTGGAGCCTCATCTGCTGTCCCACCTTTAGTCAGAGTGCCTGGGGTAGGTACCAAGTTTCCACCCCTGGGTTTGTGAGGGGAACCGGAGTCAGAACCCCCACCTCGAGGCCCAAGGATGACCGCCATATACCTGTGTGAGCACCGCCTCATTGGTGTCCCAGGTAATGTGACCGGGGCTTCGGGTACCACTCCGGCTCTTCCCACGGCCGCCGGCACAGACCCTACACAGCCACCGTGGTCCCTGGGGTTGGGGACCTGTGTCCTGCCCCCCTCTGCCCCTCAGCAGGTGCGGCCCCGCCTGTGGTGTCACCAACGCAGTCACGTTCCCTCAGCCCTCGTCCAGGGAGTAAGCCTGCTTCCGGGAGGGAAGGCTGTCTCACCTCATGGGCTCAGAATCACTGTTCCCTCCTCAGCCCGACGCTGTGCATGGATGGGCTGGTCACCTTGCTTTTATGACAGGTCCCTGTCGCTGGGTTCGGCTCAGGGCCATCCGAGCCTCACTACGTACTACCGAATTCCCCCATCACGTTGCTGGAAAGACGTGTGCATTTAGAGTAGATCGTGTCTGTTTTGCAGCCTGAAGCACTTCCAGCACGAAGTCCCAGGCTCTGAAACGAGGACTGGAATCCTTGTCCGAAGGAATCCTGCCCTTCCCTGAAGACAAGCCTGTCCACCTCGAGTTTGCGGTAAGCCGGGGCCGCCTGAGAGAGGACACAGAGGGGCTGGGGCTGCGCTTCCGTATCTCCAGGAGCGTCACCCCCGACCCCCTTCCTCGCTCCCAAGTCTCCATTCCTGTGTGCTCCACTAGGGCAGCTAACCTCGGACACACTCAATTCTGGAAACTTAGTTTATGGATGTCCCATCAGAAACCTCCCCCAACCCCTGTCTCACAAGCACACCCACACACACACACACACACACACACGCACACAGCCATATCTCCAAACCCCACTGCATTTAAACTGGGAAAATAGTGGGTGGGAACTTGAGGAAATGGCCAAGGAAGGCATTTCAGGAGTTTCTGCTGATGGTTCACATCTGGAAAGCCGGTGAGACGCAGACGTGACAATTCACCAAAGTGACTGTCGAGAGAGCCCTGAGGAAGGAGCCCGGCTGGTGTGGGCCACTGATGTGAGCTTGAGGTCGTGGCCGTGGTCATTTACCTCCCAGCTCTTCACGAGGTGCACCCGAAGCACGTGGGAGCCTGAGGTCTTGAACTTCTAAGCCAAAGAAGGCTCCAAAGTAACCCACTTAAACATGAAGCCACCTGAAGAATAGTGTTTTGCGTTTTGTCCCCTTTCCTCCAAACAAAAACACCTAGTTTTAAAATTTTTTTTAATTTATTTTGAGAGAGACAGGGACAGTGTGAGTTGGGGGGAGGGAGAGAGAGAGAGAGAGAGAGAGAGAGAGAGAATCCTTAGCAGCACAGGGCCCGATGTGGGGCTCAAACTCACGAAACCATGAGATCATGACCTGAGCCGAAGTCGGTGCTTAAACAACTGAGCCACCCCAGTGCCCCAACACCTGTTTTTTAATTTTTTTAATTTAATTTTATTTTTAAAAAAAATTTTTTTTTTCAACGTTTATTTATTTTTGGGACAGAGAGAGACAGAGCATGAACGGGGGAGGGGCAGAGAGAGAGGGAGACACAGAATCGGAAACAGGCTCCAGGCTCCGAGCCATCAGCCCAGAGCCCGATGTGGGGCTCGAACTCAGGGACC
This sequence comes from Prionailurus bengalensis, assembly GCF_016509475.1. Lineage (NCBI taxonomy): Eukaryota > Metazoa > Chordata > Mammalia > Carnivora > Felidae > Prionailurus > Prionailurus bengalensis. The sequence continues at coordinate 154,337,448 of NC_057350.1, read as the reverse complement.
GCGAGATCGTGACCTGGCTGAAGTCGGACGCTTAACCGACTGCGCCACCCAGGCGCCCCAACACCTGTTTTTTTAAAGAGTAAAATAAAGGGGTGCCTGGTGGCTCATTTGATTAATCACTGACTTTGGCTCAGGTCACGATCTGGTGGCTTGTGAGTTCGAGCCCCGCATCGGGCTCTCTGCCATCAGCACAGAGCCTGCGTCAGACCCTCTGTCTCCCTCTCTCTCCGCCCCTCCCCCACATTCTCTCTCTCTCTCAAAAATAAATAAGCACTTAAAAAAATAAAAAGTAAAATAAATAGCACAGTAATAGTGGCATTAGATTGCTTCACATTTATCAGTTTCTTCCCAGAAGTTATTTAACCCCTCTAAGCCTCAATGTTTCCATTGGTAAAAAGACCATACCCAGAATTTTGTTGTGAATGTTAATGTAATGCGCTTTGCACGGCTTACCTAATTAATATTCACAACAAAATTCTGGGTATGATCTCCTTTTTACCAATGGAAACATCGAGGCTTAGAGGGGTTAAATGACTTCTCAGTCACATATCTGATGTTATGAACTGAATATGTATGTCCCCCCAAATTCATGCGTTGAAGTCCTAGCCCCCCACGGGGCAGTATGTGGAGTAAGGAAGTGATGAAGGTGAAGTGCGGTCTTAAGAGTCGGGCCTGAACCGATTAGTGTCCTTCCAAAAAGCGATGCCTGTGAGCTCACTCCTCACACGTGAGCACGGGGCACAGGTCGTGTGAGTGCACAGGGAGAAAGGCTGAGGGGGGAGCTCTCACCAGACGTCAGCCTTGCTGGCACCTTGATATTGGACCCGCCGTCTCCAGAACTGTGAGGAAACACACTGCTGTTGTTTCAGCCGCCCAGTCTGTCGTATGTTGTCATGGCAACCCCAGCTGACTAAGACCCCTGACGAGACAAAACTACATGGGATTACAAACCCCAGAGCCTTTGCTCCAGGCCCCTGCACTGCCTTCTAGAAATATCATCACTGAAACATTTGTATTTTTTTTTAAACCTTTTTATGTTTTGACAAGTGTCATGTTAGTTTTAATATTTGAACGGGGGTGAGAAATATTTTAAAAACTTGGCATTATTCTATTCTATTCAGATGTATTTTAACATTGATGGCTGCAGTTTCACTAAATTTAGATCTCTGGAAAAATCTTTTTTTTTTTTTTTTTTTTTTTTTTTTTTTTTCTGAGCATGGAAGCAGGTTGGAAATGTTGCACCCAATAATAACAGTTGGACTTTTGGCTTGTGAACTACTTCAGTGGGAAAGTATTTGCTTAAATCTCCGCCTGCTATGAGAGTTGAAGGTTTGCGATAGTAATTACCCTTCCCCTGAACTTTCTGAATCTGAAAACCATGTGGAAATGCAGTTTGTCTTGTATAAAAACTAAGGCCAGGCCAGTTTTGAAGAACTGACTTTAAGACGTGCATTTAGCTAAGTATCAGTCATTTAGAGAATGATTATCTGGTGTGTGAACGATCGAGGCCCTTCTTATTTTTCTCTCCCTCCTTTGAAAATGCCGTAAGGAGACAGCTGGCTTTGACCACTTTCTTCCACATGCTGGCTGGTCTCCTCCTTACCTCTGCTGGCAAAGCCCCTTCACGGGAAGCGGATGCCAGCCCCTCCACGGGTCTGCACTGTACGCAACAGGACTTCGTCAACAGTTGGGTCGTGAGGGCTGACTCTAGCCCCCTTTCTTCCCCTGTTACGTGGAGGTCAAGTTTCCTTCTTATTTGGATGAGTGGCAGTTTCGTGTGCGTAGCTCCTGACCCACCTTTCTTCTTTTTTTCCAAGGAATGGCAACACTTATTAATCAAACAGTAGAACACCACAAACACTAATGATTCTTCTTTTATTTTTTGTTTTGTTTTTATTCTTATTTATTTTTAATTTACACCCAAGTTAGTATATAGTGCGATAATGATTTCAGGAGTAGATTCCAGTGATTTATCCCCTGTGTATAACACCCAGTGCTCCATCCCAACAAGTGCCCTCCCTAATGCCCCTTACCCGTTTAGCCCATCCCCCCTCCCACAGCCCCTCCAGAAACCCTCTGTTCTCTGTATTTAAGAGTCTCTTTCCTGTTTTTGTATTATTTTTGTTTCCCTTCCCTTATGTTCATCTGTTTTGTCTCTGAAAGTCCTCATTTGAGTGAAGTCATGATATTTGTCTTCCTCTGACTAATTTCACTTAGCATAATACCCTCCAGTTCCATCCACGTAGTTGCAAATGGCAAGATTTCATTCTTTTTGACTGCCGAGTAATACCCCATTGCATATATATACCACATCTTCTTTATCCGTTCATCCATCGATGGACGTTTGGGCTCTCGCCATACTGTGGCTACTGTGGATAGTGCTGCTATCAACATGGGGGTGCATGTGTCCCTTTGAAACAGCACACCTGGATCCCTTGGACAAATGCCTAGTAGTGCAATTCCTAGGTTGTAGGGTAGTTCTATTTTTAGTTTTTTGAGGAACCTCCATACTGTTTCCCAGAGTGGCCGCACCCGCTTGCATTGCCACCAACAATGCAAAAGACATCCTCTTCCTCTGCATCCTCGCCAACATCTGTTGTTTCCTGAGTTGTTGATGTGAGCCATTCTGACAGGTGTGGGGTGGTATCTCATTTGGTTTTGATTTGTATTTCCCTGATGATGAGTGTGGTTGAGCATTTTTTCTTGTGTCTGTTAGCCATCTGGATGTCTTCTTTGGAGAAGTGTCTATTCATGTCTTTTGCCCATTTCTTCACTGGATTATTTGTGTTTTGGGTGTTGAGTTTGATATCCTATCCACTTTTATGTCCCTAAAAGGCTTTCTCTTTGATTAGTGACTTTGGCCTTATGGATCTGGCATCTTCTATATCTATGCTGGCTCTCTTAGGCAATTCATATGGTACTAAAGGACAGGTAGATAGATCGGCAAGAACAGCCCATAATCTCCACCATAACCATTACTACCACTTGAGACAAACTTCCAGATCTCTTTTTACATGCATGTACATATTTAGATGCATGAAAATCTATGTATTTCGGATCACCCTGGGCATGTGTCAAGGAGCCTGAGTCTCCCCCTTCACGTACCCTGGACGTCTCTCCTTCTCAGTATAGACAGTTGTCCACTATCCTTTCATAACAGGCTTGAGTGAGTGCAGATTCAACCAGATAATGGTAAGAGTAGAGCCTAGATCGTGCCCTATTAAGAACCAAGTTAAATTCTTTAGGGCTAACTCTGAAGAAGGCCTACTTGTTGGCATGAGATGCCACGTTTCCCAAGAGCTAGAGAGGGTAAACTGTGTGGGCTGTTTACACTTACGGGGGCACTGGAACTACACCGGTCACTTGTGTGTGTGTCGGGAGGTGGGTGGGTGGGGAATGCAGTGTCCTCGGAGATAGTCTTTCTTCTCTTACTGTCCCGTGGGTGGAGGACAGATGGAGGGATGCTTACCAGATTTTTCTCCCTCGAATCTATGGAGGAGGCCCTCAGTATAACCGGTCATACAATTTGTAGGTGACTGTAAGAAGGGGAAGCTGGTATCTTGTCCCCTGTTCATGCTAAGCTACCAGCTTAGAGCTGAGGACAATGTAGGGAAGGAAGGGAAGGCAATGGAAAAGGGGAGTGGCCACCGGAGAGGGGCAACGACTGCCCCTTTGAGGTTCCGTTCCCTGAGAGTTATGGGTATCTCTGTCTCCTCGCCGGATCCAGGCTGGGTGGCAGCTGGAATGTGCGGTGGGGACTCATCTGAGACCATCGCGACATGGACACGGGAGGCGCTCGCATCGGAGAATATGGAGCGAAGCCACCGGCTGGGTGATGACAGAGGGTATGGCCACGTCTCCCGAGGAATGACCGGTGCCCGTGGGCCCGCTTGGGCTCAAGTCCCTCAGCGGCAAGGTTTGCCGGGACCCACCCACCCGTGCAGTCTGCAGTGGCTGTGGACACGCTGCGTGGGTGCTGCGACCCACAGAGACTCTCCCAGGCAGTCGAGTCAGGAGACTCCTCACGCTCCCTCACCTCCAACACTGCACTCCAACACCAGAGGGGTAGGCACAGGGCCAGAGGAGTGTGTGAGAGCGTGGGCGTCCCCCAGCACCTGGGACACGCATGCGCACACACTCAGCCTCCAAGTCCCCATGGCCGTTGCGCTGGGATTAAGAGGACAGCTTTGAAACAAATGAATTTGAAGTTTTAAATGAACAAGACAACGTCCTCCTGTTGAGAGGAGACTGTGGACAAATGGAAGGGTTATGGATTTGTACTGGGATATTACCAAGAGAGGCTGCTGTGTGGGGGGCTATGCTGGTAGAGATGACGAGAAAATGTAAAGACATTTTATGCACGTAGGCATGCTGAGATGAAACAGACCCTTTTCACTTTTCATGACACCTGCGTAGTTTTATATTCTATGGCTGTCCAAAAAGCCAATATCTTTCTTTAAATTTTTTTTAAGGTTTATTCATTTTTTTTAGAGACAGAGCATGAGTGGGGGAGGGGGGAGAGACAGAGAGGGAGGCACAGACTTCGAAGCAGGCTCCAGGCTCTGAGCTGTCAGCACAGAGCCCGACGCGGGGCTCGAACCCACGAACTGTGAGATCGTGACCTGAGCCTAAGTCGGACGCTCAACCGACTGAGCCACCCAGGCGCCCTAAGCCAATGTTTTCCTGATAGAATTTAGTCATTTAGTGCTTTCTGATTTTCACCGTTGCAAAGCTGCCATGAAAACCTTTATGCAAACATTAAAAAGTCTTATATTCAATTGTTTTCTTATGATAAATTCCTAAGAAGTGACTGCTAGGGAGGATAGGACTTTACAATATTATCTGATTGTTAACATCTGAGGTTCAGTTTGTGCAGAGGTGGAGTGGGGAAGAGGACGTGTATAAACTTAGCTTGAGTGTCTAAGGATCCATTTCCAATTGACTAGCAATCAGTAGGGTAGTTAAAATCAGAAAGGAATTTAGAAATGGAACGCTGTTACTTTCACCTATTAAGTTAAATGCAATTTTGAGAGCTATTCCTATATTCAATAACAGGCATCATACACAATAATACTAGGCACGGCATATGATGTGCATTCATAGAGAGGCTTTCTGGATGAATTCAATTAGCTGGGCAAGCTGTTAACATATTAAGAGAGTAAGAACATATTGATTGAAGTAGATTATAAAAGAGCTCTCAGAAGCAAGTATTCTCTTGTGATGCTGTTGGGCCTGCAAACTGGCTCAGCTTGTTTGGAGGGCAGTTTGATGATATCCACAATAATTGAAATGTACACTCCCCTTGATGAAGGAATTCTGCCTTTAGGAGTTTGTTCTACAGAAATACTTGCCTGCGGTCACAGGATCGACGCACTTCCGTGCGTCTGACAGTCACCAATGTCTCCCAGATGGGAGGGGGGAGGTTGTTTAAATGAATTACGGTTCAGCCATACGATGACCATCCATGCAGCCGTTAGAAAAGTAAGTCGTATCGATATGGAACATTTCTTACATATTGCTAAGTTTTAAAAAGACAAGGCACGACACGATGCGTGTGCTAAGTGCGTATGAAAAAGCCTTCGACTTGAGTAGGCGCGGAATATTTCCAGAAGCAGGCTGAGAAACTGGCCGCCGTGGTTGCCTCTAGGAACTGCGGCCTTGCAGGAACTCTTTCTACTGTTGGAAAAAGTTGAACCTAAGGGACGAGGGATTCAAATACATTTGAGCAAATAAATAAGGAAACAACCACACACATCAAAGGCTTTACCTGTCACCCTCTTCTGTCCTCTTGTAAATGTCCTGCTACGGTGGATCCTGAGGGACTAAAGAGCCACGATGCCACGAAAGTCATCTCATTCCACGGCCTCTCGCCTGGGGGGGGGGGCGAAGGTCTTGTGTTTACACCACACTGACCTTCCAGTTCTAGGGCCCCACTTTTACCCTGGCTCCTTCTTTAAGGATTTGAAATAACACGAAGACTCCTAGTAGAACTTCAAAGGCTTCCAATACATGATTAGGTCATTATTCTTCCTGACTTATTATTAAATTATTGTTCAGTGACTTAAAAATTAGTGAGGCTTCCTTTTTGGCAATGGTGGAATACGTGGTGGACATGTGGGAATCTTTCCTGGTACAAAAACACCTAAAATTGCTGAACAGCATATAAAAATGAATCATGGTTTGCTAAGCTGGCAAGAAATACATGTTCAGAGGCCAGAAATAGTGGAAAAAAAAATCTAATCTAGGGGAAAAAGGGAGTGCTGATGTCAGCATTCACCCTGGGGATATCTGGATTTAAGTGGCTCCCACACAGACAGGGGACAGCAACCAAAGCCTGGGTGGAGTCGGATTGGAGACCCCAAATGAAGCTTAGTTCACATTTAGTGGGCAAACTAGGGTAACACCTGCCCATGGAGAGGGACTGAAAGAAGTCTTTTGTGTCACGGCCTCCTTGCTGCTTGGTGGAATCAAAAAAAGAAAAGGAAGACGTGTGCTCTGAGCACGCTGAGCCACATACATGTAGCAGAAGAAAATCCCAGTAGGAATTTAGGTTAAAGTGCTGAAGCACCACTACCCCAGCCCACTGGCGGCCGCAAACACGAATCGCTCGCGGAGGAACGTATTCTAAACAAAGATAAACACCCGTGGGACACGAGCTCACAAGCAAAGGTTACGTAAGGCACAAGGAAACAAGCCACCGTGAGAGACAATAAGCAGACTGCAGAAGCAAAGGTACAGAATGAAGGTATTAGAATCATCAGAAACGGAATATAAAATAAACAAGTTTAACTTTAAGGAAATGAAGAAAGATGTCCGAAGTACAATTAAGGAGCAAGGCACACACCATCTGGTTGGCAAGGCGGGTTTTCAAACAAGGACCACATGGAACTTTTAATTTAATCAATTACTTTTATTTATTTATTTATTTATTTATTTATTTATTTTACACAAATCAAAAAAAATTTTTTTAATGTTTACGCATTTTTGAGAGAGACAGAGTGCGAGTGGGGGAGGGGCAGAGAGAGAGGGAGACACAGGATCCAAACCAGGCTCCAGGCTCTGAGCTGTCAGCGCAGAGCCCGACTGGGGGCTTGAACCCGCGAACCGTGAGATCATGACCTGAGCCGAAGTCAGATACGTGACCATCTGAGCCACCCAGGCGTCCCTGATTTTGTTTGTCCCTCTTTTTAGAACATTTTAGGTTAAAAAAATGTAATAATGAAAATTACAAATTCAAAGGACTGGTAAAACAATGGATTATACTGAAGAGACAGTGACCCAGAAAACACAAGGAAGTAAATTACTCAGAATGCAGCTTAATGAGGCAAAAAAATGGCAAATATGAGGCCTTAGACCCACACATGATAGAGCAAGAAGGCTTAAAATACGGCACATTAGAGTTCCAGAAGGAGACAATACAGATTCAAAGAGTAAGCAATAACTGAGACCTTTCTAGCACTGAGGAAAGATGCCAATCTTCAGAGGTCATTATGCTGTGTTGTCTTCTAAATTCTGGGGAAAAAAAAATCTGAATTCCGAAACATACCCGGCCCCAAGAGTTTTGGACAAGGACTGTGAACTTGTAATACCGACAGTCCTCAGTTTGCACAGCCCTTTGGTAACTGAGACCAAGTCCTCACCTGTATCTTCCTCATCAGATCACCGTGTGGTTTAAGTGAGACAACGTGGTCAGGGAAATGCCTGCTGCAGCGTGAGATGCGTGCTAAATTCACCTGCTTTGCGGTTGGCTGCACGGCTCGCTCACAGCAGCGCCTGGTCTGCTCGTTGTCTAGACTCCCATCTTTGCAAAGCAGCGCCGATAGTCACCACTGTGGGCTGCACCTCCCCACGGCACCCGGCTGGCATATACACTCAGTGCCCAGAAAGATGAACACTCACCAGGCGGGGCTGAGGAAGATGTTAGAGAGTCGTGTTGGGGTCATTCCATCAGGAAGGAATCAGTATTTCCCATCAGAGACCAGGGGGCTACAGTTCAGGAAAAGAGATCCCAGGCAAAGTTGGGGATCAAGATAGGGCTTGAAAATACTCACTTGACTTTTCTTTTCAACTGGAAGAACTATGTGTATTTTCTGTCATAATCGAAGGTTTTGGGATGAAAAAAATCATATTCTGAACCTAGAGATTACTGAGCCAATCAGCTTGCATGAAGCCTTAGAAATGTACTTAACTTTTGACCTGGTATTTAAGCAGTTGGGAAATATTGAATTTATAAGAAAAAAAAAAGTTGGTAGAGAAAGGAAGGGGGAGAATAGACCAATAAATCTTCAGACTTTTTCAAAGGTTAGGAGAAACCAACGTTTCCGTTGGGACAGTTAATCATTTCAATACATTATTCCTCTGTGCTGTGTGGCAGGAAGGGAGTGAGTGCCAACAATCGCTTCTTTTGCATTGTTATGAAAAGGATGCTCTCCACGGTTTTCTGCCCCTCTGGGAGGAAGTCAGGCTTGCCTTAGATATACTGATGGCAGATTCTGGAAAAGGCTAATGATAGGTAAGCTGACAGTGCAGGTTGTTCCGTTTGCAACCACCAGAGTTAACAGAAAACCTTCCCAGGTCAGTCCTTGAAGCGAGAGACTGAAAAAGGAGGAAAAAAAGTTGGTTGTCACTTCCCTTAGAAAATGGGACAAGAGGTTCTGTTTTCCAAAAGGCACATGGGCTTGAAGCAAATCTGCATTCTACATGGCCAGGTTTGGAACATTCTCTCCCCCAATAGTCATGCTACAGACTCATACTTCAGTTCAAGTCTCTATAGGAAAGCTCATTCTGGCAACCAGGAAATTGAGCTCACTCTTGATGTGAGGTTGTATGGATGACAAATGTTTTTAGAGTTTTACGGTTAGAAAATAACGTCCCAAGAAGCCCATCCGTAGGTATGTTTATTCGTTTCCCTATTTCATTGACTTACTGGGGATTACACAGCTGGTCAGACCTGAGATTTAAATCCTCTCCGTCTGAGGCCAAATTCTGTTTTTTCCTACCATATCATGGTGTCACGTGTTCAAGAAAGCAATGCAGGATTCTGAATCTCCCGTAGGACCTTGCTTCCTCAACCTGGCTACGTGGTAAGTTTTCCGAGAGGGCCTTGAAATACATCTTCCTGGGCCTCACCTCCAGACCTGACTCAGCGGTGGTTGTAAATCTGTATTTTTCAGCAGTTCCTTGGGGGTCTGGTATACAGCCAAGTTTGGGCCGCATTGGTTCATCGAGGAGGGATGCTACAGTTTTCACCCGGTATCTTATTTATTTATTTGTAGTGTGAGCAGGGGAGGGACAGAGTGGGGGGGGGGGAGAGAATCCCAAGCAGGCTGCACGCTGTCAGCACAAAGCCTGAAGCAGGGCTCCGGCTCACACACCGTGAGATCATGACCCGAGCTGAAATCAAGAGTCAGACACTTAAGCGACTGAGCCACCCAGGCGCCCTGCACCTGATATCACTTTCAGAGTTTGGTTTATAGGGGTTGGAAACAGTGGGAGTTAGATCTGTAGTTTCTAACCTTCTAAAAACTACCTTGCCTTTCTTTTAAATTGAGGTATAATTGACATACGATATTAGTTTTGGCGCATAACATAATGATTCGATATTTGTTTATATTGTGACGCGATCATCACAATAAGTCTAGTTAACATCCACATAGGGTTACAGATTGTTTTTTGCTGTGATGAGAATTTTGAAGATTTACCCTCTTGTAGCAGCTTTCAAATATACCATACAGTATTATGAACTACAGTCATGATGCTGTACTTTACAACCCCAGCCAGGACTTATTTTTATAATTGGATGTTTAAACTTTGGGGCGCCTGGGTGGCTCAGTTGGTTGAGGGTCTGACTTCAGCTCAGGTCACGATCTCACGGTTTGTGAGTTTGAGCCCCGCATCGGGCTCTGTGCTGACAGCTCAGAGCCTGGCGCCTGCTTCGGATTCTGTGTCTCCCCCTCTCTCTCTGTCCCTCTCCCCCTCACGCTCTGTCTCCTTCTCTCAAAAATAAATAAACATTAAAAAAAATAAACTACCTTCCCTTTTAAGATTTTTGTTGAAATCTATGGATCTTTCCCTAAGAAACACACATACCCGCACCTACCCTTTTTAGGGGGTGTATTAGTATCTGTTGCTGCTATAACATATTACCACAAACTCAGCAGCTTAAAACAACACAATTATTATTATCTTAGAGTTCTGAGGTCAGAAATCTGACCAGACTATCTTTGAGGTGCTAGTGGGCTGCATTTCTTTCTGGATGTTCTGGGGAACAATCCATTTTCACTAAAACTTGTCAGCTTCCAGCCTGTATCTCTTGGTTCATGGACCCCCTACCTCCATCTGTAAAGCATGACCCTGCCCCTCCCTTCACGGTCACATCTTTTTATCTGACGACCAAGAAAGGTTCTCTCTACATGTAAGGGTTCAAATGAATACACGAGGTCCGTGCAGATAATCTGGGAAAATCTTGCTCTCAAGTCTTTAACTGTAAGCACATTGGCAAAGTCCCCTTTGCCAGGTGAGGTAACCTATTCACAGCTTCCAGGGGTAAAGAGGTGGACATCTTCGTGTGGGAGGGCATTATTCCGCCAACCGCAGGGGTCTCAGAGCCTCTGAAGCTACCTATAGAACTGTGTGAACCCTAGATTAGGAGCATCTGTTCTAAGAAACTGTTCATTCTGGTGTTGAGTCAGCACAGAAGTCTGCTTAGCTACAAATAACCGACTCCTCAAAAGCAGTGGGTCCTATGAACTGGTGTTTATTTTTCCTTATGTGATAAGGAATCCCAAGGAAGGCAGCCCAGGCCAAGTGTGGCCGCGGCAGGATGCTGGAACTGGGGTCCCTGCAGTTACTTTGAGGTAGCCTTCATGATGGCTGCTGCAATCTCCGGGCATGACCTCTGTCTGTGGTGTGGGCAAGAGAGGGAAGGACACAGGGGGAGAGTCACAGCTCAGCCGAGTCGGCTCCCCTTTAAAAATCCTTTCCAGAAGCCCCACCCCCCACAATGTACATTTGTATCTCATTGGCCAGACACGGACACCGTGGCCTCCCCATCTGCTAGAGAGACTGAGCCACACAGTTTCATTTACTTATTTTTTAAGATAGATACATTTATGCTCCAAGAATTCCAAGCTCTTTACTTAGGAAAATGGGAAGTATAGATATTGGGAAGGTACTAGCAGTCAACGGAAACTTGGGCTTTGTTTCCTAAGAGAAGAATGGACCATTTTCCACCCTCACAACCAGAACTCAGAGAAAGTGAAAACTCTCCTTCAGAGTCTCTTCCAAAGGGTTTTTATCTTTTAACTCAGCTTGCTTTCCTTCAAGGACTTCCTTCTTTCAACAATGTTCAAGCATCTACCTACAGCTGGCAAAGGGGACATCATGACCTGAGCTGAAATCAAGAGTCAGACACTCAACTGACCGAGCCACCCAGGTGCCCCAACAGTACTTATTTCAAAGGGATGTTGCGAGAATTGAATAAAATACGATGTGTAAAGTACTTGGCAGGTCGGAAGTGCTCAGTAAAGGGTGCTGTTCCTTTCTTTCCTCTCACTCTTTCCTACGGTCATCGGGGCTTCTGGGACCATGGGTCTCTTCTGGTATGTGTGCAAGCAGCTGGGAGCAGGTGGTCAAGGAGGCAGAGTTCTCATTTTTTTTCCCCTTGGGGAGCCTGTGTTGGAACTTAGGGCTGGTTTGGGAACATGGGTTCATGCAACGAGTAGGCGGGGAGTTCTGCTTTCTACTGACTCGCAGGGCATAGTGGCTCGAGGGAAAGGGAAGTGTGTCAATATTGATGTGGTATCGATTCTCAAACTTGAGCATGTATCAGAACCACAGACTGTTAAACACAGTCCTTTTGAACAGACATTTGTTCATAAGATATACAAATGGCCAATAAGCCCACGAAAAGACGCTCAACATCACTAATCCTCGGGGAAACGAAAATCAAAGCCAGAGGGAGATACCACCTCACACCCATTAGGTTCCTACATATAAAAATCAAAAACTCCACCCCCCCCCCCGAAAATAAAAGTGTTCATTAAGAACATGTAGAGAAACTGGAATTCTGTGCCCTGTCTGTGGGATGTAAAATGGTGTGGCTCTTGCGGAAAACATGGTTGCTCCTCAAAAAATTAAAAACAGAACTACCATATGATGCAGCAATCTTGTTCTGGGCATACCCCCTAAAGACCCGAAGGCAGTTACCCCGAAAAGATAACCGTGCCCTTACATGCACAGCTGTGTCAGTCGCATATTCACAATAGCCAAAAGGTGGAACCAACCCAAGGGCCCATCAAGGGATCAACAGATAAGGAACACATGTTACATACAACATTATTCAGCCTTAAAAAGGAAGCAAATACTGATACCTGCTACAACACGGATGAACCTTGAGGGCATCATGCTACGTGGAGGGAGTAAGACAGCCACATATGATTCCACTCACATGAGGTACCGCCAGCCGTGAAACTCACGGACGGAGAGGAGAATGGTGATTGCCAAGGGCTCGGGGGGGAAGGGGGGTGGGGAGTTAGGGTTTCTTTCATGCATGTAGAGTCTCAGTTTTGCCAGACAGAAAAGTCGTAGAGACTGGCGGCGGCGGCTGCACCACGGTGTCAATGTTCTCAACGCCACGAAACTTACACTCAAGATGCTTAAGACAGTAGGTTTTATACCCTGTGCATTTTATCACCATTACCCCTGCCCGCCCCCAGCTGGGCCCCTACCCTGGAGTGGGACCGCGGAGGCGCATTTCTGGCAGGTTCCCGGGGGACGTGGCTGTTGCTGGGGCTGAGACCACACCAAGGGATCGCCGGTGCAGGGGGCCAGGTGAGGGTAGTCGGAAGGGCAGGCCCTCCGCTCACCCCCACGTGGCTCTAGTTGTCCCCCAAAAGCACAGCTGGCGCCGGTGGAGCGCCTCTGTTCCTCAGGTGGACTCACAGCCCCGGCGAGGGACAGCAGACGGAGCAGACGGAGCAGAAGCCCGACCGTCACCCGGCTTCCTTTGGTCCTCGCTGTGGGTGTGAGACCCGGAGGGAGCCGCTGACCCCGCGACCCCGCGACCCCACGACCCCGCAGAAGGGGCTGAGCGCGCAGCCGCGGGGCCGCGTCGGGGCAGCTGTCCGGCCCCAGGGCGTGGTGGGAGGCGCCGCAGCCGCGGTGCCCGGGCGGGTGTCGGGCCCTCTCCGGCCGGGGCGCCCGGGGCAGGGCGGGGGCGCGCGGCTGGAGGCCGGCAGAGGGCGCCGGTGCGCCGTCCCGCCGCCGGCCTCCGGGCCGCCCACCCCGCGGGCGCGCCTCTCCGCAGCCCAGCGCCGCCCGGCCCGGGACCGCTCGCGCCGAGCGCGCAGACCTTTCGGCCGGACCTGAGGACGCCGCCCGCTCCGGGCCGCCCCTGCGCTCGCCTGCGGCGCCCGCTCGGCCTCCCGCCCTCGGGCCCGCGCCGCGTCCCGGCGCAGAGCCCCCGGCCGTCGGCGGAGCCCGCGGCCCCGGCGCCCGCGCGCTCGGCGCCCGGCTCGCGGGGCACAGCGGAGGGCGGCGGCCGGCCGGGGATGGGCGGCCCGGCGGCGCGGAGGGGCGCCGGGGGGCTCCGCGCGCTGCTCCTGGCGCTGCTGGCCGCGGGGACCCCCGCGGGCGCCTACAACCTGGACCCGCAGCGCCCCGTGCGCTTCCAGGGCCCCGCCGGTTCCTTCTTCGGCTACGCGGTGCTGGAGCACTTCCACGACAACACGCGCTGGTGAGTTGCGCCCCGCGACCCCGGCCCGGCCCGGCCCGGCCGCCCCCGCGCCGCGCTCCCCGGGGCCCGAGAGAAACGGCTCGGCGGCGCGCAGCCCGGCGGCGGACGGCGGGAGGGCCGGACGCCGGGCTCCGGTCCCGCCGCCGTCGCGGTGGGCGCCCGGGGCCGGAGGCGGCCGGGCCGGCGCTGCCCGCGGTCCCAGCCCGGAGTGCGCGGGGACAGCCGCGCGGGCGGTCCCCCCTCGGCCTCCTAGCCGGCGGAGCGGGAACGCCCGCTCGCGAAGTAACTCGTCCCCTCTGTCCCCGAGCCCCCCCCCCCCCCCCCCCCCAGCCTCCAGGCGAACGCCCCGGGACACCGGGCACTCGAGACGCAGACCCCTCGGTTTCAGGGAGCTCTTGGTGACACCCCACCCACCGCTCCCCGGCTTCGAGCCGCTCCGGTGCGCGGCGCCGAGGAAGCGCGGTAACCCGGGACGTGAGAGGGAGCCCGAGGGGCCGCGTCCTTCCTTGCAAGGCTCTCCGAGGACGCGAGCTGAGAGGCTCCGGGATGCTGGTGGGTGATTTCTGGGGCAGCCTGGGCCTCATTTCACCCGGGTCATCTGACCTGGAGACAAGCACCTTAAGTCTTGGGAGAAAGGATGTGGTTCTGCAGAGGTCAAGGAGTCCAGCTGCCCCCTGAGAGCTCTCCGCGTTAAGTGCCATCAGCTAAGGGGTGCAGAGCTTGAGCGCCCAGCCCCCCCGAGAAGCGCGGAGGCGAGGTTGGTCCTTCCTTGACCTTTTCCTGGCAGGGACTCCAACGGCACACAAGGGTCATTACCTCTTCATCGGAGAGCTAGGCGGTGGACAGTTCCCCTGTTCAAGGTCATGTCCCAGTGGGGGCCCTGGGACAGCTAGCGTGGGGTTGGTTTTATTGTGTGGTCACCAGTGCGAGTGTCCTTCGGGGTTGCAGGTTAGGAAGGTGCGGTCAGTAATGTGTGCTCCCAGCACGCAGCTCTGTGGGAGACTTCCTGCTGCGAATTGGACAGAGGCTGACCCAAGAGGGTGGATTTGTAGATCTGAGTCCTCAAGCATTCCTGGAAAAGGGAGGACTCCGTGACCAGCCAGCCCATTAAAAGTCATGTTGTTTAGGAGAACTGCCTCCCGGAGACCCAGTTTTTAAAGTCCCGCGTAGCCCCTGTCCAGTTCTACGTCTCCTTCCCCACCGTTTACCCCAGTTGCTGAATTTAAGGCCAGACTATCTTTTCCTGCACTTGCCAAATACACCTTTTAAATATTTTTATTTTTATTTTGAGGGAGAGTGGGCAAGCAAGCAGGGGAGGGGCAGAGAGAGAGAGAGAGAGAGAGAGAGAGAGAGAATCCCAAGCAGCCTCTGCACTGTCAGTGTGCGAAGCCTGATGCAGGGCTCGAGCTCACAGACTGTGAGGTCATAACCTGAGCTGAAATCAAGAGTGGGACGCTTAACCGACCGAGCCCCCGGGTGCCCCGCCAAGTCCTTTTCTTCGAGTTAAGCGGGCTGCACACCTTTTCCATGTCCTGCACGCTCAGAGTCCACTGTGGGCTTTGGATTTGGTAGAGAATGCGGCAGGAGCAGTGGGAGAACGCATCCCAGAATCCCAGGCTGGGCTCCTGGACCGTGTGACCTTGGCACGAAGTATGTGGGGAGCGCTGTCAGGAATCGAAGGGTGACTGTGGGTGGGGGGCTCCTGAGGAAAGGCAGGCAGGAGAGCTGTGCACTGTGTCGGATCTGTAGCTGGATCTGTAGCTGCACAGGCTTGTTCTCCTCCGGGCTCTTCAATGGCTCAGCTCAAGGGAGAAGTGCCAGGACTCAATCACCTGGCTTTGGAGGGGCCGCAGGTCAAAGCTGCCCTGGCTGGGGAACAGCTGGGGGCAGGGGAGGCCAGAGCAGGTTTGACCTGCTTTGTTTCAGAAAGGGCATGAGGAAGAGCTGTGGGACTGGGATAGGGCAATTGCAGGAAATGACGGGCTGGCTTTCCACTCGGCACCCGGAGTACGGGGCAGACACGGGGGGTGTGAAACTGGAAGGTAATGCTGGCGTATGGCCGTGGGGCGGATATGCCTGGGGTCCTAAGGAACCCATCCACAGCCAGGCTCCTGCTCTCAAAAGTGCGCTGTCTGCTTCTGACAGGAGCATGCTGTTCTTTCCATTGGGGGGCTTGTCCCCATAGTTTCTCAGGTAGCAACTAAACTCTACGGAAATCTCTTTCAAGCAAAATTTCTTTTTCCGTTTTTGCCTCACATTGTCTTAACTGTATCTTCGTTTGGCTATGTCCTTGATAGCTGTCCTCTTGCTGCCTTTTCCAACGACTTTCCTCCTTATCCTTTTCTCTCTTCTGCTTTCCTCCCAGTTTCTTTGTCTTAGGCCTTGAACATTATTCTCAGCTGATTATGCTGCCCAGACTTTGTAAGCTGCAGCTCTTGAAGCAACAGACTTCCAGCATCGCCTCCTTTCTCCTTTTCCCTAGAGACTAGACTTGCCGTGAGGCTAATGAAACTTCCACCAAAGACCCCTCACTCACATGGGCCCCCACCGAGCCCCTGTACCTAATTTTGTTTGGTATTTTCTTTTTTTTTTTTCAACGTTTATTTATTTTTGGGACAGAGAGAGACAGAGCATGAACGGGGGAGGGGCAGAGAGAGAGGGAGACACAGAGTCGGAAACAGGCTCCAGGCTCGGAGCCATCAGCCCAGAGCCCGACGCGGGGCTCGAACTCACGGACTGCGAGATCGTGACCTGGCTGAAGTCGGACGCTTAACCGACGGCGCCACCCAGGCGCCCCTGTTTTGTATTTTCTTAAAGGTGGTCACCCTAAATTTACATGATTCGGGCCCTGTGGAATCTGGATCTACCCTACATCTCTATCTGAACTTGTAGCTCTGTGGTTGGTTGATTGACTTAGCGACTGGTTGTTCGTCTCTTCCTACCGGGCAGTCCCAGGACCCTGGATCTTTTAGCCTTGCCTGAGGGACGTGTAGGTTGTTTCCAATTCTTCACGATTATAAACAACAGCAGGGGTAAACATCCTTGTGACTAAAGCCTTGCGGACATCCTTAATTATTTCCTTTGAATAAATTCCTGGGCGTAGAATGGCTGGGTCTGAAAGGAGGGAGGTTGTGAGGCATTTTCTATGCGTTTTCCAAGTGCCAGTGAAGTTAAAGCGTGTGCTTTAGAAAATGCATTAACTTTCTCAGGCACTGGAGTTTTGGAGTAATATGCTAACGATCTGGATCCATTGCTTTAGAGGAGCTTAGCTGTCTGCAAGAGGGGAACTTCAAAAGGTCACGAATAGAATGGATGAAGGAGGTAAGAGATATGAGAAGGAAAAGTAATCGCTTGCAACTTTGAAAGGAGGGAAAACGTTAATTAAACTTTCTCTGTATCTGGTGCCTTTCTTAAGAAATTACTCCTTAGCCTCCGAATTCGGTATCAGTGGTTTAATAAGTCGGCTTCATGCTAATTAAACACCTTTGTACAGGTAGACGGATTTGTTGGGAGTAGGGCAGAGGAGCAGGAAGAATGTGCTGGAGAACACGGGGGGACAGCCCGGCCACCGGAGCCAGCGCGGGCTCTGCAAGTGGCAGAGCTGAGGGTCTTTGGTGTTGGCGGACCGGGGCGCGGGTCACAGTGCTGTCGTATTCCCGAACCCCATAACCCAGCATACCTGTCAGTCCTTTTCTTTTTAAGCCAAAATTGTCACGATTTCTGTAACAGACGGGGGTAATAACCTTGCTTTTCTAAGCCTGGAGGCTTGAACACGGCTTCTGCAGTCATACTGCATTGAGAGCAGAGCCCCAGACCCAGCACCTCTCCAAGTGTTTGGCTTGAACGGTCCCTCCGTGGCCGTGCTCTAGGCAGTGACGGTTGTCCCCCTGGCCAGGTGGACCAGGATATCCTGGAGAGCGCTGCAGATGTCATTTGTATCTGTTTGGATGCAAACATGCAAATGACTCAGTTTCCTCCTTTCCAGCAACACTCTGAGGGTGTCTGCTTGCCAGAGCCAGCTTCCCCTCCTGTCCCCCCGCCCCCGTGCCCGGGGTCTCCTTGCACCCTTTGAGCCACAGTAGTAGCTGCCAGGGAACATGGACAAAGCCGATTTCTGTCCCCTTCCCTTAGACATGTACCGGTTCTTCAGCTGCAGGGTAGACGACTGTAACACCCTGTGATATAAATAAATGCAGCCCCGGCTGGCGTCCAGCCCCCAGAGTGGGTTTCTTTCACACCCCTCCCCTGCCCTCCTTCCTCTGTGCCCCAGACGCCCTGGAGTCCGAGGTGGTTGGGTGCATTGGCTTCCTTTCTGGCGACGCGCTTCCTGCCCCATCTCCCGGGACACATCAAGACGGCTGTGCTCAGGCACAGAGCAAGTGCTCGGAAATGGAAGACACGCCGGCTTTCTGCTTTGTTAAGGTTGTCAGAAGAGCATTCAGTGAGGAATAGGAGGTAATTCAGAGCCAAGGAGAACACAGCATTCTCAGTGTGCATTAAGGTTGAGAATGAAAAGAACAAGCGAGACAGTTCGGCTGCATTGCCAATGCCGTTACATTGGCCAGGTGTATTGCTATTTAAGTTAAAATTAATTACAACCAAACAAAATTAAGAATTCCCTTTCTCAGGTACACTGGCCACGTTTCAAGTGCTCAGTATCCGCATGTGGCTGGTGGCTGTGGGACTGGGCAGTACACGGAACACTTAGAGCAGAAAGGTTGTTGTTTTTGTTTTTTAAGTTTATTTTGAGAGAGAGAGAGAGAACAAGCAGGGGAGGGGCAGAGAGAGAGAGAGAGAGAATCCCAAGCCGGCTTCACAATGTCGGCGTAGAGCCCAACTTGGGGCCCAATCGCAGGAACCGTGAGATATTGACTGGAGCCAAAATCAAGAGCCGGAGGCTGAATAGACTGAGCCACCCAGGCGCCCCGTGGCAGAAAGTTCAGGATAGTGCTGGTTTAGAGCAACAAATTAAGTCTTAAAGGGCTAGACAAAGATCGACAGGCAACATGAGAAAAAGGAAAAAATCAGCCCTTGGAGGGTTTGTGTGTCAAAACAAGTGTGGGTGCTTAAATCTAACTCAGAATTAGCAACGGACAGCCAGGGAGGCTGACTTCTTTGTCCTTCCCTGGTCAAACACTGGGGCGCTAAGGGGGAGGGATTCAAGAACGAAAACTCCACGCACCGTCTGATGGGTGAGGACATCATGCGGTTCTAGCATCCCAGGCAAAATGTAGGCTACGGGCTCTGATGGGAGAGAGGCTTGTCCTTGGGCAGACACAGTTGTTCCGACGGGCAGAGGGGAGACCCTTGTGAAGGTGGAACCTTGAGGAGGGGGGCCGTGGGATCCCGGGCCCTGCTGCACCCCATCTTTGTGAGGAGACACCCAGAAATGGCAGTGGCAGCCGGGCCTTCTCGAACCCCGTGTGATGGAGGTCTTTGCTGTCCCACGCCAGGCCCGCAGCCGGGAGTGTGGGTCCACTTCCCCATCCGGCTTTCCTCGATGTAGCATTTTCAGGCCTTATTCCTGGGTCTTACTGCCCCGAAGAGCCCGCTTCTCATGCTCTCAGGAAGCCACGGTGCGTGTGTGAGGCCCAAGTTCTAAGGGGACCCAGAAAGTGTCTCGTGGGGTTTCCGGGGCGTTTCCCTGGAGATCTGGGGAAGCTGGCGAGGGTGCTGTTTGCGGAGCTAGTGCTGATTGCTGGCCGCCGGTCTGAGGCAGCTGTCTTGCCCGGGGGAGAAACTTCACAGACAAGAAGATGACTTTTCCCAGCTAGTTACTCACAGCTCTGGGTGTGAGGGTGTGAAGAACTGGGCCCCAGCCAGCTCTTATTCCCCCGCTGACGTCCGGAAATGGTCTTTCTCTGATAGCTTTTACTGTGATTTGTCTAGGGAACGTGTTTTCATGTGTATTAGAAAGCAGTCTCCGTGTCGCCCTCAGAAATCAAGGGAGCAGCCTGTAACTTTAAGAAGTAAAAATCAGCAATTCGATCAGATATTATCTGCTGGGCATCTATCTCCAAGAGATCAAACGCTCTCATAGGCATGATAGTCTTTACTTGAATCTTCGGGACCGCCTGGCCGGTGGTTTCCAGTGTGCCAGTCAGAGAACTGGAGCTTAGAGTTCCACGCCTTGTCCGAAGCCTGCCCCAGCCTCGGGGATCAACGCACATTGTCAGTGTGCGTCCTCTGGGAGCAGATGCTAAGGCAGAGGTAGGAGTAGGGACGTGTTAGGTGGGGGGACAAGGCCTGGGGAGGAGCAAGGGGGAGGGGGCAAGACCGGGCAGAGAGAGCCTCAGGCTGTGCTGTTGACCTGATTAAGATGTCCACCAGCTTAACAGGACGCCCCCCCCCCCCCCGCCCCGCAACCGTGATCGTCATAATCGGTCATTGGCTGCTGCCCCCTGGGCGGAGTGTGGCCTCGGCTTGATTGCTGTGGCCTTCCTGAAGGGGCTGCCGGTGGGGACTGCCGGCTGACTTGCAGCTGAATGGCACGAGGTGGCACAGGGGATGCACGGCTCCATGGTGGCCACGGAACCCATCATTTGTGGATTGCTGTGTTAGGAAGGCAGGAGATGTGCTCCTTGGCCAGCAGTTGTGGCTGGGGATTATCTGTGCCTTATTGCACTGGGTCAGCACGGGGGACATTAGAAATCTGGCCTGAAGCAGACTCCAGAGCATTCTAGCTGCCAACTTTCACACAGGGTGCCTCTTCCTGACTTCAGAGAAGTCACAGGTGAGGGACGGAGGAGAGAGAGAGAGACCCCCCCCCCCCCATTACCTTGAGCCATCGGGCAGCTGATGAGCTCCCGACCAGAGGGAGCAGCAGCACTTCCTTCCTGGGACTTCACAAACCACAAACCATTAAGCCAAGTGGGTTGGTGACCAACTAAAGCAGAAGAAAGTGTTTTATCAGGACCTTCCTTTTTGACAGAACCTTGGGAAGTGAATCCAAGATTGGGAAAGATCTGGAGTCTTTGAAACTACAGCCTCACTGGGTCCCCAGTTTGTGCTTTGTGGGGGAACGTTAGAAGGGACTCATGCTGTGGGTTTCAGTTCCCAGCAGAAACAACATGGTGGCCGCAGCTATGCACTTACTGAGTCCTTAGCAGGTGTTGAGTGCTGTTCTACGTGCTTTATGTGCTCTGGCTCATTGAATGTTCCCAAGTGTCGGCTGGTTGTCATTCTAGCCCCAATCACGAAGGAGAAAACAAACACAGAGGTGTTGCTTGCCCAGGTCACCTGGCCAAAGTGGTAGACGTGGGAGTGTGCTTATGCCTCTCACAGAGTCAGGAGTCTAAGTTTGGGGCTTCAAGGCATCCAGGCATCTGTCTTGTAAGGTTCTTTCCTTCCTGGCTTTTCTGGAAAAGTTTTGGAGTTATAGCAGTGGTAACTTCCCTGTGACATCCTTTGGGGTACTTATTCATGATCCACTGGGCACAGGTGGAGGGATTCTGGGGGTTCTGTTTTCCAGAGATGCTTGATCACTGGGTAAACAGGGACCCAGTGATTCTGCCAGGGACATTTGTAGGCCTGCTCCCACCCCAAGTCTGTGTGAAGGTAAGAAGTGTCCTAGGAAAGATGGCACATTCTGGACTATTCCATGTATTCATCCTAATCTCCCTGGGCTGAGTTTGTTACCTTCTATCTCCATTTAAGCAGCTTAGTTTGGAGAGGAGCTAGGGAAGGTAGCCATGGCAGCCAGCGGTTAGGACTCACCCCTGGATTTATAACTTTATTGAAGAAACCCACACTGACTTTCTGCACGAGTGGCCGACACGCGAGACAGGATGACTTGTGTCCCCCAGAACCTGAAGATAACAAGCACAAAGCCAACCTTCTCCATTTCCGCACATCCCTTGGTACGTTGAAGCCCAGGTGGCCTCTCCTACCCTGTCCTGGATGTGTGGTGTTCCAGCGCTGCGGGGTGCACACCCCCTGGAGCGAAACTGGCATGGTGCAGGGTCTCCTAAAGGCGGGACTGCACCTCTTACCCACCAGGATGGCGCCTCCAGAGCGAATGTCCCAGGCACAGGGAGCAGGGTTCTTCCTGGCTCTGCCTTCATTGTGGCCTCTGATTCCCCAGCAACAGCCAAACCCATGGTTTCCAGGCCATGAAAGGGGGGCTTCTGAGATGCCCAAGTGCCTGGTGGCCACGAGGGTGGGCTTCAAGGTCAGCCCTGCCCCCAGTTGGCTATTTTCGCCTCGGAGACGTTTGTAGGACCGTCAGTCCCTTCAGGTGTTCGAGTCCTTGTTCAGCTCTTTGGAAAAGAGTAATAATAAAGCGTTTCTCTCACCACATTGTTGAGTGCATTAAATGAGATGATCGCTGCAGAGCCTGGGACACAGCCTCCAGCACAAAGGAAACCCTGGGTAAATACTAGTACTTATCCCATTGTTACTTTGTAGGACACCCTCGATCAACACTGGTAGTTACCCTTTTTGTTACTTTGATTTGACTTGTGGAACTAACGGTCATCTTTATCCCGACTTTCGATGCTAAAAGAGTTTGCTTTTGGTACGTTTGTTGAATCCTGTATTCATTTATCATGATCTGAGTGTCAATACTCAATACAGAAATGAATGAGATAGTCTTGTGTTAAGACGCACCCCTCATTATGTGTGGTCTCTAAAATTGTGGTCATGCTCTACGTAAATCTGCATTTCTGTGTATTCATTTACATGCTGTCTGCTTCCAGAAAGGCCCTGAGATGGCTCCTTTTCTTGGAGACCCGTGGGATTGTCCATCCCAGGGCTCTGCAGGCTGCTTTCTTCTCTCAGCAGGTGGGAGGCCGGCCCTGGTATGGGGAGCTCTGGCCCCCATCCTGGGCTCCACATAAGTCTGGGAGGGGGTGGTGAGAATTTTAGCAAAAAATAAAAGTATTGTTCTTGGAGAAGAAAATCATCACAAGAAACTACCAGGAAGACCTCACGCACGGCTTTTACTCATCTCCGTGATGTCTGTAGCTTTCCTCTCTTGGATTTTAATGTGTCCTTGACGCTCTTAGGTGGGGAAGGAAGACATTGGCCCTTTCACCATGCTTTCTTCTCCAGCTGCTGCTTCTCAGTGCATCTGCCAAGACCCGAGACCCCGGCCAGGGCAGGGCGGCAGGCTCTGAGGGCCCTTCACTCCCTGCCAGGGCGACCAGCAGGCTGATGCCTCTCCAAGCGGTGGGGGGGGGGGGGGGGGGGGGACCCTGCCTGTGTTTCTGCTCTTCCCCAGTTGGGCATGAACTCACCTGTTTCATTCTCAGACTTAGCATTTTCTGAGCTGGATTCTTGCCAGCCTTTTATGAGTACTCTCTATGTGCCAAGGGTGCTGTGCTCATGGTTACTCTGTTGCAGTGGGAGCTGCGGCTGAGGTGCAGAAGCCAGATCCGAGGTTATCCAGCAAGTCGATGGCAGGCTTGTGATTTGAACCCAGGTGGGCCTGACTCAATGCTTGTCTGGCTGTTCCCAGGGTCAGGCTTGCTGCTGTCCCCTCCCTCACCGAGTCCCTGTCCAAGGTATCCATTTCCAAAGGAGGAAGAAAAAGTGCCCTGATGCTTTTTCTGGGAGCATTTCTGTCTGCTCTTGGCCTTGGCAGATGAAAACTCCTAACCCATTCTCAAAAGTCAGGCCATCCTGGATGCACCCCACCCCCAACACAGTGCCTCCCTGCTGCACTGGGAAGGGGACTGTGTGTTTTTATTACCTTTTATTTTTGTTCTTTTTAATTAAAAAATTTTAAATGTGTATTTATTTGTTTTGAGAAAGAGAGAGGACGAGCACAAGCAGGTGATGGGCAAAAGAGAGGGAGGGAGGGAGAGAGAGAGAGAGAGAGAGAGAGAGAGAGAGAGAATCTAAAGAAGTTTCCACACTGGCAGTGCAGAGCCCAGCATGGGGCTTAAGCCCCTGAACCATAAGATCATGACCTGAGCTGAAACCAAGAGTCGGTTGCTCAACCAACTGAGCCACCCCGGAGCCCCTGTACTATCTTTTAAAGATGAGGGAGGGCCGGGGTGGCCAGGGGGCTTTGCCCGAGGTCACAGAGCTGGAGAGGAGACGCCACATTCTTCGGGGCCGAATCTGCCACCCCACCCTGCCTTTCCCATATCAAGGCCCTCAGTGAAAGTGTGTGGCCCTGGGTGGCCATAAGGTCCCTTCAGAAGTAGCGTGTCCTGCCTTGATGCTGTATCTCTTTTCTGCTTCCACAGTGTTGCTGCGTCGCAAATCACCCTCAAACTCAGTGGTTTAAACCACTGAGTCTGTAGTTGGCGGTTTTGGCGGGGTTCAGCGGGATGGTTCTTCTCTCGCTGGGCTCCCTCACGCGTCTGCTCTCAGCTTCTGGGCAGGCAGGCGGGCCGGCTGGTCTGGGATGGCTTCAGGTGAGACGGCCCATCTCCATGTGTCTTTTGTGCTCCCGCAGCCTGGGCTTGTACATGTGCTGGGCAAGGTGCCGAGGGAGGAATCAGAGGCACGCACAGTCTCTTGAAGCCCGAGCTGGGAAGTGAAACCACCCCCTCGGTCACATGGTGCTGGCCGAGGCAAGTTCCAGGGCCTGCCCGCATTCAAGACGGGGAGACAGACTCCACCTCCTGATGGGAGAAGCTGCGAGGTACCAGGAGGAAAGGCGTGGATACGGGAGGGATGGCGAATTGTGACTACTTTTGCAGTCCACTGCTAGTGGCGAAAGTGTCCCAGCCATTCCTGGATTTCTGTGACCTCAGCTAAGGGTCCAAATGAATTCCAGGTTCTGAGGAGCTCCTGGGAGTTCTGCCAAGAGGGGGAGCGGGGGTGAGTTCGGTGCGATGGTGTTTGGCCTATGTCGAACATTCTTATGTTTCACTGAACACCTACTTTGTACCAAGCACGTTGCTAGGTACATTTTTTATTAAAACATATATTTTTTTTAAAGTTTGTTTATTTTTGAGACAGAGCACGAGTGGGGGAGGGGCAGAGAGAGAGGGAGACACAGAATGTGAAGCAGGCTCCAGGCTCCGAGCGGTCAGCACAGAGCCCGACATGGGGCTCGAACACACAGACCACGAGATCATGGCCTGAGCCGAAGTCGGACGCTTAACCGGCTGAGCCACCCAGGCACCCCTTTTGTGCCAGGTACTTTATAAACATTGTCTTCCACCTCGCAAGCACCCTTACTAGGTATATTTTTATTTTTTCCCATTTTACGGAGGAAGAAGACCGAGGCCCGGAGTAGTTAAGAAACTTGCCTGAGGTCACATAGCTTATCAGTGGTTGCGGCAAAACTTGAACCCTGTGCTTCTTGCCAAATTACCACCCTGAATAATTTGCCCTCAAAGCCTAGAATTCTAGTGGAACTATTAGTTTCAACCCCCTGAAAAGCAGTTAGTATCCAGTGTTTTGAGCTGGAGCCTCAGTTTCCCCAAACATAAAAAGAGGAGCTTCTGAAGCCTTTCGGGTCCCCAGCTCCAGTTGGCAAGCACTGGCCCTAGAGTCTCCTCTCTCTGGGGGGGGGGGAGGGGGGGGAAGGGTTCCGTGCGGTCAGAGGTGGCTCCCTGGCCCCAAACAGCCCCCTGTGTGTTCAGATCTCGGCTGTTTTTTGCCCAGTAAGGGACAGGGAGGGATTCCTCGGGTGGTCCTGTGGGACACGCAATGAACGAATTCCACGCCTGTCACTGACACGTGTCTCTGGGGAAGCGTTGGCTTTGGCTTCAAATGCGTGAGCGCAAACCTAATGCATTTAAGGTTTTCCATTCCCAGTTGTTGTCCTCCCGGCTGTGATTTCGCCCTGGGGAATCACTGCTGAGGTCTTTGTGGGTAGCGAGGGAGCCTTCCCCAGGGAGGCAGCTCAGTCCTCTTCTGTTGCCCGCTGGCCAGAGAGTTTACCTGCCGTCTGCTCCGGTGATGCGAGGGAGGGCTTCAGAACCAGGGGGGTGGCTGTGTTGGAGAGGCGGAGTTTGGAGGACTGGCCACGGATGCCCCGGGTTTAAATCCCAGCCGTGCTGCTTACCAGCAGCGTAACCTCCGTCTCTGAGTAAAGCGCACACGGGAAGCTGCCCGACAGGGTTGCCTTGAGCAAGAAATCAGATAACCCGTGAGCATAACCCGTGTTGGCAGGTGGACAGATGGGCCCACATTTCCAGACAAGTGTGTGAGCTACTCATTAAGAGGGGCAAATCTGGGGGTGCCCGCGTGGCTCACTCAGCTGAGTGTCCGACTCTTGATTTCGGCTCAGGTTATGACCCCAGGGTCGTGGGATTGAGCCCCGTGTCAGGCTCTGCGTTGGGGGTGGAGCCTGCCTGGGATTCTTCCTCTCTCCCTCTCTCTCTCTGCCCCGCCCCCTCTCATGCTCTCTCCCTCTCTAAAATAAAAAAAAAAAAAAAAAAGATAGGTGTTGATGATTTCTTCTTAAAAAAAAAAAAAGCAAACCTCTGGGCATCACTGTGCCAGCCACATACGCGTTTTAGAAAAGCAAGGACGTGATTGACATTCAGCCTGGTGGGGGGGAGAAAGGGCTTCTTTCTATTTTAAACCCCTGTTCTTTGGCATCACAGAAGCTCCAAATCAAAGTGTTAACCCGGGAACCACCCGAAGAGCCTCGTGAGGGCTTTTCTTGGGCAAGATCACACCGTGGCGGCTGGCTGCAGACTGGCCGCCCTGAGCTTTCTGGGTCCCTTTTCCTCCTTTCTGGCTGACGTGGGGTGGGCAGAATAGGGGGCTGGGCAGTGCGCTCGACCGCCGGGGTGCGCGCTGTACCCCGCTAGCCCAGATCCTGCGCCCTCCAAGTGCCTGATACACCCTGATTGTCCTCGTCATTAGAAATCTAAAGTCACGAGTTAAGGAGAGGAGTCTAAAATGTCCTTGAAGTTTGAGCGCATCTTTAGGGGTGGGATAGGAGCAGGGTTCCTTTCTCAAGAGTCATCCGTTCGTACTGGCTGCAGATGGAGTGCGATTATTTGTCGTCCACGTAGGGGGTTGTATAGCGTGTTAGCCTCCGCATCGCCGGGAGGGCCGGTTAAGACGCGCGTTCTGATTTGGGGGGCTGAGGCCTGAGGTCCTGCTTTTCCATCAAGCTCCCGGGCATTTCCCCTGCTTTCCCTGCTGCTGGTCTGAGGACCACACGTGAAGTAGCAAGCAAGGGTGAGAATCGGCCTGATGGCTTGTTGATGGGAGCCTGTTGGCGGGGACACCTGGGCCCTTTCCTGTGGCAACCGTACAAAGGAAGGAGCCATCTCAGTGTCGTGTCGAAGGTACCAGGGGAGATTGTGGGGGGCTCTGGGAAGTGACGGGCTGTCTCTTCATAACGCAGAGAATAACAGACGAGAAGAGGCGGATGGCGTCTGTGCGGTGGCTTGTCGTGAACTCTGGGCGGTCGCACGCTCTGTCTCTCGGGATCGGCCTGGCAGGCAGCCAGCTGAACTGACTTCAGAAGAGACCGGCTCATGGGCTGGCCTACGGCAGCGGTCTTGCTCCTGGGCAAGCAGCCCCAGAGCTGCCCCAGAGCAACGCCAGGCTGGGGAGGAAGCCACAGCGTTCTGTAAACACAGAGATACAAGCCGGGGCTCCACTGCGCCGCCCCGCGCCGCCCCCGGGAGCGCATGTGTGTGTGCACACGCCCCCTTATCTCCTGCTTCGTTTCCCATTGCAAAGGACTTGGAAAAACCTTCTCGTCCGACCGGCTGACGGGGACTTGGAACCAAAGGGTTGTTATCAGTGCTCGATCAGCCATCGCTAGAACCGCTGAGTGCCGTGGGTTTGGAAGGGGAAAAAGCTCATCCAGCGGATCCTTTCTCCCTCCACCTTAGACTCGGATACGAACTTTGTCCCTCTCAGTCTCCGCTCTGGGCTGGAAGCACCAGCGCCTGGGATTTCGGCTCTCCGGGGTCCCTTCCTTCCCGGGATAACCCGTGACCCCGGGTCTGTGACTTCGGCCCAGTGGCACTCTCTGGCAGGACCGGGGTCCCAGGGCCGTTTCGGGGGATGCGGTGGAGAACCAGCTTGCTCCTTGCAGCCGTTTCCCTTCCTCGCTGTGTGAATACTTCTCCCCTTTGTCTAATTTTCGTGGTTTTTAATAAAATGAATTGCGAGTGGCATTGATTCGCCGAGCTAATGTAAATTTGGAGTTTGTGGGAACTTGCGGGCCCAGCCCTGTCCCGCTGGGGTTTTTGAGCGCAGGAGGCGGTTTATGTTCCCAGGCTTCTACGACCTGACACGTGGAAAGGCGGAGGACGGTTCGGCAGTTTAGACCCGTCCAACTGCTAATTCTTCTCACCTGTGAAAACATAACGGGCCTTATCGCGAGCGACCCTCTGCTGGCCCCGGGGGCTCTGAGGCTCAGCCCCAGAAGCCAGGGGGGAAGCCTTAATGTGGCTTTCTTCTCGCCGGGGTTGCGTTTTGCGTGTCATCCTGCGTTTGAGCTGGAGCCGCCAGGAGCCGGCCCAGCCGCCCGCCCTGCGAGGGAAAGTGCTCGCTGAGATTTCTGGAGGCTGGGGGTGCAGCCCTGCTTCCGCCTGGGGATCCTGCAGCTGGGGCCCCCCGTGGGGAGGCTGCAGGAGCAGGGAGCAGCCGGCGAGCTTCCCGGGGTGCTGCTGAGGGGCCCTGGGGAAGCTCGGGGATCTGTTCCTCTCACCCCCCGCCCCCCGCCCGGAATCGAGTACCAACTCTCAAGACCACCTGGCAGGAAATGCTCCGGTGAGGGTGGGTCTTCCTTGGCTCCGCGTGTCCCCAGAGATCCTTGGTGACCCTTTGTGTCTTCACTGTGTGGGCGTTGAGGGATTGGGCTCAGGGCGCCGGGAATTAAGACAGGACCCACATTCTTGCCGGCTCAGTCAGTAGAGCGTGCGACTCTAGATCTCAGGGTCGTGAGTTCGAGCGCCACGTTGAGTGTGGAGCCTACAAAGACAGGACCCACGCCCCTTCCCGTGAACCTGATACCGTGTCTCTGGGCCGGATTAGTATGGGTGTCCAGCCTTTGCTGAGGGTCCATCTGAAGGTCCCAGACTTTTGTTATCTGATGTATAGACCTCCACTCCTTTCAGCTGGGGTGCTGGGGAGGGAACACCGTCACTCTGCTGCCAGGGTAGGGGTGGATATCATGACCCCAAGGTGAAGGTGGCTTCCAGGACAAAGTGAAGGGAGCCTGGGCCACGTCTCCAGGGAGGCTCTCTGGGGTCATTCCAACCTCTGCTAGGCTGCGTTCCCACAGACACATGAGGGATAACGCTTTCTGTCGCAGGGTAGGGGGCACAGCACACTTCACGATGTGCCTGGAACCTTTCCAGGTGAACGGCATCTCCTTTCTAGGCTGCTAGATGTAAGGAGCAGGTCATATTCTCATTGAGCAGTGGCTTGGAATTTTCTGCTCTTTGGACATCGGTGTAGGTCTTGTTCAGGGTCTCACCTTACAAGTCCTCTTCCAAATGGCTTGTGGCTCAGCACACCCTGCCTGATTGGTGCCGCTTAGTATTCTAAACACTGCTCTTGGGGCGCCTGGGTGGCTCAGTCGGTTAAGCGTCTGACTTCAGCTCAGGTCCGTGAGTTCGAGCCCTGCATCGGGCTCTGGGCTGATGGCTCGGAGCCTGGAGCCTGCTTCCGATTCTGTGTCTCCCTCTCTCTCTGCCCCTCCCCCGTTCATGCTCTGTCTGTCTCAAAAATAAAAAAAATAAACATTAAAAAAATTTTTTTTAATAAAAATAAATAAATAAACACTGCTCTTGATCACTCTGGAAACAGTGCATACAAATGCAGGGCAGAATCGTTTCTGTGACATCTGTAGGGAGCTTGTTGCTAGGCCTGCCCCCCCCCCCCCCGCCCCGATGTCCTACGTCCACACAGCCCTGAATATGTCTCGTCTGTCTTCTTAGCATGGCTTGCTCTTTTCCTCCAGTGGGGAGGGGCCCTGCAGGGGCCATCCTCCCCCACCCCGCTGACCCCGGCAGTTTCCGGTTCAAGATAAAGGATGTAGAGCTTCCTTCTTGCCCTTATTCACATGTGAACTATTCTATCTCTGGTTTGCCTTGGGACAGAGGATGTGGTTTATAATTCGACACTCCTGCTGTTCCTTTCCTATTGCCCCCTAAGTACGTATGTTTTGTGGGGGGGGGGGAGGGGAAGAGGGGGGCACAGAAGAGAAACGGCATCTCTAAATTTCCTGCTTTTTATTATTTTTTTTTTTTTTACTAAAGCGTCCCACACATCCAGGAAAGTACCCATGTCATATATATGCAATTCAATGAATTATCATAAATCTGAGTAGACACTACTCAGGTTGGAAATAGAACATGATAAGCACCCCTGGAAAGCCCCCTCTCCCTAGCTACACCAGCCCCCTTGCTCCTCTCCAGAAGTAACCCATAGCATGACCTCTAGCACCAGTTAAATTTCACCTGCTCCGAACTTCAGATAAGTGGACTCAGTGAGTACCCGTTGGCCCTCCTGTCTTTTGCCCGGTGTTGTATTTGTGAGATTTACCTGCGGAGCTGTGGTTGGCCAGCACTTGGCATTTTCGGCCCTTTTGGTTTCGCCTTCTAGTAGGTGTGAAGTGGCCTCTCACTTGGGTTTCTCTGATAACTAATGCAGTTGAGGATCTTGTCTATGTTCATTCGCCATTTGGTTATCTCCTTTCGTCAAGTATCTGGCCCACTATTCTATTGGTCTGTATTTTTTTTTTTTTCTGATTTATAGGAGTTCTTCATAGATTGTGGATAGGAACTCTTTGCTTGGATGTGTTCCCAGCCAGTCTTAAGCTTTAAATGTGCCTGGAGAGGGGTGCTTGGGTGGCTCGGTTGGTTAAGCCTCTGACTCTTGATTTTGGCTCAGGCCACGATCTCACAGTTCATGAGATCGAGCCCTGTGTCGGGCTCTGTGCTGTCAGTGTGGAGCCTACTTGGGATTCTCTCTCTCCCTCTGCCCCTCCCCCACTCATGCTTGTTTTCTCTCTCTCTCTCTCTCTCTTTCTCTCTCTCTCAAAATAAATAAACATTTAAAAGTAATGTGCCTGGAGAAAATCTAACAGGCTCACTGTTGGAGGCCCTCCCCCTCGGGCCCCCTAGAGCATCCAGGCAGCCCACCCACCACTGGGTGAGGATTTAAGCATTGGCCTCCTCTTTGCCGGTACTGGGTTGTGACAGAATGTCCTTTCTTCTTGATGTGCAGGGTCCTTGTGGGCGCACCAAAGGCAGAGTCCAAGTACAGCACTTCAGTGAAGTCCCCCGGGGCTGTGTTTAAGTGCCGCGTCCACACCAACCCTGACCGGAGATGCACCGAATTAGACATGGCTCGAGGTGGGTGGATATCACTGCCAAGGTGGAAATGGGTTCCGTGCCCTCCCACTTCCTCTTTTTCTTCTCAGGGTGGCCTGATCATTCGTCCCCTCTCCCTTCCTTCCTCCTCCCTTCCTTCCTTTCTTCCTCCCTTCTTCCTCCCTCCCTCCCTCCCTCTCTCCTTCCCTCCCTCTCTCCTTCCTCCCTCCCTCCCTTCTTCCTCCCTCCCTTCCTGTCTTCCTCTCTTCCTTCCTTCCTCCCTCCCTCCCTCCTTCATTCCTCCCTCCCTCCTTCCCTCCCGCTCTTCCTCCCTCCCCTCCCTTCCATCCATCCATCCATCCATCCATCCATCCATCCATCATATGCTAGGTACCTGTTACTCATTAATCACTGAGACATACTGGTGAACAAAACAAAGATCTTGCCATCCTCGACCTTACAAATTAGTGGGCCAAGAGACATTAAAATGAGTAGTTGAGTGCAAGAATACCAGAGGGGAGGTGGGTAGTTGATCTACACCTGATTGGAAGGATTCACGGTAGTTAGCCGGGCAGGTATGGGAGGCAGAACATCCAAGCAGAGGGAAGCACGTGCCATTTTAAAGCTCCGAGTGAGGGCAGTGCAGCTGGAGTGGTGGGCGGGAGTGGAAGTGGAGGGGGTTGGCAGGGTGGGCTGGGGCTGGCTCACACAGGGCCCAGTAGGCTGGAGTAAAGTGTTAAGATTTCATGCTGTGCATGAAGGGGGAGGCCATTAAAATTTATCGCAGGTTTTATATTTTAAGTAAGGAAAGATGTGATAGACTTCAAAGCTCACCTTGTAGTCCAGTGGAAAATACATGGTCCATCATCTTTGGAATCAGGTGACTCTGCCTGGGTTCAGAGCCTAGCTCTGCTAGTTACTAGTTGGGACTTACTACGAAAGTCCTGCAGCCTCTTTGGCCTCAGTTTCCTTGCCTGTAAAGTCAGGACTAAGATACCTACCTTACCTGACTACCTTGAGAAGGACAAATGAGATAATAGAGGTGACACATAGATCTGTACATAGTGAGAGCTATTTCATTATAATCCCTTCGTGTCCTCACTTTCTCCAAAGTTCTTTCCCATCTAGAGCTTCTAATTTTTTTTTTTAATGAAGAATTGTCATGATATTCGTTAGCTGAAAAGGAGAGCTGTCCATCGTGCCATTGTGTTCTTTAGTGCCGCTCAAAATGTCCGGTTTGCAAACTGCTTATTACTGGTACGTAACAGATGAAGGAGCTAGCTTCAGAACGTAAATCACTGCACCACTTCCCTCCTCGAGGAAGTCTTGCGATGAAAAAAGTATTGGCTGAATCAAACGGCATGCATCGCGCTGGAGTTGATTTCCATTTTGTTCCAAGTTCCTTATTTCCTCGCTGGCAGGTGACCAGCACTTGGACTGTAGACCACCCTTTGAAAAGCAGCCAACGGAACATCATTTCTCTAAGCAAGTCTGGCTTTTCTCTTTTTCATCCAGGGAAGAATCGGGGCATGTCGTGTGGAAAGACCTGCCGGGAAGACAGGGATGACGAGTGGATGGGGGTGAGCCTGGCCCGGCAGCCCAAGGCTGATGGCCGCGTGCTGGTAAGTGCCGTGGGAAGGGGGCGGCACTCTGAGGGTGAATGACTTCTGGATGCCTTAGGAAGGCTGGGCGGCACGGTGACAGGGGCACGGCCTTGAGGTTGTTGCCCATTCTGGACTACTGCTTGAACAGATGACTGATCTTTTTATTTTTTTTCATCTGTCAGATGTTCAGTGCCCGTCCCGGGGTGCGGAGATATGGCTGTTGAAACGTGATCGTGTTTGTTGCATAAGTATTTTTGTGAACGTGTGTCTTTTAAGTTGAGGTATAGTGAGCATAAAATGCACAGAACTTAAGATTGTAGTTTTATTTTTGACAAAGGTACACTCCTGTGTGACGCCCTGACCCTCATCGACGTATGGACTATCTCTGTCATCCCAGAAAGTTCTCTTATGTTCCTTACGAGTCAGTTCCTCCCACCCCAAGGCAACCGCTCTTATGATCAGTACTACCATGGATTCCTTTCGATTTTTCTAGAACTTCGTATAAATGAAAAGCTACCTGTGTGCTCTTTTGTCTAAGACTTCTTTCACTCAGAATACTTTTGAGATTAACTTCTGTGTATCAGCAGTTTATTCCTATTTATTCCTACATAGTATTACACGTTAGGAAACCCATGTTATTTTTGGCGCTCTACAGTTGACCTTTGAACAACACGGGTTGGGACTGCATGGGTCCACTTATTCGTGGATGGTTTACAGCACTCTAAGTGTATTTTCTGTTCCGTGTGATTTTCTTAATGTTTTCTTCCCTTTAGTTTATTGTAAGAAGAGAGTAGTACATATAAGACACAAAATCTGTGTTAACCTCCTTTGATGTTCTTGGTCAACTGTTAGGTCAACGAATAGGTCAACTATTTGTGAAGTTGTTGGGGAGTCAAAAGTTATATGCAGATTTTCAACTGCATGAGAGGGTCGGTGCCCCTAACCCCCACTGTCATTCAAGGGTCAACTATATTTGGCTTCCAAAGTGCATGTGGCCTTCTCAGGTCCGTTAGGTGCGTTGAGGAGATGCAAAGAAAAGTCTTTGTCCTGGAGGCTTTTCGAGAGCTACGCCGTCCAGTGAGGTAGCTGCCAGCCACGTGGAGTCCGTGCATTTTAAGCCAATCTAATCAAAAATTCAGTCCTCTGTACTAGCCACATTTCAAGTGATAAGTAACAGCATGTGGCTACTGGCTACTGTGTTGGACAGCGCACAGAGGAAACCCTTCCGTCGCCACAGAGACTTTTACTGGACTCCACGAGACAGGCGTTTGTAACTGCCTCCGAAGTTTTGTCCACTTCTTCCTTTTTCTTTTACTCTTTCCTGTGGAGGTATCACCCTACATACCGACGCACGCAACTTGATGGGGACGGCTTGGTGGCCTTTTCATACACATGCTCCTGCTTCCCCGTAGCTAAGGCCAGAGTGTTCCCTACGCCCCTCTCCACTGAGAGAACCAGCATTCTGACTTCATAGGCCTTTTCTTTTCATTGGCTTTTCTTGGAAGCTGTGTGAAGCGTTTTCTCATAAAAGCAGACGATCAAGGAGGGAAAACGCTACCAGCTGCCATTCATTGAGGGCTTCCTCCGGGCCACATGCTGTAAGGTTGAGGGTTTTATATATTTATATTTTATCCCAGGAGAAACAGGTTTTCCTTCAGGATCTAGGCAAAACGTTTCCTTCCCTGCCTGAGGAGCCCGCTTTTGTGTTAAACTTCTCCAAGGAAGAGGCTACTTGTGTGAATTCGGCCTGCCTTCTCACCACAAAGTTAGCATCTGCCCCTGGTCAGGCCCCTTGGGGGAGGGAAGAAGCAGCTGGATGCTGTCACCAGTGTGGAGGGACCTTCCTACTGGAACCACTGTCAGTCTGCGCAGGGCCCCCAGCCCCTCTGTTTGTCTCTGTGTCCAGTTTGCGGGCTGCCCTGGACCATCTCCAGGCCTCCAGACGTAGTGCCCTGACCCTGACCGGACAACTCGGCCCCAGGACGGCTGGAATGTTGTCCACCATCCTCTAGAAAGGAGGGAAGAAGCTGATCCATCTATAAACCAGGGTGGCCTGAGGTCAAGACTCAGCACAGAGGCGGTGGCGGTCTGGAGGAGGCACCCCGCACGATGCTGCAGGGCACGTGGAGCCTAGAGCCAGAGGTTGCTCCTGTGAAAACGTTTCTTCCTCCCACAGGAGGATGAGCTCTGTGCAGCCAAGAGCTTATTTCCAGAGAGTTCTGTGTCACTGCCAATCAGAGGAGGGGGCCACCTCTGGGGACATGAACGGCATTGAGGATCGTGGGGACGAGTTAGCAAAGGAAGCTGAGAAGGCGGAGCTGGGGCTCAGGGTGATGGTGCCGCGACAGGGTAGTCTGCCGTGGTAACCCAGTTCTCGTTCATCGCACGCAGAGCTGTTTTCCTCACGTCTTACACGAGCCCGGCTTCATTCGATAAGCCAGCCTGTGGGTGCTGGGGAAAGAGGGCACCCAACAGCATCCGTTTTCCTCGTGGCTTTGTTTTTTTCACTGTGGTCAAAGACACAACCTAAAATTTACCATCTTACCCGTTTTTAAACCAGCGAGCAGCACAGTAGTGTTACCGGTGTGCACGTTGTTGGGCTACAGACCTCTCAACTTCTTCACCTTGTAAAACAAACTCTGCATTGAACGCTTACCCCCATCCCTCTCCCCCCCAGTCTCTGGCAACCACCATCCTTCTGTTTCCAAGAGTTGAACTGCTTTCGATAACAACGTGAGTGGAATCATGCAGTATTTATCTTGCCGTCGGCTTATTTCGCTTGGCACGATGTCCTCAAGTTTCATCTGTGTTGTAGCGTGTGACAGTATTTCTTTTTTCTAGGGCCGAATACTATTCTATCCACTGATAGATGTTTGGGTGGCCTGGTTGTTGTGAACAATGTTGCTATGACCACAGGTGTGCGATGATCTCTTTAAGATCCTGTTTTCAGTGTTTTTGTATAGCTGTCCAGATGTGGCATCACCAAACCCTATGGAAATTCTATTTTTAATTTTTTCGGAGGCACCGCCACCCTGTTTTCCCACAGCGGCCGCGCCATTTTGCATTCTCACCAACAGTGCACAAGAGAAGGGTTGGTTCCACTTTCTCCACATCGTTGCCGACAGGTTTTTTTCTTTTTTTCTTCTTTTCTTTAAGAGTGGCCATCCTGATGGGTGCAAGATGGTATCTCATGGTGGGTTTGATTTGAATTTCCCTAGGAATTGGTGATACCGAGCATCTTTTCACGTGCTTCCTGGCTATTTGTATGTCCTCTTTGGAGAAATGTCTGTTTGACTCCTTTGCCCATCTTTAAGTTGGATTGTTTGTTGTTGTTGAGTTGTCCCGGTGGCTTTTTGCACCTGTGGCGTCTTGCTAGGAAAGGCTTGTCCTGAGTCTCCTCTGTTCCCAGCCCCCTCCGTCCTCCCAGTTGAGACTCTGCTTCCTCCTTGAGGCCTGTCATTGGTGACTGCGCTTTCTGGAATAAGCCTAGCATCTTGTGTGTCGTTCGGAACTCGGCATTATGTTGTGACCTTTGTAAGTGTAGTTCATCTTGCATGTATGTCTCCTTTTTTATGGAAGCTGCCTGGGGAGAGACTGCATTTTTTTCACCCTTTTCGCTGTCAGTTATCAGTGCCTAGAGATGGTCTCTCTAAGGAGGGGTATCGAAAAGTATGTTTGAATAATGGAAGGGCAGAGCGTCACTATTAAAACAATTAGAAAGCAAATCAGTTGCCATCTCTTCTTGGTGGCTGAGTGGTTGATGGAAGCATGAGGCAAAATGCTATAAAACAGCCCTAGAAATGATAGGTGACAAGGTACAAGTTATGGTGACTTCATCCATTATTACATTTTGGAGGCCTCGTATCCATTTGCTTTTTCTTTAAGGTGTCAAATCTACCCGTCAAGGCTTTCTGCTAGGCAGGCATTTGTTTCAAAATTAAACACAGGAAGATGGGTGTTATTCGAACACACTTTGAGCACTCAGGAGGTACCTGGG
This sequence comes from Prionailurus bengalensis, assembly GCF_016509475.1. Lineage (NCBI taxonomy): Eukaryota > Metazoa > Chordata > Mammalia > Carnivora > Felidae > Prionailurus > Prionailurus bengalensis. The sequence goes on along the minus strand of NC_057350.1, from coordinate 154,300,914 downwards.
GTGTGAGCGTGGGACCTGTGTCCCCATGGAACGTAATATTGGATTCCATGGTGGCTTTGAAGAGGGGGAGGTGGGGTGAGTTTTTTTTGAAAATGGCACCAGGTGCTGACTTCCAAGTATAGAACAGATGGAGAATTTGAAAGCCGCGACAGGGTGTCAAGTGTCTCATCGACAAATGACGTTTTCTGAGCCCTGAACCCGGCAACCAGCTCTGGTGGGCTGACTTTGGCTTAGTGTCTGCAGTCTGGGCTCATAGGTGTCGTGGTGCCTTCCTGTTTTCCTCCAGTCTTCCTGTTTTCCATCCAGATGATACCAGATGCAAACACAGCATCGGGATTAGGGGCAAGGCCCTTCCCACGCTGTCTGCCTGCTCCCCCGTGTGCAGACGACCGTTTAAGAAATAGAGAAGAAGCAGTCTTTGTCGCCATGGCCACCCAGGCAACTCCGCATAGGCACGGACCCTTTTCTTGGATTTGGGAGGGCACCTCAGGATGTTCAAGTCTGATGTCTTCTGCTTGTCATTAGTCTCCAAGGCTCAGACAACAAATAATTGAAGCATCCAGATTATTCCTCGTGGCAGCGGCGTTCTGGGCTCTATGCCTCGTCCTTCCTAAACATCAGGGAGGCCCCTGTCTGCTCACGACTTCTCATCTGTCCACTTCTTTCAAAGCCGCGGCATACGGTGTTGCGTTTACTTCCATTGCCGTGTTTCCTGGTGGTGATGGCTAGAGAACGTCTAATGTGCTATAACACATACGGAGGAAAGTACACAGATGATTTGTGTTCACTTCGATGAATTGTCATTGGGTCGGCAGTCTCAGAAGGACTTTCCCAGCATTCCAGAAGCCCCTTCCCTGGGCCTCCCAGGCTACTCCCTCCTCCCTTGGAGCCCTTGGAGCAGGGCTGGGGGGTGGGGGGGACTTCCTTGCCGGGTGGGGTGTTCTCGGTGGCCTGGGGCCTGGCCCTGGCTGTGCAGGGTGGACCTGAGGCGTGGTAACAGCTCTGGCCATCTGTGTAAGAGGGTGGGGTGGGGACCTACGTGTCTTTGTGGCTGAGCCATCGGGAGAGGCCCAGGATCCTCCCACCCCCTCCCCCAGAAGGACGTGCTGTTTCCATACAACAAAAAAGACCTTTGTAATAAATTGCTCATTTTCTCCTTTTTATTTATTTTTTTTGGGGGGGGTAGTAAAAAACAATCCTCATAACTTGAAAGATGTCAAATTCTAAGGTTTGGGGTAATGTGAGACCATCTTCCCCTTTTTAGATCATTTGGAATCTGAGTTTGATTAGTCTTGTTGTTTCTAGAGAATGCGCTTCTTTTCCTGTTCTCCCCTGCTCTGCCCCCTTCCTCCCTCATGGCAGAACTCATTTGGAGAGATGGATGGGGTTAGTAATCCTTTGGAGACAGTCCCTAGGAATTTTTTTTAATGTAGGGGTCAGATTGACATGTGTGTGTATATATAATGATAATCAAGGCTAAACAGTCTCTTCTTTCTGTAATTTATATTCAGAAACAGTCTTCTTTGTTTCCCTACATGCATACTGCCTTTGACACTTTGATCTCTGACCTCACAGTATGCCTGAATTTTAGTTTAGTTTACTGTGAAATGCAATATTTGGATTTTCTAGGAATTCTCCAAGATCACTCCTTAAACAATTTATGGCACTTAAAAAAAACAAAACAAAAACAAATGAGGAGACAGTAAACTAGACATTAAATGCAGAATGTCCTTCCTTAGAAGAGTCAGCATGCCCCATGATAAATACCCGCCCCTTTGTACGGTCCCTCCAGCCCAGAAGTACAATAAAACATGGTAAGCCCTGGAAGCCAAAGGCTTTGCTGAATCTATAAGCTAAACTGGAAGTAATTTACCAGCCAACTAGATAAGTGATTCAAGTTTGCAAGCCATCAGAACTGAGTCAGAGCTAAAAATTTAAGAAATCAACTGTTTGGTGAAATGGAGTGATTATGTGCTTTGCGATAGACTTGCACAGGTCCTTGAGAAACTATGCTGTCGGCACAAAACTGTATCAAGTGGGGAGGAATGAAGGTGGTTTGCAGTCTAAGGAACAACAAGAGGTTTTCCTGTGTAGTTTAATCTCACAGGGCAAGCACCAATGTGTGGGCAGATTCACATTTCCGGTAGTTTTGCCCTTGGGCGGTGAGTGGCCTTGTCTTCAAGGGTCATGTGGGCGGTGGATTTGAAGGAACGAAGAGCAAAGAGGCTGGCAGGCAGTGATTTTCATCAGAAGATGATCTGAGGGATGACCAAGCCCCAAAGAGGCCCCTCTCTTCTTTGGTGACCTGGGTATTTCATTTGACCCCAGAATGGTTATCTCAGGGGTGTTGGGACCTCTGGGTAGGCCAGTAACAACAGCTACTAGATCTCCCTCGGGGTGGGTTTGACTGCTCCTCAGGCAGGAATGGGAACTTTAAAAAAAATTATTTAGTTTTTAATTTACATCCACATTAGCATATAGTGCAACAGTGATTTCAGGAGTAGATTCCTTAACACCCCTGACCCATTTAGCCCATCCCCCCTCCCACCACCCCTCCAGCAACCCTCAGTTTGTTCTCCATATTTAAGAGTCTCTTATGTGTTGTGCCCCTTCCTGTTTTTATATTATTTTTGCTTCCCTTCCCTTATGTTCATCTGTTTGTCTCTTAAATTCCTCATATGAGTGAAGTCATGTGATATTTGTCTTTCTCTGACTGACTAAATTCACTTAGAATAATACCCTCTAGTTCCATCCACGTAGTTGCAAATGGCGAGATTTCTTTCTTTCTTATTGGCAAGTAATACTCCATTGTATACATATACCACATGTTCTTTATCCATTCATCTGTCGATGGACATTTGGGCTCTTTCCATACTTTGGCTATTGTCAATAATGCTGCTATAAACACTGGGGTGCGCGTACCCCTTTGAAAAACCGCACACCTGTATCCCTTGGATAAATACCTAGTAGTGCAATTGCTGGGTCGTAGGTAGTTCTATTTTTAATTTTTTGAGGAACCTCCATCCTGTTTTCCAGAGTGCACCAGTTTGCATTCCCACCAGCAGTGCAAAAGCGTTCTCCTTTCTCTGTATCCTCACCAACACCTGTTGTTGCCTGAGTTGTTAATGTGAGCCATTCTGACAGGTATGAGGTGGTATCTCATTTGGTTTTGATTTGCATTTCCCTGATGATGAGTGATGTTGAGCATTTTTTCATGTGTCTGTTTGCCATCTGGATGTCTTCTTTGGAGAAGTGTCTATTCATGTCTTTTGCCCATTTCTTCACTGGATTATTTGTTTTTTGGGTGTTGAGTTTGATAGGTTCTTTATAGATTTTGGATGCTAACCCTTTATCTGATCTGTCATTTGCAAATATCTTCTCCCATTCTGTAGGTTGTGTTTTAGTTTTGCTGATTGTTTCCTTCATCGTGCAGAAGATTTTTATGTTGACGAGGTCCCAATAGTTCATTTTTGCTTTTGTTTCCCTTGCTTCCGGAGACATGTTAAATAAGAAGTTGCTGGGGCTGAGGTCAAAGAGGTTTTTGCCTGCTTTCTCCTCTAGGATTTTGATGGCTTCTTATCTTACATTTAGGTCTTTCATCCATTTTGAGTTGATTTTTGTGTCTGGTGTAAGAAAGTGGTCCAGGTTCATTCTTCTGCATGTCACTGTCCAGTTTTCCCAGCACCACTTGCTGAAGAGACTGTCTTTGTAACATTGGTTATTCTTTCCTGCTTTGTCAAAGATTAGTTGGCCATACGTTTGTGGGTCCATTTCCGGTTCTCTGTTCTGTTCCACTGACCCAGATGTCTGTTTTTGTGCCAGTACCATAGTGCCTTGATGATTGCAGCTTTGTAATACAGCTTGAAGTCGGGGATTGTGATGCCTCCAGCTTTGGCTTTCTTTTTCAAGATCGCTTTGGCTATTCGGGGTCTTTTGTGGTTCCATACAAATTGTAGGATTGTGTGTTCTAGCTCTGTGAAGAATGCTGGTGTTATCTTGATAGGGATGGCCGGAACGGGAACTTTCAAATGGAAAATGGACAAGGTTTTCTAGTGAGACAAGGAGGACCCTGAAGCGGTGGGTTCCCCCAAGGTAGGCAGCACTTGCTGGCTCTGAGACTTAAGGGAGCCACGCTGACACTTGGGCTTCCCGTGTGGAAAATAGGAATTCCAAAGACGCCTCTGGCCTCCCTCTAGCATTGCAGAAGAAAGCAAATGTGGGCCCTGTAGATGCTGAACGTTGTGACCTGTTGTGCATTCGAAGGAAAGAGACCAAGAAATTAAAAGGTCTGATTATTCTGGGATGCCAAAATATTTGACGGCTCAGTCAGTTGAGCGTCCGACTCTCGATCTTGGCTCAGGTCGTAATCTCATGGTTGTGAGATTGAACCCCACCTTGGGCTCCACACTGGCAGTTCAGAGCCTGCTCGGGATATTCTCTCTCTCCCTCTCTCTGTTCCTCCCCTAGTCTCTCTCACACTCAAAATAAATAAACTTTAAACAAACAAGCAAAAGCTCTGATTATTTTAGAATGCAATATTTTAGGAAAATACATTTGTAGGCCAGAGTGGACCGGGGGCAGAAGTGAGTATGTGTCCGTGAGAAACAGGCTGGGCAGGGTGCCCACCCTTGCAGGAAGCGGGTCGGCCCCTAACCAAACTTGTGGGTGCTGGGATGTGCGAGGTCACCTGCACACATGTAACTGGAGCGGGCAGGTGTGTCCGAGTGGGGGACTTCTGTGGCGGGTGGGGAAGGACGCGCCCCTCCCGCGATCCTGCTGTTCCCCCCAGCCCAGCATCCGTTGGATGTTCACTTCCACTCTTGCCCGCCTGCGGGCTCCACACCGTGGCTACGTTCTCTCTCTAAACTGTAAACCAGGTCATGCCACTCACCTGTGTGAGACTGTCGGCTTCCCTTGCACGTCCACGAAGGTAATAGTCCCCACGCTCTGCAAGACCCCCGTGGGCTGGCCCCGTCCCCTCTCTGACCTCTTCCCTCCCACCACAGTCCAGACCCGCCCACCTTCCTTTCCCTCGAACCTTCAAGCCTTTCGCGGGGGCTTCCTCTGCACCCAGTGACCCCTCTCCTGGAACACTGTCCTGCACCCTCAGCGTGGCTGGTTTGCTCTCCTGTCTCCCTGACCTCCATCCTTCCCACCTCCAGAGTCTCTGTCCCATAACTCCGGTCTTTCCTTCCCGGTGCTCAGCACTAGGTATAGTCCTCGTTAGTTTACGTATTTGTTTCCTGTCTCTTCCTAGTAGCCTCCTGGGGTTCGCTCATGTAGGTTGCCGATGCCCCAAACAGCTGGTGCCAGGCTCTGGCGGGACAGGAGGGAGGGTGGCTTTCTGGCCCCTCTGCCCCTCTCCTCCCACACAACCACCAGGTGTTGCCTGGGTTCTGCTTTGGGACCTGCTGGGGCTGACTTTCCTGCTCTGACCCCCCTCTCTGTCCTTTAGGCCTGTGCCCACCGCTGGAAGAACATCTACTATGAAACAGACCACATCCTGCCCCATGGCTTCTGTTACATCATCCCGTCCAACCTCCAGGCCAAAGGCAGGACGCTGATCCCCTGCTATGAAGGTGAGAGCTGCTGATTCTCACCCCCATCCCCATGCCAGATCTCCACCCCCAAGGTACCCAAAGCCACGCGCATCATCTCCGTTCCCCTCAGCTTCCCAAATTCTGACCAGAGGCAGCACTGGGTCCCTGATTGGCCTCTTGGCACCCACGGCCCCACCCAGGGAATGGGGTGACAAGGGGGCCGTGGTTCCAGGCCCTGCCCAGCCCGGCCCATCTCTGCCCCAGGGTCCACGGTGCTTACAGAGCTGTGTGAAGTCTCAGACCGAGATTCACTGAGCCTCAGCCAAGCCATCAGGCAGAGGCACTGCCACATGCTGTGCAGCCTTGGGAAACGTACTTTCTCTCTCTGGACCTCAGTGTCCTCGCCTGAAAATTCAGAGGTTGGCCCAGAGAGTCTCCACAGTCCCAGCTCCCAAAGGATCCTAATGCTCCGGAGACAGCTCCACGGACAAACGTCCTGAGGCAGGGGGAAGAGGAGACTCAGGATTCAGTCATTCCGTGACATCCCACGGCTGACCTTCCTTCCCATCTGGTCTGCGCACCTCATGGCAGTTTTCAGACCTTGCCAAGGAGCACCTGGGGTCTTGGAAGGAAATGTATTTCTCAGGCTCCCTGCTTAAAACCTCCAAACACCTGGGCACTGGACCATGAGCTGATCATCATCATCACTATTGTTATTATCATTTCTTAAAAAAATTCTTTTTGAGCTGATCGTTATTTAGCTCAGTTGAACTTGAGCTTGAAGGGTTCAGGAAACACTCTCCTTTTCATCAGTTTTATAGCTTGTATATCAGGTTTTCTTTGCTTGGTTCCGAGTGAGATAGAACTCGTTTCCTCTTTAAGTGCTGTGCTGGTTATATTCCCCCTAATTTATTTGTTTGGACCCAAGTCTCCACCAGCCTCTGTTCACGTTTCCTCTGGGTCTCCCTGGGGTTTCCCAGGTTTCAAATCTGTGGCCACCAAAAATGATTCTGAGAAATGCTGCCTGGGCACATCCATTTTTCTGCCTCATGGAGGACCCTCCAGGGCCCTGAAGGGGACTCAAGTGTCCCGAGCAGGTGTTCCGTGCAATGTCCCCGCAGAAGAACTGGCAGGGTCCCTGCAGGAGACACGAACCCCATCCTTCCGTGAGGGTGAGCCTTGTTCTTTTCCTGTGTCAGCATTTGGTCAGCTGTCGCCGGGCCATGTGGGGAAATTGAACTCTGGCCCCCTTTGTCTCTGCATTGTCCCGGTCAGAAGAAAAACTTCATCTGAAAAATAGGTGTGATGTAGTCCGTCAAGAGGAAGGGATAGATAGTATGAAGACACAAATAAGGGGTCAGGGCGGTGTCCTGACTGCCCCAGCCTATTCCTCACTTTGTCCCCCCAGGAAGAAAAGGCAAAGCCCCTGGAACAACTTTTTGGGTAGCTCGTTGGCCCAGGGAGAGGTGAGGAAATCGACAGAGGTACTAGAGGCAGTGACGATGGAATCCAAACTAGTTACGCAATACGACCAGCATGTTGGTTTTCCCAGGAGACGTGTTGTGAAATATGGACACGTTGCCGTCCCCAGCGATTCCTCTGTGTACCCCTATAAGAATCAGAACGCAAAAGGACAGACCTCTGACGCGGTCGCTGGAGCCCAATGTTATGTGCACCACCAGCCACCATGGCTCACGCTTCCGGCACGTCTGTTGTCCTCAGACGTGAGATCAGCACTAGGCCGGTGTTGGTTTGGGGACTTCACACATTCTCTCACTTAATCCCTTAGAACGTAGCTATTCTTTGCTTGGGTTTGAAGAGGGGTAGTTTTCTGGAGGTTGTTCTAGAAGACGCCAGTGGGGGCGTGGGAAACGAGAAAGGGAAGGAATCGCAGCCCCTAAGGGATGCTGCCTAACAGGCTACCGTCGTGGGCAAGTCTCGGGAGCTTGGGGGCCAGCATGGAGCACACCTTGGAATTACCCACCTGAAGAGTGTGGGGGCTGGAGTCTTTCCACCATTCTGTCCTGCCGTGTGTGGGGGCAGGGCAAGGCCCCTGGCGGAGAGATGTAGGTGCTGGAGGCCAGGCTGCTTCACGGAAATGGTAAGGGCTGAGGGAAAATGGGTGGGGCCCCCAAAGGTGGGCTTGGAGGTTGGCCTTCTCCTGTGACAGATGAGGAAGCTGAGACTCCATTGAAATAAGTTGCCGGAGGTCACTCCTACAGTAAATGTTAGAGCTGGGATTTGGATTTCTCGTCTGTCTGACCTCAGCAAGTCATTTTGTGCCCTCTTGGTTAGTGGTGATTTCTGTGTGTGTTTTGAAATTTCCAACTTAAATGAGACTTTAATAAGAGCCAGTCAACAACCCTCACAGAACAAGAGAGGGCGACTGAACTACCCAGACGTGAACGTTTTGGGTGTCGGTGCTCTCAAGAGCAGGCCCTGCCTGCCTTCCCCGTTGCTGGTGGCTCTGGTGTGATGCTTAGCAGGAAGATGGAAACCCACGTGAGCCAAGGAGGGCTACAGTGAGGCCAGGTGACTGTTCCACAAGTGTCCCTCATTCACAAGTGTGTGTGAGCTCTGGGCCTTCGGAGGTGTTGTCTGTGTCCCCCACCCCACCCCACCCCCCTGGGTGCTTGGGATCCTCACCATAGGACGTGGCCCCTGTGGCTCACTGGTCCCAGACGAGCTACGTGTGGAACGGACTTGAACTGAACCTACAGCCAGAGCCCAACTAGATGGCCAAACCCCAGCTGATCTGTAGGAGTGGGAGTGAGAAACGAATGCCTGTTATCTGTCACAGATTTTGTGGTTATTACGCAGTTTAAGCTGACACGGGGCTCATCTCGTGATCCCAGATTCCTCACACGACAGTGGATGTGGGATCAGCTCAGGCTTCCAGGATTACTCTTCCACTGTTCCTTGGCTTAATGGTGGCCAAATGGAGCCAGCCAAAAAATAAGCAAAATGGTGGTCCCTCTTCACCCCGTCCCTCTGCCTAATCCTTCTTTCCCATGGGCACACACACACTTCCGTGTCCTAACTCAACACTCCCCCAGGAGTGTTGGGGTATAAGAGCAGCCCCTAGAACAATGGGACCCTGAAGAGAATGTTTCTGTGGTGCTTGGTCCTGTGGAGGCAAGAGTGGTAAGTGCTCAGATTTCTCTAGAAGACTGGCTTGGCAGGATGGGGGATGCCGGCCACAGAGAACCCTGGCCTGGGCTCTGTTGACTTTGGGGATGTCCACCTCCCAGTTCTGTGGACTACTTTTGGTCTTAAAGTAACCACATTTTCTCTTAATGTGGAAAAACTCGGTGACTCAGGCTCTCTGGTCCAAGTGGGGGATCACGTTACAGCTAAGTACGGTACAACTAAAATATTTCACAATTTGACAGGACCTTTTGGATATCATCTCGACCAGCCTATCTTTATTGAGGTCTAGAGATGCGGTGTGGCTTGCTCCGGGCCAAGTTTTTCGTTCCCTCCCGTTATGCATGTGCCATGCAATGGAGAGGCCAAGTAGCCTGGTGGCTAAGAGCACAGACTCCGGACCCAGACTGCCAGGGTTCGAGTCCTAGCTCTGCCACATTGTTAATGTGCTGAGCTGTGCCTAAGCTACCTCAGGGGTCTGTGAAGAGGACGAAGTGAGTTAAAACTTGTAAGTTCTTAGAACAGTGCCCTGTGTGCGTGTCCACGTGAGCGTGCGCACTAAGCATATATGTGCTTGTAGTCTGTATTCCGTGCTAATGTACTATATGCTTGCTAGGCAAGTGTTTGTCAATCACTGTGGGGTTCCTGATTTGTCTGCTAGGAATAAAATCCACACAATCTTAAGTGCCTGATAAATCAAACCCAAGTGACCCAGTGCCAGCTGTCAAGTTCCCCATCCACAGGGGAAAACAGTGGAAACATGATGTTTCACAAGAGGGAGAGCCGTGCGGGGGAGAGAATCTCATGCCAGCGTAAATACTACAGGGCACCTCTCCCCAAGGGCCCAAGCCGCATCCCGGGTCTAAGTGGCCTTAAGACAGCTTATTTCAATTTGCAACTCCTGGAGGAATGGATACCCCCTTAGAGTCTGCACCCGACTGGGGCTCACGGAAGAAAGGAACGGTGGGAATCCAGTGTCGGTCGTGGCGGTGGGTGCTGGGAGGGGAGGAGGGGACCCGGCTGCTTCTGGGTGTGCATTTTGTGGGATAGCTGGAGGACCACTGAAGAGCGTAGGAAGCTGGGCTGGGGCCTGCTCTTCTGTGCCTCTGTGGCCTCACGCCTGTGGCTGGGCCCTCCGTGGGAATACATGCCGTGATGCCTCCCTGGCATTACTTCGGAAGGTTATTGTCAGGGGCTCATGAGAAATTTCAGAAGTGCTGAGAAAGACTACACATTGTTCTCTCGTTGTGGCCTTATTATGGGTCTCGCTGAGGGTCACCTGTGCTCTCTTCAGAATGTTGCAAGTTTGGTTTAATAGAGGAAAGCCTCGAAGTATGTGGGCCCCTGTCCAAACTGTCTCAAAACTTTTGAATTCTTAAAAAATCGGTCTTTGGCACAAAGACATTTTTCTCATGACTTTTCAGGTGCTTCCTGTTTCTGGGTGGGTGGGAAATGCTATCAGAATATCCTGTTTGGAACCAGGAAATGTAAAGGGAATGGGAAACAAAAATGAACTTAGGACACAAAGTAAACCAGTGGAGCATGCCGTTAAGTCAGCCGTTTAGTTTATGTTTGATACAAGAACAGCATCATTGCTACCATATGTTGTTTGGTTTTATCAGAACGTGTGGGAAAACGAGAGGTTCAGTGGGACGGTGAGGGGGGAAGCCAGTTGTAAACTGAAGAGAAAGCTCTGTGAAGCCTGGGACTGTGCACCAAGTCCTACTTGGGGGCTCCCAGAAGTTGAGTCAGTGCATGGAGACTATGAGGCACAGAGGTGTCTTTCATCGTTTGCCCTTGAGCCCACCGAGGCAAGAAGCCAGAGCTCGGCAGCAGTGGGGTCTGAACAAGTCCTCTTTTTACCGCGACAGAAAAAGCCTCACGAATATGGAAAAACCAGGGAGCAGCTCTGCTAAATTAACAAAAAGTGGTCCAGGTAAAACACTGATGAACAGGAGCAGGCAGAGCAACATTGGATATTAGACCCGGTTTCAGAATCGCTTGTCCCTGTGGTTGCACCCACAGCTCCTACTTTGGGTGACTTTGAGCCTCGGGACCCTCATCTGTAAAAATGGGGAGATTAATCCCTCCTGAAGAGGTATTTGAGATATATCAGGTGCCTAACATAGTTCGGAGCTCAGGGTGAACCCTCAGTAAGTATGATTTTTCTAATTAAGTGCTGTTACAGTATCCTTAAACCTTCCGAGAAGGTTTCTAGCCGATCCTGCTTTAATGACTAGATAATGAAGGCTGTAGAAAGTCGGATATTACAAAAATGATTTGAAGGCTCTATGGAAAGATTATAATTTCTTAAATATCTTTAAACATCCTGTTGGCACGATTTATTTGCTTGGTGAGATCTCTCCCCTCCCTCCCCCCCCCCCTTTTTTTTTCTTTTTGTTTTTGTAGATGCTCTCAAATTTAATTCATGCCCTGTTTAAACCTTCTCATGTTGGGAATTGTTAGGGTCTGAATTTATCAAATTTTACTGTGCTTTAAAATTGTCCCATTGATTCCCAAGATTTCTGTGCCACTTTCCTTCTTTCTTATCTGGGTGTGACTGGCCTTTTATTCCCAGCTGATTTGTATCTCTCAGGACGGTGCTTATTTCTAGAGGAGGAAATAGATCACCCATTCAGATGTGAAGTTTTTATCCCCCCCTGTCTAATGTTGAATGCTGTGGCTCTACAGGGGATAAAAATCAATCAAGGTCCATTTACAAATGAAAAGGGTTTGAGGTTTTGTCTTGTTCGGTTGTGTTTTTGTTTTGTTTTGGAGAGATCCCTAAAAGGCTAAGTTGATCCATTTAAAAATTCAAGAACAAGCCCCATACACTTTTATTAAATAAAGAACTCTACATTTACATAGGATTTTATGGTTTCTAAAGAGCTTTCATAAACATTATCTCATTTAAGTAAATACAGCAAATTTAAAAACAGATGTAGTTCTGTGTTATAGCCAGTCAAGGCGGAGAGGGACCCTGAGGAGGAGAGAGAGAGGGAGGGTGGCCAGAGGGAAACGCCAGGGCCAGAAGAAGAGACCAGCTCTGTGGCAGTGGCTCTTGGGGCTCAGGGAACCCCATCAAGATTTCCGTTTTGTGCCAAGAAATGTTACCACGGGCACAAATATATTCTGTGTTCCAAACATGTTTCCATGCATCGTGTGGAATCCTTGACTGCTCAGACCGCATCGTCTAACATTTCCTTCTGGAGGTCCAAATGTTAGGAATCTCCTCTCCTAAAATTGCAAATCTGTATGATGGGTATCCTGGGTTTTATTCCTCTCACAGAAACTAACAGTTTCAGAGTTACCTACCGGCTGCCAGGTATTGTGTTAGGTAATTAACACTTATGATCCTCCTGAGTAGTGACATCATTCTGGGGGTAAGTGTTCTTATCCCCATTACACAGATGAGAAAACAGGCTTGGGGAGGATGGTGAAGGTCACAGGCTCATTAAGCAGAGAAATGATTGTTGGCTTTTAAGTTTAGAGAAGGTTTCTTTGCACCACCTGTTCTGTTGGGGTGTTGGTTTTCTTTGTGACTACTGGGGTGCTGTGGCCCATCGCTCAGCAAAATCTCCTGTTATGTCATAATTTTATCCTGAATTTTTAGGACACTACGCTAGAGACTTCTCAAGCTACGTTGCAGTTGTAACTGTAGACGCAAACTATAGACAAGTTCCAGCAGGTGCAGGGGGCAGATGGGGCCCCTCAGCCTGATAACATGTACTGGGAGGCCCATCTGCTCTGCGTCCTAGATCTTTCCTTACTGTAAGCATTTGGTATCATGTCTGAACAGTGGTTTGTCCATGCGTCAGGGGTAGTCACTCCCTGAGTCTGTTAGCTTCGGTCATCATGTGAATTCTATTCTGTTCGGAGCTGGGACTCTCACTGAGATGTGACTGTCCCGTGTTCGGGGTCACTTTTTTTTGGAGGGACGAAAGCTAACACGGCGTGCGTTGTTGGTCATTTTGGGCTGCCGTAAGGAAAGTACCATAGACGCGGCAGCTGCAAACAACAGGCACCTATATCTCACTGTTCTGGAGGCTGGGAAGCCCAAGATCAAGGCCCTGGCTGATTGGGCATCTGGTGAGGACGCTCTTCTGTGTCCTCACGTGGTGGAGAGCAGAGAGACAAACTCCCTTAGGACTTTCGGGACTCACAAGAGGGCACCACGCCCATTTATGGGGGCTCTACCCTCATGACCTCACCTAATGCTGGTCACCTGCCGAGGCCCCATCACCTGATACCGTTGCATCAGGGATTAGGGTTTCAAGATATGAATTCTAGGGTGACACGAACACGTCGTCTGCGGCACACAGTACGTTGAGTGCAGGTATATGATTTTGTGCCTGTACAGTTGCTCGCTTCTGCTTCTGAAGTTGGCAAGATTGGTAGTGGATTCTGGGTGTGGAAGGAACTATTTCAGGGCTGCAAAACATTAAAACCTTTTCAGAATTTTTGCAAAAAGTACAAAACGTGACATTTACCATCGTAACCGTTTCTAAGTGTGCCGTCGGGGTATCGCATACGTGCGTTGTCGTGCAAACACCGCTGTCCATCTTGAGAACTTTGCCAGCGTCCCAGACTGGAACTCTGTCCCCACGAGACAACGCTCCATTGCTCCACCGCACCCCCTCGCCCCCCACCGCCGCCCCTGCGGGCCCTGACAACTGCCGTTCTCCTTCCTGTCTCCGTGAGTTTCACCACTTCAGACGCCTCATGGAAGTGCAATCATACAGTATTTGTCCTTTTGCGACTGGCTTATTTCACTTAACGTGATGTCCTCGGGGGCATCTGTATTGTAGCACGCATTAGAGTTTCCTTCCCTAAGACTTCATATTCCACTGAATGAATGCCAGTTTGTGTATCCATTCATCCATCGATGGAAAACTTTTTTTTTTTTTAAAGGATAAGAATTTTATCACTGCAGATGTGCTCTGTGAAGCATGATGGTGTGGGCGTTCAGGAGCCCTGCCCTTTCACCCTGACTCAGCCTAATTTGCTGTGTGCCTTGCAACAGACTCCTTGCCCTCTCTGAGCAATAGTGACTCCATCTGTAAAATAAACGGATAGGATTCGAATTATAGACACGCTCTAAAGATCTCTTCCCCTCTTAAAGCTTCTCTCTATTGTAAGTTTCTGGCTTTCTGTAGTTTGCCTTATAATGCCCACCATTGCTTAATTATTAAATATTTAAACACAAATTTTTTAATGTTTATTTATTTTTGAGAGAGAGACAGAGAGAGAGAGAGAGACAGATACGAGTGGGGGAGGGGCAGAGAGAGAGGGAGACGCAGAACGTGAAGCAGGCTCCAGGCTCTGAGCTGTCAGTGCAGAGCCCGACGCGGGGCTCGAACTCACAAACCGCAAGATCACAGTCCTTACTCATGTCATACATTGATGAGGCTGACCTGAGCTGAAGTCGGATGCTTGACCGACTGAGCCACCCAGGCGCCCCTAATTGTTAATTATTTTGATAAAATGGTTTCCTTTCTTCTCTAACCTAGCTATTTAGGTTATTTACTTTTTTTTTTTTCCACTTAGACTGTCATCCCTTGCAACTGAGGATAGTTTTGTCTTTTCAGTTTTACATGTTGAGCTGCCCTTCTTACTAGCAGAGATCTGTCTTCCCAAATTCATTGTCCTCTAAATTATAGCTGAATGATTAGTTGCTTGGTATTCACTCAGAAATTGAGCAAAAATTCAGAAATGACTTAAGACCAGAAGGCTATTTTTGTCTCTGTTTCATGGCTAAGTTCAGGAGCTATGGGAAAAATAATTTTAAAATCGACGCATTGCAAAGACTATCTTTGAGAGCCGAACCTTTCTGAAATAGGAAGAGAGATCAGAAGGAATTATATGTTACACTGCATGTAAATCTTGATCTTTCCATGGGCTGGTTTTATCCCACCAGCAATTGGGGAAGAGGTGCAGGAGGTGACCCCACCCAATTAAATTCTTGATCGAATTAAAATTCATTAGCGTAAGGTCCATGTATTGAGTCGTGGGTTGTGAACACTTGGAAACCACTATTTTTTTCCTCTCTGAATTGCCTTCTGTTTAGACAGGGCTTAGTAAACGCAGCAGCTCACCCAAGGAAAATACTACCGTTTTTAGAACGGAGGAGCCACACAAGTTAATGGATCAGCATGTGCCGCAGGCCAAGAAATTCAAACCCACCCACGGCAATCTGTTCCCACCTCCGCCGTGTGATTTCCGGGTCCCCTTGTTCAGCCACATCTTTGGCTTCTCGGATTCAGTCCCACTGGATTAAACGGTGTTAGGTTTGTTGTTGCATCCGTGGGCTGCTGTCATGCCAAGCCTGATTCCCCTCTGCTGCTTCAAGGTGGATAAATGTTTTGTTCCACGGCAGCAGGGGAGGGTACGGGCTTGTTGTAGCTCTCTGCCCGGCCACATCCTTGGGGCAGGTGGAGATTGTGTGGACATGGCCAGGAGTCGCCAATGTGGGGCCCACAGCCTGTGTTTGTGCAGGAGAAGTTCTTCTGGGGACACAGGCGTCTGGAGGTACGACCCCATCCTTCCAGCCTGCACTGCCTGGACTTCTCAGTGGAGGAAGGGATTGTGACCTGGGCGGGGGGTTTCTTGGGGACGCTGGGATGGGGCAGCCTCTTGTCTCCACGCCTACCGCCCTTTTCAAAGCTCTGTGGTATACAGGCTTTCCTGCCGTCTCGGGAACTGGATCTGAGCATTCTGTCCCTTTCCTCCTGAGGCCCCAAAGGGAACGGAATTGCCCGAGGTAGAATTAGCCAATCTAGGTTTAGAAAGCCCAGAAACATCGATCCTGTGGGTCCCTGCCCTGCTCCAATCCCAGCCACCACCACCACAATCCTTAGGCCTTTGGGGTTAGTGGTGGCCCGGGCGGGGGGCTCAGGATTCCTGGTGCCCAGAACACAACTCCTTTTGAAACGAGGCTGGGGCTGGTGGTCAGGGAGCCTGACCTATTGGAAGGCAGAGGTCAGGGCTGGCAGAGCAGTGGGGACAAAGGTCCAAAGCATGTAGGTTGGAGAGTTCCGGTGCTTCGTGGCTGGAGGAACGTGCTTGCCCCTCTTCTGTCTCCGCCTGGGCCTTGGGGCTGTGCACAGAGCCACTTGCCTGCGTGTTCCCTTAGCATACCAGCGCTGGCTCTTGCTCCTAACTGGCACAAGGCTGGTGTTGGGGACAGTGAGATGAACCAATTCATCTTGGTGTCGAATCAGCCGTGATAAACAAACGCATGCTGTGATGGGGAGGGGGTATGATTTACATACACCTCCAGGCTCACTTGGACAGAGAAGCTGTTCTGAGCAGGAGTTCTGGAAGGCTGTGGACCGCTCAGAATATGCAAGTGTCTGATCCGGTCACACCAGCTGATCCTTCCTAGACTTGAACTGCCGTGACTGCCTCTCCTCCCCGCAGACTATGTGTGGTGGGATGGGGTGGGGGTGGAAGCCTTAGGACTGGATCCTGTTCCAAGCTGAAGGGGTGAATCGGCGTTACAGAAGTTTCTGGGAGGTCAGCGCTCTGGGTACTAGTCAGGAGCCCCACGTGGTTTGATCCCCTGCTCTAGACCATCCCAAGAAGGCAGGTGTAGACCCTTGGGTCTCAGAAAGTCAAAGCCGGTGGGATCGTGCCTGTTTTCTGTGTGTCCCTGGCCCTCAGACCTCTGATGAGGCCGTCCCAGCTTGGGGAGCCTGGGGCTGGCCTTTACCGGTACCTCGATGCTGGCTCAGGACTTTTTTTGGGGCCGGGAGTGGGAGCACTGCTAGCTCCCGGAGTGGCCGTGGCTCCCTCAGGCGCCCTGCGTCCTGCTCCTGGCCTAGAGCTGACCAGCACAGTTTGGGGCTGAGATGGAGAAAGACACGTTTTCATATCTGCTATTTTTGGAGTCCCTGTTACAAAGGAGACCTTGAGACTATTTTCTTTGAAATGTCAAAGGTTCCTGTGCAGTCCTTACTCATGTCATACATTGACGAGGCTGAACCGATGTGTCCTGCTCTGTCCCTTCGTTCAGCTGGTGGGGTCTGAATTTTCTTCGGTTCATTTGCATGAGAGTTACATTTGGCTGTTTAACCCTCGGAGGCAGTGGGGGAGGATACGCTTTTTGCCGGACCTTCCAGATGTAATATAACTGTTTGTTCGGGTTGGGACATTTTGATCCTTCTTGCCATTATGCTATTTGATGTAGGATTTGGTATTAATTTTTATTATTTCTTGCCATCAGACAGTTTGATGCGTGATGTCTTTAGGACTTTGCATAAGCCCCACTTCCAGCCCTGGTGCAAGATTTTTGCAGAGAACAGGCGGGGTGCATTGTCCCTGGGTTGCTTGCTGACAGGCCTGTGAGTTCTCCTCGTAATAACAGAACAAGCTAGAGGAACTGATTTAGCCCTCTCAAGGAAGAGGAGTAACTCAATTGACATTCCGTTGTAATTTAGCAGTCGGTTAATGGCCACTTACTGGAAAATGTTACCAGGCTCTGCGGTGAGTGTTGTTAGAAACTGAACTACTCTGTATATTTCCCCAGGGTCCTTTTCCCCCTTCTCCTCTAGTGCACACTCGAGCTGCAGGAAGTGGCTTTTTGTTGCAATCATAGCTTCATTGTTCCTCTGGATTATTTATTTTGTTTCAAAATTAAGTATATTGCCTTTAATGGTAGCAGAGATGTGCCAAGAGCCCCGGGGTGACATGGGGATCACTGGGTTATTCCGTTGGGTAGCCCAGGCCTGCAGGTGCCCAGGGGCAGGCAGTCATGAACCTGTATCCGACAGTGTTGGTTTCACGTGTAATTAATCAGAGTCACCTGAGCAGAATGTCTCTCTCTCTCCGTGTCTTTACCCATGTAATTATTTCAGCCGGCTGGTCACTGTATGGGTTTTGAGTAATCACTCACTCCACAGAGCCTTTGATAGGCCACAGAGGTGAACAAATGGGAATCTTGGCTTTGCCATTTACTAGCTGTGTGGCCTTGAACAATTCACCTAACCTCTCTGAGCCTCAGGAGTTTTACCTATTTAACCGATGACAGTATGGGCTCCCAGGGATAAGAGACCAAGGCAATGGCGTGCGTGGACGCAGCTAACAGTGCCTAGAACGTGCGAAAACATCTTCCTTCCAACTGAAGAATAGAACATCAGCAACAGAATGCCCCCTTTGTCGGGTCAGAGTGTTGGGAACGGCGAGGGAACGGTAGAGGAAAAAGAACTTAACCGCTTGTGTTAATTTTGACCTGGAGAGAGCTTCCCCTTTTATGGAAGATACAGGGGTCAATGTATAGCGTCACCATACCCCATCAGTGATAGTGTAACCGAGTGCGGGGCAGGTCTGGTGGGGTCCCCTCTTCCTGCAGCCCCAGGCTCCGATGGCTAGTTTCTGGCTGGATGGCAAGAATCATATTGCCTCCAGCTCTGAGGAGGGGTTGTCTTCCAGGGGACTCCACACAGGGATGGCCACATCATTCCATTTCTGGCTCATGTGTTCAGCTCCTTTTCCTCCCAGGGCGCTCCATCCTGTCTGGAGTAAATGAAATAATCGTCACCCGCCTCCCACTTAATTACCACGGCTGCCGCTCCTCTCGCCCCTACATGCGTGCAGGAAGTCCGCTGGGGCGCTTGGGAGCCTCACGGCCCGATGGCACCAGAGCCTGGAGTTTTGAGGTCTGGTGGATTCCTGAGACTTTCCTTCCACACCCCGGCCTGGAAGGCATCCCTGGGCCCGGCCCACAGCGGTGCACGGGGAAGTGGCCAGCACGCTCAGCCGCTCCACACACGACCGGTACAGACTGACGAGGCTGTGGTTTGTTTCTTTCCTTCCTCCCCTCTAGAGTATAAGAAGAAGTACGGAGAGGAACACGGCTCCTGCCAGGCTGGGATAGCAGGCTTCTTCACCGAGGTGGGTGTCGGCCGCTGGGCATCTCTGCCCTCCTGCTGGTGGTGTTCATTTCCTGGCTGATGGTGGTCTTGGGAGCTTCTTGAGATGATGCCTCCAGTCGCATCCAGGGAAGCTTATGGAAACCGGCGGGGGCGCCTGCTGGCCAGAAGGCACCGGGGGAGGGTGGGCGGGCTCATCTGGAGGATACAGCTATTTGGACAGTTTCTCTAAGGAGTCCTCTTGACTCGGAGACCCATGGAAGGAATTGATTCACGGGAGTGCAGGTGGGATGATGCTCAGTCAAGTATGTGTCTTGTTGCTGGCAGTGAGGAGGATGTATTAAGCGTCACCTCCTATCATTCCTGTGTCCTAGGTGGAGAGATCGTAGGATTTTGTATGCAACTCAGCCAGCCCCTTTCCCAAATTGCAAAGGACCGTGCACTTGAATACTCATGTGCCTGTGTAGTGGTACCATGATCTTTGGCTGCTGGTACATCTTGAGGGACTGTTCTTAAGTGAGTCTTACCTACTTTGAGTGTCCCCTTCGCATCCGCCCCTCGTTTCTCAGGCATCATTTTGATTATGTGCCGTGTGCGAAGTTCCGTGTCAGGTCCTGTAAGTGG
Source organism: Prionailurus bengalensis (assembly GCF_016509475.1). NCBI lineage: Eukaryota > Metazoa > Chordata > Mammalia > Carnivora > Felidae > Prionailurus > Prionailurus bengalensis. The sequence continues at coordinate 154,281,734 of NC_057350.1, read as the reverse complement.
CCCAGTCATCCAGGTGGTTGTCCAGGCCCAAACGAAAGAGTACTTTTCATTTAGAATTCATCTGCACTCCTGTTATTTGAACCTCCAAAACATATCCCAAATGTGACCGTTTCAATTCCCCACCATCGTCACCCTCTGGAAAAGCCACGGTCGTCACCTGGAGATGTGCTGGTTTAATGCTTATTTATTAAAAAAAATTTTTTTTAAATCTTTATTTATTTTTGGGAGAGACAGAGCGTGAGCAGGGGAGGAACAGAGAGAGAAGGAGACACAGAAACCAAAGCAGGCTCCAGGCTCTGAGCTGTCAGCACAGAGCCTGATGCGGGGCTCGAACTCACGAACTGTGAGATCATGACTTGAGCCGAAGTTGGACGCTCAACCGACTGAGCCCCCCAGGCGCCCCTGAGATGCTCTGGTTTGAGCTCCCTGCATCTGCTTTTTTTTTTTTTTGTAGTAAAATATACATAACATGAAATTGACCATTTTGACCATTTTTAAAAAGTTTATATTGAGAGAGAGAGAGAGAGAGAGAGAGAGAGAGAGAGCGAGCCTGAGTGGGAGGAGGGGCAGAGAGAAGGGGAGAGAGAGAATCCCAAGCAGGCTCTGTGCTGTCCGTGCACAGCCCAACGTGGGCTCAGTCCCACTAAATAAACGGTGAAATCATGACCTGAGCCAAAATCAAGAGTCAGTGTTTAACTGATCGAGCCCCCCGGGTGACCCTATATTGACCATATTGAAGCAAACAATCCAGTGGTATTTACTGCATTCACAGTGTTGTGTAACCATGGCCTCTCTAGCTTGAGAACATTTCCATCACCTCAGTCTGCATCTGTTCTCAACTCCCACCCTGTGTTTTCTGCACAGCAGCCTGAGGAATCTTTCAAAATCGAGCCCTGTCAGGGGCACCTGGGTGGTTCAGTTGGTTGAGCGTCCGACTTCGGCTCGGGTCATGATCTCACGGTTTGTGAGTTCACGCCCCGCGTCGGGCTCTGTGCTGACAGCTCGGAGCCTGGAGCCTGCTTTGGATTCTGTGTCTCCCTCTCTCTCGGCCCCTAACCCGCTCGCATTCTGTCTCTGTCTCTCTCAAAAATAAACAAACATTAAAAAAATTTAAGGAAAAAAAAAAGATTTATCTCTCGCATTTGTTTTCGCAGACATTATATGCTGGAAACAAACTCCGTTGTTTTCCTAAACGTGTAGTTGCCTGTTGTCATATTGGTCTGCTGACCAGGTTTTCTCACCCCACTGGCTTGAAATCCTATCCTGCCATATGCCAGGCTCATACGCTTCCTCCATCTCTGTTGCACATTTAGATGGGGTAACTTCTGGGGCTGTCGCTCCTCCAGGAAGGTCTAGTAAAGTATGACTCAGCTCAGTAGGCAACAGGGAACCACTGTCAGCCCACGAGCAGGTCACGGACACCATGGATGGCAGTGCTGAGAGAGAAAGGCTGGGTGGGCTGGTGTGGCCAGGACTTTAAAAGTGGGAGGGCCTGGAGGGAGGCCGGGGCGGGGGTGGGGGTCTGTGATGGGGTCCAGCCACAAAACAACAGGGCGGGAATAAGAAGCGAGCGGAGCAATTGGAGAATATCAAGGCCGTATCAGTGGGCTGGATGGCCAGGGAACTGTGGTATAGACGAAGTATGTGTTGAGCCAGGGTTCTGGAGAACAGTAGTGCCCCCGTGGGAAGAAGGCTGTCTAGAGATGAATCACCGGAGGAGGTAAAGGGATGGGTGTGAGGTGATGGATGGGGCACTCAGAGGTGTTTTTGGAAGATGCTTGGATGCAGAGACCACAATCCCACCCGAGTTGGAAACTCGGATCTGGCCATTGCTAGTACCTCTGCGAGGGAGCTGGGTATGCTCAGCCTGGAACTGGGGATGGGGTGGGGGGAAGGATGCCTCCTTTAGCCTCCTTTAGCTACTAAAAAGTAGACTCATTACAGAAATGAGGGCTCATCAGAGCCGTTGGTGGAGAACTAAGGGAGAGAAGGAGTTCCCAGGGAGGGGGTGTCCTTATGGTCTCACCAGCCAGAAGGTCAGGGAAGGCAGGGCATCGGGGCCAGGCAGAAGGAGGTCTTGGTAGGAGGAGCGGGAAGGGCAGGGCCGGATGGGAACCCAGGTGCCTGTGCCGGCTGCTGGTGACCAGAGGAACGGGAGCACCTATGGGAACTCGAGGCTCTGGGAGCCACGGAGTCTCAGCGTGTGCCGGCTGGGCAAACAGCAGTGGGGCTGGAGGGCATGTGATGTGGGGTTGTGGGGCCAGGGAGTGGGAGGCTCAGCCCTCTGACCCGGCCACCGTCTCCTGGCTGCCCTGGGCTTTGCCTCCCTAAACACGAGGTCTTTGAACTCACGGCCTCTCTTGTTTCTGGAACTTCAGCTGTCGGAGGCCGTGCAGGAAATGTGGTTGAAAGGGTCAGGCAGGACTTGTCCCCTCGCCCGCCCTCCCGCTGACCTCGTCACTTGGGCTTGCTCTTGCTGTGGGCTCGGCTGTTCCTGCACAGGGCTGGCAACTGCTTCTGTGGCCTTCCGGATGTGGCCACGTTGCCCCCAAGGACGCTGGCCCGAGGCGCCTGCTTGGCCTGAAGGTCTGTGACCCAGGGGTTGCCAAAGCTGTCTCCGTTACGGATACCACGTGAGTTTTAGCCTGTTACTGAGGATAAGGGAGAGCTTCCTGGGACCTTTATTGTTGTAGCTCCGGAGGAGAGAGACAGATCCTTGTGAGTAGCTAGAGGAGACGTGGACCGGCCCACCCGTGCAGGAGCACTACCGCGGGAGCCTGGAGACATCTGGGTGAAGTCTGGGACACAGACTTCTGTTGCAGAGCCTGAGTGCCCATCTGCCCTGCCCCCACCTCTGCTCAGGCCAACTTACAGCTCACAGAGAAAAGCCCGTGGCACACCCCACGCCCCTGTACCTCTGGAGGTTCTGCTAACATGTGTACCTAGGGAAAAGGCCCTCACTGTTTACGGAAGGGATTCTACATGTAAGTCAGGCCGGGTGGCCTTTGCCTTGCAGAGAAACTTGCGTTTCTGTGCGCCATTTGCATGGGCTGTTTCTGGGTGGTGGGGGGCTAAGCGTTGAGGCCGTATCCTGGCGCTTGTGAACAGTGCCACAAGGGTGCAGGCCATCCCTGGTGACCAGGAGAACCGAATCCAGGGAGTTTCAGGAGGACAGTATCCTGCCTCTCCCCGTGGGTCTCAGGCTCAGCTTCAGGTTATCTAGTTTGAACCAAGGGAGAAGGAGGCATGAACACACAGAGGAGAGGCAAGATAGATAAGAGCTGTTGGTTTTAAAGGTTTTTGAGGAGATGGGGTGCCTGGGTGGCTCAGTCGGTTAAGCATCTGAGTTTGGCTCAGGTTATGATCTCATGGCTCATGGGTTCGAGCCCCGTGTCGGGCTCTGTGCTGACAGCTCGGAGCCTGGAGCCTGCTTTGTGTATCCCTCTCTCTCTTCCCCTCCCCTTCTCGTGCCTTCTCTCTCTCTCTCTCTCTCTCTCTCTCAAAAATGAATACAACATTAACAAAAAATAAAGGATTTTGAGGAGAGGGATTGCCTTCTTAGACTCTTTGTGACGTTTGTGAGAGGGTGGGTGCAGGGATATATTAGACATATAGTTCTGAGTCTTTAAGCTGGATTTATTTTATTTTATGTTTTAAATGTATATTTTTAAATGTTTATTTTGAGAGAGAGAGGGGAAGAGAGAATCCCAAGCAGGCTCTGTGCTGTCAGCGCAGAGCCCGGGGTGGAGCTCGAACCTACGAACTGTGAGATCGTGACCTGGGCCCCTGATTCCAAAATCAAGAGTCGGATGTTTAACTGAGCCACCCAGGGGCCCCGATGCTGGATTGATTTTAAATCATCAGAAAGCAACGTGTCTACCACCTGGTGCCCTAAAGAGCCCCACGGGGGTCTCTGGTGATGCTCAAGGCTTTGGCTTGGGAGGGGCTGCAGGTGGAGAAAGCTGTTATATGGTGTGTGCGATTGGCACCAGGGATACTGGTCCTTATGTTCTTCCGTGGCCCCTGTGTTGGGACACCGATTCCAATTTCCTTTCCGAGTTCAAGCCCAAGGAAAAAGGCTCTCCCCTCTGATGAACTGATCATTTGTCTAACACTCCTTTTAGAACTAGCACAGTCCCTGCACGGCACAGATGAGTACAGGGGGTGGGACTTAACAAAAGCACCACCACCTGTGTGTTTTCAGTGATGCGTTCTGAGTGTGGAAAGTGATATGCTTTTTTTTTTTTTTTTTTTTAATTTTTTAACGTTTCTTTTTGAGAGAGAGAGCATGAGCAGGGGAGGGGCAGAGAGAGAGGGAGGCACAGAATCGGAAGCAGGCTCCAGGCTCTGAGCTGTCAGCACACAGCGGACGTGGGGCTCGACCCCTCAGACTGAGAGATCATGACCTGAGCCAAAGGCAGACACTCAGCTGACTAAGCCACCCAGGCGCCCACAGTGTGGAGGCCAGCTCTGCAGAGGGGGGTCAACCTGGAAGGACGTTTCTGAAATAGGACAGCATGTGGGGGACCCTAAGGGCCAAAGGAGGGGTGGCCGTGTTTTGGGAGCAAGAGGCCTTGATGACATTGGAGTGTCTGGTCTCCAGTGTCTGCGTGGCCCTCTCCTTTGGTGTTTTTGTGCAGCTGAGGGGTTTCCGTTAAAGTTGTCTTCGAACCCTTTGGGATGGAATTTTTTTGTCTAAAGTATTTTGTCCGTTTCCGTGTCACCTTCCCCAGGGAAGGCCATACAAAGGGACTTTGTTGGTCTGTGTCTCTAGCAGAAGCTTCCATATGTAATCGCAGGTGCTTCATATTGTTGGAGGAAAAACTCATGATTTTGTTAGGAAAATAACTTTTATTGATTCTTAGTGCAGTGTAGCTACTTTGGAAAATATAATCAAGAGACGGTGTTCCCCGTTGGGGAAGGGAGGAAGGGAGGAAGGAAGGGAGGGAGGAAAGAAGGAAGGAAGGAAGGAAGGAAGGGAGGGAGGGGGGAAGGGAGGAAGGGAGGAAGGGAGGAAGGGAGGAAGAGAGGAAGAGAGGAAGGAAGGGAGGGAGGGGGGAAGAAAGGAAGGGGGGAAGGAAGGAAGGGAGGAAGGGAGGAAGGAAGGAAAGAAGGAAGGAAGGAAGGAAGGGAGGGAGGGAGGGGGGAAGGAAGGAAGGGAGGGAGGGGGGAAGGAAGGGAGGGAGGGGGAAGGAAGGAAGGAAGGAAGGGAGGGAGGGGGGAAGGAAGGAAGGAAGGAAGGGAGGGAGGGAGGGGGGAAGGAAGAGAGGGAGGAAGGCAGGCCTCAGCCAGGGTCATCCAGTGGACACAAGGCTGTAGTGGGCACCACCCTGCCTACAGCGGCCACACTGTGTGCTCCATTTGGAACACAGTGGGCGTTTGGGGAGGGGACTTCCTTGTCAGTGTCCAGTCATTGTTCTAGAATTTTGAAAAACAAAATAAATTTTAGGGATGAGAGAGAGATGTAAAGAGAGAGATGGGGTGCCTGGGGGGCTCACTTGGTTAAACGTCTGGCTTCAACTCAGGTGATGATCTCATAGTTCACTGAGTTTAAGCCCCACGTTGGGCTCTGTACGGACAGGGGTGGGGCCGGCTTCAGATCCTCTCTCTCTCTGCCCCTTCCCTACTTGCGTGCTCTCTCTCTCTCTCTCTCTCTCTCTCTCTCTCTCAAAATAAATAAATAAACTTAAAAAAAAAAAGTGCCAGAAGAAGGGAGGGATTCCTGTAATCCTTATCACCCAGTGGAAAAAACCATAAACGTTTGGGACTTATGCTGCTTGTCTTTGTTTTTTCTGTCTTGCTCCTGTATGCATCTTTTTTCCTTTTATAAAACATGATCATTGACTGTATATTGTGTGGCCTGTCCTTATTAACTTAGCACTTTGTGATTCTGTCTCAGTGCTATCAGATCTGCAGTATTTTTATAGCTGCAGGATTCTGTTGAATTGGATGTGCCATGATTTAGAATCCCCGCTGTTCGACATGTAGGTCATGTCCAACTTTCTTTAGCACAGTGATGATGCCTGTTCTTGTGGGTAAAACCATGCTTTGTCCACGCTGACCCCCCTAGGTAGGTACATCACTTGGGAGCACTTGGAATGCTCATCAGCATTGCTCATTGGGTGGTTTTGTAGCACAAACCTGCTCTCGGCCCCGTTGAGGGCGCAGGGCCATTTGCCCCCACTCCAAACGCTGGGGACGGCTGTGTCTCTGTGTTTCTGGGTCTGTTTTTTTTTTTTTTAAGTTTATTTTGAGAGAATGAGAGATAGAGCATGAGCAGGGGAGGGACAGAGAGAGAGAGAGAGAGAGAGAGAGAGAGAGCGAGAATCCCAAGCAGGCTCCACACTGTCAGCACACAGCCCGACGCAGGGCTTGAACTCACAAACCGTGAGATCGCGACCTGAGCCGAAACCAAGAGTCAGACGCCTAACCGCCGAGGTGCCCCCCGGGTCTGTTTTTAATAGCAGTGCTGTCTCCTGCTGTCTCGAGTCCCCGTCCTTCCCTTAACCTCTCTGCCCTTGTACTTCTGTTGTGAGTTCGCAGTGGGTCACAGCAGCCACAAATGCGAGCTTCAGAGCCCTTCCTGGGAAGAGCGTCCTGAGCGAGGACGTGGGGATCTCCACGGTGTGCACAGAGATGCTTCTGGTCACTTGTTTTCTCCTCGCTCTGCGTGGGGGAGGTGGGGTCGGAGGCCAGGATGCTGAGGGGGGTGCTGTCTTTTCACGAGCTCTGTTTCCTGGAATTCTGTGATTTATAAGGATGTGCACTGATGCCATCTCCTCGTTTGATGCAGGCGTAAAGGTGAGGGGATGTGCGTGAGCCCACCCGTGGGTGGGCTAGGGACCTGGTACGTGAGTCACTCTGTCGTCACCTCGCTGCGTTCTCCCCGTCGGTATCCCTGCCGACCCTGGGTGTTTGGTGGATCCCGTCATGCCAGGGGACCCGCTGAAGTCATTTTTATTGCTCAGCGGAAGAAAGTCCGGGGTGCGAGGCGTCTTTCGTGGAGTTCTTCGCTGCGGCTGTGGTTCTCCCTGCTCTCACCTGCACTCCCTCTTCTGCTTCCTTCCGCGTTCACCTCTGGGTCTCTCTTTGGCAGGAGCTGGTGGTGATGGGTGCCCCGGGGTCATTTTATTGGGCCGGGACGGTCAAGGTGCTGAACCTTACGGACAACACCTATTTCAAGCTGAACGACGAAGCGATCATGAACAGGCGGTACACGTACCTGGGTGAGTAGCTCAGGGTCGTGGACAGGTGAGAAGGGGAAACGGGAGCGATTCTCGCCAAGCTCACACACTGTTGCTTTACGGGGGGAAAGAAGGGTTTATTGGCTTTTACGGGTATTGTTCCAATTCGGTCCACTTTCCCTCCGGGCACCTCATGTGGAGCCTCACACCCAGCAGGGAGAGAACAAAGGAGGGCTCTGGATTGAAACCGTGATCATGTTGCAGAGCTGGAGGCAGACATTTTATTTTCTTGTTTGAGCCGTTCCTCAAGTTCAGATACAACATGAGTGCAATAGAATCCTGGTTTTCCACGGCGTTCCTTTGGGTGCAGCCTCCGCCTCCCGGTCTCAACAGCAGTTGCAAATAGAAATGATAAGAAGCAATAATTAACATGATGGATGGCAGGGTAATGCCGAAGGTGAACCACAGGCTCAGAAGATTTCTCTTCTGTTCTCAGCTCTTTTAACCTTCTAGAAAGAAGACAGATACAACCAAGAGATAGGCTGTCTTTGTGGGTGCAAAGATTTTATGTGGCTCTTTTCCTTAGTTCATGCCCTGAATGCTATCATTCTGGATATTATTTTCTCTTTTTTTAAAAAAAAAAATATTTATTTAGAGAGAGTGCAAGCAGGGGAGGGGCATAGAGAGAGAGAGAGAATCCCAAGCAGGCTCTATGCTGTCAGCACAGAGCCCAACACGGAGCTCAGTCTCATGAAGCAAGAGATCATGACCTGAGATGAAATCAAGAGCTGGATGCTTAACTGACTGAGCCATCCAGGTATTCCTGGATACTATTTCTTTGAATTCCTGAGACAACCATACGAGGCAACTATTATTACCCACGTTTTGTAGGCAGAGAAACCGAGGTACAGAAAAGTATGCAACTTGCTAAGATCACGTGGCTTGTAAAGAGTGGAGTGGGGGGCTTAAACCTGTGGTTTCAGAGCCCAGAGTCCCAAGGCAGAACTGCCTCCTGGGCTGTGGAGACAGCACTGACCACTGGTATGGACCCCTCACTCGGCTGGGAGCACCTTGGAGGTAGGGAGTTGGTCTGACGTTTCCAGGACTTGATAGAGTGCTTGGTACACAGCAGGGAGTCCCAGCGTATGTTTGGTAGATTGGAGAGTGGAGAGAAGGCAGCAGAGAGCTTGGTTTGGGTTTGGCTTTAGGGTCTGGGATAGGTCCTTTGAACTTGAGGGCCCATGGCTTCTCCCTGTGTACCAGAGACCCTTGTTGCTGAAAGGCTTTCAAGGGTCACTTGAGGCTTTGCGATCACGCATAATACTCTTAGGTAATGTGGTCAGGCCACATGGTCAATAAGGATTGGTCACAATAGGGTATCATCACAAAATCCAAATGGCCTGTGATCACAGCATTAGGGTATAAATGTGAGGACAAGGTTTGGGAATATATGCTAGCTAGAGAATTTTCAGCCTGCTTGTGAAGCAGGAGACATTTAGACTAAGCTCAGACAAATTTTGCCTTTGTTTCTAGGCTCCTTTTGCATCCAAACTCTTCCCCCATCCATCCACCCACCCACCCACTGTCAGCTTCTTTCTGCCTTCTCTTAGGAGGGAGGGTGGCATAGTGGTTACCGGCAAGGGCTTTCGAGATGCACAGATTGGATTTGAATCTTGCCATGTTATCTTGGGCATGTTACTGAACCACATTTAGTCTCAGTGCCTACCTCTGTAAAAGGGTAGGCACTGAGACTAAATGTGGTTCAGTAACATATCATACCTTCCTCATAGAACTGTGTCATTAAAAGATGCTGGCGTCCAAAGACATGCATAGGAATGTTCACAGCAGCTTTATTTGGAGTAAAGCGGGAACAACTGGAAACAGCCCAGGTGCCCAGCAGCGGGAGAATAAAGGTGTTATGACCTATTCATACGGTGGACCATTGCTCGACAATAAAAAGAAACGACTCTTACACTCAGTATGGATGAATGTCACAGGTGTGATGTTAAGTGAGCTTCTAGAACACGTAAACCTAATATATAGTGATAGGAATCCAAATGGCGTCTGCCTGAGGGAGGGCATTGACTTGAGAGGGTAGGAGGGAACCTTCTGGTTAGAGTTCTATGCTTCTGTTCACTCCGGGTGGTGGTCACATGGCTGTGTACATGGGGCCACTTTCAATGAGTTCTCCACTTCAGGTGTATGCGCTTCACTGTATGAAACTCCTATCTCAAAAAGGAAAAGACAGGGGTGCCTGGGTGGCTCTGTTGGTTAAGCATCCGACTCTTGGTTTCAGCTAAGATCACGATCTCACAGTTCATGAGCTCGAGCCCCACGTTGGGCTCTGCACTGGCAGTGTGGAGCCTACTTGGGATTTCTTTCTCCCTCTCTTTCTGCCCCTTCCTGGCTTGTGCTTTCTCTCTCTCTCTCTCTCTCAAAAATACATACAAACATTTTTAAAAGAAAGAGAAAAGCAGGTATAAAGTTTTTAGCACAGTACCTGCTTTAAAGAGGACCCTCAGAAAACACTCTTTCCTGCCCCTGATGTCTTGGGGAACATGACTTTTTGTGAGATGAGCCATTTCAATGTGAGAAGACTGACAGCTGTTTGTTCCCTGGTGGCTTATGTTCCAAAAATAGCTGGGTCGTAACTGTCCAGATTTAAGGGATGCTTGAGACCCTTTTTTCTCTGCTGGCTCTTTTTCTCCTCTGCCCTGTCTCATCCTCTCCTTGGTTAATGTCCGCCCTTTGCAGGCTACGCAGTGACTGCCGGCTCCTTCTCTCGCCCGTCCACTACCGACGTGGTGGGAGGTGCCCCCCAGGACGAAGGCGTCGGGAAGGTGAGGAGAAAAGTCTGCGCGAGAGCGTGGGCCCAGACCTGAGGGGGAAGCGTGCTGCCCCTGTCGTAGAGGTTTGTCACTTACTCGGTCCGAATGCCCTGCTGGATGGCTGGCAGGTAAAGGGTGACATCGTGAGTCTCCTGTCGGCCTCCTTCCAACCGCTTTTGCGAGTGTGCCTTGAAAGCTGAATCGGAGAGTGACCGCTGCTCCCAGACCTCGCCCTTCCCGGCCCCTTCTCATCTCGGCTGCGTTCTGCAGCTGACTACGTGTGTGTGAGACTGTCGAGACCAACCGTTGGCACCGTGGCATCCTCCAAGTGAATGGCGTCCAGCGCCCTCCAGCTTCAAACTGTCCACTCTGCCAGGCTCTTTCCAATCTTGGCTTTGACTTAATAGAGCCAAGTCTAGTCCTGGGTATCTTTGGGACTTTACTTATCTTGGGGCCTAGGGTTGCGTATTTATTTCCCTGGTGTTTTTTTTGTTTTGTTTTGTTTTTAATGTTTATTTCTGAGACAGAGAGAGACAGAGCACGAGTGGGGGAGGGGCAGAGAGAGAGGGAGACACAGAATCCGAAGCAGGCTCCGGGCTCCGAGCCGTCAGCACAGAGCCCAGCGCAGGGCTCGAACCCACGAACCACGAGATAGTGACCTGAACTGAAGTCAACACTCAACCGACAGCCACCGAGGCGGCCTGTTTCCCTAGTGTTCTAGAGCCAAGACTGGTTCAGCCCAAAGGCTGGACCGGGAGTATGTGGGTCACTTTTCCTAAAGGATTTGCCCGGAGTATAGGAAAGACCTAGACTGGATCCAGGGCTGTCTGAGTCGCTTTGGGAAGCATGGCCTCAGGGGAGCTGAGAATACGAACAACCATGCTTGCTGATTCTTTAGCTCTAGGGTATGGGAAATCTACGTCCAGTAGGTCTATATGAGTCTGGAACCTGCGTTTTTAACAAACTACATTGGGTTCTCTGATAGAAAAGTCTGAACAAAGGAATGATCTTTGGACCTGAGCCCATGGGGTGGACCTAGAATAGAGTCTGGCCATATGTCCGGGGCTCAGAGAAGTGGGGTCTGGGTTCTAGAGAGGCCCAGATGGGCCAGAACCACTCTTAATTGGAGCCTTGAGCCAGCAGGTCAGTGTGGTCAGCTGACTGGGCTTCACTGATGCATGAGGGTCATTTCCCTGCATGCTCCTGGGCAGGAGTTAGGAGCCTCAGCCCTCATTTCTGGAAGTGTCCCTCCCTCCCTACTAACAGTGATGCCGGGGAGAAAGGATCTTTGAAAATGAAACCAGATAAAATGTTAGGGCACTGAGCAGGGGGAGTCGTGCAAGAAGGAAGCAGATCCTTTAAGATCACATGATTCTTCTATGTGGTAGAGTGAAGAAGCACCAAGAACTGTCCCCACGCTGCTAATGTCCTTCAGGAAAGAAGCTGTGTGCGTGTGACCAGGCATGTCTGTCATGTTGGCAAAAATGCTTACCTCCTGGTTCGCAGCCATGCGGATGCCTCAGTGCATCCTTTTCTCTACAGTTACAAGGACTTTTATCTAATTGCATTTCAGGCTTGTGATAGCCTTAAGATAGTCAAGTCTTAGGACGAGAACCGTATTTGTAACTGATAGAGCCAGACAGAGAGAATCTTGTATTCTGTTAACAAAAAAAGAACCTGAAAATGCTTCTTTCAGTTGGATCATGTGAGAGTTGCTGGGGAAATTGGGCGTAGTTGATAAAGTTGCTGACTGTCCCATTCCCAGGGACACTAGAACAGACCTCTGGTCTGCAGGATTTTGGTGGTTGATCATTTCTGGGGTCAAGGGCACAAGCACATTCTCACTAAGGCGGTGGCTGCTTACGCCACAGGAGGGTCCCTGACCCTAGTTCTCAAGGGACACTGCTCCCGTAAGATGCACCTTGAGAAAGAACTTCCATAGTCCTGTCACTCGGGAAGTTCCATATCAGTGATCCTCTTTGTGGTGGAGATGCATGGTATTAATGTGCACACTAAAGGCTCTCAAAGTCCTGCAGCGGAGGCATTGATTTAAAGTTTAATTCCTTTTTTATAAGAAAATTTTTTTTAATGTCTATTTATTTTTGAGAAACAGACAGACCATGGGTGAGGAGGGGCAGAGAGAGGGAGACACAGAATCCGAAGCAGGCTCCAGGCTCTGAGCTGTCAGCACAGAGCCTGATGTGGGGCTCGAACCCAACTGAGCCACCCAGGCGCCCCTAATGTTTAATTCCTATTTACCCGAGCAGATCTCCCGGCTCTGGTGTTCTATGGAATCACTTTGGAAAACTGCTTTGTCTAAAATTCTCCCTTCCACCCCTCTGTCTTTCAATGCTGTACCTGTGACAGCTCTAACTCCTAGGAAGGAAAGAAATATTTCAAGGAAGAAAATCACTTTATGTAAGAGGTGAATTGTTGACTAGTAATTCGCAAGGTCCTCGGGACTTACTGTGCATGGCTTCCGTAAACGATGTGGTCCAGGAGCAGAGGAGGTGAATTCTGCCCAGGATTGAAGGACACTCTTTTCGCAGAGTTGGTAAAACGCAAGGCCCGCTGACTTCCTCGTTATCAGCCAACTGAAGCTTGTGATGCCTTGTGCCTGGTTGGCCATTTAAGTAGGACTCTCAGGAGGGTGCTGATAAGTACCTTTGGTCATCGTTTCCATCTTAACCAATTTTTTTTTTCATTCCTTAGGTTTATATTTTTAGAGCTGATCAAAGATCGGGCACCTTGATTAAGATTTTTCAGGCATCAGGTAAAAAGGTGAGGCTCTTGGTACTAGTGTCGTCTTTTTGCTTGTGAGATGTCATCATGTGGGAAATCAGTTCACTTTCTAGAAAAGTGGTGGAAGGCCCTATCCACGCCCTAAGTCAGTATGGTGGCTCCACGTGCAATTGCCTTTATGACCTCGGCACCGTGTGTAACCTGCAGATTGTGGAATTCGTGCTTGTTGCAGGAGACAGGTAGCAAGGTGAGTTTGCACACGACCAAGTTACGTCACAGAGTTTTAAAAGGGTTTTCATAGTCTAGACAGGCATCAGAACTACTGCTCGCTCTGTCTCTGCCTTTTTCTACCTCTCTGCCCCTTCATCCGCCTGTCTCTTCTATGCCTACACGCTCCACACCCCAGAGAGCTCAGACGCAGTTGACTCTGAAGTGGCATGTGGAGCTGAACACATCTGTCACCCAGTTTTCAGGATCCACCTGTGCCTCTGCACCTGCTGCCTCCGACCCCCACTCCCAACCACCGCCTGCTGCCTGTGCCCAGGGCAGGCCCAGTTAATGCCGGTCATCCTGGCGTCATTAACAGCCTATAACTGTGCCCCCCTCCTTCTCAAAAACCTCCCGGTGCAGATGACAACTTACCTGGTCACCCATCTGTGACTGGTCACGGTCAGGTTTGTGGCCACAGATTTCAGAGTGGGCGGTGAGAGAGGTAAACATTTGAGAAGCCCCTTGTGCACACATCCCGAGGACTTTATGACGTGGGGTCCCAGGAGAGACTGGCCTTCGTGTCTGCTTGGATGTCCTGATGATGTGTTGGGGCTCCCTGGGAGGGGACTGAAGGGCTCCATGGCCGTGTCACCTGTCATTTTCGTGAGGGCTCTTCTTGCCCTCACTTTCACCACTCTGGCTTTAGGGCCTTCCCTTTCTGCCTCTCCCTCTCCTTCCCACTTCTCTGGTTTCTACCTTGATCCCCACTGTCCACTTCCTGATTTTGAAAAAGACCATTACTCTCTTTATATGTTCTATTCTGCTTTTTTGCCAGAAGAAACCAGGAATTCTAGTCTGACTTCTCCGTTATTTCAGAGGGAAAGGACATGACCGCAGGCTTTCAAGGGATGTCTGTAGCTCTTTACCCCTGCGTCCAGAGTCACAAACATAGGGGGAGGGTTCCGACTCAGTCCACCACTGGTCCACTTCTGCTTTTGTTCGTCCAGAATTCGGTCAGGCAACCCTATCTCTTGACCTCATCGTAAGAAAAAAAAAAAAACCCAAATTCCGGTTTTTATTGGTTGACATCCTTCGTATTGTGCTCCTAAGAAATCACCAATATGTGCTCAATCCAGGTGTTAATTTAGACACATGTTTGCGCATTTCCGGACTGCTGGGAGAGCTCTGATCAAGGAACACCTACCCCAAAGCATACCACTGCCATATAGGAGTTTTACTGAGTTAACGGGGTATCTGAAGTGTTTGTATGTCAAAACTTAGGAAAATTCACGTACAGGGATTTCTGATTGAACATTGACGAAGATGCCAAGTTAAATAGCCCATTGGAATGAGACTAACTGTTCCCCTGGGGCTCAACCAGGGCGAACAGCCAGGTCCTCCGGGCCTTTCCAGCTTGTTTGTTTGTTTGTTTGTTTTACTAAAGTCCAGATAGAGTGATTGGCAAAGCCACGGAATTGGAGCCGGCCGCTTGGTCTCTGCCTGACTCTGAGTTCTCCCCACACCCTTCTCCTTGGGGAATGGCTGGTCGCAGGGTGGGGTGGGCCTCAGCGTGTGACTGGGGAAGGGCCCCTGTCCCAGAGTTCACTGCAGGAAGTAGACCGGGGTGCCTTCCGCTGCTCACATTCCCAGGGGCGGCTGCAGCACACCCCAACACTGAAAGAGAATGCTTGTTCCCATCAGCAGAGCTGGAGCCCTTTTATTTGAAAACATTTATTTTAAAAGAATGGCTTTTTTTTTTTTTTTCCTTTCCAACAGAGGTTGCAAACCGGCAGCCTTTGGAAAGAATGCAGCCCATAAATTCTTTTGTTGGGCCTGCCGGTATGTTTGTTTGTTCTTTTTTTATTGTGAACTCGTTGCCCGCGTTCTAAAAGTAGGCCTTCAAATGACATTGTAGACCTTTGGCTTCTCTTGAAAAACACGAAGGTCGGCCTTCTCGGGGTCAGCCTCCCTCGTGGGGGCAGTGGACTTCGGCTGGGTGGGAGTGGCCTCCTTAGCTGGTTCCAAGCCAGGTGTCCCTTGTCACCCGTCAGCCTACTTGCAGTGTTACTTGTTCTTACACCTGTTACGACACCTTCCTGGATCCCATTGGCATTTGGGTTTGAGGCCCCTGATTTACAGGAATAGGTATTGAATTCAGCTACGATCCAAGACTGGCCAGTGTAACCCGTGTTCCCTTATCCATTAAGTAGTTTTGTGAGTCGTACCTTTTTCTGCCACTGGAGTTCACGCCTTCCTGGCTAGCTTTAGCTCCGTGCCGGCCTGGGAGAGGGGAACCTACTTCCCCGTGCAGCATTTATTTTCACGCTTGCCTTGTGTTATGAAATTTCATATTCCCGCTCGGTTGGCCCTGTCACGTGTCTGTTATACGAGGCGCTCTTACCATGGTTGTAACCCGTTTCGCAACCTCAGCTTGCACTTTTAAGACCCATACCTTGTTCTCCCCGCACCGGTCGGCTTGTTTTCCGCTTGGTAGGGCTCCCCGCGGAGGGGGGACTCCGAGCCGGTTAGCTTCGCGGTCACGCGGACGGGGGCCCGGCCCCGCTACCGGCAGCTGGGGAGGTCAGGCGCTTCCCCACTTCCCCAGGGCCCTCTGGCCTGTGGGGCAGCACGGCCGTCAAGGCCTGTGAGGCGCTTGGGAGCAAGTGTTTCTAAAGCAGCGGGCTGGAGGAAAGCGAGGGCCTCCTGTGTGCGGGCAGACACTGAACGCTTTGTTGCGACTCAACTTGGTTGCAGATGGGCTCTTACTTCGGCTCCTCCTTATGTGCAGTTGACCTGAACGCGGACGGCCTCTCTGACCTGCTGGTGGGGGCCCCCATGTTCTCTGAGATCAGGGACGAGGGGCAGGTCACTGTCTACATCAACAGAGGAAATGTGAGTACAGTGCTGGGTGCCAGGTGGACGGGTGTGGGAGAGGGACACGTGTCCAGCGAGGAGTGACTGAACAGCCCGCTGGGCTGGGCACTGGGCCCCGTTACCCAGGGGAGGAGAAAAGACCTGCCTCCTGCCGTCAGAGAACCCAGCGTTCCATTAATGGAAAGCTATACGCAGCATGGTTACTGCAGACGCGCGGGGATTGAGAGAAACGGTAAGGTCTGATGTCTGTTGTTTGATTTTTCTTTTTAATGTTTATTTATTTTGAGAGAGAGAGAGAGCGCGTTTGTGCGCGTGAGCGGGGGAGGGGCAGAGAGAGGGAGAGAGAGAATCCCAAGCAGTCTCACAATTTCACAAACCGAAGTCATGACCTGAGCCGAAATCACGAGTGGGCTGCTTAACCAGCCGAGCCACCCAGGCACCCCTGTTATTTGATTTTGAGTGTTGACCCCGTACCTGAAACCGTTCCTCCTATTTTCTAGAAATGATTTCAGTGTAACGTACGCATGGTGTCAGGGGTCCCCATTTTTCAGGTGAAGCAGCCGAGGCCCAGAGAAGTCAAGTCCACTGCCCCCCATCACACGACTGGAAGCGGCGGGCTGGGACTTGCACCTGGGCCAGCTGGCTCCCTGGCAGTATATAGACACGTGCCCAGGGGGGCAGAGAGGCCTCCTGGAGGACACAGTGGCTGGGCAGACTCTTAAAGAAGGGGAAGCAGTCAGGCACACAGGCAGGGGTGGGCTGGAGCTCGGCAAGCAGGTTGAGGCGTGGGGCGGCAGGCCCCCTTAGTGCAGCGTCGGGGGTCGGGTGGGGGCCAGTGCGGTGGCCAAGGGCTGTGATCCCTATGTCCCTGATTCCGCAGATCCTTGAAAGGGGTGTGAAGGTGTCAGAAAGGTGCCTCCGCCCCTCTGCCGCTGAGTGGAGAGTTGGGGGGACAGGGACGGGGAGGAGGGGGAGCAGTGCACCCGTGGAGGCAGGAGACCAATGAGAGAGCAGAGTCTCTTCAGCATCTAGAATTAAGAATGTTCAACAAGAGAGTGAAATGCATCAATTTTGTGACCAGCAGCCTTTGAGCAAACGTGAGAAAATGCTTATGGGCTAATGAGTGAAAAGAGCCATAAAGACTGCCTGTACAAACAACCTTGAAAAATACGCAGGGGCGCCTGGGTGGCTCCATCGGGTAAGCAGCCCACTCTTGATTGCGGCTCAGGTCATGATCTCGTGGTTCGTGGATTCAAGCCCCACACTGGGCTCTGTGCTCACAGTGCTGAGCCTGCTTGGGATCCTCTGTCTCCCTCTGTCTCTGCCCCTCCCTCACTTGTATACACGCACGCTCTCTTTCTCTCTCAAAAAACAAAAAACAACCCCCCCCCCAAAATGTTAAAAGTACGCAAAATACATAGAGGACGTTAACAACAGATCTTTGTAGGTGGTGGGGCTTGGGTAGATTTCTAGCTTTCATTTTATCCAAGGAGCAAGAATGTAATACTTTCATAGTAAAAAAAAATAATAATAATCGGTAAAAATGTACTTTTGAGCAGGGACCCAGATGCTCGTTATCCCAATCGGATAACTAATCCAGTCGGAGGGGGCTGTGGTATTGAACTGTAGGCGGGCAGATGTCGGAAAGAAAGGACAGCCTTTTGAACAGGAGCCAGCGAGCGTTAGAGCCTTGGGCTGTCTTGGATGCTTGCAGACCCTTTGAGAAAGCGAATCGAAAACCTGGGAGCCAAGATAACTTCCTGGCACCTGTGGCCGTGAGGCTTGGCACCTGCGTCCCCATTGACGTTCTAAGGGAGAGGGACAGGCACGTGTGGGGAGAGGTGAGGTGGTCATGATACAGGTGAGACCATCCGCATTTATTTAGCGGCTGCCCAGCCACGTTTGCAAGAGGATGGAACATTTGTGTAGGTATTAACTTGTCAGGCAGTAAGGTGAGCAGCGCAGCAGTCAGCTGGAGAGTGTCTACACGAGGAATCTTGGAGCAGGAGAATGCCCCCCGACACGCGGCACCCATACGTTCCACCCCCCCCAACCAGTGTATCCTAAATGCCCGGTGGTTGCGCTGAGCACCGAGATATTCTTCGACCTGTTGGGCCTCTCCCTGTTTGACGAGCGATTACGAAGCAGCACAGAGGAGTGGAAAACACGATGGCTTTGGAGTCCGATGGAACCTGGATCTGGGCTTTTCCCCTTACTAGCCTGTGCGATGTGGGAAAGGACCTTAAAACGGGTGGCTCAGTTTCCTCATCGGTAAAGTGGGGAGAGTCAGAAGGTGTGATGTGAAGCCAGATACTCCCTGGGCTGGCTTGAGGGTGTGCAGTGGGTCCAGAGTACCTCTGCCCTGGGGCAGGTTTCGAAGTTCTTCCGCCTCAAGATATCAGATTGCGTGTTAGTACTCTGATACTGACACGTCAGTGATTTGGAGGCAGAGCGTGTGTCCTCAGGTGGCTTTTGTCGCCACCGGGCACCGTTGACTCCCTCCCTCTGTCGGTGGGTGTTCGCTCAGGAAATCCAAATCTGAGCCACATGTGCTGATGGGCCCGGCTGTGTGCACCCCCCACCCCCTGACCAAGCCCTACTGGGTGTTGGATTTTCTGAATCATGATGGTCAAGATGACTAACACACGCACCTTGCAAAGCAGCTCTGTAAACTTGCACCGAAAGGCGCAGGAGACAAAAAGTAGAGATGCGCTTGCCCGTGTCGAACAACTTTGGGGAGGAAAGGTAAGGGCAGCTAGAGGATGCCGTAGGGACAGGTGTGTAGGTAGGCAGGCAGCTTTATAGAGTGTCAGGACAAGGGGGAGGTGGAGTCATCGGCCAACATGACCGTCTCCTTCCCTCTAAAAGGCATCAGGCTGTGGGAGACCCTCTGGCTGCACAGGTGAAAGGGACTCCTTTTGCCACGAGGAGAGAGAAGTTCGGGTGCCCGTGATTATGCCCGGGTGTTTCCCGCCGATGGGAGTGCTTTGGGGGTGGCGTTTGAAGCTCTGGTCTTGTGTTTTTTCTTTGTTTTGGTTCTGTTTTTGTTTGTGTTTTCCATTTTGTCCTCCGTCCTGTTTCCCAGGGAGCCCTCGAGGAGCAGCTGGCCCTCAGCGGCGATGGCACCTACAACGCACACTTTGGGGAGAGCATCGCCAGCCTGGGCGACCTTGATGACGATGGCTTCCCGGGTCAGTGAGCTCACACCTGCCCTCTGGCTTCGCCCCGGCAAGGCGTGCTCCTGGGCCCACCTGCCCCTCTTGGGAGGCCCCTGTGGGGAGGGGGTGCCCTTTGGAGAAGATGGTCTCCGCGCGGACACTCGGGGCTGGGCTCTGAGCCCACCGTGCTTTGGCTTGTCGCAGACAAGTTTGAACGCGCGCCCTCCTGCCACCAACCTTTCTTGTGTCCGAGGCTCTGCCATGTTGCTGAGCGAGGAGGGAGTTAGACCTTCTCAGCCCCGAGAGCGACAGCGAGGGGACGGATTTGAATGCGTCCGTGCCGGGAGGGTCGGGCTGTGTGTACTGATGTCCTCTCTGTCTGGACTGCGGATTCCTTCACGGTCTCGTGGCTTCTCTCTCCTGTCTGTCCGGTGCCTCTGCTTACTGTGTATGCAGTAGGCAGACGTCGGGACGTGGGGGAGCCGCCTCGCTAGGCGGACGCTGAGGCGGAAGTGGGGGGGCAGCTCTTGCCTCAGGCCAGACAACCAGGCTCCTTTGATACCCCTCATGCCCCGGCCAGAGAGGACCTCGGCTTGAGGTCCTGTGGGCGCGTGCCCCTCACCCTTGACCTCGCTTCTGCAAACACATGACTTTTGTTAGAAGCAAAAGGAAGAAAGTCAGGAAGATCTAGGCTTTGTTCCAGGGGTTGTCAGTTTGTGAGGGTAGCGTTGATTTTTTTTTTCTTTCTTTTTCTTTTTTTGGGGGGGAAGTGAATGCCATTTTGTGCAAGTCCCTTCTCCAGGAACAGTTGACTGTCTCAGTTATGCAATAACCATAGTCTATGGAAGTCCCCTGTCTGACAGAAATTTGGGTGGGTGGTTTATATTTGCATTTTTTTTTTTTATTGGATGGGTCCGTGATTTTTTTTTATGAAAGGATGAGGTCGGAACTTTTCTGGAACTAAACCCTTCTCAGTTTTGATGATTTTCTTCCTACTTTTTTTTGTGTTTTTTCCTGCTAAGCAACTGTGGGTCTACTTTAATGTCTGAGCAACCAACAACCAAGAAATTTCTGGTACAGAGGGACCCACGTGAGGGCAGGAATGAGGAGAACTGTCCTTACAGTACTCCACGTGGCTTTCTAACCCATGGCTGTTTTTCTCCCCTCAGATGTGGCCATTGGTGCACCCAAGGAGGATGACTTCTCGGGGGCCGTCTACATCTATCACGGCGATGCTAGTGGGATCGTCCCTCAGTACTCAATGGTAATTGCTGTGAGAATAACATGCTAACTGTTCATACCTTCATCTGACAAACACATAGGGAACCTGTAGTCCATACCACACCCCGGGGTACGGAGGAAAACGCAACACGGTTCCTACCTTCAACCTTCTCACCCTCCAGTGAAAGAGAGAAACAATTGGTATTGCTTATTAAAACTCAAAAACCTCTTCAGAGACTCCCGAGTTTGCTCACATTCGGGGATGCATTCTGCCTGTGTGAAAGATTACATCCAAATTCTTACCCCCAGTTGGAGTTATTTATTGAAGATGAGGAAGAGGCTCGCTTTTTTTCGTGGCTCCTTTATCAACCGTCGGTGCAAGCCAAAGGAATACGATGTAAAATATAAACTTTTTTTTAAAATTTTTTTTTCAACGTTTATTTATTTTTGGGACAGAGAGATACAGAGCATGAACGGGCGAGGGGCAGAGAGAGAGGGAGACACAGAATCGGAAACAGGCTCCAGGCTCCGAGCCATCAGCCCAGAGCCCAACACGGGGCTCGAACTCACGGACCGCGAGATCGTGACCTGGTTGAAGTCGAACGCTTAACCGACTGCGCCACCCAGGCGCCCCAAATATAAACTTTTTAAAAGTTTATTTATTTTTGAGAGAGACAGAGACAGCATGATCGGGGTAGGGGCAGAGAGAGAGAGAGAGAGACAGAGAGAGAGAGAGAGAGAGAGAATCCCAAGCAGGCTCCACACCATCAGCTCAGAGCCTGATTTGGAGCTCAAACTCACAAAATCGCGAGATCATGACCTGAACCGAATGAAACCAAGAGTCAGACACTTAACTGACTGAGCCACCCAGGCATCCCCAAAACAGAAATTTTTTTAATGTTTATTTATTTTTGAGAGAGAGAGAGACAGAGACAGAGGGTGAGTGGGGGAGGGGCAGAGAGAGGGAGACACAGAATCTGAAGCAGGCTCCAGGCTCCGAGCTGTCAGCAGAGCCTGACGCGGGGCTCGAACCCATGAACCATGAGATCATGACCTGAGCCGAAGTTGGACGCTTAACCGCCTGAGCCACCCAGGCACCCTGAATTGTAAAATATAATGTAGAGAGACAGTGGTCCACAGAAGAGGAGGCTTGAAAGCTTTCACGGGGCTGATGGTTGTAACGGCACTGAAATGAGCTGGTCAAAGCTCTGGCCTTGGGCTCCAGACTTGGGAATGTGGAAGTGGTTTGAGTTCTGGTTTTTTGCCAAATCAGCTGGGTGTTCAATCTTGCTGATGGTGTTAAGCCCAGCACATGGGAAAAAAGGAAGTCACTCTTTGGACAGAAGCATCGTCAGGGTATTTGTGGATGTCTGTGTCTAGAGTTGGCACAGGCCTGTGTTATTCTCCCAGGGAGTGGGTCAGTGACAGAAAGGGACTGAGCACAAGTCGAGAAATTTCCCATCAGCAAATATTGATCTATTGAGCGCTTTTTATGTGCTCACCGCTTCCTATTCCTGCTTCTATTTCCCATCATGAAGAAGCTTGCCTCGTATCTTGATTATCGCTAAGGAAACAGAACTTTTAACGGAGTCACGTTCTCATAAAATGTTCTACAAGTGAGGTGTTAGTAAAGCGTCAAAGCCTGTTCATGCACTAAAGTACATGAAGGTAAGAAAGAGACTTTACAAGTTGATTTTAAGAGGCAGTGCCCAAGTGTAAGTTCAGTCCATGCACTCATGATTGCTCTTCTTGCAGGAGATACAAGTGAGCTGATTAAGGGCTGAGGGTTGATTCGTCGCCAGCTTCCAGCACCCTCTCTGCTGGGGCCGGCCCAGCTCGGTGGCTCCCATAGCAGCAGACACGGAGCGCAGAGAGGAGGGACCACTCTGCCCTATTCTTTTCTTTAGTCCTTGTCGTAGTCCCGTGAGATGGTATCTTTATTTTCCACCTTTTCTTTATGAGGGGTCCAGCCCAGGGAGGTGACTTTGCTTGTCCAGGGTCTCCGGCTAGTAAATGGCAGTGTGGCCACTGAGACTTTGCCAGTCTGACTCCCAAACCTTTTATTGTAACCACGCCCTCAACTCCACACTGGAGGAAGGAACAGTCAGGGAAGCTCACTTGGAAAACTTAGAAGTAAGGAAACTTATTTTGCTTGTGAGGCATGCATACTCCAAGGGGCATGGGTTTACCCGGACCACCATCTTTTCACTAGAAATGATGGCAATCAATGGTGGCAATAAGCTCATAGGTGACTCAGCCAATGTGGCAGGAGGAAGAGAGCTTTGGGCACGGGTTGGCGGCCACGTCTGTGTGGTGCGGGCTGCTGTAGTCTGAGGTAGGGACCTTCTTCCCGATGTGACGAGCAGAAAGTCATCCAGGGAACCGTGTCCTCGGGCAGTTGCCGGGGTCACTTTCCACGCATCCTCCTGGAAGCTTGTTCCTGGACCTTGGAAGCAAATCATAGGGAGAGGCAACCTGTCAGAGACCCCTGCTTCCCTCCTCCAGTGTTTTGTTTTGTTGCTGGGTGGAATCCCTACAGAGAACTGAAGTACAGATTTTGTGGTTAGCGTGGAGTGCCTTCAGTCGGAAGCAGGGATCAGCAAGCAGCTGGACCCATCCTGCCTTTGTCAGCAGGCTGGCAGGCTCATTAGCTTTGACAAAGAGAAGTAGTTTGGGGCACTTTAAAAAAAAAAAAAAAAAGGAAAGATACAACTCTGCTTATGCTTTTCTAAGCCGCTAATATGTATATGATAAGGTCACTGATTTAAAAGGAAAAAAAAAATCCTTTAACGACATATTCTTCAGGGCTGGGGTCCAGACAGAGCAGGCATTGTGCTGGTGAACCGGAGGAAGAAATCAGAAACAGCTCTGGGCAAAGGAGTTGCTTTTCTTTGGCCCAGACTGGTATTATTTCTGCCGGGTAAATTGTGAGATCAGGGCTGCAGTTTGTCCGCGTTACTCTTTAACTTGTTCTTCTTTCTTGAGTTCACCATGAAAAGTGTTGATTTTAAGATCCTTGTGTGCCTTTCTCAATTTGAGAGTCCCCTGGGCATGTCATGGCGGCCCGTGTGATCTTTCTCCTGCTAGTAAGGACACTGCACGTAAACCTGGTCAAGCGGAGGTTTTCCAAGGCTCCTGGTTTTCATTTAGGGTTATTAGCACTGAGCAGACTTATCTTCCTGGCTTTATGGCATAATGGCCTGCAGATGTCTGTGGGATAGCTTAAGCCTGCATCGCCACCCCCAGATGGACCACCCCTTCACTCTTCCCCCTCGTCCCAGCCACAACATAGCTTAGAAGGGGAGACCCGGGACCAGCCGCTGCTAGCCTGCTTGGGCTGCGGAGCTGAGACGGTGGCCTTCAAAAAGTGGCTTTGGAGAAAGAGACACACATACATGTTTGTTTAGACAGAGTCGTGTGGGATGAGGAACTCTGCCTGTTAGCAAGAAACATTTCTTCAGTGTGTGCTATGCTGTTGTGATTTGTACATTGATGCTCACGTATTTTCTGTTGGATGGCTTAACTGAAGATGGCAAGTGGAGGGTTATTTGCAGCGATGGGCTCCCGGGAGGGGTCGGGGAAGGTCCCTGGCGTCTCCGTCTGTGGATCCTATGGAAACTCCCTCTCCCCACTCTCATGACTTCTCCGCAGGATGACTCAATAAGGAAAAAGGATATGGAAAGAGAGTCCTTAGAGAGCCCCTGGATATCTGTAAACCTGGTTCTGATAGGGATTTTGCTGTATGGCATGAAAACAAAGCATTTTTCTTATCATCCACAATGAGGGCCCTGGGAGGTTAGCCTCCCAAAAGAGACCGTATAAACAAAGGGAAGAAGGAACACACCAGATCCCAGGGGATGGGACTTTTCTGATTCAGGAAGTGTGATATCTTTTGAGGAACTGTGCCGCCCAAACGAATGAAGGGGTTTGGTTGTGTCGTAAAGGGTCCTGAACCAGTGCAGTCCTGTGTGAACATAAGTTGAACGTAAGTTGAGTTAACTTAAGTTTACTCATCATTAAGCTGAGTAACAGTACAGATGCCCCTTGGCGGTAGAGCTGTGAACTCCACAGGGCCGCCTTTTAGGGAGGAGGGTGGCTTCCTCTGCTGTTTTGGATTTCCCACCGTTTGTGGTAGGAAGGTTCAGGGCCATGGAGCTCCAGATTTACTAGCTAGAACTGTTTCATCCTGTCTGTGAGGCTCAGGAGCCCGTGGATCTTCTGGTTAACTTGACTGAGTGGCGGTTTCCCTGTGGCCATCTTTTCCAGCTAGATGCACCAGTGGCCTGTCCACTTAGGGAAAGACTAACATGAGCAGAGGGGTGTTCCATGTTTGGTACATATTTGGGTAGAGAGATCTAAGGAAAACACGTTCTTAGAACTCCAGCCAGCTTGGGGCGCCTGGCTGGCTCATTTGGTTAAGCATCCGGCTTTGGCTCAGGTCACGATCTCATGGTTTGTGAGTCTGAGCCCCACGTCGGGCTCTGTGCTGACAGCTTGGAGCCTGGGGCCTGCTTCCGTCTCTGTGTCTCCCTCTCTCTCTGTCCCTTCCCCGCTTGTGCTCTGCCTCTCTCTCAAAAATAAATAAATATTTAAAGAAAAAAAAAAAAACTTCAGCCAGCTCTACCTGTGTGGAAACAAAACAGAACCTCTGTTGGAAATGGAAGTAAACATCCGTTTCGAACTTCATTTGGCAGGTGAAAACATGACACACCAGTCTAGGTGGAGTTTTCATTAACACCGAGCTTGGAAACATTTTTAAACAATGACATGTGACGAAGGCAAGTAATAATACAGGAGTGTGTGGTCTTCAACTGCATGCTAAGAACTCTGTGATCAAATTAGGACTACAGTTTTCCGTTTCCACAGTTTGAGGACCAAGTGTCCTACAGAAGCTGCACAGAACAGTCCTGGGTTCTTATTTATGACTGTGCTCCTGTCCGGCGACTCAATTTCCCTATTATCTGTTTCAGAAACTGTCGGGGCAGAAGATAAGTCCGGTTCTGGGGATGTTTGGTCAGTCCATATCAGGAGGCATTGATATGGATGGAAATGGCTATCCTGGTAAGCTGTTTTTCTTTAAAGGCAAATGAGATAAACGAGCATAAATGCTTGAGGTAGAGTCATTTCCAGTCTGGTAAGCAGTGGCCACATCTATTTAGAATCAGGAAAATTCCCACAGTAGAATGGGATGCTTTGCCTAGTGTTTGATTTGAAGGTGTTGACGTTTATTTTGGGGTTTTAGAATGATCTGTGCTGAAGAGTTTAAGCACCACAAGGGTGGATTGCAACAGTGATTTCGAAGGAAACAACAAAAGAAAAACGAAAACAAAAAACAGCGATTTCTGTGGCAGCAGCTCTTTCTAAAAGCACTGTCCACTTTAAAAATGTTAGCAAAAACTCATGTTTTGCTCAATAATTACCCGTAGTAAGAGGCTTCTTACTCTTGAGAGGGAAAAAGGAGCTGAGCAATCCCTTCCCCACCTCCCAGCCCCTGCAAGAAAATTAAAAAAATTTGGAGCAGAAAAGAAAACCATGCCCTCTCCCTGATGGACAGAACAGACCTTCACCCTTCAAGGCTGCCTGCCTTGGCTTCAGGGTTAATGAATGCCTTGTGGTGGTTGAGGCTAATTGAATAAAAATGCACGATTTCCAACCTCAATCCCAAGTGTGGTCCAGTTAGGTAAAATTGACTGGGCAGTGGGATGATGGTTCTTTTGGTGTTTGAAGGGGATGCAGTGTGGTTAGGTGAGGAAATGAGATAAGAATTAGAAAAAATCCAGGGGGCACCTGGGTGGCTCAGTTGGTTAAGCGTCTGACTCACTGTTGAGCTCAGCCCAGGTCATGATCCTCAGGATCGTGAAGTTGAGCCCTGTGTTGGGCTCTGTATTGGGCTCCATGCTAACATGAAGCCTACTGAAAGAAAAAAGAAAGAAAGAAAGAAAGAAAGAAAGAAAGAAAGAAAGAAAGAAAGAAAGAAAGAAAGAAAGAAAAGAAAAGAAAGAAGGAGAGAGAGGGAGGGAGGGAGGAAGAAAGGAAGAAGAGAGGGAGGGAAGGAAGGAAGGAAGAAAGGAAGGAAGGAAGGAAATTTGAAAGAATCCAAAACCATCATGGAATCCAGAAAACATTTCCATGAAACCATAGATCATCTTGCTATCTGCAGGAAGTATTTCTTTCCACTTAAAACGCCTCCGAAGGATCTCTGACATCCAGTGCGATCCTGTACAAGGGCACCACCGGACTCTTGTAGTTTCTTATGGGCAGCAGTTTTGATCATTTCTTGTGACTTTCCTGAGCTAGGAGGAAGGAATAGGAAAGGGTCATTGTCGAAGTTTTTGTTCCTGTGGACACTCACGGGTCTTTGTAAGTGGGAGAAGGCAGTTGTTCTCATTTGGGGTAATTTGTGGCCGCCTCAAAATAATACCTTACATTGGTTTAGCAGTTCAATATACGCAAAATGCTCCCACATGTAATATACATCTTATGGTTAGCGCAGCAGGTAGGTAGAGACAGGGTGTCCTCCACTTGACAAGGATACTGAGCCACAGAGAACTTAGGGGACTGGCCAGAGACCACATCGTGGTGGGAGGGGACATACCTTCAGCTCTGCACACGCACTGTGAGTAGGTGTGTTCACACTTGGTGACCCGTGTGAATTTCTTGCCTTTTTTGTAAAAGAAATGACAAATTGCCCTGGTTCTTTTATTTTCAAATATCTAGTCAACTCAAAAAGACTATTGGAAACAGCAAAATTAACAAGCACACCCAAGTACAGAAATTTTAGCAGCACAACAATTCATGGGTTTGCTGTTTCTTTTTCCTTGATGAAAGTATTGTATAGACGTGGGGATTCAGGCTCTCTCGGATTCAGATGCTTGGCTCTGTGAGGCGGTAATGGGAATCCCAGGACTAAGGAGTCTGTATTCGAGGGGAAGAAAGGCAGAGAGTTCTTGGATGAGTATATATTTCCTAAATTAAAGTTATCCAAGAATAAACATTACCAGCTAACACTTGCAGGTTGGTTTGTAGTGCACTAAGTATTTCATGAATTTTCAGATGTAACTATATGATTTAACATATTTAACATGTACTTAAATATTTTAAAATTATCATATTTAACAACTAATTTTGTGTTTAATAAATATTTAACAGAGGTCTTCTGATTTAAACGTTATGAACTCTCATCAGATTTTGAAGAAGACACTGGGGATAATTATGTCCATACTACAGACAAGGACACCCTGAGAACCTCTGAGGTCACATAGAGTGAGGGGTGGAGCAGAGATGATTCACATGTTCTACAGAACCTAGAGCTTTTTGCAGGTCCTCTAGTTCCAAATACCCATCTCTCTAGTTCACTGGTGTCCAAAAGATACATAACATGAGCCACATATATATTTAAAATATTCTGGGAATTATATAAAAAAAAAGATGAAAAGAAATAGGTGAAATTAATTCCGATAATCAATGTAAAAAATCTTGAGCTAGTTCATGTTCTTTGCGCCAGGTCTTTGAAATTGGTCTGTATTTTACATTTCCTACACATCTCAGTTCAGACTGACCACGTTTCAAGGTCTCGACAAGCCACACCTGCTGATGGGCAACCATGCAGGATAGTGTGGCTCTCACTTTTACGAGATTCTTGTAGGGCCCAGAGGAAGGCTGTCAGGGGCCTCTGACCTCAGTGCTGGGCCCCGTGGCTGTGGACCTAGGCGGGGGGCGGGTGGGATGGGCTTCAACACATTTTTGAATGCTGTGAACTTCTCATTTTCAGATGTGACTGTTGGAGCCTTCATGTCCGACAGTGTAGTTCTTCTAAGGTGAGATGCTTCTCGAATTCCATTCTTCGTGGTGGGGGCTGGAGTTTGGCGGTAGGGTGGTAAGGGGAGTTATTCCCCGTTAGTCCGTAATTCCGTCTGTCCTCTTCCTGGAGGCGAGGGGTGCTTGGAAAGTGAGGATGTTGCCTTTCTTTTCTCGTTCTTCTTATCTCCTATCCCAGAGTTCCAGCTGGTGGACCTTGAATGGCCTGCAGCTATGAGGTGGTAGCATCCCTGGAGCTTCTAGACAGAGCCTGGGGTGGCTTAAGCCCTAGGGATTTTGCCTCTTGCCTTGAACAACTGCTTCATTAACATGTGTGCACGATATGATCGTTTCCTATGGGTGCAGGACACTCAAGGGGGCTCTGAAGCACTGCCCTGTCCCATCTCTTAGTCCCGACCTGTTACTCCCTGGACACCGGGGGCGGGGGGGCCGGGAGCCTCTTGCCCTTAGGACAGGACACCACTGCCTGCGGAGGCCAAGGTGAGGGACGTGAGCTCGTGAGCTCGGGCCCAGGGTTCCTAGAGCCCCTGTGGCCTGGCTCTCTCCTACAGAGGCTGTGGGCTGCCGTCCCGCTGTGAACCATCTCCAAGGATTTCTGTCTGTGTGAGTCAGAGGAGGCAGAATTACCCTTTGGAGTGGGAGCCAGCTCTTAGGTTTTGTTAATAACCTGATGGCAGAACTTTCTAAAACGGGCCAGTAGGATCTTAGAGCTGGAAGGGATCCCAGAGGCCATGTAGTTGCACACCCCAGATTCTTCTCATTCAGCAGTGCCTTCCTCTGAGTGCCTTCCTCTGAGTCTCCAGCGGCTGCAAGCAAGGCACAGGGCCTCCTTTTGAACGAGGTGCCCTGGGGTGGGAGCTTAGTAACTTCTGAGGGAACCAGTTAACCCCCAGGCAATTCGGAATGTTAAATTGTTAAGGAGGCAGGATAGCCTTAGGTTAGGAGGGTCAACTGGGGGGGGGGGGGCGGATGGCCTGGATTTGAACCCCTCCTCTGTTTGGCAGGAGGGGGGTTCCTGGGTAGGTCAGGTAACCTCTCTCAGTATTCTCACCCGTTAAAAAGGATAACGGCAGTACTTAGCTCACTGGGTTGGTAGAACTCCATTGAGTTAGTATGAGTTAGTAGTTCAAGCAAAATGCATAAGAACGGTCCGGTGGTCGATACGTGTTAGCAGTTAGATAAACTGGGCTAAATTCTGCCTCTTGATCCTGTATCTCTCACGTAGCAGCCCTTCCGTACTTGACGGTGGCATGTGTGTCTCCCAAGCGGTGACTTCACTAAGATGACGCCTCCCTGTTGTTTTCATTATTGGCGTGTGATTAGGTCTCCGCTTTCTTCATCAACCAACCCTTCCTGTGGGTTGGCCGTTTCCTCTGAGATAAGCCAGCTTATGTACAGATAGATGACTGAAGTCACACTTCAGAAGCTGAGTTCGCCCACCACCCCTGTGCCTCTGTGCTGTCCTCCCCCTCTTCGTCACCCCGAGCAGCCTGCTCTGGCTTGTCGCAACTCCTCTTGAACAAAACACGATCCCTGGCTCTCGCAGTTGAAAACGGGCCCTCTCAAAACCGGGAGCGGCTGACTTAAGGTAGATCCTGGAAATTCTCCTTTTCGTCATTCTTGTATTTTATAAACTTCCAGCCGTGAGCTTCGGCCCAGAGGGGGTTTTCTCTCCCTCTCTTTCATGGCAACGCACGGCCTCCTCCTGGAGTTTTGCCCACACATGGATGTCAACGTCAAGTGAGGCAGTTACACGGCGACGGGGGCCCCAGACCCCCAGCCTGGGGTGGGGGCGGGGGGTGAATCTGGTGAGGAGAGACCTTCCGGGGACGAAGGCAGGGTCCTTCCGGGGGAATGCCGGGGACGGCGTATCAAGAGAAGAGGCTTTAGGAGAGGGAATGCGGGGCACTGCCCGGCCGAGGTGGTCAGCAGAAGGCCCTCCTTTGTTCGGCTGATATCATTGACCTGTTGTGGTGCAGCTGCGTCTGATTCTGGGTTCACCTTGCAGAACAATAAACAAGTAAATGCTACAACTAGTGTTTGGTAAGTGCCCACCTACCACGTGCCAGGCACTGTTTAGGCACTCACGTGCCTTAACTCTTTTTGGTGGTTCTTGTTTTTTTGTTTTTTGTACTGAGGTAAATTTGCATACAGCAGAGCCCGCCCATGGAAGCATACTGCTTTGATGAGTTTTGACCAGTGTAGGTGCCCGTGTAACTGCCACCCCATGAAGATAAATAACA
Source organism: Prionailurus bengalensis (assembly GCF_016509475.1). Taxonomy (NCBI): domain Eukaryota; kingdom Metazoa; phylum Chordata; class Mammalia; order Carnivora; family Felidae; genus Prionailurus; species Prionailurus bengalensis. The sequence goes on along the minus strand of NC_057350.1, from coordinate 154,251,456 downwards.
TAGCTGGGAGCCTGGGTGGCTCAGTCAGTTAAGTGTCCAGCTCGTGACTTCGGCTCAGGTCGTGATCCCACAGTTCACGGGTTCGAGCCCCACATCAGGCTCCACACTGACCGTGCAGAGCCTACTGGGGATTCTTTCTCCCTCTCTCTCTGCACCCCCCCCCCCCCCCCGCTCATGTGCTCTGTCTCTCAAAATAAATAAATAAACTTAAAAAAAAATAGATGAAGAACATTTCCATCAGTCCAGAAAGTTTCTTCCTGCCTCTTCCCAGTTATGCCCCCTCCTGATAGAGCAATTCTTCCTGTTCTAAAATTTCACATGAGTGGAATTATATAGTATACACCCTTTTGGTTCTGGCTTCTTTCCCTCAATAGAGACTCATCTATGCTTTGTGTGTTGTTCAGTTCTTTTTTCCCTCTTACTGAGTAGCTGTCTGTTGACTGAATATACTGTAGTCTGTTCATTGGTTCTCTTGTCGATAGAACATATTTTAATTCTTAGGTTTTTTTTTTTAATTTTTAAAGCTTATTTGTTTTGAGAGAGAGAGCACGTGGGGGGTGCAGGGGTGGGCAGAGAGAGAGGGAGAGCGAGAATCCCAGGCAGGCTCCGTGCTGTCAGTGTGGAGTTTGAACTAGTGTGGGGCTTGAACTCATGAACTGTGAGATCATGACCTGAGCCGAAACCAAGAGTCGGATGCTTAACCGACTGAGCCACCCAGGGACGCCTAATTCTTAGTTTCTGTAACAGCTCCATGATATAGATATTTTTATTCTCATTTTACGGATGAGGAAACCAAGTGGCACTGAAGTTTTATTAATTTTAAAAAAGAAGATCATCGTAGGTTGTGGTCAGTGCCGGGAAGATGATAGAGCAGGGTTATGTGGTTGAGGGCACCTGCCCGCATTGAGTCCAGCAGGGAAGGCCATGTAGACTGAGTCCTGTTAGAGGTGGTGGTGTGGGGTCAGCGGTGCCCTTGTCTCTGGCAGGTCTGCAGAAGCGAGGGGCCGAAGTCAGATCGCTGTGGGTGAGAGAGAGAAGGAGAAGCAAGAAAGGGGGAGGAAGGAGGTGGGATGTGTGTAGGCTGTGAGTGGCAGGGACCTCCTCTTGGAGCTGGGCTCCGAGATCGGAACAGGCCCCGGGCAAGGTTCAGCAGGGGACGTGGGCGAGGAGGAGCTCCTCGGGTCTCTTCTGGGAGCTTCAGGTACTCAGAGTGCAGGGAAGGCTTTAGCTGGGGCCCGTTAGAGAGGGGACAGGGAGGAGCAGGCAGGCGGAGGGACTGCTGAGGATGTCTGAGCGGCCAGGAAGGCTGGTCATCTGTGGTGACATCTGCTGATGAGCTGCTGGACGTGGCTGAACAACCGCGGGCAAGAAGGTCTGGAGACATCAGCTGGCTGAGCTAGGTGGGCATCTCCGGCAGGGCCTAGCTGGCTGGCAACTTAGGTGGACTTTGAGTCACTTCAGAGTTTGGGTGGGACCCAAAAGGGAAGCCAAGCATGTGTATGCGTATGTACAAGACACAGCACGCCCGTTCTTACGCCTCTAAGGAAGAGACTCCACATGTGTATGGGCTTGAAATCCTCTGGGCTGCCGTTAAGAGAAAAACCTTACTGAGATTGGTTTCAAGTACCTAGACCTTCGTTAGCTTCCTGGACGAGGCGGCTCCAGGGCTGTTTGGTAGCCTGGCATCTCCACCAGGGGTGTAGGCTCTTTGTCTGTTCCCCTGTGTCTGTCCCATAAGCGGCACCTGCCCCCGTTGGAAGCTGGGGTGATGGGAGCCGATACCACATCAGAGGACATCCTAACTGGTTTTACTGTTTGCTTGGAAGTACATACAGGTGAAATACAGATCTACCTTGACTTAGGAAGGAGTTAATGTTATGATAAACCCATCGTAAATTGAAAATATCATGAGTGGAAATGCATTTACTGCCTGAAACCTCCTGAACATCACAGCTTAGCCTAGCCTACGTTAACTGTGCTCAGAGCACTTACATTTGCTGAAGGTTGGGCAGAATGATCCAACACAAGGCCTATTTGATAACACAGTGTTGATTATCTCATGCAAATTATTGAGCTCTACGGAGAGCGACCATCAGAATGGCCATGTGGGTACAGAAGATCTGGCTCTCTCGTGACTGGTTGCTGACCCTAGGAGCTGCACCCCCTGGTCCCCACACGATCATCCCACATAGCACCAGCATGCAAAAAGACCCAAATTCACAATTCAAAGTTCAGTTTGTACTAAATGCACATGGCTTTCGTCCCTTCATCAAGTAGAAAAATCGTTAAGTCGAACCGTCATAAGTCAGGGACCATCAGTATCAGGATCTGAACTGTCAGAGTCATCAGAAAGAAGTATTCCAGCCACCAGCTTTTTGGAAATAAAGTCTTGGGGCGCCTGGGTGGCTCAGCTGGTTAAGCATCTGACTTCAGCTCAGGTCATGATCTCACAGTTCGTGGGTTCGAGCCCCGCATCGGGCTTCACGCTGACCGTGCAGAGCCTGCTTGAGATTCTCTCTCTGCCTCTCCCCCATTGTGTGTATGTGGGGGCTCTCTCTCTCTCTCTCTCTCTCTCTCTCTCTCTCTCAAAATAAATAAACTTTAAAGTCTTGGAAGCCTTTGCAGTGCTGTCCTTGGGTGCCCCTTTGCTTTTTTCTCCGAGGCTGGCCCAGCTCTGCCCTGCATGAGTTTGCCTTCTCAGATTAGCTTGGGAGGGCAGGGCATGTGTCAGGGTGATAGGCTACTCTTTCTGTGCCACTTAAGTTCAAAGGAAATGGTGAGAGAGTTCAGGAGAGATTTTGGGGCTTTCTGTGGTCCAAAGACGATTCTTGGAATTGAAACAGGTCCGAGGGCCCGATCTGATGTTGGTGGGACATGTGCTTCTGAAGGTCCTTGTCCTCACGTTAGAGGATTCTGCGTTGATAGCCTCTGTCCGTGTCCCTGTCAGTTTGCCAGATGGCTCCCCCTGCCATCATCTGCAGGGCTCTGCTGTGAGGAAGGACCAGGCGGCCTCCCCGACACGGTGGCCCCTGGGATGGTGGGAGGCAGAAAGGCCTTTCTTCCATGTGGTGACCAGGCAGGATGTGCCCTGGGCAGGGTGGAGGCTTTCATGGGGTGGAGACCAGCTCTCCCTGGTGCCTGTGTCAGTGGTATGAAACTTGAGGCCCCCCTGTGGTTTTCAGCACCTTGGCCTAGAGTGAAGTTGGTAACCATTTAACACCTAGGGAATTTGAACACCTATCCTGAGGATGTCAGGATGAATTTGCTGGGATCCTGGCCCTTAAGGGGCCTGCAGGCTGGTGGGGCAGGTTTGGAAATAGATAAGGAACTTAATTAATAAGTGAGGGGAGGTGTGACTATAGTGCTGGGGCCGTGGGGGAGGGGACCCAACTACCAGGGGTCTTCGGGAAGGCCTCCTGGGAGGGGGAAGGCAAGCTGGCTGTAGAAGGACCCCTGGGGCTTTAGAGAGTGTCTCTGGCATTTGTACAAACACACTGACCAAGAGCAGGCCATTTGTTTTCTAAGTTATTTATAGCATCTTCTCAGGATGAACCCAGAAGAAAGTTGGAAGGCCCCAGCACATTGGATTTCTTTCAGGCACCGCTGGTGTCTGACTTCTGCCGGCCTCTCAGCTGGATTTGCTCTGGGAGACCCACAGTTCCCTTGTACTTGCCACAGCTGTCCTGATCTTGGCCCACATCCATGGCAGTGGTGGCAGCAGTGAAAACCCCTCCCCCCCACCCCGGGCCTCGTGTCTCCCTCCTTCCCTCTTTCTCCGAGGTCTTCCTTAATACTTGTGTCTCTGAGAGTTGTGTTCCTCTTTCCCATCTGTCTTGTCACCGGGGGCGCTCCGTAGGATCTTTGCACACAAGGGAGGTCATTGTTCACAAGCCACTAAAGCCCCTTAATCTTGTTATGTCACCCCAGTGGCATGAAGGCCGGGGCTCCCTAGAGGTAAGAGGATCTCTTTGTGAGCCCTGGAGGGAAGAAGGTTAAGCCACCCGCTTAGGTGAACCGTGCCTGAGCAGGTGTTTACAAGGAGAATGGAATGGTGGGAGTCCCTCGGCTTTCCCTGGGCGACCCTGGGGATCCACGGGGGGCACAGCAGGGATGCTGTGCATCCAGTAAGCACAGGGTGGGGGGTTGAGGGTGGTCCGTGTTGGCGATAAGAGTGCGGAGGTTTATGGGGTTTCACTGGCTCCTGAGGCCAGCGGTTGATTTCTTCAGCTCCGAAGTGCTTTGCTGTTACCAGCTGGGACTCCATGAATCAGGTGCTTTTAGAAAAATACTTGATGAATTGAGGGGAGTAAATGGAGGGGGAGGTTTGACCCCGCGGATGGGACTGGAACTCTGTAGTTCTTGTTCCCGAGACAGTACATGCTTTGGGGGATTCCCCAAGGTGCATCTCTGTCTCCAGCCCTGGCATCCACTGTAGGAACTCCTCTTAAATATATTACTATCTTTCTAATAAAATGGAAATCGGAACTTAATTGGTGAAATTTTAAATAATCACCCAACATCTGGCAGTTCATTTATGGCTTCAACCAGATGTGTTTTATTAACAACTGACTTGCCTTTATTACTGGGAAGCTAACCATTAATTTATTAGGAAATAAACCACTTCTAAAACCAGGAAAAAGTATTTACGGGGCACACTGGCCCTTCCCTCATGGGTAATTTCATGCTTTAATTAAATGCTGGGCTGAAGGCCTAGGATTTCTTTCGCCCGGTTAGTTCTTGTTTGGTTCCGAGAGAGCATGACTAAGTCACCTCCACCTCTCGACATGCAGGGCGAGACCCGTCATCACGGTAGATGTCTCCATCTTCCTCCCGGCCTCCATCAACATCACGGCGCCTCAGTGTCACGATGGGCTGCAGCCTGTGAACTGCCTGAATGTCACCGCCTGCTTTAGCTTCCACGGCAAGCATGTTCCAGGAGAAATTGGTAATGAGCCACTGAGCGAGGGCTCAGGAGGCCACCTTGGCTGGCGTGGGCTTGTGGGATTGTGGCTGCTGATGGGTTCTTCTGGATTCTTTGCCCTCCCTGTGCATTCCGACTGGTTTTGCAGGCAGCAGGCACGCAGGCCGGATACCCTTTCCCTCTGGGGTTCTTGCTTTTTTCTGCTTCCCATAGTTCCCCCTGTTTAGCATAACGTCCGGCTCTAGAGCGAATAACATTTGACCCCAAGCGTCCTTTCCCCACACGTGTGACCAGACTGAAACCTCACTGGGCCACAGGCGTCACAGGCCAGTGGGACTTGTGGAAAGGTAGTGACTGGAGCCTGGCCCTTACAGAACATTCCATTCAGTTAGAAAGAAGGAGTGGTGGGTATTTGGAGACTTCCCCTGAGCCTGTGGCACCACCAGATGTCAGGGCCTTAAGCCTGAGGAATCTGAGACCACGGGTCGATGGTAAGATTGGGATGCTGAGGTTTATGGAGGCTTAGGCCTGCAAAAGAGGGGGAGCTGCTTTGTCGGCTTCAGATGATTGGACAGAGACCCCCAGCCCTGCCGTGTGTCTCTGGCTGGGGAAGGCCAGCTTGCTAGCCCAGCTCCAGAGACGGCACCAAGCCCTCGAACAGGATGGGCTCCGTGTGGAGGAGAGCTCAGTGTGTGATCACCTGAAGGACACGAATCTGGAGCAGTTAGTTGTGCAGATCAATAGGTGCTTTGTTTTTATTTGAAAGGCTGATTTAATAATAGAAAACAGTTCTAGAAAAAAATAACCCACAACACAATAAGGGCCTGGACTTACTGCCTTTCTTAGACATTTAAAAAAATTTTTTAAACATTTATTTATTTTTGAGAGAGACAGAGCACGAGTGGGGAGGGGCAGAGAGAGAGAGGGAGACACAGAATCCGAAGCAGGCTCCGGGCTCTGGGCTGTCAGCACAGAGCCTGATGCGGGGCTCCAACTCACAGACCATGAGATCATGACCTGAGCTGAAGTCAGATGCTCAACTGGCTAAACCATCCAGGCACCCAAAATGTTTTTTTTTAAATTTTATTCATTTTTTGAGAAAGAGTGCGAGCAGGGGAGGGGCAGAGAGAGGGGGAGACACAGAATCCGAAGCAGCCTCCAGGCTCTGAGCTGTCAGCACAGAGCCCTATGCGGGGCTCCAGCCCACAAACCATGAGATCATGACCCAAGCTGAAGTCGGACGCCTAACCAACCGAGCCACCCAGGCGCCCCCCCCCCCAAATTTTTTTAATGTTTATTTTTGAGAGAGAGAGAGACAGAGACAGAGAGACAGAGACAGAATGTGAGTGGAAAAGGAGTAGAGAGAGAGGGAGACATAGAATGTGAAGCAGGTTCCAGGCTCAGAGCTGTCAGCACAGAGCCTGATGCAGGGCTTGAACTCACAAACTGCGAGATCATGACCTGAGCTGAAGTCGGACGCTTAACCGACTGAGCCACCCAGGTGCCCCTTCTTAGACATTTTTAGGATCAAGTTATCTTCCTTCCCTACTCACACTGGTCCCTGGACCCAGCAGTACCAGCCTCTCTGGGAGCTTGTTATAAATGCAGAATCTCAGGATTTGCGCTAGACCTCAGAATCAGAATCTGCATTGTCATAAGATCCCACAAGACCCGTGTGCACATTTATGTTCGAGAAGTGCTGCTGGAGTGTGTGTGTGTGTGTGTGTGTGTGCGTGCACGTGCCAACACAAACCCAGACGTGCAGAAATACGCTTCCATGTGCTGGTCCATTTCCCAACTGCACCTTGAATGCTCTGCCTTGTTCGACAGTGGGCTAATCCTTCTAGGCTAAGGGTCTCATTGGTACTTTATCTTGATCTTCAGGTGGATTGAGTAAGTTCTGCAATCAAACCTTGAACTTTTTCGTATAAATATTTTTTAGAAGAACTTAGAAATTTCAAAATTGGATGTAAGCATACCATGAACTTGAGACTTGGTTAGTGACAGAGGAATAAGGAACGTTTTATGTGTAGCCCAGGGAGGAAAAGATCATGCTCAATGAGAAGATTGCTCTGTCAGGATCACATAGCTATCGGTGAAGCCAGGAATTGAATCCTGGCCTGATGACACCTGGTTTTGCTTTCCAAAACCTAATTGTTTAAAACCTCAGTCTCTAGGGAAGAAAATTTTTTTTTCTATTGGTCCTGGGACTCCTGTGTCCTCTGCCTAATTAGATGGTGTGTGTTCTATCAACTACCAACTCCTGATGTAGTTGGACTCTATTAAAGAATGTTATAAAAGAATTGTTGAGTTGAAGGTTAATGTTGGTGTGCATAAAAATAAGCAGAACTCTTCTAGAACTCTAAAATAAGCAAGTGATTAATAGTTCTTGTGTGTGTTCATTCGACAAATGTTTATTATGGGCCGACATGTGCCAAGCATATCCTCGTGGAGCTTCTAATGGGAATCGCAGAGTTTCTATCTCTCGATCCTGAAGCAGCATACACAATTCCCAGGCTCTTTAATGACCTCGCTGTTAGGGTGAAACGGAAGGTAATTTGGCAGAGCAGGAAGAGAGGAGAAGAAGCCCAAGATGTAAGTTCTGAGCAAGAGGGATTTCAGAGCACAAGGAAGGTAGTAGAGAAAACCCTGATTTGAAGTTCATGGCTGAGCCAGGAGGAGATGTGGCTGTCTTCTCGTGCTGCTCCCCACCAGTGGGCCTTTCTGGGCTCCGGTCACTGGGGCCCCTTTTCATTGACCTCGAGGGAGAATTTTAATGAAGTCTAGGCTTCAACCGTGACCCTTGAAGTGTCGGGGAATAAAGAGCGAAACGGGCAGTTGGGGGGCACACGGCAGTGCCCCCAGCGGGCAGCGGAAGCAGGTGCTGGACGTCAAGTAGCCGCTTGCTTCCTTGAGCTCCGTCAGCCACATGGGCTCCTTGATGAACCCAGACATCCCTTTACAATCTAAGCGGGCCTTCGCTCACGCCTGTTTAAGGCTGGGGCTTCATGATCATGACAACTGGAGAATTTTGGTACTGGCAGGGCAGTGCAGAAAATTACCACATTCTGTTTTTCTTTGTCCTCCCCCGGCGTTCAGGGAAATGTGCTGTGTCTCCGTCTTTGCTGAAATCTGGTAAAAGACGAGCCAGCAGTGGAATATGGAGAGACTTGAGGAAGGAGAAATGGGCAGCCGCTATGGAAATGTGATAGAAATCAGGGAGGTGGGAGGTAGCTTGTGTGGGTCGCACTGCCCCGGGGTGTCCCCGAGCCCAGCACGGAAGACAGCGCCTTGGCCCTGCGTGGTCAGGAAGATCGGGTCCCTGGTCTCCAGGTGGTGGAGGGGTGGGGGCACCGTCATCCTCCAGCTTTCCAGGCTCAGCAGCCCAGCTGACCGGCTCAGTGTCATGGTCACGGCCTGGCCCGCGCCTTGGGAGCCCAGAGCCGGAAGCTGTGGAGGAGCCTTGCTGGTGGTGGTTCTGGCCCCAGGCTGCCTGGCAAACGAAGTCTTCCTCGGGCCCACCTTCCAGGCACCTCTCAAGGTCTGCATATCTGGGGCTGTGTCTTGTCCCTAGAACGGCCGCGTTGGGGCCGCGCAGCTGGCGCGGTGCGATAAAGAGGCACCCGTGGTGTGCTCGGGACTTCTGAATGGCTGTGAGGGCATAATCCAGCTGCTGGCAGCTTTGCCACAGGGCCTCCCTCGGGGTGGTTTTGGGAGCTATAGGAACTTCGTCTTACTTTAACAGTCTTGCCTCTGGTTTCTTCCCTCCTTGAGGACCGATGGGGCTCAAGCATGTGCATAGAGAAGGGACGCCATTCTCCCCTTTGTTTTCTGCGTTAGCAATGGAAAACCACAGCTCCCACTTGCTCTCAGGAGTATTCGGGGCCAGCTGATTTGCCGAGCCCCTGGAGGGGCAGGGGTGGCCCCTGGCAGTACTGTGGGGACGACACAGGCTCTCGGTAGGGGTGGCACTGCTGTGGCCCCCGTCATGGCAGGATCCAGTTAGGAAAGCAGCAACCAGTTACTGCAACAGAATTTAACACTGGGAACTGGCAAAGCAGGTCATGAAGGGCCTGCTGGTAACTGTAGGAAGCAGCCCCCCACTTCTGGGTCAGCACCAGGTGGGTGCACATTGTGGTCCCCAGTCCAGTTGTAGCCCGTGGGATCTACGTTCCGACTGAATCCAACACTGAGGGCGGGGCCCGGCCCCTGGAATTTAGCAAGCCTCCACGTGGCTTAGACCTGAGAACCACTGGTCAGGCAGACAAAGGGAAACGGTCACACTTGGGGTGAAATGCTTCCTTGGGGTTGTCAAAACCGAGAAGCTCAGGGGGCGCCTGGGTGTCCGACTTCAGCTTAGGCCGTGGTCTCCCGGTCCGTGAGTTCGAGCCCCGCGTCAGGCTCTGTGCTGACAGCTCGGAGTCTGGAGCCTGCTTCGGATTCTGTGTCTCCCTCTCTCTGTGTCCTTCCCCCACTTGTTCTCCTTTTCTCTCTCAAAAAAAATTTTTTTGGGGGCGCCTGGGTGGCTCAGTCGGTTAAGTGTCTGACTTCGGCTCAGGTCATGATCTCAGTTTGTGAGTTCAAGCCCCACATCAGGCTCTGTGCTGACAGCTCGGAGCCTGGAGCCTGCTTCAGATTCTGTGTCTCCCTCTCTCTCTGCCCCTCCCCTGCTCGCTCTCTCTCTCTCTCTCTCTCTCTCTCTCTCTCAAAAATAAATAAACATTAAAAAAAAATTAAAAAAAAATTTTTTTTTAAATTTAAAAAACCTAGAAGCTCAGAGAAGGGACCCTGCAGACCTGGGGACCTAAACCTCAGAGAAGGGCCCTAGCTGGTGCTGGCAGTGACTCTGAGGGGTGCGGGGGGGGAAACTGAGATTGGTATTAAGTGCTGTTGGAACCAGCTGCTGGGGAAAACTGTCGCTGGGTGAAGCTGATAGGAGTAGGAAGCAGGCAGGGAGATGATACAGTCCCTTCTCCGTCCACCAGCCTTGCAGCCTCCCTCGAGCTGTCCATCTGGGTAGAGCCGCCCACAGAACTGCCGGCAAAGCAGAAATGAGGTTTGGAGAGCCCCAGACCCAGCATCGCAGAGCAGGGGGGTCTGGAGCTGAGAGACAACAGCTTTGGAAACTGGGGCAGCAGATGGCCAGTCACATGGCACCTGCTGGGCCGTTCAACAGTTACTAAGTTCCTAGGAGTGCCACACTGTGCATTCCCTGGCAGCAAGGCAGAGGCCAGGTCGAGCCCTGGCCCTCACTGAGCTTGCACTCTGTCTGCAGGGAAGGAGGCAGACAAAAACCGCCCCTGCTCCCTCGCTCCCAGACCCATGTGTCTGGGTCCCTCCGTGCGGTAGGCCCCAAGTTCAGTGCTGGGGTGCAGGCGCACATCCAACGGCAGAGGTTCAGAGAACAGATTTATAACTTACTTCACCAAGCGGTTGAAAACAAGAGTTCTGCCCATCCCAGGTCTCATTGCTGACTTCATTCCTGGCCTGGGGAGCAGATTTTCACTCCTGGAGCCTCCTGGCTGCTGTAAGTAAGGGTGGTGAGTGCTGTGCCTGAAGGGTCCTGCCCTTACCCACGGGCTGAGCCTCTACCTACCGCCTGACCAGGCTAATGCCTAAATGTGCTTGTCGGTCTCTGGAGGCTGAGGATCCAGCCGACAACTCTGGACTCTCACCAGCGTGCTAAATGAAAACCAGGAGAGGATGAGCCCTGAGTGGTTGTGTTTTGTGCTCTGATCTGGTGCCCCTGGTTTCCGTGGCTCTCAGCAGAGCTGTGAGCAAGCAGGGGTGCCTGCCCTCCCTCCAGGTCCTGAGAGATGGCACCAGGTCATCCAAGCCAGTAGCAGAAGTAGGGTTGTCCCCAGACCCTTCCTGTGGCTTTAGGGGGTGTGTCCCCTCCAGAGAGTATTTGCACACAGAACATTCTCTGAGCTCCTTGTGGTCTCTTGAGAAGCACAGAGATGGGATAATGAGGCAAATCCATGTTATATGAGGAATGGGGTCACCTCGTCTAATAATTACCACCTCATTCCTTTATGGGATGGAGAGAAAGCTTATGAAAGCTAGTAAAGGGGGAAATATCCTTTTTTTCCCCTTCTCTTGGGAGACTCCGAGGGAAGCTCTGTAAGTCTGGAAGGAGGATTTATTAGTAGAATTTCACAGCTGAAACCATGTTGTGATGGAGAATGGGAATGAATCAAAAACTTGCTGGGACCCAGCAGAGCTGAGTTGATGTGAGACATCTGGCTCCCTCCTGGCCCGGGCCAGCATGGGGGGCCCTTAGGAGCCAGCGGGGGGCAGGGAAAGGAGGAGGCTGAAACATGACTTGGGGCTGGTCAGCTTTTCCATCAACATGACATCATTCGACATGGCATGGACACAAGCTGCCAGAAGGAAAACCTGAAGATGTGGACCGTGTGGTGGGAGCAGGCGCTAATCAGAACCAGAACCCTCCCCGGGATGGGGGCTGGCTGGCCTGGCTTGCATTAGGGGCGGCCACCCTCCCACGGGCTGAACCACGCCAGCTGATTGGCTGCTTCTCTGGGATCTCATCCACTTCTCAGGGACTCCCTTTCAGATACTCTTGGGGTTGGTACTGTTTAGAACTGCCAGTCGAACTCGGGGCTCCAGAATGATCACTACTTCCTGCCACGCTGGTGGCTAGGGTCGACCCTCCTCCCTTGGGCTGGGCTTCCCATGGTGAGTCTTGTGGTGGCTTTCTTCTAGAAGAGAGAGTTTGATATGGAGCCGACTTCTTTTTGTGTGATTTAAAATGTCAAAGTAAATTTTAAATCAAGGAGAAACATAAAGCAGGCGGGTCTAAAGATGAAAAGCTTCCAGAATGATCGCGCTTGGCGAATTGGATAATTCGGTCTGTCTGTGACTGTGTATTTTAAGAGTTTAGAAAAAATCTGATAGGTGAACGTGTTGGCATGCCCGCGCTCTGCCTGGAGCGGAGCAGCGGTCGTGGTCCTCAGCTCAGTTTCTAGTAACTGTGGGTTGTCTCTGTCCCCGCCTTGAGTCGTAAGAGGGATCTGTCGGGTCGGAGAATCTACGGCGAGATGGGGTTTCGCAGGTGTTTGAAAAGCATCCAGCACCGTGCTTGGCCCACACTGAAGGTTGAATCCAATCCCCTTTCCTGAGCTGCCCCATCTTAATTCGGATTCTCCCAGAAGCAGACCCGTGAGTCAAGGATTCGAGCGCATGTGGTCGACCCGGGTGACGATCAGTCCCAGCAAGGACGGGTAGGAAAGTGTGACAGTGAGACAAGAAAGGAAGGCAGCGATGCCCATCAGGGTTCTGCAGAGAAACAGAACCAACAGAACGTGTGTGTAGTAACACTGGAGTGTGGAGGCAGTCTGAAAGTAGAGTTCCTTCTTTTGGGGTGACTTTTGTCTTTTTCTCATAAGGTCTTTGATCCGATGAGGCCCACCCACATTGTGGAGGGCAATCTTTATTCAGAGTCTACTGAACCAAATGTAATCTCATTTAAAAATACGTTTGCAATGACATCTAGATCGGGTAGTGAAACCTAGTCAAGTTGACACATAAAGTAAACCATCACAGGGGCGCCTAGGTGGCCCAGTCGGTTAAACGTCCACCTTTGGCTCAGGTCATGATCTCACAGTTTGAGTTCGAGCCCCGCGTCGGGCTCTGTGCTGACAGCTCGGAGCCTGGAGCCTGCTTCGGGTTCTGTGTCTCCCTCTCTCTCTGTCTCTCCCCCGCTCACGCTCTGCCTCTCTGTCTCTCAAAAAAGGTTGAAAACAAACAAACCATCACAGCAGCCGCACAGAAGGTGTGTTGTTGAACAAGTTATCACTTCAGGCAGCTGGAGCTGAGTCCTGCTGCGGAACCCTGGGAGTCAGTGTGGAGCACTCTCAGAGTTACCCCAGCCAAGGGATGAGGGACTGTGGCGGGGACCCGGGTTCTCTGGCACTTCTGGTCTGCCATGCGTGTGGGCGGAGCCACCAGAGAAAGCTCTCAGGAAAGGGGGTGAGGGTGCAAGCTGGGCTGGCAGCAGAGGAATGGGACGAGCCAAGAGGATGTGGGTGGGGCGCTGATACTGTCTTCTCCATCTTCCTGTGATCATTTCTACCCAGACTTTCTCTGAGCTCAGCTAGCTCATCGCTGGCAAGAGGGTTCACACGCTGTCTTCTCCCCATGCCCACCCTTCCTAAGAGAGGGCAGCTCTCCCACCCGGGAGGAAGGCCAGGGAGGGCGCTGCCTGGGACGAGGCCCACTCAGCAGCTTCCCACCGCCATGTTGGTTTGCCTGGCCATGGCCTGGCTTGTCTTCCAGCAGTGCCCATCTCTAGCCCTGGACTTGCGGAACAGAAGGTGCAAATTCAGTCCATTTATACGTGTCCTTTCCTACTGTTTGGCTGTTGCCCAGGGAAATTGCGATCAGTAGAAAACAAGTGGGCCAGAGTTCAGTTCTGGATCATTGTGTCTGTTTGGTTCTGCTGTGTGTGCATGCAAAAAATGTGACTTTTTGTTTTGCCTTTTTTTTTTTTTTTTTTTTTTGGTCAGAAAATGTAAAAAATACCCCAAGCACCAGTGTGGTTGGAATAGCCCTACCCTGGAGGTTAGGAGAGTTCTAGATTCGGCTCTGTGGTGGATGGCCCTCTGGCCAGGAGCAAGTCTGGCTCCCTTTTTGGGGATTCAGTTGTACATCTGAAAAATGAAGGTTTTGAGCTGGACGGTCCCTAGATTGCCCCAAAGCTTCGGCATTCTGTGTGTGCACCTCGCTACCTGCTGTCACCGAGGGAGTCGGTGTGTAACTCTCATGTGGGCTCCATGTTTGCTCTGTCACATTCCTTTCCCACAATGCATTCTTTCCTTCATAATATTGCCTGCGAGTATCCAGGTCTCAGGCCCCCCTGGTGACCCTGCCTGGCCTTGGCAATCGGCCGTTTGCCGAAATAAACAAGTTGGGGCAGACCGGCCCTTGCTGACCAGGAATCTGCCAGGGGGCATGGGAAGATCCCCGAGATGGCAGAGGCCCAGGAAAACCATTACACGCGTCAAAAATACGCCCTGTGGCAGCTGCAGAATGCCTGTCCCGGTCACTTTCCTCCCTCCTTGCTTGTACGTATCCTGGTGGCTGATCCCTTTGATGCTATTAAAAGCCAGAGTCATCCCTGCTGCCCTGCTTCACAGACTTAAATGTGGGCAGATGTGAGTGCTTATTACCGGTGCAAGAGCCCCAGGTTCTAAGGGGCTGGTTTGTGGAGACAGGGCCTGGGCACGGTTTCCCATGGCCTCATCTGGTAATTTTGGGGACAGAACGTTCCCTCTCTCTCACTTGAAAACTGCCACATCCCCCGGAATCCCCAAAGCAGTTAAAAAATAAAAAGTATCACAGAGGACTGACCTCTGACACAGGGTTCTGTGGTGCAGAAAAGCAGCAAGCTGGGTCCATTGACCCCACAGCCCTATTTGCCGAATGAAACACATTGTTGTAGGGTTACTGACTCTGAACTAATGGAAGTAAAGCCTTTTGGGTTTGTCCAACGTGCATTCTATGTTGTGACCATCTTTTTTTTTTTTTTTTGGATGTTTATTTTTGGAAGAGAAAGAGAGCACACGCAAGTGGGGGAAGGGAAGAGAGCGAGAGGGACAGAGGATCCGAAGCAGGCTCCAGGCTCCGTGCTGACAGCAGAGAGCCCCGTACGGGGCTCGAACATCTGAACTGTGAGATTATGACCTGAGCCGGAGTAGGTTGCTTAACTGACTGAGCCACCCAGGTGGCCCTATATTGTAACCAACTTTTTTTTTTTTTTTTAAATTTTTTTTTCAATGTTTTTTATTTATTTTTGGGACAGAGAGAGACAGAGCATGAACGGGGGAGGGGCAGAGAGAGAGGGAGACACAGAATCGGAAACAGGCTCCAGGCTCTGAGCCATCAGCCCAGAGCCCGACGCGGGGCTCGAACTCACGGACCGCGAGATCGTGACCTGGCTGAAGTCGGACGCTTAACCGACTGCGCCACCCAGGCGCCCCCAACTTTTTTTTTTTTAAGTTCCAGACCGTGTCACCCTTGCTTTTGCCATCTGCCATCACACATTCAGGTATAGGTGGAGTTTTTGTCTTCAAGAGTGCATTGCAGTACGCCTGAGTTCAGGCCCCACAGTGGTCATGGTTTTGTTGGAACGATGGGCACTGTAATATACATACGTGATCGGTATCCTCACCTACTTGGGAATGAAGTCAGCTTTAGGCTATGTCTGAGTTTCTGTGAGCGTAAGCACCATGAGGGCAGGGCTTTGCCTGCACGGTTCATGTCCCATGTCACATGCCTTTAATAGTGCCTGGCACGTAGTCAGTGCCGGGTGGACCTGATGGCACACGGTCCAAGAGATGTAGCAGTTAGAGAGCACAACTAGGGGCGCCTGGGTGGCTCAGTTGGTTAAGCGTCTGACTTCGGCTCAGGTCATAGTCTCTCAGTTCAAGGGTTCATGCCCTGCATCGGGCTCTGTGCTGACAGCTCAGAGCCTGGAGCCTGCTTTGGATTCTGTGTCTCCCTCTCTCTACCCCTTCCCCAGCTTATACTCTGTCTCTCTCTCTCTCTCTCTCAAAAATAAATGAATATTGGGGCGCCTGGGTGGCTCAGTTGGTTAAGTGTCTGACCTCGGCTCAGGTTGTGATCTCGCGGTTCGTGAGTTCGAGCCCCGTGTCCGGCTCTGTGCTGACAGCTCAGAGCCTGGAGCCTGCTTCAGATTCTGTGTCTCCCTCTCTCTGACCCTCCCCCGTTCATGCTCTGTCTCTCTCTGTCTCAAAAAAAACAAAAAAAACCAAAACATTAAAAAAAATTTTTTAAAATAAATGAATATTAAAAAAAAAATTTGGAGAGCACGACTCAGCATCTGTGAATTACTGGGTGATTGCTCCCTGTGTAGGGCATATGCCCCATTGCTTTATAGGAATCAGGATAACGTGCAGCCGTGATCATTTCTGCAGATTTTAGTAATAGGCTACAGGTTCACCATGGTATCCCCTTTTCAGGATGCTGTGTTGAGTACAGCTAATTGTTGATGCGTATATCGGTGACTCAGTTGGTAGCTCATGGGGTGTAAGCGAGGGAGAGCCAGGGAGTGTGGCACACAGAGCATCACCAGGGAGGCGGGGGACAGCCTGGGTGCGTGTTGATTCTGTGAGGGCCCTGGCTGCATGCTTCTCTCCACGAAGGTGTTGACTTGGGGCGGCCGTCCTCTGTGCTGTGGAGGGCTAGGTGGTATGTGAAATGTGCTCGTGAGCCTGTGAGGGGGCACCGAGGTGGCCTTCTGTGAGTGCTGACATCTTGACCTTATTTATTGGCAGGCCTCAATTACGTTCTGACGGCTGATGTGGCCAAAAAGGCAAAGGGCCAGTTGCCCAGGGTCTACTTTGTGTTGCTGGGTGAGTCCGTGGGTCAGGTCACAGAGAAGCTGCAGCTGGTCCACATGGAGGAGATGTGTCACCACTACGTGGCCCACGTGAAGGTCAGTCCTCTTTTTTATTCTCAAGCCTTAATCCCTGTGGGTATTCGTTGCACGCTCGTGGGAACTACTTTTGTTGGGTGTTATGAACGCTCTGACTCCTGACACTTTATTTCACAAAAAGGAGAACATTCATTTTTTTTTTTCAACTTGGAGCCCGACAGCCCTTTTATTTATCTTACTGTGCTGGTCTTAGCCTCGGAGGCAGGGGCGGGGGGTCATGGTGGGCCAGGAGACCAGTGACACTCTCAGACCTTGACTTGTCCTTTTGGGAGGCTTCTCGTCCTCTTCCCTCTTCGAAGCTCGGCGGTCTTGTCAGAGGAGAGCCGTGGAAGCACGTGTGTCTGGCTCTGCAGTGGTCCTGGATCACACCGCGCCTGATGGCTTCCTCAGTGGTCCACTGCATGTTAGTGCATAGTCATGGCTAAGGCATTTTAAAACTAGTTGGGCTAGGTTTTATCCCTTGATTACTTTCTGTTTATTTTAGGAGTGCTTTTTTTGGCCCCTTTTCTCTCGTACTCTAAATAAACTTTCAAGTATTTTTTTCCTCTTGAGAGTGTTTGTTAAATACACTTTGCTGCTAATTCCGGACGCCAGGCTTTGATTAGCTACAGGGCGGCCTCTGTGTAGACAGGTGCCGGCAGGGTGGGGGTCCCGGTGGTGCCCAATCCTGCAGCCGTGGCTAGGTGCCAACCCACCGGCAGAGAGCACGGGAGATAGAACGACCCATGTGAACCGGCCACATGGGTGCAAAATGGATGTGGGTTTTGGAGTCCCACAGACCTGGTGTGCGTCCTGCTGGGTGGTGCTTTGACCTCCGTGTGTCTTAGTTTCTGCGTCTCTAAAGTGGGCACGTATACCTGAAGGGCCTTGGGCGGAGTCTGACTCCCAGCAGGCACTTGGCATTATTATTTGTTTGGGCCATATGTAGCTGCCAATATTCTGACATTCTTGACTTACAAAACTGGTATTTTCATGTAGTTCAACCTAATATTAGCCTGTGGCTTTCTGGACGAGAGTAAAAATAGTCCGCAGAGTAGAGTCTCATTCCATTATTGAGTTGTTGGTGCCGGAGCAGGAGGGTAACAGCTGCTTCTTGATGCTTCTGGATCGTATGTAGAGAAATGCCCCACACGCCCATGGCACTCGGTCTGGCCCAGAGCCCATGCGTCCGTGCCCCTGAGATGCTTTTCAGTGGGGTTGGGCTATGTCTCTTGCCAGGACTCGTGCCGGGGCCTGCCCAGACCAGCAGCCCTATGGCCCGGGTGAAGGCCATTTATAAAGTGTTGAGCCAGCCAGCCCCTCATGCCTCTAGGTCTTAGGTTACATTAGTTCGTGGGTGCCCTTGGGGGTGGGGGGCTGCCCAGGACAGGCTGCGACACCTTTAAGTGCCTATGCTTGGTGTGTCCATACTTCCCAGAGATGGGACATCTGCCCTCGGCTTCCTCGTGCTGGGTCTCTTCCACGAATGCTTTCCTTCAGGGCTCTTTCGACCTCTCGCTTTGGTTGAAGGGTTGCCCTTCATGTCAGGCCTCAAGATGGGGCCACAAAGAGCCTGCAGGCCTTTGCAAAGTGCACTCAGGGAACAGCAATGATGAGGTGATGAGGTGTCAGCTGGGGGCAGGGCTGTTTCCGTGGTGGCCTCTGGGGGTAACGAGGGGGGCAGAGCAGGGCTGCCCAAGGCTGTTGGTCTGGCTGCTTCCTGATAGCCGAGGTTGCCAGAGTTTAGCAAATAAACATAAAGCCTTCCTAGTTAAATTCACTAATAAACAGCATATTTATATATATATGACCCAGCAGTAGCACTGCTAGGAATTGACCCAAGGGATAGAGGAGTGCTGATGCATAGGGGCACTTGTACCCCAATGTTTATAGCAGCACTTTCAACAAACGCCAAATTATGGAAAGAGCCTAAATGTCCATCAACTGACGAATGGATAAAGAAATTGTGGTTTATATACACAATGGAGTACTACGTGGCAATGAGAAAGAATGAAATATGGCCTTTTGTAGCAATGTGGACGGAACTGGAGAGTGTGATGCTAAGTGAAATAAGCCATACAGAGAAAGATACCATATGTTTTCACTCTTATGTGGATCCTGAGAAACTTAACAGAAACCCATGGGGGAGGGGGAGGAGAAAAAAAAAAAAGAGGTTAGAGTGGGAGAGAGACTCTTAAAAACTGAGAACAAACTGAGGGTTGATAGGGGGTGGGAGGGAGGGGAGGGTGGGTATCGAGGAGGGCACCTGTTGGGATAAGCACTGGGTATTGTATGGAAACCAATTTGACAATAAATTTCATATATTGAAAAAAATAAATAAAAATAAAAAATAAAAAAATATATATACACACATATATATGTGTGTGTGTGTACGTATGTGTGTATATATGTGTATATGTGTATATATGTATATATTAGTGGAAGCGTAGCCCAAATAGTGCATGGGATATACGTACTAAAAATTATTTGTTTATCTGAAATTCAGATTTAACCGGGCATCCTGTTGGAAGGGTGGGAATGTGGACTTGGGAGCCTGCCTCTGGAGCTAAACATACATAGTTGTGGATTAATTGCAAAGAGTTCTTTTATATTTAAGTGTCATTTTCTTTTACTTCTGTGTCCGCGTATAGAACCCAAAAAGAATTAAAAGACAAAGAAAATCTAAAAACACAAAAGAACCATGGCCGTCAAGAAGAGAGACTAAGGGGGCGGTCAGAAGATTGGGGAGGGTGAGGGCAGCCCGGGAGGGCAGTGCGAGCACATACCTGTATGTGATGATTTGGGTCGTCTTCGGGAGGAGTGAGAGAACAGTCTAGTACATTGGACCTAGAGAAATTAGGACATGATTAATACTTGACCGTCTTCTCACGTGAGGACATGGGGCTGGTGGAATGCTTGAGGAAGGCTTGTGCCTCTGTGGCCTTTATGGTTCAAGAAGCAGCATCCCTGTTAAATGGCGCTCAGGTGGCTGATGATTTATATCCACTGAGAAAATGTATTGATCTCTTGTTGTCTGGGCCATAGCAGAGGACCCTGGTGAATGGCAGAGTGAGCCAGTGAGGGCGAGCCCTGGGGAGCTGGCTGGCTGTCCATGGTGTGGCCCAGTGGCCCAGCCGGCCGAGGAGGCAGAAGGCCTGGCCCTGGTTTGTCCATCATGGGAAAACAGCTGGGGGAGCCGTGGCTCTTGTGGGAGTTGAGGCAGGCGACAGGATGGGGAGGGAGAGGCAGGGGGCAGCCTCCTGAAGCAGGGGCTGGAGTGGGGGGGTGCTGGCTGTCCGGGGACGAGGGCTTGGTGTAGCCTCTGCCGCAAGTGGAACCTTCTCGATGGGCTGGCTCTCAGCTTTGCAGACATTGACGGAAGGTAAATAAAAGCGCTCTGGCTTATCGCACACCATATGGCCAGCAGACAGTGAGGCAGGCGCTAAGGGCTGGGCGTGTTTTGTTTAGGCTATCTTTAGGTATTTTTTTCTTTTTTGCTTTAAGCCTATTCCAATCTTTTTTTTTTTTCCTTCTTTTCCCTAGAAGTTTTCCTTCCATATATGGCGATAAATATCTCTATTGTAGAAGACTGTTTGAGCTAACACCTGCCCCCCCCACCCCAGGCTAGCTGTGTTGTCCCACGCTTTGTTCCCTTCTCGGCCCTGGTGGGGCCTCCAGCAGGGACGGGATTTGGTGATAAGTCCCATCCTCCTCGGGGTCTGTTCTCAAGACCTCGCTGTGGCCCGCAGAGCAGAGGCGGTTCTGGCTGCTTCCCTGGCCTCTCTGCCTCAGAGTCCACATGCCCCGATTTAACTCCCCTCCTCCCCCAGAGCAGCCCAGTTTGGGGGATGGGCTCCCTCCCGTTAATCAAGTGGCTCCAAGCCTCTCAGGGGTCTTCCCTGTCACTGGAGGAAAGCCATTCAGCCTCAGCGCTCCCCACAACCTGCCCTCGGCTCGCACTTCTAGACGCATCGTCTGCATCACGTCATGTGTGCTCTGAGCTCCTGTCAAGGTGAACTGACTCCTTTTCTTCTGGAACGTGCCTCTCAAGCCTCCGCATCTCGGTTCTCATGTTCACCCCAGCATTTCTGGCACCTCGGTGATCATATCCATGGATATAACCACCTACATGGTTGTTGCTTTTTTTTTTTTTTTTTTATATCTCAAACACATGCCTCCCGTGGTATTTTATTTCATATTTTTTTATTTAAATCAGCTGGCTTTTTGCCTCCAGTAGAATAACTTGAAACGGAAACTTTGGACCCTCGTGTATGCAGAAAACGCACGATTGCATACCAAACAGAAAGTAACTGTAAAAATAAATACGTTGAAGACACAACAGCGTCCTCAGATTCTAACTGGATTTCATCCTTTGCCAAAGTCTGGGGAGAAGTGGCCCACTCTTCCTATGTACGAGGAGGGGAAATTTTGGAGTGCTAGGGACGTGTCAAGGACGTAGTGGACACCACACCGAACTGACCGGAGGGGTACTCCCTGGGGGATGACTTGCCAAACGTGTGGGTCCCGAGATAGCCCTGTGGAAAGCCGTGTCTTGGGCCCTGTCTGGGAAGGCCTGGCCGTGCTCTGCTTTGCTTGGATCCACCTCCCCCACCCCTTGCCTGCTGAGGGTTGTCTGTTCAAGGCCCCGTCGGGCCACGGCCGGCCGCTGCCGTGGGCCCTGGGGATGCCGCCATCAGCCGCCTGTGTCCCGGGAGCTTGTCCTGATTCCTGCTTTGGGGACGAAAGGCACAGAACAAATGCTGGTCCCGCCGAGCCTCGTTGAAGTGACTGATTGGTCGGCTGGAGCCCGACGGTCCCAGGGGGCATCCGGTCGGAGTGGGGACTGCCCGCCTCCCCGGGAACCTGCTGCTGGGAGCTGGTGGCATGACGCAGCAGGGAAGAGTTGCAGGCCAGTGGCCCCAGCTGAAGACCGAGCAAGCATGGCCCGTCACTCCCCCCTTGTTTCCCGGCGCGCGTGTGTTCCCCGGGGTGGCACCTGGGCTCCGCCCTCAAGTCCCGCACAGTGTCTGGAGAAGCCAGGCCTTGGACTCTGGATGCGTGTGAGTGCCGGGCAGGTGAGAGCCTCCTCAGGAGTCAGAGAGCAGGGCAGCGGCCGGAACTCTCCAGGGAGGTCGGGGGAGGCCGGGGTACAGGGTCAGTTACGTCATTCCCAACCGTGAGGACCGGCGACCCCTCTAGAGGCCTTCGGAAAACCTTCAGTGAGCAAAGCCGTGTGTCAGACACTGTCAGGAGAGCCAAGAACTAGGATTAATGGGACGAGGGGAAAACCCCCGACCCCGCACCAGACAAGGGAGTATGAATGCGCACGGGCTTTCCTGGGGAGCTGCAGATGTCCACGCGGCTGTGCTTTCGTGTCGTGGGAGGGTTTTTTCAGCAGAGTTCAAACCCTAAGATACCGTAGCCCCTTTGTCGTTGGTAGGGCCGGATGGTCGGCCTGGTCTGGCAAAGGGCAGGGCGTCTCTGGCCACCGGGTCTCCTCAGAGGTCACGCCTCGGGCTCTGCCCAGGTGGTCCAGTCTGTTTCCGTTCTCACATCCAACAAGATGCCTCCGACCGAGCTCCGGTCACACGACGGGCTGTGCTTTGGCAGGGCCTTTGGAGCTCCTGGGTGCAGCGGTCAGACGTTAGAGGGCTTTATTTCCTTTCCTATGAAGCACATAGTTAAGGGAAATTTCAGTTGGATGTGTAAGAACTCCATGAGGAAGAGGAGAAAGGAAAACGGCAACATTTTCTTCTTTATCTGGAAAGTAGCGCGCTGAATCTTTTTGGTCATCTGGGTGAGTGAAGGAAATAGCTACAAAAAAAAGTTGTAGGATTTGGAGAAAAGAGATATAGATCGATAGATGGAGGAAGTCATCTTAAGGCTTATTTGAATTCCTAGTCGCTGTCCATACTTAAAAAAATTTTTAACCGTACCAAAAGGTACACGGAGAAGGGACGTATCTCAGCCATTCTGTTTCTCTTCAAGAGGCAGCCGTGGTTCCGGTTTCCTGTGTGTGTTTCAAGAGCTTGTCAACAAATGCACAAAGTTGTGTGCCTACGTCCCCTTTTCACGTCCCTGGAAGCATGCAGTGGCAGACTGCTGAGCGGCTTGCATTTTCCTTTTAGAATTTCCAGTTACACGGAGAAGCAGATTTTGGTAAATGTGTACAATGGAATACTACTCAGCAGTAGCAAAGAACTACTGATGCGTGTGACAACACGTGTATGCGTGTATAACGTGCAATAACGTGTGTGTGCATTGATGCAGTAACACGACCAAACCCCAAAGCATTACGCTAAGTGAAAGAAGCCGGACATAAAACACTACTTGTACTGTGGTTCCATTCATACGACATTGTAGAAAAGGCCAACTACAGAGACAGAAAGCAGATCAGTAGTTTCCGGGGGCCAGGGATGGGGAGGAGATGGGGATAATTAACTGCATAGAGGCAAGAGGGACCTTTCTGGGGGGATGAAAATATTCTGGATCATGACTGTGGTGACGGTTATATGACCAACTACATTTATTACAGCTCATCACAGTGTATAGTTAAACTTGGTAAATGTTACTGTATATAGATTATATTTCAACCAAACTTTTTTTTTTTTTTTTAAGGCATCTTGAGGGTTGTTCCATATTGGTGCACGAAATTTCCCTGTTCTTTTCCATGGCTGCCTGGTGTTCTGTTGAAAGACTATCCCTTCTTTTATTTAACCTGCCCAGGGGATTTTCTAAATGCCAGCTCCAGGGGCGCCTGGGTGGCTCAATCGGTTGAGCGTCCGACTTCAGCTCAGGTCCTGATCTCGTAGTTTGTGAGTTCGAGCCCCGCGTCTGGCTCTGTGCTGACCGCTCAGAGCCTGGAGGCTGCTTCGGATTCTGTGTCTCCCTCTCTCTCTCTGCTCTTCCCCTGCTCACGCTCTGTCTCTCTCTCTCAAAAATAAATAAACCGTTAAATAAATAAGCCAGCTCCAAGCTCACTTCACCTGGAGTTCGTAGGTTAGTAAGCTCGCTTTGCTTCTCTTGATGTGGCGCACGGTCCCTTTTCAGAAGACCCTCAGCCTGCCTGGGGAGGCGGGATAGCCCTTAAACATGCAAGAAACGTCCCCTCCAGCTGCAGTCATTTCTTCTTCCCCACTTTGAGTCTATAGTGTCCCGGTTGAGGGCTTGCTAGGACCCCTGAAGAGGACAGATGGAGGGGCCCTGGTGGTCTCTGAGGTGGCCTTGGACACGTGTCCTGCCTGAGAAGGGTGAGCCTTTCAACTGTGGCATGCCTGAGGAAAACTGAGGGTATCTTTCTTCATTCCTGCAGCGAGCTTTCTGCCTTTGTCAGGTTCTCGTTGGCTGTAGGTGGCACAGGTAGCCTGAGTGTTTGTTAAAGACATGCTATAACGTGGGGCAGGGGACGTGGGGAGGCTGAGGTGGCTGGAATTGATAGGTGGGAAGGAAGCTGCCATCACTGTTCAGCCCCGTCGCAAAGTGGCTCATGTGTTGCACTCTGGTCACACAGATGTCACAAGGAACCGGTGGCTGGGCTTTGGAGCCCGTGCTTGAATTCAACCCCCGGAGTGTGGTTCCTCTGGCGACCTCCTCCAGGAGAGTGTTGTGGAGAGCTGGGGGGCACACCGGGGAGTGATCAAGAATTGAAGGGGTGTGGTGGACGTTCCACAGGGGTGTTGCTATCCTCTGTGAGTACCATTTGGCCATTGATTTCTTTGCTGGGTGGACTGAAGGGTCCTTGGTCTTCTGCGTTTGGACAGTGTCACCGGAGACCTTGGGATCAGTGACGGAAGCTCTGAAGGTACAATAATTCTCATACAACGGCTTTGCCCACCTCAATTTTTTTTTTTTTTCCTGGAAACAAGGCCGATATAAATACAGAGGCATGGCGTCGACACTGATGGTTTTATCGTAGGCTTTTTTTTTTTTTTTCTGGTATGTTGTATGAGACAAGCCTTATATCAATTGCGGCTGAAGTCCTCATTTGAGGAGACAACTTTCTGTTCGTTGTTATTTACTCTGGATTTACCTGTATGTTGTCGATGCCCTTAGAGCACTACTATTCTTTTGAAGTCACACCTGATGATGTGTTTTGTCTTCCTGGTTTTGTCCCTCTATTTGAGATACGATTTTCAAGGGTTACGAGGATTTTCTTTACCCCCTCAAACCTAAACCTTACGTGTTTATTGTAAAAGTGATTTCTTTCAAAGTGATCGTCTCTTAGTAGTTCATGTTTTGGAATTTCCTCCATGGCTTATTTATTCCCTTTTTTTAAAAAATTAAGATATAATTGACATAGCACATTATATTAGTTTTAGGTGTACTTAATGATTTGCCATATGTATGCATTGCAAAATGCTCACTACAGTAAGTATAGTTAACATCTGTCACCACATTTAGTTACACATTTATTTAAGATTTAGTCTCTTAGCAACTTTCAAAAATACAGTACAGTATTATTGCCTATAGCATATGCTGTGCATTATATTCCCAGGACTTATTTATTTTAAAACTGGAAATGTATGCCTTTTGACCTCCTTTGCCCACTTTACCTACCCACCCCCATCTCGAGTAATCACCAGTCTGTTCTCTGTGAATTTTGTTTTAGATTTCACATATACGTGAGATCACAAGGCATTCGTCTTATTCTGTATTATTTCACTCAGCATAATGCTCTCAAGGTCCATCCATGTGGCTGCAAATGGTAGGATTTCCATCTTTTTTTTTTTTATGGCTGAGGAGTAAATTCTTATTTGTGTGTGTGTGTGTGTGTGTGTGTGTGTGTGTGTGTAGACATACTACCTCGTCTTGATCCGGTCACTCATCCCTGGACACTTAAATTGCTTCCATGTCTTGGCTGTTGTAAATAATGCTGCAGATATCTTTTCAAATTAGTGTTTTTGTTTTTTCTGGGTGAATACCCAGAATTGGAATTAGTAGATCATACGGTAATTCTGTTTTTAAATATTCACTTTTAATTGTGGTAAACTTTTGGAGTTGACTTAAAATTTTTTTTAAGTTTATTTATTTTGAGAGTGGGGGGCAGAGAGAGTGTGCACGTGGGAGAGGAGCAGAGAGAGAGAGGGAGAGAGAGAATCCCAAGCAGGCTCTATGCGGTCCGCACAGAGCCCGACACGGGCTAGGTCTCATGAACCACGAGGTCGTGTCCTGAGCTGAAATCAAAGTTGGAGGCTCAACTGGCTGAGCCACTCAGATGCCCCAGAGTGAACTTGAATTTTGAAAGCAGCAGGATTTCTCTGTGATCCTCTCCAGTAGATAATAGTCTATTTGTCAAAGAGTGGGATGTGATAATACCGAAATTAGTAGTAAAGAATTTGGTAAGTACACCCCCTTTGAAAGTGGTTCTCACTAAGAGAATTGCCACGAGATTGGACATTCGGAGTAATGATAACGGAAGCTGCAAACACAGTCACTGACTGCTTTTAATCTTCGTTTTCTTCTCACACTAATGTGAGAGGTAGTGATTGCTGGTATCCTTATTTGGGGCAGTTAAAAGACAAGGCATAAAGGAGTCAAGGAACTTGCTTGTACCTTACAGCTGACTAGGAGCAGAGGTGCGATTTGAACCCAGCAAGTGGGGTTCCCAAGGCTGGGCCCTTCATTACCACACTGTAGCACCTCTCGTAAGTGTAAGCCACAGCCAACCCAGGACTTTTATGCCACGCCCTCTTGGCTTGGCGTGGACAAAGAGGCTGTGTAATTTGCCCAAGATTGCAAAGCTCTCCGTTTATTGGGAGGAGCACATGGCCACCACGGGTAACAGCTTTCGATGACCACATCGTGGAGCTGTGGTGTGCTCGTAATGTGTAACAACCAGCGCTCGGGGGAGAGGACCTGACTTAGAGCGTTCTGCCAGTTTCCCTGGTATAAATACTCCCACCGTGGCTGATGTCATTGTATCAATGTGACATCATTGTGTTAGGAAGAGATGTACCGTAGTGTGTTATTGTATAGTATTTCTACCACACATGAGGGAACATGCCAGATCTGATAACCTTAAGACCATAGATAATAGTAAAGCATAATCAAATAATTAGGAAGTGATGAGTTTTGAGTATTTATTATCCTCCTTTAACTTAATTCATTTGATGGTAAGCTTATGCAAGTTAAGAATGGCTGTTTTAACCACTGGCTCATGCGCTTTCTGAAAATTGAACAATTGGCTCTTGCAAGCCCGCTACAGAACGTTCCGCTGGCTGTAACCACTGTGTCTGCTGTGTTTGTCTCTAAGCTGGTCACATCACTCAAGTCCTGCCTTACACACAGATGTTTGGTTATCGGCGTCTTTTCATTGTTGTTTCCTGTGGTTTTTGAGATTGACAAATAATCAGAAAGTCAATCTGTGGGGTTAGTTTAACTACCAGACCACAGCTCTTCTATTTGTACATTGGGTTCAGAGGCACTCTGTGTTTTGATGGAAACTGTTAGGTAGTTTCGTAGTTTCCATTCAAAATAATGAAAAAGATTTTATTTAAGTTTATCGAGGTAGCCTCTCCTCACTCCCTACCCCATGTATGCATGTTGGGGTTCTGTTCAGCAACCCTTTACACACCAAAGAATCATGGGCTGACTGTGGAGTTGTCTTGGAGGAGGGGAAGGGCCTGGGACAGGGGAGATGATCTCCCTTAGGCCAGTTTAAACCCTGGGAATCCCATCACCTCTGGAGACTTGAGTTTGGCCCAGTCCTGATTAGCGTGGGTTGGGTTGGCCGCTTTCTTCAGCCCCTCGGTTTTCTTGCATGGTGATCTGATCGAGTAGAACCTTAGGGCTGGTCCTGCCCTTTTCTTGCCAATTACTCTAATCAGAAGCAGCATATCAAGGTGGCCCAAAGTGTACTATTATGCTTTTCTTTGTTGTCTTTACTCCCTCTGAGGCACCCGTTCCCAAAGCCAGCTGAGAGTTCTTTGACCTAATAAGGGAGCTCCACATGAATTAAGAAGTACCAGGCCTGGAAACCACCCTTTGTGGAGTAGCTGGCCCCTCCGTCTACCCCAGGGCTGCCTCCACCAGGCCACAGAGCCCTTGCTGTCTCCTCCCAGGTAGAGCATTTGTGTCTGAGACACGTCCAACTCCATGTGGGAGGGCCCACAGTGGCTTCTGGACGAACGTGGACGAGCCCAGTGTCTTCCTACAAAGGCAGCAGACCCTGCAGCCAGCTCATCGGTCATCCAGTGCTATCTCTGAGGCTGGCTAGGGGGCTCAAGCCCAGACTGAAAACGAGAGTCATGTGTTTGGCTGGGAGCTGCAAGAAGGGGAAGTGGGGGAAGAGAGCTCCCTTTGTGCTGCACTGCAAGTCGAGATAGGATGTGGATAAAGACATCCGTCAGAGAGTGATGACTGTATCTGGTAAGGGTGGCAGTTGTGGGGGAGGGGGGGGTCTGTCCAGGGAAGGCTTCTGAGGAAGAATTCCAAGTCAGCTAAGGACTTGAAGGAGATGGCCATAATAACAGGATAACTTGCTTCACCACGTCTCCTCTGCTCCCTGGAGCAGAGGTAAGTTCCAGCCCCTGGGAGGTGATATACTGATTGGGTCATTAGTAGGCCTTCCCGTATCATTACCTCCGCAAGGAGCTCCCCATTCTCCTTGCACTCTGTGGATACAGCATGATACCCTTGGCTTTCACAGGAATTCATCCAGCCACCAGGAATGGAGACCTGGCTACAGGGGCTTAAGCAC
Source organism: Prionailurus bengalensis (assembly GCF_016509475.1). Lineage (NCBI taxonomy): Eukaryota > Metazoa > Chordata > Mammalia > Carnivora > Felidae > Prionailurus > Prionailurus bengalensis. The sequence continues at coordinate 154,223,379 of NC_057350.1, read as the reverse complement.
ATCAGTTGACCTTTCCCCACATTATAAGACTTCTTACAGGAGAGAAGTTTCTGGTGTTATTTCAGTGGCTCAAGGATGCGATTCTCATGACCTTTCACTTAGGAAGTATTTACTGAGTGTCTACTATGTCCTGGACTGTGGGGGTTCTCAGGTCTGGGAGCAGACAGAAATCCATGCCCTCTGGGGGCTTACGTGTCCAGTGGAGAGAGACAGACAATAAGTATAATAAAGGAGTAATTTAAATCGTGTTAGGTGGTGAGGGCGATGGAAAAAGAAAAGAAATAGAGCAAGGTGAAGCAGGTTGGGAGTGCGGGGTTGGGGTTCTGGAGGTCAAGGCAACCTCACCGAGAAGGTGGGATCTGGGCAGAGACTGGGAGGAGGCAGGCAGCTGGCAAGATGGATTCCTGCAGGAACCATTCAGAGAGGGTCCTGGGGTGTGAGACGTGTTTGAGGAGGGGCAGAGGGCTGGTGTGAGAGTGGGATTGGAGGAGAGGAGTCTGGGTGGCAGTGGTGGGCATGGGGCAGACCACGGAGGGCCCCACAGGCCATGGGGAGGACTTGCGTTTACCCTGAATACATGGGAGCAGAGCGGCGATGCGGTCTTACCTTCCACTTTGAAGTAAGGGCTCTTACTTTGAAAGGACCCTTTTGGCTGCCATGTTGAAATGGGCCATAGGAGGTGAGATAGGAGCAGGGATACGTTTAGGGGACTATTCAAGCATCCAGGAAGAAAGCTTGGTGGCTCCCCTGGAGTGATAGCAGTGGAGCTGGGGAGAAGTGGTTGCATTCTCGTTCCTGTTGAAGGTGGATCCTGAGGCTTTGATAGTCAGGTATCAGGGGATGAGATGTCATAGTTGACTCCAAAATTTTCAGCCTGAGTAACTGGAAGCATGGAGTTGTCAATGGTGGTGTCTTCAACTGGTATTGGAAAGGTTGCAGGTGGACCAGGTTGTAAAGGAAAGATCTGGAGTTCCTATTTAGACACATTGAGTTAGAAGGGCGCATTAGATGGTGAAGTGGCTACGTGTGTATATGAACCTGCAGATTGAGTGGTGGTCTGGGTTGGAGGTATAAACTTGGGAGTCATTAGCAGATAGATTGTACCCAAAGCCGTGAGATTTGAAGAGGTCACCAAGGTGAGGGGAAGAGAGAAGAAGCAAAGACACTCCTCAAACATTAGGAGCACCTTTTCCTCATGGTACCAGGAAGGCTGCTGAGTTCTAGCTACTGTGTCTGCTTTCCACGAAGGGAGAAGGGCAAAGGGCTCTTTCCATCTGAGCTGAGGCCCCTTGGAAGAGTCTCCAGTGACTTCTAACAACTCACTGACCGTATCTTAAGGGAGGTCAGGAGGTGACAGTTGTGGCTGGACGTCCTACACACTCTAACAGTGGAGAGCTCTGCTGTCCTGTAGAACTTTCTGAGACGGAAATGTGCTGTTATCTGTTCTGTCCCTTATGGTGGCCACTAACCACATAAGACTACTGAGAACTTGAAATGTAGCTAGTATCACCGAGGAATTGAATTTTCACTCCAAGTTTAAACTCAAGTGATCACATGTGGCTAGTAACTACCATATTGGCCAGTGCCAGTATTGAAGTTTGGTTATGACGGGAGGAGGAGGGATAGACCCTGGGTGGGCAACTTGTAGATTCTGTGACAAGAGGGCATGGAGTCATCACAGGACACGTTGGTCCTACAAGTCAAGCCTTGTAAGCTAAATGGAAATTTAAATCACTGGGTTGGAAGTTACATTGGGCTGCTTCACTTTGTATTTACACATGTTGATTAAAACCTGAGCTTCCAGTCTGTCTTTCCAGGGTCCTTTTGGAGCGTGTACGCAGTCACGCACATAAACACATACACATGCACACACACGTGCCTGTATCCACACGGTGTCTATAGGCCATATACCGCAAGGGGCGGGGAAGAGCATTAGAACTGAGAAAATCGGATGTTCCTGAAGGAGTGTCACAATCTTGCATCTGATGTCCTCTGTTTTCTTCTCTGTGGCCTGAAACTGTATAAACGGTGGCAGTATAGAGGAGAGAGACACAATTGCTGGGTCCAAAGCAAGAGCATTTTGAAGTTGGAGACAGATTGCAAAACTGCCTTGTGGTTTATAAAGGTCGCTGTCCTGATGATATGGGGTAGAGTGATTCCTTCTGAACTCAGCATTTGTGAGCACAGGAGCTGAAGCACTTTCCCGCATGGCACAAGCCAGGATGGGCAGCTCTGTCTCATCGGTCACGTGGTCATGGGCAACCTGCTTCACCTTTATTGCTCAGCCTCAGTTTCCTTGGCTGAAAATGGGCGGGAGAATATCGACTCCATAGTAGGGGTCCAGTTAGCACTGAGCCCCTCTTTTCTTTTCTAGCCCATACATCTATGACTCTGCCTTGCTGCCTCCCTGTGTGGAATGGATCAAGACTCATTTCCTAGGTGTTCGGGGGATTTTTTGATTTTTACTGATTAGCAGCAGATGGGGAGAAGGAAATAGAAAGCGTGGCCCAAACGAGAAATCTATGTGGGAAGAGAGGAGGACAGATGGTCGCATAACTGGCACCTTCCTTCATCTGGAACGGAGCAAGTTAGAAAGACGGAGTTATCTTCGTGAGCCGGCTTCCCAGGGCCCCTGTGCAGTGTGCACACCGGTCACCTGGGGACCGTGCGAAGTGTCACGTGCAGAGCCTGATGCAGCAGGTCTGAGGTGAATTTCTGCCAAGCTTCCCCGTCACCCCCGTGCTGCTGGTCCCCAGACCGCACTCTACGAGGAAAGGAGCTGAAACAAATAGGTACCAAGAGTTACAAGTCGAGTAGGATGAAGACCATCACTGGGCCGTTTCCCGGGCATCACAAGGCTTCAGAGGGGCCAGGAGCTTCTCCCCTCGCACTGCTGGTGGGAGAGCCCCCCATCAGTGAGGAGGGAATGTAGTTCTGCTGGCAACACTCTGGCTTCATTGTGACCTTGTGCGACCCACTGGGCTACGCGGATGCTTGGCGGTAACAGAGCGAGGGCCCCGTATAGGGGGGCTGGTGCGGGAGCCGGGGTCCCCTGTCTGCTCACTGCCTGTCGCTTGAAAGACAGAATTGTCAGCAGTCAGCTTACGGAGCATAACTTTTTTGGCAGTTCTGTTTGACGTCACCGGAGTGTTTTGGGTACAGCCATGTCAGAAATCCACTTCTCTTCCCCAGAGACTAGGAACTTCTTGAAGGACAAGCTCTTATTAAGCAGAATAATTTAAGATTTTTTTTCTTTCTTCCTGTTTTCCTGGGGTCGGCTCTCTCGGAGCAAAGAGAATGAGAGACGACTTAGATTGTGTGGGTTCTTCCCGCATTTGACAGAGATGGTGGTCATACACGTTCTCCTCCCTTGCAGGTCACAGTGGGACACCAGGCTCCTGGTGACCCCTGTGTTTGAGGATGTAATGAATGTGGGTGGTAGAAAGGGTGCTCCCACATCGCAGCCAGCCAGGGAAGCCCCCTCCCTGAAAACCCGACCCCTGGCTTTTGGGGTCTTTTCACAAGACCGACGTAGACCTGCGTCATTATGCTTGGAACAATGGGGACCCCAAAGTAAAGTCTATCGACGCATCCCACAAGTTTTGTGTGACAGGAAATCGCTTCTTTTTCAATGCTGCACTGGGGCTGTGCAACACGAAAAAAAAAAAAAAGTCAACGATAACAGTGACAGTAACTATTTTTATTGAATGTTGACTATTTGCGCAAAGTGTTTTACATGTACATTTAGTCCTTATGAGAACCTAATGACACGCGATAAATTATACATAAAATTACCTGTATTGTCATTCTATATACGTAGACAAAATAAAATCCCATTTTAGAGTTGACGAATCTGACACTTGAGTGTTTGATTTACTCAGGACCTCGCAACTGCTCACCAGCCAGGTCTTGGGTTTGAATCCCATGTGGCGGCTCAGTAGTTCTGTGACCTTGGACCAATTACGTAATCATAGCACCAGGGCCCATAAGAAGTGTCGATTGCTGTCTGATGACATCAGATCGGTCTGAGGAAGAGAGGGTCCTGGCTCTGGGAGGCCTGTCTCCAGGCACATCGGTGCTTGGGTTCCCATGTTGGCCATAGAACTTGACTCAGGGCTGCACATGCGTGTCCGCATCTGATGTGGTCTGTCCAGGATAGGAGAATGGCTTGGGGTGGGTCGGTGAGCCCAGAGCAAGGGAGAGGACTGGGGAAATGGAGGTTCTCGCCCTCTCTTTGGACTTCCCAATCTGTTTTTGGCCTCAGCCATTTAAAACATGCATGTCAGGGGGCACCTGGGTGGCTCAGTTAGTTGAGCGTCTAACTCTTGGTTTCGGCTCAGGTCATGATCCCAGGGTCGTGGGATGGAGCCCCCTGTCGGGCTCTGTGCTGAGTGTGGAGCCTGCTTAAGATTCTCTCTCCCTCTGTCCCTCTCCCCTGCTTGCATGCTCTCTCACTCTCTCTAAAAAAATAAATAAAAATAAAAAACAAATGTCAATGAATATTTTGAAGACCTTGAAGTCTGGTTCACGCATTCGGCCCACCAACACGTATGTCTTGGGTGCCAGGCGCGGCTGAGCGGGGGGCAACAGGGACGGAAAAGCCCTGGGGCCCGCCCTTGAGAAGCTCGGATGCTCACATCTGCATTCGGATCATGGTCTTATTCGGCCACCTGACGGCTTTGCCCTTCTCCCCCCACGCTGCGTTTTGAGTTCGCTTCGACGCGCATCACCGGTGTGGTGACCTACATCCAGGTGGGCCTGTTGTGGCCAATCACGTGCACCAGCCACTCCGTTTGTTGAGCACCTGCCAGACGCCGTGGAGCCCCGCGCAGATGGAGCCCCGTCGAACACGGCCCCGGCCTCCAAAACAACCCTTGCTCTGCGGGGACATCTGTTCTGGAAGTGAGGCTCCGTACGTCAGGCCACCCGGGCCTCCCGCACTCCGCACGCTCACCCTTGTCGCTGTCCTCCCAGCACCCCCACCTGCACAAACCATCCCTTTCCCGATCTAGCCGCGAGGCTCCCTCTCCAGAATAACTGCCCACCACCTTGATTCCTCTCCACACCCCCACCCCTCAGGTGGGCTGGGCCTTCTTCCCGCTTGTTATTTGGCGTCCTGGCCTGCTCGGGCCCCGTCCTATCAAAATCCCACGGACTGGGCGGCTTCAACAGCAGGAATTTATAGCCGCAGTTCTGGAGGCCGGAGGTCCGAGATCAAGGTTTGGGCAGGGCTGGTTTCTTCCGAAGCCCTTCTCCTTTGGCTCACAGATGCCACCTCCTCCTTGTGTCCTCCTTTGCTTCTCCCTCCGTGCTTGTCTGTGTCCTCATCACCTCTTCTTATAAGGACAGCAGTCATGCTGGGTCAGGGCCAATGCTAAAGACCTCAATTACCACTAATTACCCTGTCTCCAGATAGGACCACGTTTTGAGGCACCGAAGGCTGGGGCTTCAGCATAGGGGTTTGGGAAGGACACACTTTTGCCTGTAACACGTTGGTACTTACTGTTCGTTCGTCTCCTTTATCAGAGTGTCAGCTTTGTAAGGGCAGGGAACTTACGACACTGAGCATGGTCACTCTGAGCCATGCCTAATATCCAGTAGGACCCCCAAAACGCTTGTCAAATGAATAAGTTCCAGTATCATTTCTTCCTTACTGTCCGTTTCAAAGGATGAGTAGGGTTCATGGACTGAAGTTCGAAGGAGACGTTTATTTTTTTTTCCCCCTGATGTAATGGATCAAACTTCTCTGATCCTGGAAAGAATTTGCCGGATGAAACCGCATGAACACATTCACATACGACATTACCATTCTGGGGTCATGTATTTAAAAGTAACGAGTTTCTTTCTGGATAATCTCTCTTCTTGGCTATAAATGTAATACCGGGAAAATCCAGGGCCCAGGTATTAACCCCATAGTGTCACTGTAAAGATAAAGTGAGACCTTGCTTGCAGTGAGCTAAACTCAGCACACGAGAAACGCACACATGCATTCATAGGAGTCTTCTGTGAATCTATTGAGCCGGAATTTCCAGGCAGGTACCCTCATTGCCTCTTTTTATCCCTTGGTAATTTTGCTTTGTATTTGTGTAATACCAAAGGCCCACCGGATGGTGATTGTGGAATCACATGTGAACGCTACCCTACATCCCTTCCCAGATTACCTAACCCGGCTCAGAAGGAATGAGGGAGGGACCCAATTCAGGAAATGGTCCAAGGCTATGCCGTCTTTAAGAAAACCATACCGAGCTATCGCCCTGGGGAGAAAGTCATTTCCATGGCTTGCTGGGTTGCCTAGTGACAAGAAGTTGATTTAGGTGATCGGGAGTCGTGCAGGCGGGACTGCAAGGCAGTGGTGGCTTTTTTACTTCGGTCCGGGAAGGGCTGTGGTCCCCACAGTGGAAACTCTAGAACGGTGCTGCCCAACAGAAATGTAATGGAGGCCACACGTGTAATTGTAAATTTTCTTAGTTGCCGTGTTGAAAAAGTTAAACAGGTCGCATTCCTCTTAATAAGATTTAAATCCAAAATATTATCATTTCAGCATGTAATCAGTAGAAACGTTATTAATGAAACATTCGTTTTTTTGTTTAGGTTTTTGAAATGCTCGTTTCCTTAACCAACCAACAGAGTACAGCTTCTATCACCTGAGGTTCCGAGGAGCACTTTAGTGCTCTAAAGGTTGCCCTTCTGCTTCGGATAGGGAGCAGGCTTCTCAGTTTCCGGAGCTGGAGTTTCTGCAGCCCAAGGGGCCATAGAGGGGCTGTGAAATCTTCCCAGCGTTTCAGAAAGCCTGTGGGAGGCCCCCTGATTGCCATCTGGCTGTGACAGTGTCAGCATCATCGCTGTCTGCTGGGGTGGTCACCTAGCTTGCAGGTGACCCCGGGCCGCTTAGCTTTTACCGACATCAGGTCAGGCTTCCTGGGGTCACACCGGAGGCCATGGGTCAAGAAGCCCTTGGGGCTGGAGAGGCCCACGTTTCCGGTGACCGTGCTCTCACCCGTGGCGCAAAGACAGACCTCCCAGGGAGGGACTCATCCGTCAGCCCTGTTAATGCTCAGAGGCCCTGGAGGGTTTGAAAGGTGGATGAAGTGAGCCAACACTATGACTCGTTAGAAGTGCTTCCGGTGTTGAAGTCAGGGCGTAAGCGTTTCCTGTGTGCCACAAATAATGCTCTCCACCCGTGTGGAATGCCTGGGAAACGCAGCTCTGGCCGGCCTTCTCCTCGGCCTCCAGCTGCCGCGCTGGGGGGTTTCCCCTGTTCCCAGAGCAGAGAGCCATGAATAGAGCGTGGGGTGGGGGTGGGGGGGCGGCCACCCTGGTTGTGGGAGGATTCTGGTGGGTTCGGCAGCCCATCCAGAGCTGGGTGGTGCGGATCACCCGCAAGTCCTTCCTTGCACCGGACCAGAGGCTACCTCCGTGTGATCTCGCCCCCCCTTCTAGTTCTGTGCCTGAGCCGTCACAGGCATTTGTCTGTCTCCCCAGTCCCCCACTTCCTCCTCCCCTCAGGAGCTCAGTGTCCCCTGTTCCTTTGGGTGTCCAGTTTGATATTCCACTGGTGAGATACCCAGCCTTCGTTTTTATTTTTTTCTTCCTTCGTATCCAACCTTCAGCCAATCTGTGCTCCCCACCCCGCTACCAGGGAAAGAAGTGAAGGAGAAGAAATTCAAAGCAGCCCTATTTCTGTGTGTCCACAAGAGTGTGGGGAAGATGCTGTAAAAAGGGGGTTAAATGGATGGGCCAGTTCCTTCCTGTTAGCCAGCTCCCTCCAGCTGGTTGACGTCCTCTCACCTGGTGTCCTGGCTGGCTCGACTCTTCGAGCACATTGGAGTCTGGGATGGTTGGATTTAACGGTGACGCTCATCTGTTAGGCTCTCGGGAACCTGACAGTTTTTCCTCATTCACCCTAGACTTCCCCAGGCTGGATGTCCTTCTTCCCATCCTCTTGGTAAGAAAATGTCAGCATGTAGCAGATGAGATACCTCGTCAGTTAATGAGCCCAAAAGTTCCATAAAGCTAGGTTAGGACCAAGGTAGTGCTGGCAAGGAATAGACACGGATTCCAAGAAGCTGGGGATCGTTTTATTAACGACAAAGCCATAACAAGCTCCTAAAAGATAAGACATTTGGCATCAGGGACTGTCTCGTTCTCACCGTGTATCCAGCGCTAAGCAGAGTCGTTGACATCGACTAATCATTCAGTAAATGTTCACCGAATGTTAGAAGCCGGGCTATGTCCAAGACGAACATATGCCCAAGAGAGGCTGCTAGAAGTTTATAGTGTTAGCGTTTACAGTTTAAGTCAGCGATCTGTTTCGAGTTCATTTCTGCGTGTCGTCCAGGATATTGTAAAACAGGTGTGAATAAAAATATTCCGTTTGATTGCAATTGTAAGTCAATGAATACCTGTCAGACCATGGGGCCTGAAAGCTTGAAAAACAGTTACCTGAGAGGTCCTCCATTTCAAGTATGGCTTCCGAGTGGGGGGCCAGTAGCTCTCCACCTCCCCCTGCCAAATTAGGGGTTGTCATGGCTGCGTCTTGGGTGGAAGCACTGAATGTTCAGTCAGCCTTTCTCGGGGTGCTGGTGTGGGCAGTGCTCAGCTGACACTGCTTAGCCCGGAGCTGGGGCGTCAGTGGATGGAGAAGCCCGCCTCCCCGTTCTGGTTGTCCCATCTACTGCTGTTAAAGGTTTCGCTTCCTCCTCATTTGCCCCGTTACTGTGAGGCCGCAGTGCGTGTCTTTGGGCGCCTGCTTGTTCTTCCTGGAGAATAAATTCTTATCCGTGGCTTTGCCGGCTCCAGCCACTTACCATCCCACCTATGTTGGCTTTGGTCACTAGAGCTGCTGTCCTCTTCCTCTGCCCATCCATCTGGAAGTCCTGCCTTGCATGTAGAAGATGCTGGGCTTGGCTTGGTTTCTCACACCTTGTCGGACCACCCCTGTGTTTTTGCCATCCTGTGGGTCAGCAGCAAAGTGGAGGCTGATCATTTTTATGGAAGAGTCTTTGGCGACACCCCAGATCCCTGTTTAAGTCACATCGACAGCTTAAAGAATATTATCTTTGATACCAGCGTTTCCCAGAGCTGGGGTTTTTTCCTCCGCATGGGATGGTAGCAGGGTTTATGTCAATAACAAAAGTAAAGTTTTGTATTCAGATAAATATTGGAAAATACCGCATTTAACATTGGACAGGTTTGTTTAGTCCTGGATCTCCTAGAGCTTTGGAAGCTCAACAAGGAGGATGCAGTCTTCAGCATTTCCCCAACGTACCTGACCACTTGACCGCAGAGTGCTTTTCTCTCCTGAACTTTAGAAGACTTTGCTACGTTGTAGATTTGTTTTCTCTAAGTAATTTGGCTTTGCACCTTCCTATTCCCTTTCTTCCTATCCACACGGTTACCCTTCCTACCCACACGTTTTAATAATAGAAGAACTTAGTGATATTTCACATCTAGAGATTTTTTTCCAGGTCCTTCTCATCGATAAGACCCATTTCAAGGTATGGCAGGCCCTTGTACCAATCTCTCGGGCCCTCACCCTTTATACATGTCCATCAATCCTGTGGTGACTTCATTGTTTTGCTATATTTTTAGTGGCCTCCTACACTGTGGAAGATTTTCTGAAAGCCCATATCTCATGCTAAATTTAGCTGGGCTTTCAGCAGGCTTGATTGATTGCTGGTCTTAATGGAAGAAAATGTGATCCTTTTTCCTCCTCCCCATCATTAGATTTTTACTGATTTATGACCAAAGGAAGCAGCCACTGGATGAGTGGGTGTCTTTTTAAAACTTGTGACACATCACCCAGATGGACATATATTTGTCCCTTTACTCCAACAGGCATCTGTTGAATGCCTTTGAGTGCAAACATCATGCTGGCCGGGGGCCCTCGGGCTTTGGCTGAAGGGCCAGAGCTTCAGCCCCACCTGTCCCCACCCAGACTTAAAGAGGAGAAAGTGGCTAAAAGAAGCCCACAGGATTAACGGACATTCCAAAAGACCAACCCTGCAGAGGAGTGGAAATGGGTATTGGGATTCAAGGCACGAGCGAAGGTCAAGGGTTTGAACAAAACGGGCTGGGTCTTGGGCTTGTGTCAACCTGCCCAATGGGTCAGTGGTCGCCCTTCAGTGAGTTATCGGTGAGTGAGGACCAAACTGTTGTGCGACTTCCTCCTCTGCACTCCCTGGCCTGGTGACCTCAGGCACATTTCCCACCCCCTGGGCCCCCAGTTTCCTTCTCTATGGAACGGACACAACATGGGATTATAGTGGGGATTAACGGAGGTAACGTGTGCAGAGCACCCCAGGGGGTTGCTTAGCTCATAGCTGGTGCTCCTTATGGTTCATTTACTTTCCCTTCTGGGGCCTCCTGGAGACCTGGGTATTCCCGGGACTGGGGAATCCTGGGTAAAGGCCTGGTCGGCTAATGGAAATAGGGATGTGCCTCGTATTGTGGATAGTCCTGGGGTGGGGTGGCGTTAGGGGGACTGGCAGATAAACTGATGGGACTTCTCTGGTCTCAGATGCCTATAAAGCGGTGGGTGAGAGGACAAGGCCATGGAGATCATGGAATGTGCCTTACCTTACAGATGGTAAGGACCTCAGAGAAAGCAGTCCATTCACAGAGCATTCCATTACGGGCACATACCCTCAAGGCAGTGACCCTGCCTCTCATATTTCTGTGTGTGTGTGCATGTGTGTGTGTGTGTGTGTATAAAATTTATTTCTAATTTAATAGCTTCTTAAAATGTATTTTTAATCTGTTTTAAATTTTGAAATAGTTGGACTCATAACAAATTACACAAATGGCATATCGGAAGTTCTCGTGTACCCTTTGTGCACTGATGACATCTTACCTATCTGTAGCACATTATCAAACTAGGACATTGGCATTAATATAATACCACAATTTTTATTTTTTTTTTTTGGAAAGAGTACCCAGCTCAAGACTAGGAATGTATTTGCAGCCCAATATTTGAGCTGCCTACTTTGTCCCTGCTATGGTGACATAAGTGCCTGGGATCCTGGGGTGGGCTAGTCAGTCCTCAGCAAAGCTTGGCCTCAGAGAAACGGGATCTGGACCAGGTAGGTTCCCTGTGTTGATCCCCTGTGGCTTGTGGCTGATCCAGCTTATTCTTTGGGATTGACTGCCTTATGAGGTAGTGAGTTTCTCATCAGAAGAGATGCTCAAGCATGAGCTTTAGGATCCCCGTCCCCAGCACTGAGAGGGAGCTTGGACCAGATGCTCCTCGAGTGTCTTATTACCCCTTGAAAATCCTGTCATTCTCCCAATTGCTTTGGCAGAGTTTGCAACTAACACTGATTAGACTATGAATCAAGTTTCACCGCACGTCGATATAGTTGCCAAAGTGATTAACTTCCTGGGCTGTGGTCTACTTAGTTCGTGTGAGTTAAATCCTGACACACTACTTAGCAGGCAGTGTCTAGACCTTGAGGTACAGAGATGAACACATTGTGAGTCTGGGCAGCATACAGTGGGGAAAATGGATACAGATACACAACTCGAATGTAACTAAGTGCCCCGATACAGGTGGGTGTGAGGTAGTGACAGACTCAGGGAAGTAGTTCTACAATTATCTACGAGGCTGGGAGGGTGCAAGTTTGAGAGACGAGCTAGACCACAGAAGATGGGTTGGAGTTTGCTGGGTCGATGAGGAACTGAGGGTAGAATCGAGGGAAGTGAAGACATCCTAGGGAGATGACACAGCACATGCAAAGGTCCTGTGGCATGGCCTTTGCATATGCATGGGAGATGTCAAGAAACCTTGGTGTGACAGATTGTAGGTTCCAGGCGGTAAAGTAGTGGCTGCACATCAAGCCTCATGCACAGACCCTGGGCAAGTTGGCTGCTGGGAATCATGTCCTCAAAGGCATTGGCTAAGGGCAGAGGGGATGCGCAGCAATCCCGAGTGCCCGGGGCGGCTGTTTCCTGGCCAAGGATCAGCCCAGGGCAGGGGTCGGCTGGAGGCAGTGTCTCAGGCGCATGAGTTGTTTAAGAGCTTGGGGAAGCACGCGAGGTCTGAGCTGTGCTCAGGGGTCTCAGTACTGCATCTAGGTCGCCCGTGGTTCGGGTTCAATGACTGAGATGGGAATTGATCAAGATCAAGACCGTTGGATTAGAAGGCTGCGCTTGTCCCACCGGGCTGCCTAGCAGACTCAGGAAGGGCCCTGGGGTGAGGTGATTCAGGAGCTAGGAGCACTACCTAGACGCCGGCCAGGGGTGGGGCCGGGGCTCGGACGAGACGGGATTGGAGTCTTCTGGTGGTCCCATAGCTCAGGTCCGCGGCTCTCAGGTGGGACGAGTGGTTCTCAAATTTTAGCAGGTATCAGGATCACCTGGAGGACTTGTTAAAACACAGGTTGCTGGGCCCCACCCTCAGGTTTCGGATTCAGGGGGAGCCGGGAACATGCATTTCTAACCACTTCCTGGAGATGTTGATGCCCTGGTCCGGGACCACTGATGTAGATGACAGAAGAGGTCTGGATCCTGGGGAGGGGACCTGCTTTCTACTTCCAGACTCTAGGAAGCCAAGTAGATATCTGGTGCTGGGAGGTGACAGGGGAGCTTCCCGTCATAGTCCTGGCTCACCATCTGAAGACCCGCCAGTCTTTGTTTCGTTCCGTCCTTCAGTCTCAGAAATTCTGAAGGGCGGCTTGTGAAACTGCATTTTTAGTTCGAGGACAGAGCTGAACAACCTGCCACGTGGGTCCTGGGGTTTCGTAGATTATTTCGGTCGCCCATTCAGTTCTGCGTCTGGATTTCTCCAGGGTCCCTGCCACGTGATGTGGCCCCCTGATATTCAGCTGGGACCTGCTGGGTCCCGCTTTGTAGTCACGTCCACGGGCTCTGAGGACGTGAACATGTGATTCAGGCCCTGAGTCCATTGGAGACGGAGCAAACAACCTTTCTTCGCTGTGTTCCGATAAAAGTACTGTGGCGGAACACCATTAACAGCACTTTTTAAGTTGCCAGTAACTGGGGAAGAGATGAACCTAATGTGAGGTTCACATCTGGCCCTCAGGAAAATGGCTGTAGGGAATCCTGACAGCGCAGTGGGTGAAAGCCTGGCCTTGCTTCATTCAGACTGCCTCATGTTTGAATTCCGGCTTTGCCACTTAACCCTGTTTGGTGTGACCTCCCTGTGCCTCAGTTTCCTCACCTATAAATTGAGATAATACTGGAGGCTGATAGTATTGCTGTAAACGCTATACAAAGTAATGCCGTGCCGTTAGAACGGCACTTTCAGAAGAGGCAACGTGCTTTCGTTATTATTCTTGTAAGACTTAAGCCGCCCAAAGGCCTGTAAAGTATGCCGTTTGTGTATGTATATTTTTAGGAATGGGATTCTCCGTTTTCCTACCTAGCCAAAACGATGTTTTATAGAAGCAGTCAGTGGGCATTGTAGAGAACGTCAGCTGGAGGGAGGGAAAGGGTACAGTTATAAAAGCCTTTCCGCCTCACCTAAGCTTTTACTGCTGCTCCCTTCATCACTGTCTCTCGTTGGACCTTTCCAGTAGGCTTTGACCAGTGTTACGGAGCCATGAAATTCTTAAAACGAAGTCTAAAATGAAGATGTATATGAGATCGTAAGACCTCGCATGTGGCGGTGATAATAATGCCTCCCACTTGACTCCCTTCAGAGGGTCTTTGTATGCGGTGTTTCATTTAATTCTTACGGTGGTCTTACTAGGCTGTGTCAGTCCCGTTATATAGTTTGTACGATAACGACCTCAGAGAAGTGGCTGGCTCAAGCCCCACAGGTGGATGGCGACAGCTAGACTCTCAGCCTCGTCTCGTGCCTCTGGGATCACTCTCTTCCCAGCGTGTGTAACCCCTGGCTCATGTGTTACTTTGGGCTCTCGTGCACATTTGCGATTCTGTTCATGGAGGGATGATATCCAGGTGATTCTCGCTCTATAACAAACCTGAGGGTGTGAAACAACCATTTTATTTCGCTCATGGATCCTGTGTGGGTCATTCAGATTGGGCACAGTGGGGTGGCTCTCAGAGTTCCATGATATTTGGGGCCTCCGTGGGGGAGATGCCTGTGTTGGGGCTGGTATCATCTGGGGCATCTTCCCTCACGTGCGTGGCAGCTGCTTGGCTGGGGCGGGGACCTCAGATGGGCTGTTGGCCAGAACACCTACACATGGCCTCTCAACGTGTCCTCTCTGTGTGTGTGCTGATCTGGGTTTCCTCGTCACATGGGGGGGTATTCCTAGCTGGAGCCACAGGACAGCAGAGGGCAAATGCACGGGATGTTTGTCATCTGCCCAAGCTCAAAGGGGAGGCATGTAGACCTTGACCTTGTCACTCAGTGGGAGGAGTGTCAAGGTCACATGATAGAAAAGCAGATGATTGAAGGAAGTAAATCCTTTTTTTTTTTTTTTTAAAACATTGACAGCAGAGAATATGAGCAGATAGGTTCTAGGCCTAGGGAGCCCTTGATGAGGATCCGGAGTGCAAGGTCAGGCTCAGGTCAGTTTGGACATAGTGAGGTGGGGAGTAGAGGAAGAAAGGGAGGCATTCACCCCACACATGTTTGTTCAGATTATCTTGGAGCCAAGCAGAGTGAGCAGGGCTTCCAAATAATCACTTCTCAAAGGAGACCCTGGGCTCTGTAGAATAGACTCATCCTGTTGAAAATTTGACCTTCTTGGAGACCATTTTAAGATTTATTTATATCCAGCACAGGACCTGCAGAGTTCCATTTACTATGTGAAAAAAGCGAAAAGTTCATCTCCGTCAGCATCCTGTCTCACTTACATTTAAGTCAGATGGGAAGAAAAAAAAAATCGTGACCAGGACCAGAGTGCTTGTCGAAGTTTATTTAACATTTGTGTGAGGTTTATTTTTGGTCCTGGTATTCTTCGTAGGGTAGGTCTCTCTTTTAAGACTGTTAATAGTGTATTTCCTTTTCATTTGCCACTCCCCGCCAAAAGAACATCTTCGTATCCTTAGAAGGTCTCGCTTTAAATAATGGTTGGAGACGCTCCAGGTTAAGTAGAGAGTAAACTGCTGTTGCGTCTTGACCTTTGGGTTAGGATCAAGTGTGGTGTAATAAAGTATCAGTCCCAAGAGTCACCTTTGCTGATTTTTTCCTATTATTCTTTCCTGTTATTCCATATTCCTCCAGCTCTTGCGGCCAAGGATTGTTACATCAAGATCCAACCTAAAATTAAAACTCCAGGCTTTACCCAATAAGCTAGAAAGCCGTTGAACTCCCACTGGGATATGGTTACCTTTTCCTAAACTTCCTGATTTGTCTCTTAGCCCCAGAGTTGCTTTCTTTCTTATTGCGCCTTTGGGAGGGTCCCTGATGTTTCAGTGCCATTTCTCATCAGAGGGGGACTCTTAGCTGTGCAAAGCTCCTGAGGTCCCAGGCTTTTCAGCTGCGTTTCTCCCCTGCAGAGGAGAGTTCTCCCTGGGTGGGGCCGTTCCCTCCTTCCTGGTGGGGCAGCTCTGAGGTCACATGGCAGAACGGTCCACATCGGCACCTGGTCCAGATTTACAGAGCTCCTTCTGGAATTTTCCCAGAACTTTGCCTTGGAATCGTCTTTTTGACCTGTATACAGAGTCTGTTTCCTTGGAAGGCGCTTCCCTGAAGGGACCCCTGAGTGAGGTGGGGGGTGGGTGGCGACTGCACGTGTGACATTTGGGGCTAAACGGATGGCACCCGCCGGTGAGGGTCTTGCTGGTGAGGCAGCTCGGGCAGCCACAGACTGCTGTCGCCCGGAACACCCATGCCCCGTGCCTCTGTTGTGGCTCGCCCGCATGTGTTCCTGGTTTTCAGTGACAGATTCCGGATTATCCCGTCTACCCACGTAGGGGTGGCTCAGAGCACTCTGGGGAGGAGGGGCTCCCCACGGGACCGGGGGGCCTTTAGCAGGTGTTACACAACATAAGCCACCAGCCTCACACCTGCTAGTGTTTTGTTCAGGCTGTTACTTTATTTGGCAGGATCTGCTGTCTCCTATTTAAGAGTAAAATGTAGCGAGTGTCATAACAACAACCTCGGCGTTGATGGCTGCTGTTTATTGAATGCTCGCTACACCCAGCTGTCTGCTAATCTTTACCTCAGTCCCATGAAGTACGTGCTGTCATCATCCCCGCTGTACTCACGAGGAAACGGAGGCGAGTGATTCAGCCCGTGCTCTTAGAAGCAGAAAGCAATGAGACGGGCCCCAAGCCCAGTTTATTTGACCCCAGAGCCTGGACGCTGGGGCCGGGCTGTTTCATGGAGCGTCCGGGCCATCCTGGTAGAGCGTGGGCTCTGTGACCCGGCTGACAAAGCACAGCTGTGCGGATAATCGTGCCCCTTGGGTATCTGCTCACCGGAAGCGGGGCTATCTGGAAGGTGCGTGGAACACTGTGGAGCAAGTCATTAAAGCCAAGGGATTGTTTCACTTCATAAAATGTCAAGGTTTTCATAACTGAGTTGGGGGGTGGCTAATTGTAGACCATCCGAAAATCTCAAGAAGCAAAGCCTGAAGTCAAGGAAAAGGACTCTTTGGGAACAAAGGTGTCTCAGAAGTGGCGAAAGGGTTAGCCGCGACCCTGGGGGAGGCCCACTGCCCAGAGCCAGCAGGCCCTCCCGTGGCTTTAATTCTGCTGCTGTTTGTGGAGCACCTGCCCTGCATACTATTGAGGCTCCTGCTGGTCTCTGACCAGCCACGTCCTTGTCCTCAAGGACCTCATCCTCCCAGGGGACGACGTATGATGGTGTGATGGAGCCCTTCTCTGGTGGGCACACAGGGCTGGGGAAGCAGAGGGGAGAAAAGTGTGAAATTGGCTGTGGCCTGGGGCAACCTCTTAATGTCTTTTTTTTTTTTTTGGTGGGGGTGGGGGCAAGTGGGTGAGGGACAGAGAGAGAACGGGGGGGGGGGGGGGGGGGGAGGGGAGGGGAGAGAATCCCGCAAGGGGCAGAGAGAGAGAGAAGGAGAAGCGGGGCTCAGGTTCATGAACTGCAAGATAGTGACCTGAGCCAAAGTCAGATGCTTAACCGACTGAGCCATCCAGGCGCCCTGATGCAACCTCTTAATGTCTTTTAATAGAAACACTCATAACCTTCCTGCAGTGCACTTCCTGTGAATAGGAACTCTTGAGCTTTTCCTTTTAATAAGAGAAAGCAAGCTTTCGATAAAAATTACACCTAAGTGTTGAGATCTCCATGTGGTTACGAGAAATTTCGGTCCAGCGTGAGGGGGCTCAAGAGAAGTTCCCGTGAGGATCGTCTCCCTGTCCTGCTGGAGAAGTCCAGGTGCGAAAAAATAGCGAAAGACTTCCCGGCTCGTGGCAGGGTGCTGGTGGGAGCCACAGCCAAGCAGGCATCCCTGGCCACGGCTCTCGTTTCAAGATCGCGAAGCAGGAACTAGAGAGTCAAGTTGGAGGGCTGGAGCTCAGAAGCCAGGCACTGCTGGGGTGCCTTGAGATCCGGGCTGCCCGAGGCTGGCCCCCGAGTCTCAGGACTGCATCCTGGGGCAGCGCGGTCCCCGAGCTCGGTTCTCTGAGCCGCGGAAGCTGGCCACAGACATGGGAAGAGCAGGCCGGTGAGGGCCACGTCCAGGGAGGCCGTTGACTTGCCGTGGTGTCGCCTGTCACGGGGCCCCGTGGGTGAGGGGCTCCCCCGTGTCTCGAGTTGCACAGGCCGAGCCTCACTGCCCATCCCTTCCTGGGTGGGAATGCCTTGAGCCTCAGTTCATTGTTTTGGTTTTCTTGAGTACAAAACATCTGGCTGGACATGGAGTGACTCTAATCATAAAAACCAAACGATGACTTCGGCCTCATCTGTGCCAAGGGTGCTGTTCACGCCCTCGTGGCCGACGGCTGTGGGGACGGCGGACTTTCACGTGTCCTTCAGAGGCAAGTCAGAGAGTCCTTTTAGTTGACTGCAGGGTGGACTTGGGGCTCCCTGGAGACCCATAACATGTGGCCGCACTGAGCCCCCGGACCAGCAGTGAAACCAGCTCTCTCTGCCTTGAGTGTATCATCCAAACGGCTTTTTCCAGCCCTGTCTGCCATTTCGTATTTAACGTGCCCTTATAAAAGGCCTGAAAAATGGCACAGATGTGGCTAGAAAGGTTAAAAACCCTTTTCAGTGGCCTAATTTTGGAGTAATCAGCTACCCCGCCCCCCAATTCTTGTACACTAGAAGATTCTCTTAATTCTCCTGTTTTAGTTCTGTTTTAAGTGAGATTATAGTACAGAGGGGTGATTAATAAAGCTTTCTATTTCTACATCCGCTGTGAAGCTTTGTAACTTCTTCCTGTGTGGCGATGGCTAAGTGAGCACAACATGTGAAATCTAAGTAGACCTGTGGAAACATAAACACATTTTTATTCAGCAGTGAGTGTCGCACGGGGTATAAATAGGGCCCGAAATGATTCTCATATTGGTCTTTCCTCCTGGAGGCCTTCAGAATTATCTCGAGCTGTCATCTTTTTGTTGTATTGGAAAAACGTGAGATTCTTTTCCCCTTGGTCATTATTTACGTTTTTAAAAATAATGTAGTTTTAAAGAATTCTTGCTATTTAATCTCAAGCCCAAACATGGCTCCTAGTGAGGGAGAGATGGAAGTGTGGTATTTTTAGTTCTGAAAAGAATTCTTTTGGGGGGATGGGATGCATCTAAAAGGTGGAAGAAATGCTCAGTGTGGGGAGATATTTTGTCTCCTTTTCCTTTTGTTCTTTCAAAACTTGCATTCGGTGGCGGGGGGGGGGGCGCCTGGGTAGCTCAGTCAATTAAGTGTCTGGCTCTTGATTTCGACTCAGGTCATGATCTTGCGGTTCGTGAGTTCAAGCTCCGTGTTGGGCTCTGTGCTGACAGTGCAGAGCCTGCTTGGGATTCTCTCTCTCTGTCTCTCTCTCTCTCTCTGCCCCTCTCCTGTGCACTTCCTCTCTTGCAAAATAAATAAATAAAAATAAAAACTTGCATTTGGGGAAACAATAAAGTTAGATTGTGGAACTTTTAAGTGTCTTGCTTGGTGTTGCTAAATTTTAATTCATTGCTGGGAAGTGAGCTCATTTCATAAACATTTATGTGTCTTACAAGCTGGCATTAGGGCGTGGGAAAGCTTACCTCCTGCATCCTCAGAGGGACATGGCACGACCTGCTGCTTTTTGGTGGGAAATGTAAAGGCTGGTCTACTTACTTTCTTACTTATTTGAGAGAGTCGGGGAGGGGCAGAGGGAGACACAGAGAATCTCAAGTAGGCTCCACACTCACCATGGAGCGCGACACGGGGCCCAGTCCCACAACCCTGGGATCATGACCTGAGCCGAGATCAAGAGTCAGATCCTCAACCGACTGAGCTGCCCAGACGTCCCAAGGCTGGTCTACTCTTGGATGAATTTTCAAAGAAGATTGCAGCTGTCCCCTCTTCAGTCTTGTGTTGGAGTGCCCTTGGGAAGTGCCTCCCTTTTGTGTGGCCCTTGACTTCTCAGCCTTGTTTAGTGCATCCGCCAATGTGGACAACAGAGACCAACTTCCTAGGCAGTAGTCCACCACTCTGATTTGGATTCACGTGGAATCAGGGATTTTGTCGAGCCTCCTTTTGTCCTTTGAGAGACGAGAGAAACCTACCTCCCATAATCCATAATCACAAGAATATTTCTTCCTGGCATGTCCCCACTTATTTCCATGCCCAGGTCCCTGAGAGAGCTGCAGGAAAAGCCTCATGGAGGTGGGAGGGAGAAAGGAAGGTAAGAAGGAAGTCCCAAGATTTCCTCCCCATTGCTCTCGAGGCTCAGTCGTCTGTGGCCATGTGAAGTCACCTAGAGCCGTGAAGGGGGAACAAGCAGAAAGAGAGGGGAGAAGGAAGGCTGTCTTGGGGGCTTTGTAACTGATGAGTGGAAGTTCGATCCTGATAAGAGCAAGCTGCTTGCCCCTGCCTCATTGTCCCCTCCCTCATCATGTACTCTCCTGTCCTTGCCAAGAGAAGTTCTGAGAACCTGTCCTCTGGTCTCTGAGCAGTGGCCGGTCAGCAGGGCCTGCAGCCCCAGGGAAACACTCTCACTACCCACCCTCCTCTTGATTCCTCTCCGGGTGGCTACTCTTTTCGGCCAGGCCAGTCGCAGGTAGCAGAAAATCCCAGTAAGAAGTTTACAAGATGCAGGTTTATTGCTCTCACGCGAAAGACGTTCGAGATTGGAATGGTGCTTCGCGGCCGTCAAGGTGCCAGGACTCTTCTCTTTTTCTGTTCCGCCATCTTCAGACCGTGGCTTCCAGCCTCCACGCTGCTTCATCACCCCGTGTGGCCGTTACGGCTCTAATTATCGCCTCCAAATTCCAGATAAGAAACAAGAGGAAGAGAAGAGAGGACATGTCTCAGCAGAGTTGTCTCCCTTAATAGAAGCCTCACGTGATGGTTTCTGCTTACGTCCTGTTGACCACCTCCTCCCCCAGGGGCGATTGGGAAATGGCGCCCTTGAGCTCGTCCTTGCAGGCTGGAATAAAACTGAAGTTCAGTAAAAGGGGAGAAGGGGAGAATGGTGTTGGCTAGGTAAATAGCAGTGTCTACCTTCTGTGTGAACCATAATGTATTCCACCTAGCGTTTTAGCCATTTAGAGAATGTCTAACCCTCTTCTCAGACCCTGAGCTATTTGGAAGCCCTGATCACATCCCCTTCCTCCATATCTATAGCTCCTAACCCAGGGGCATACATGGTGGGTTCTCAGCCCATCTTTTAGATTTGAATCGGATTCACCCTTGCCCTTCCCTCCCTCAATGGATCTACAGTTGATAAGAAGTCACTTACAAACATTTTTTTAAAAAAGTAAATTCTCCCCGGAGGGCTTTTACATAATTCTCAGCTTACACGGAATAATAGTAAAGGTGCTAATAATTGTCAATAACATGAGAAAAATGCAGGCCATGGAAATTGGTGGTATTAGTAAATACATAGTCATACTATTTACTTCAAATGTAGGTGTACTATCCAGATGTTAGAGGAGCAAGAGATACGAATTTGCTCCTCTAATATCTGATTCGGGAGATTTGGCAAAGGGAAGTAATCTGCCCCGAGTTGCATAGCCAATAATGTTGGAGCATACCACTAGTCAGTATGAGCAGAATGCTGGAAACTTTCATGAAAAATATGTATGAAAAAGTTTGGCTCTTCTGTGTGAGTTTGAGCAATGTGGGAGGGTGGGATTTCGCTAACAAAACGTGTGTCCGTACTTGGTGTTTGTAAAAGGCAGGGAATCCTTCTGAAAATCTAGTTACGTAAATCTATGTTCCACCGCATAAAAAAAAAAAAAAATTAAGCGGATGGAAAAAAATCAGCATGGTTGGAGGGAAGGGCTTTCCCTTTTGCTCTGGGAGGGAAGGAAACTTTGTGCAGGACATGTCAGTTGGAAAGTGTCTTTGCTGAGCCCTCCCCATGTGACCGGCTGATTCACTGTCTGCTAGGTCCCTGGAGAGGTGATGTAACCAGGGACTGCAGCTTCTAGGGGAGGGGGAAGCTCATTGTCAGCCCAGCCCTCTGGCGTTAGGAACTTAACAGGGCTCTGGCCAAAAGCAGATGGAGTTTTGCAGCTATGTTTTGTAATTCTGTTTTAAATGTCACTTGCAGCATCTCTTGTTTCCTTGTCCTCATTTTCTCTTCTTCCCTCCTCTTTCTGGCTCTTCCTCTCCCCCACCCCCGGCTGTGGTCCTCTGTGCGACAATTCTGCTCTCCCTGAATTAGCTCAGGTGTGACCTTTGGAAATGCATGAGCAAGGTGCTTTGGGGGTTTCCTGCCATCTTTCTGTTTCTGAATCTGGTTAATGTGAGCTAGGAGGGCAGGTGGAAAGAACACGGGCTTCGGGTCTGAAAGACGCAGGTGTCCACTCCAGCTCCAGCATCGTTGGCCGTGTAACTCGGGGCAGATTACTTCCCTTTGCCAAACCTCCTGGATCTCATCTATAAACTTTGGTTAATGTCTCCCTGAGAGGTTTGCTAGGAGAACCGAATGAGATAATGTAGCAGAAAAGCCCAGAGAAGTAGACAAAGAGCGGACTGTGTTGGGCTGCATAAAGCATGCTGGGAGTTTGCACTTTATTTGAGTGCTTTGGGAAGCAGGGCAGTGATGTGATGTGACGTGATAGGTGTTTTCGAGAAGGCCAGCTAGAAGGCGAGGGCAGTATACCAGATGGCTGGGTCAGGGGGAAGCAGACCGACCCGGAGACCTTTTGATGGCAGGGAAAGCATCTGAGGTCTTCGATGTGGACAGGGAGGGAAAGGAAGGGGAAGGGTCAAGCGGAAATCCTGGCTTCGGGGGTCGTGGTGCTGTGGTGCCTGTCATGGAACCTAGCAAAGGACTGCACGTGGATGACAGCTGCAGAGTGGTAGCTGGGGGGCCAACATCATGCGTACCTGGGTCAAAGAAGGGCTGCCTGTGCTTGGGCCATGTTGGATGACAAACAGTGGGACAGGCCACCGTCCGCTTCTGCTCTTGCTTGGAATCATCATGTTCTGGCCATCCACCCGCTCAGATGGCAGCTTTTAGAAGCAAGTTGGGCCTGGAAAGTGACACAGTCTCTCGAAAGCTTGAGGGGCCTCTGATCTTCACCCTGACACCATCTCAGGTGACCCTGGTACAGCCAGTGCCGCTGCCCGCTCTAACAGAGTCGGAACAAAGTGAAAGCTAACCCCGCGTTGGATTAGGGACAGACTTTGGCAACGTCCTCAAATCTGGGTGCTGTGACGGCGTGACAGTTACAGGTGGGGTCATGCCCCCACCCATGGTGATTCCACGTAGGTAGATCTCAGGGGACTGGGGAGGGATGGTCACCTGGAAATCAGGGTTTTGAACCACTTGGAGAAACACTGTCCTGGAGGAGGGGTTCCAGGCGACTCCTGCCTGGTTCTTTCCCTCCCACTTTTATTTATTTACTCCTCTTTTTTTTTTTAATTTTTTTTCAACGTTTTTTATTTACTTTTGGGACAGACAGAGAGACAGAGCATGAACGGGGGAGGGGCAGAGAGAGAGAGAGAGAGAGAGAGAGAGACACAGAATCGGAAACAGGCTCCAGGCTCTGAGCCATCAGCCCAGAGCCTGACGCGGGGCTCGAACTCCCGGACCGCGAGATCGTGACCTGGCTGAAGTCGGATGCTTAACCGACTGTGCCACCAGGTGCCCCTATTTACTCCTCTTTTTAACAATCCGTTTAGTGGTAGTATTTCCTCTTCCTGTTCATAGTTCAGACTCTGGGAGCAATGAGGGGCAGGCAGCTTCCTCGCTCGACGTGCTTTATGAGCATGTTCCTAAAATGACAAGAGCATCAAACAAAGGCACAGCGAGGACTCTGTATTCACGAAGTTATTGTCACAGAGTCAGAGCCCAGATAAAAGTCTTTGGCAAATCTGTAAAGAACATTTCCGAGACAGAAAGAGAGAACAGAATTTATTGGATCTAAAAATAGCGGCCGAAGTGCCGCTTGTCGGGGAACCTGTTGAGCGGAGACAGGAAGGGGATTTTATTTCTCCAGCCCTGAGGTCGCTTGTCTTGTTTAAGAAGGGGCAGCAAACATTTCCAAATAGGGACTGCTTTTGAAGGGGAGGAAGATGGCTGGGTGCGTACGGAATTTCTCGTTTTCTTCTCTCCCTTTTCCTACCTCCTGGGTCACCCCACCCTTCCTCTTAAGAAAAAGAAAGGTTAGGTTTTCTCAGCAGAGTAGGCGGGGGCTGGCGGGGGTGGGGGCTGGCGGGGGAGGGGCAGAACTTCAAATGGGGTCTGTGATGTTGCCTGTTGATGGCAGGTTTGATGATGGTGCTCTGAGCAGGGGTGATGGCGGTGGACTCATTGTTGGGTCTTCGTGGGCTCCGCACACATCCACCAAGTTGAAGAAATAAACCCACAGTTGGCGAAGTAACGGTGTTCGTTCTCCCAGACCGATCGGCTGATTTCCTGGGCCTTCCTTGTTCCATTTCCGGGCAGGGAGGCTGACTCTGTCCTCCACAACCCACAAAAGAAGGGTCTTTCCCACCCCTGGCCTAGGCAGTCCTCAGGCCTGTATACTTAACAACATTATCTAATGTCAGCATCCCGAAAGTTGTCAATCAGGAGGGCTTCAAACCTCCTCCTCTTCGACATTTATTAGAACGTTGGCTGGAATTAATTCTATTTATGGTGGAGGGCCCGAGGGTAATGCTGCCCATCTGTGTCTCAGCCAGAGGTTGAGAACTGATAGCCTGCAGGCCAGATCTTACTCAGTCACGTTTTGTTGGTCCTGTTTGGTGTTGCCCTGTACCGTCCCCAGGATGGAAAAGTGGAACATTTTGTTTGCAGATCTTGATTTCCGGATTCTCAGGAGGGGTCTGAGATATGCTTGGTTTCTACTTCTTCTTCTGATCGGGGAGTCCCCAGACCGTAGTGCATAGATGCCTGTCCTCCCAAGGGCAGCCGTCCGGTGGGTCATGATGTGAAGCAGCCACTGCTAGTTCTAAGAGGATGGTAGGAAGAGAATGAAACAGGTTGTATGTTAAGCACCCAGAAAACACCTGCACACGCGTGGCGAGCACTCTGTAGGCATTAGCTGTTGCTGTCCTCATCATCATGGCATTGAGTGTTTCTGTGAGCGTTCTGTTGAAGACAGAACCAGTATTCACTACGCAGGGTCTTACGGGGCCCCCAGAGAAGACATGTCTATCAGAGCTCCGTTCCACGAGATAATTGTCCTTCTGAGTTACTAGCTCATCCGTGCCTTACTCATGCCCTGAATCTTGTTTCTGTCTTTGTCTTAGCTGCTGGGAAGCTCAGAGGCAACTTTGTGGCTCACATCTAGCCAGACGACATGGCTTCACGGCGGGCACTTGGTTTATCGAGCCCTTGGTTTCATATCCCATCATTTTATCTCTGCTGTTCTTACTTGCTTATTCTATTGTGGGCATTTTTAAAAGCATACTTCAATTCCGTTTGGAACAAGGCTAGGTGTAAATTAAAAATCAATAATAGGGGCCCCTGGGTGGCTCGGTCGGTTAAGCGTCTGACTTTGGCTCAGGTCATGATCTCACAGTTCATGAGTTCAAGCTTCGTGTCAGGCTCTGTGCTGACAGCTCAGAGCCTGGAGCCTGCTTCGGGTTCTGCGTCTCCCTGTCTCTCTCTCTTCCCCTCCCCAGCTCATGCTCTGTCTCTGTCTCTCTCTCTCAAAATAAATAAACATTTAAAAAAATTAAAAAACAATAAAAATCAATAAGCAGAGCATCTGTTCCTCTGAGAGACAATTTATGTTATCACTGCAGACAGGCTCCCACATTTGTTGAGGCCCCATGACTCAGCCTTGGTCTCTCTCACTACTGGGCACCACTTTAACACCCGCGTTGGACTGGGCTGTATCAGGTGTGCTGTCGCGTTTCTTTTCATCTTTGGCCCCATAGCTTCTGTTCCTGAATTGGGATGGCTTATTTACCTGGCTGGACTGATGTATCAGTCGGCCATTTCTGTGTAACAAACCATTCCAAAACTCGGTGCCCCAAATGCACCCCAAAATGCACACAACCTCATTCTCACATGTCTGAGGGACGCCTGGACAGTTGTGGTTCAAGCCACAGGTCCACAGGCTGGCAGGGGAAGGAAGCTCTTTCTCCTTGTCTC
Source organism: Prionailurus bengalensis (assembly GCF_016509475.1). Taxonomy (NCBI): domain Eukaryota; kingdom Metazoa; phylum Chordata; class Mammalia; order Carnivora; family Felidae; genus Prionailurus; species Prionailurus bengalensis. Next base: position 154,197,787 of record NC_057350.1, on the reverse strand, counting down.
CTGCGCGTCTAGAACCCACGTGCTGCTGGGGCAGACTCTTCTCACGGTGAGGGCAGAAGTGCAGGAGGGGTGAACAGAAACACACAAGGGGCAGGCTCAGAACTGGCACCATCGTCTCTCCCACGTTTCCTTGGCCAGAGCAAGTCATGTGGCCAAATCCAACATCAGGGGAGCAGGGAAACAGAGTTTGCCTCTAGTGAGAGGGACTTCAGGGTCCGTGACAAAAAGGCATGAACACCAGCTGGCCGGGGGTTGGGGCGGGTGGGTGGGTAGGGGAAGCAGTTTACCACACGCAATAGATTCAGTTGCAGAGCCCCAGGGTGGGCAGACAGCAGTACCTGGCCCTTGGGAAGTATGTTGGATATTCTCCATTTCCCTCTCCAGATCCATGCTATATAATGATTCTCCCTGCCTCGTGCCCTGGGAGGCTGACCTTCCCTCTGGCTTTCAGCCTGGTTCAGTAAGAGGGGAACCCTGGAAAAAGAGGGTGGAAGTGTGCCCACCCACAGGTTGGTGTGTGATCCTCTGCAGAAGGCCATAGCTAGACCAGGTGGCTAGTCCTTATAACCTTGGGGTCCTAGTAACCTTCGCCCTAGGGGCGGCAAGACTCCCTGCTGTTGCCGGCTTGGGGTGCCTTACCACAGGGTCTCCCTGTTAAAACCTGCCCCTCTCTCCTAAATAATCCCTTCCCGGGGCTCTTCTCTCTCTCCCTCTTTGCAAGAGCCACCTGTTCCTGGCAGGGACCCTCGTGGATACATTAGGTGCTCAGTAAGTGAACGGTTGAGTGAGTATCCGGGCTCCTTGTTTTTCCTGCCCTCTGGTTTTTACACCACTTTTACAGAAGTGACTGGTCACTTCTACTTGAAAACCCAATGGGATTTCTGCCGTTACTTGTCTGCCATCATCCCCTCTTATAGGAACCTGGCCCAGCATGTTCATCAGAGGGACTTTGCATAGATAGGGTTATGTTTTTTAACCTGAGATTTTTTGGCATGCCCTTTGGGATAATTGGGGATTCTTTCAAGTGCAACGTTTTCTTCATAAATTGTGGGGGGGTTATTTCTGAGGTGTGATTTATGCCATATTATGTTCCAAGAAGGGAATGTAGGCAATGTCTGTGGCTAAAGAACTCTCAACATAAGGAAGCGATATGTTGATCGTTCCAATAATGAATTCCTTAGTTAATTTCTGAAGGGGGTAATTAACACCACTGTACCTGAAAAAGCAGGTCAGTGCATTTGTTTTTTGTTTGTTTGCCTGTTTGAGTAGGAAAGGGGCGCCTGGGTGGCTCAGCCAGTTGAGCGAACGACTTCGGCTCAGGTCACGATCTCGCGGTCCATGAGTTCGAGCCCCGCGTTGGGCTCTGTGCTGACAGCTCAGAGCCTGGAGCCTGTTTCAGATTCTGTGTCTCCCTCTCTCTCACCCTCCCCCATTCATGCTCTGTCTCAAAAATAAATAAACGTTAAAAAAAATTTTTTTTTTAAAAAAAGGGCCCCAAATTTCAATTTCCCAAGTGAGTTTGGGGACCACTGGAGTAGTTCCCAAGCTTCCCCAGTCAAGATAATGTTTTGCTAAAAATTCAGATTCCTAGTGATTCAGGATCACTGGTCCTGGGGTGGAGCCTCAGAAACCTGCTTTCAACGTGGATCTTGGGTGAGTCATGTTAATCAAGTGTGGGATACACTGGGCATGGCTAATGATTCTCACAGATTTTGGTCTGTTGACTAAGGAGAAATCCAGTGGTGATGATGATCATATACAAGAATATGTAACATTTAGAAAGCACTGTATAGTTTGCAAAGATTTTTTTTTTTTTAACGTTTATTTATTTTTAAGAGACAAGAGAGCACGAGTGGGGAAGGGGCAGAAAGAGAGGGAGACAGAATCTGAAGCAGGCCCCAGACTCCGAGCTGTGACCACAGAGCCCTATGTGGGGCTCAAACCCATGAACTGTGAGATCATGACCTGAGCTGAAGTCGGACGCTCAATCGCTCAATCGACCGAGCCACCCAGGCACCCCGCTGAGATTTTTTTTTTAATTTCTTTATTTTGGGGAGAGAGAGAATGAGGGAGGGAGGGGAAGAGAGAGGGAGAGAGAGAAAACCCCAAGCAGGCTCCGTACCGTCAGTGCAGAGTCTGACACGGGGCTCGAACTCCCGAACCGTGAGATCGTGACCTGAGCCAAAATCAAGAGTCCAATGCTTAACCGTCTGAGCCACCCAGGGGCCCCTAGCTTGCCAAGATTTTGCATATGTTGTCTCATTACACACTGACCCCTTGAGGACTTGTTCTTGTCTGGTATTGCCTGTGCCAACATTCTTTGACCAGAATTGAATGGGAAGAACGGTACCATCAGGTTTTTGTTAAGCGTCCTAATTGATGCCACAAGTGAGGGTGGGGCAGCTCTCACGTTACGCATATGCCACACTCCAGAGCCAGCAGCCTTTAGCCCACCCTTTGAGAACCCCCACACGACCTCTGGATAGGATTCTTTCAGCCTCATCCCATGCCTGGATCTTGCAAGAGGAGTTTCTAGAAAGCTCTGCAGAGGGTTTTCCCAGAGGCATCTTCAGGCCAGGGCGTGTCCCATTCGCTGTTCTCCCGGAGAGGAGCACAGATGTTCCCTCCTAAAAAGGGCGTGCAGGGTTGTCTCTTGCCTGCAGGTTGGGAGGCCTGCCTTCAGGAACGCCATCCCAGGTTTCTGTAGCAGTCCTGCAGAAAGCCAGGCCTAGAAATCTGTGAATTACTCTCACAGCAGATGACTCTGCAGCCTTCGCCATCAAACGTGCTGTGAGCGTGCTCTGGGATTCGGGGCGGGGGGTGGGTGTTCAGACTTTATTAATTAATACATTTGGGGAACCTTCATGTTATTTATTTTCATAAGAGATCCTGGGCTGCCTGCTGACTTCTAGCTCAGCTGGTTATTGTTTCTATGTCCCACTGAGGAAAGAAATGCCTTGCCGGCGAAGCAGCGTCCTCTCCGGGTGCTGACTGCTCCATTTTTCTCTTTCCCCTGTGCGTGCTGTTTGTAGCATTTGGTTGTCTCACATTCTTGCCTCCCTCCCTTGGTCCACACGCTTTCTTCGGCCTTTTGCAGAATCTCTGACAGTACTGAACGAGTAATATAAGCCTGGGGGGCTTGGTGGAGCGCAGAGCCATGATGTCCGTGCCTTTCAGTGCTGGCGCCTTTCCCTCATCCTTGGTTAAGACCTTGGAGCGAAGCTGATTTTCCGGCTTCCCTGGTAGAGCACACACTTCATCGCATGTCTGGGAAGGGTGTGATACCTGTTTTCTCATTCTGCCCAGCATTGACCAAGATTCGGGCCTCAATTAGTTGAGCCACTAATTGTGATATTAATAAAGGTTTCCATGTCCGCAGGCAGAGATTAAGCCGTGGTGGACATGGCAACCCTTGAGGCCGTGAACCTTGCAAAATGCATCTCCTAGAACTGAGCTTATGACCCTTGCTTACGACTGTTGCACATGACCTTATAGCACATGTTTTAGGAGGATACGCTTAAGTCCAAGTCCTAATTCCAGTGATAAATTCCAAGCTTGTTGTTATTGTTTTTCTTCCTGAAAGACAAAGGGAGTTTTATGCCCTGGTATTTGAGGTTCAGTTCAAGGGCAGTGTTGGATAGGGAGTTTTGCAAGTGCTACAGAATTTGTAATGTCCTTTAAAGAATCCAACCAAGAATCTACTCACTGGTCTACTGTCCGTCCGTCCGTCCATCCATATCAGCATTTACTAATTCCTACAAGGTACCTGACACTGTGTTTACATGCTGGGATTACAATGGAAAAGCATAGTGTTGCATCACGTATCACAGCCTGCTATTTCAGACAGTCTCCAATGTTCCAAGCACCTTTGTGAGGTAAGAATTATTACCCCCCACCCCCCTCCATGAGAGAACAGAAGCTAGCGTTCCTTACCCGGATGGCTCAGCCAGTCAGGGCGGAGCAGGCCGGACACATCCTTGGGGCATGTGGGATGGGAGCAGCCTTGCCTTCTTCTATGTTGCCTGGGCTCTGCTGTTTGCCTGGACCCAGGCCCACACCGGAGGGGAGAGTGAGCATTCTGTGGCAGGGCCAGAACTGGCTCGTCAGGGCTGTCTTCCCGCCATCAGTCAAACAGGGCGAGGGGCGCGCGTAGGACGCAACCACGGGGAGGCCCGTCAGCTCTCATTCCCCTGCTTTACCTTGGCAATCTCTTGGAAGCTTGAGGTTCTGTCCAGACTCCCCCTGTCACCGGAGGGTGGCACCTGTGCAAGAGGACAAATGGGGATCCACTTAGCGAGTGTCTAAATGTTAAAAAGACACAAAGGAAGATAGCTGTTTGGAACACTCCGTTCTGTCCTCCTATCTTGGCAAATAGACCTTTATGACCACGTGCAAGGCCAGGATGGAATGTACATTTTTCAGGCTCCTCAGAGTCGAGTGTAGAAATTTACAGCTTGAGGACAGCGGGTCCCCAGCCCAGCTCCTACGTTGCCTTCCATCTGGCCCCATCCCACGTTGCAGTGCGTGTCGGTACGCAAGCAACCGGAGTAGGCATGCATGTGTGTGCACGCCCACCCGGGCTCCACCCACCCATTCCCCGCAGAAGGCTGCCCCGGGGCCCAGGGGGGCGCTCGGTAGTGGAACAGTTTGCAGTTGAGGGAATGGGCCTGGAGAAGAGCCCAACATGGACCCTGAAAGCAGGCTCTGGAATATTCGGGGATCCTGGGCACCCGCAGCTTGTCTGAGGTGGGGAGAACACGGACTCTTTCCTTGGCTTTACCAGCTCCTTGCCGCCCACCCCCCCCCAGTGGATAAGTATAACTAAAGGGTTCCCCTGAGGGTGGGGTTCAAGGCAAGGGCCCCTTTGCGTGGGTCCTACGTGATGCCAGACCTGCCAAGTCATTGGATAGAGGGGGCTGCATTTTATACAACAAAGAGCCGAGCTTGTAAATCTCAGAGCGGAGTCTGGAGCCCGGTTTCCAGCCCCTCAGCCGGTGCCCTGTTCTCATATTACACTGTAAGCGTGCCACCTGCACGCAGGTTTCAGAAGGCTGAGCTTCTCGAAACGCCTAGTGAAATGCCTGGCAGCACTCCGAGGTGTGAGCGCCCGAGGCCAGGCCTGCCGTGGGTGACTACAGTTTAGGCAGAAACTGGAGCTTCAGGGACAGGTGTCTGAGGGGCATGCCTCAGTAGCAACACTGACGCGCTTAGTGATTTCCACTTCCCTCGTCTGGAAACTGAGGATAAAATGGAATCTGTGGGTGGAGTTGCACAGGCGGAAAGTGAAGTGTGTGGAAACCCAGCATGTGGCTTTGCCCGCAGCGAGTGCTCAGTGAAGGGCAGCAATTGAGATGAGACCTGTTGCTGTTCTCCAAGCGGTTGTCATCCGTCTGTCCGTCTGTCCATTCATCCATCCAACGCGTATTTACAGAGCACTTACCATGTGCCAGGCACTGTTCTGGGAGCTTGGTCTTCACCGGTGAACAAGAGAAGCAAAATGCCTTGCCTTAACAGAGCGGACCTCCTGGTAGGCAAAAGCAGAGATAAATCAGAAGCACAGGAATTATGGATGTTGCGTAGAAGCCGATAAGCTATGGAGGGGGGAAAAGAAAGTTGAGAGGGGAAGAAGGTTTGGCCACACCAAGGTGGGCTGTAGTTTTCAGTAGGGTGGTCGGGACAGGCCCTATGAAAGAGGACGTCTGAGCAAAGACTTGAAGAAAGTAGGGGGAGGAGCCATGCAGAAAGATATGGGGGAAGAGCATCCCACGCAGAGGGAACAGACAGTGCTAAGGCCCTGAAGCGTCTGTTACTCCAGGAACAACCAAGAGGCCGGTGTTACTGGAGCAGAATGAGCGTGTGTGCACGTGTGTGTGTGTGTGTGTGTGTGTGTGTATACATGCATACGGATTGCAGATGAGGTTGGAGAAGCGATGGGCCAGTTCAGGGAGGGCCTCATCGACCTCAGTAGGGGTTGGCCTGTTGCTCCGAGTGAGAGAGGCCGTTGCGGGGCATTAACAAGGAGGTGACTGGTCCTCCACACCTCCCCGCGGCTAGGGCCCTCAGGCTGCCTCTGTATCATCTGTGCGAGCCCCCAGACCTCACCCGCTTCCTGTTCCTGTTGCGGGCTCGCTGCCCCCTTCCGTGTTGCACGGCCTTCTCCACCTATGCCCTGGGTCCCATTCCCTCAAGTCCCAGATGTCTGTCTACAGCCAGCGATCTGAGGCGTCGTGTTCTGTAGTGACGTTGCCGGTGGGAATGCAGACCTGGGCAAGTTGTGGGCACCCACCTCGTCTCTGACAGAGCTGCTGATGACCACCCTTCTGCGAGCCTGGGTTTGGCTGGGCTCTCCTCGCTTCGCATGGAGCCCAGTGCCGGGGCCCAGGCCACCTTGGGCCCCTGGGCTCCCGGCTGCCTTTGTCCTGTGCACAGTGTGGAGGGACAGGAAGGCAGGAAGCAGATATCCCAGGCTGGGTGGAGGGCAGCAGGGTGAGGGTGTGTGTGTGTGAGGGAGCCAACAGGAAGCAGGGCTGGGTTTTGTTCTCTGTAAGGCTCTCCCAGGGGGATTTCGGGGCTCAGTCTGGAGACGCATTGTTCCTGTGGATGGCACAGTCCAGACCTTTAGTTGTGGCCATACTAGCCCTTGCTCGGCTCAGCACGGACTGTGACACAGGCACCAGTCCAGACACCCTCTGAGAGATAGCTGCCTTGCCCCCGGCATCGGCCTGGACGGCCTTGCCGGGGCTGGAAGGCTCTCTGGGATCCTATGCCAAGGTGCTGACGTCCCCCTTTGCAGCTCTATGGGTGGGCCCTGGGGGGGGGGGATGGGATGGGGATAGGCAAGGCTGGCGTCACCCACTGTTCACAGCAGCAGAGGTGAGGGGTGGCTCAGGGACAGAGGGTTTCCCGTTGAGTCAGAGCTCCCGCTGATAGACTCCTCCCTCCCGCCACTACCCTAAGTAAATGCCAAGACCCCCCATGGCTCTGTTTCAGGAAGAACTCTGCCGGTGGAAACACCGCCTCCCTTAGTGGAGCCCCATGGGTTATCAGGGTTGCTCAGATTAGAGAAGTCCTCCCCTGCCGCCCTGTGCTGCTCTGCCCCACCCTGCCCTACAGAGGGGAGCCCTGCCCTTGGGAGAGTCTGGCTCACGCCAGGCAGTGCGGCTGCCCCTCCTGCCCTTGACGCCAGGGCCCTGGGCTCCGCTGAGGGTAAGCTCTGTGATCAGGGCAGGCTCGATTCGTCTTCATTTTCCTCCCACCTCCCTTCCCTCACGTCTGTGTGAAAATGAAAGCTATTGTTTATTTAAAAGGGCCATTTGCCTAATGCCCCTGGAATTTATTTGCTGGAGCATTTTCCGTTTTCATATTCAGTTCAGACCTCAGCCACAGCCAAGAGGTTATGTAACCTGGGATGGAATGAATCCCACTGGCATCCGGGGACGACCCCCCCCCCAGCGCACCCCACCCTCGCCATTCCTGTGAGGGTGGGCATCCTGAACACTCAAGTTGCCTCTGGGAGTTGCCGGAGGGAGGGAGCCGGGGAGCGGGGGCGGTTGGCAGAGAAGCACTTGGCAGAATGGAGTCAGGAGGGCAATTTCTTTGGGGGCTGAGTTCTTATATCTTCTCTGGGTCTGCTGCCTGCTCCTCGGTCCTAGACCCTCCTCACGTACAAAGCTCAGACCCTTCCTCCAGCCTGCCTCTGGACCTTCGCAAAAAGCCCGAGCATCACTGTCTGAGCCTTGGAAGGATGTGTGAGCTGTTTCTGGCACCGTCCTTCCTGGCTGGCTTGTGGAACTTGTCTCCATGCTCCTCTGGATCCCCGGCAGAACCCTGACTGAAGGCCACTTCTGCCCCTACGTTCCGGCCCCAGACCCCCTGATTTCTACTCTAAAACCTAGGTCTACAGGGAATTACTTTGACAGGGGACAGGGTGTTGTCCTGGGTTATAAGGAGCTGGAGGTTTAAACCGACTTCTAGAGTTCAACAGGAGACAAAGACAAAAAGTGGTTTTAGGAACCCTGGACTTAGCTTAGTCACAAAGAGGCCTGGTTGGGGTGGATGGGGTGGGGGGGACAAGGGGATGCACCCCCATCCAGGCAGGTGGTAAGAAACCCATTCTTCACTCTCCCCACCCCGGTCTGGCTTGCGCTGTCTCCCATCGCGTGATTTCTCTGCTTAAATATGCTTGTCGACCATATGTGTGTGTGTCCGTTCCCATAATGCTAACCGCTGTAGCTCATAGAGCCTCGATTTTCAGTGACTTATTTAACCCACCAGAAGTATGCTCACTGCTCATGTATCCATCAAATAAGGCTCTTCCTCCGAGGAGGCAACTTCCTCCCCATGGTGATTCTGGGACCCGGATTCCTTCCATGGCTGGCTCTGTCATCCCTCAGGGCCTCAAGGTGGTCTGCTTTCTTGGGAGCAGGAGGAGAAAGAGCCAGTGAAGGAGGCACGTCCACTCTTTAAACACTCTGGCCTGGACACGACCTGCACCCCTTCCTATCGGTGAGACCCAGCCACACGGCCACTGGCCTCTGAGGAAGGCGGTCCTAGGTTAGGAGCTACCACGGCTATCACGCCACATGGCGTCAGCGGAAGGAGATGGAGAGAGGAGGTGCCCCGGAGAGGCGGCGATGTCAGAGGACTTGGCGGGTGAGCGTGGGGGCAGCGAAGAGAGGTCAGGAGTCCGAGGCCCGTCCAGGTTTCTGGTTTGGGGGAGAGGTTAGACAGTGCTGCCACCCAAGGATGTGAAGTCAGCAGGAAGAGGGGCGGGGTCGAGAGGGGAGGCTGCTGTCTGTCCCGTGCCCAGCCTTGGCTGGGCGCTACAGGGATGTTGTGTGATTTGGGAATGAGTAGAAACAGGAGTGGGTGAACTTGAGGCCCTTCTGCGCACCCCATGGAGGTCCAGTTGGGAGCAGACGTTTGGTAGCCGTACTCACGCCGGAAACCACGGCACCCGGTGGGCTCGGACCATCAGCGTGCAAGTGCAAAGCTGATAATAAGAATAATTGAGAGGAAAAAGGCATCATCAGTAGCTCAGAAGAGGGCACCAGCCCAGGCATCGAGCCCTCTTCAGCGCCGGGTTCTCGTTTCTCTGAGCCAGGGGGAGAGGTAAGAACCATCCAGATGCGTATCCTGGCCCACCTGACTCAGGTGAGGAGGGCCCGCCCGCCTCATACTGGCGCAGCTCCCTCTGCCCTCCTTGGCCTCGGTCTCATTGCTCCATGACGGGCTCTAAGAAGGCCTGGGAGCTGACTCCCCAGGCGTCTGACCGGAGGCCACAGGCTGCCCCCTCCTCCCCTCATCAGAAAGAAAGGGGGAGCCAGCTGTGGGCCAGGTCCTGGGCTGCAGCCACAGTCCACTTGGTCACTGGGCTGACCCCAGGTGCCAGGCAGACTGGGCCACCTGAGCTCTGAGTCAGCGGCAGGTCATGGGGGCAGGGATTTAGAGAAGCTTAGCAGGGGAGGGTTGGGGGGTGGGGTGGGGTTGGCCCCACTCCCGTCAAACTGGCCACCTTCTGTTATGCCTCTACACGGGCAGCCGGAGGGGGCACCGCCTGACTGGCCCGGGACTGGGGAGCATAGGGACTCACACCCCTCCCTGGAGGGCAAGCCTGGGTGAGGGAGGGGAGACTTGACGGCCAAATTCCTCTCTCACCTCTCCCCTTGCTCTCAGCAAATCCCTGCACCCCTTCTCCCTTACTTCTGTTAAAGCCTACAGAGAAGCTTCCACCGTGAGGAGCACACAGGAGTTTTTGGAGTAAGGAGGTCACTGTTAGGGAAATTTTGTTTGTTTAAATTTTTTTAAATTTATTTTTGAGAGAGAGAGAGAGAGAGAGAGAGAGAGAGAGAAGCACAAGCAGGGGAGGGGCAGAGGGAGAGGGAGACCCAGAATCGGAAGCCGGGTCCAGGCTCCGAGCGGTCAGCACAGAGCCCGACGTGGGGCTCGAACTCACCAACCGTGAGATCATGACCTGAGCCGAAGTTGGGCGCTTAGCTGACTGAACCCCCCGGGCGCCCCTGTTTGTTTAATTCCTAAGTGAAGCCCAAAGTGTTTGTAAGGCTGCATAGCAGAGGTTAAGGGCACAGATTAGGGAGCCAGACAGCCCAGGTTTGAATCTAAATTCTGCCGCTTACGTCCTTGGATGAGTCACTGACTGCTCAGTGCGTCAGTTTCCCCACACGTAAAACGGTGATAACAGTACCCCCGTCCTGAGGGTTGGGGATGCTGTGTCCATTTTACAGATGAGCCAGCTGAGCCTGAGAGTGAGTCGGGCAGTTGGCCCCGAGTCCAGGACTCAACACCTCTGTCTGTCGGAGGAGCCTGATCTCTCCACAGTGCCTGCTTCTCCTCTCTGCAAGTGTTGTGAGCTTCACTTGCCATTTGGTTAAGCGTTACCCTTATACTCGACCTCACATGATGGATCACAGTGTTTATTGAGCATCCGCTCAGTGTTGAGAACTGTGGGAAGACACAAAACAGCTACAGATTAGGCAGTGATTGAGACACAAGAGATGTGAGCGTGTTGAGGAATGGCCTAGAATGCAGTGTGACTCAGTGTGAGGTTCCAGGTTCCTTCCTGCCAGTGCTGCTGGGGAGAGTGCTCTGGGGCCCACAGGCATGCGGAAGCTTCCCCTGATGGAACATGCCCTGCAGCCTTGCCCTGATGGCTGAGCAAGGTTTCAGGAAGGGGAGGGAGGAGGAGAGGCCCTTTGAGCTCACAGAGGGGAAAGAGGAATGGGTGAGAGCCAGCCCTATATAGTCAGGGGGGAAAGGATGCTGGAATAAGATAGTAAGATTGCCAAGTTTGGTTTAAAACTGGGTTAGTGTCCTCCAGCTAATAAAGTGGAAACTTTGGGGGCGATATCTTTCCAGTAAACAGGAACCATTCCCAGATTATCAGTATTCCACAGGTGGACATTTAACTGTCAATAGTTGGGGCCCTGTTCAGGACTAAATGGTAAATCTAACAAAGGTATCCTCTCCTAGAGTGTCCTGACAAGGCACCTGTAATGTCTTTGCCTTATTCAGATTCAGAAGGTTTTTGACGTTGCTGGAAGTCCAGGCTAGAAGAGGGAGGCATCCGGGAGCCCAGCCATGTCTGGGAGGCTGGTAGGAGCTGGGAGCCTCAGAGGCCTGGGCTTTGGGAGGTAAAGGACCAGCGGACCCCAGGGGGCCCAGGCCACAGAACGGGACAGGCCTGTCCACCCCGGAGCAGGGTCAGCTGCCCTCCTGTGGCCAGCCCCACCGTGAGGCCAGACCGTACCCTTGGCAACCCAAGGGCCAGGCTGGGGAAAAGAAGAAAACAGTGAGCAAAAGCCTTTGAAACAAGAAGTGCAGATGTCAGGGAATTCTGATGGCGTGTGACCAGGTTGGAGTCCGAAAGCTGCACAGAAAAAACAACCACAATTGAAAGCAAACGGACTCTGAGTCGAGAAGCTTGTTCCCCTCATCCCGAGTGCACAGTTCAGACAACGGAGAAAAAGCATGAACACTGCAAACCCAAGTCGGCTACTTAATCTCCTTATTTTAGTGATCAGAGGCGGCACCGGGAACGCTGGTAAGAGCAGAGTCTGACGCAGAGCCCCTTGGCCTCGCCTGGCTTTTCCTCGCTGTCGGAACAAGTTGCTAAGCCTGCCTCTCCTGCCTTTCCTGGCTTGGCGTTTGGGTCGTCAGCGTGATGGCAGTGTTTGCGTGACGAAAGCCACGGGGTGGTTTCCTGCCACCCGGTTTTTAAGAGCATTTTCTCCGTCCCTGTGTGTGGCAGCAAGAGACCGTCTGGCCCCCGCAGCCAGGGCTTTGGGAGTCAGTCTGCCTCTGTGCCCAGGCCTGAGAGGCGATGAAAAGCACCATCCACTTCACTTGTCCCACTGTGGCGGGAGGGTTGAACCACGCTTCCCAGTTGCAGATGGTTTCTTTTTCTTCCGTCCATTCCTCGATGCATTCGGTCAGTCAGCAAACATTTATCGAGCACCTTCCGTGGACCGGCGCTGGGCAAGGTGCTGCAGATGCCGTGATGAGGAAAACCAGACCTGGTCCTTGTCCGACAGAAGATTCCAGTGGGAATAAAATAATCCCGTGAGTCAGCGTCTCCTTCCAGCTGTGGGACCTGCTGTGAAGAAACACACGTTGCCGTTAAAGCGTAGCCCAGTGTTTCCGTGTGGCACACAGTCGTCAGTCTCCAGTGAGCCCCGCGCGGTCACCGCTCTTGCCACGTCCTCGGTCGGGATGCGTCGCTACCTGTGAGGACTTGAAAAGAGAAAGGCCACCTCTCAGTTTTGGACTAGCCCCTTCTGGATGCCCAGGATGCAAAGGGATTGCCATTAGAGAAGCCCAGGAAGTTTGACTTGGGAGAGGGGTGTTTTTGGAGAAGGCTGATGGTGTGGTGTGGTGGCTTCCCACCTGAGCTTGTTAGGGGAGAGGAGAGTGTGTGTCCCCTAAAGCCAAGAGAAAGAAGACCAGAGTGCTTGCCCAGGTGTCTTCCAGGGTCTCAGGGCACAAAGGTGGATGTCGGACATCCAGCTCCGAGAGGAGGCAGCAGAGCCCTGTTCCCGCAGAAGGATGTGTGAGAGCATCACGGGGAGACTTGACCCACTGTGTCACCCTGCCCCATCTAAGAGGGACTGGAGAGCAGTGATCTTCTCAGGAGCCTCAGGGAAGGGTCCCAATGCTAAAGAAGCTCCAGGGAGCCTTGAAACGTGCCTAGAAATTTAACCGGGAACACCCACCAAGCCAAGAGAAGTCAGCGTGCAATCCTGCCACCCCACGGAAGTGTCCAGAGAGAGAAAGAGAGAGAGTCAGCTCTGAACGTCCGCAGTGGCCATCAATACCTGATGATACGTGTTCCAGCCAAGTGTGACTTCCCCTCCTTCCCACCGCCTTGCCCCCAAAGGTGTCCTAGGCAGTTGCTAGGAAAGGCAGGATAAGGAAGAAAGTGACCACCTTCCCCCCCCCCCCACCTCCTAGCAGCCTTCAAACCTGAAATGGGACACAGCAAAGGTTAACTTCAAACGAAATTTGGAATTTCATACTGTTAGGTAGGCCTGGCCATTCCAATACAGGATGGGGTTATTCTGGAGTGGCTGCAAGACTTTTTGTGATGTAAGAGTGATCCGAGAGAGAACAGGAATTGCCTACGGTTTCACCTAGGGCAGCAGGGAGAAAGGGACCGACCTAGATAGCTAAGCGTTTGGGAGGTGCAGGAGGGCACAATCAGTGTCACATTTCAGGACGCTCGTGCTGGCTGCAGGTTCGGGAAGAGGCATTAGGGGGTGAATGAGGATTTGAGGAGAATAGGGAGAAAGTTGGCAGTGGTCTGTGGTGGAGGTGAAGAGGGAAGGCAGGCTGCAGAGAAGGCAACACACAGTGATGTATGACTCCTGTGGTCTTTTTTTTTGTCTCTACCGTGGACTTGTCTCTATTGTATGAAGAGAATTCTGATTTAGCAACCCCCGTCCCCCCCAGGATCTATGATATGCACCTACCCATCCAGGGTATTCAGTAACTGACCGATGGATACTTCTTAAATAAGGCGTAGTAAGAAAAACGAGCATTAGAGTTTGTTTCAATGATCTGTTACAACAATAACACGTAACAAACAAACGCAACGCCTCAGTCGGCGTATAATGTTGAGCACGTTTACAAATCTGGTCGGCCTTGTGCACGTGACTAGGGGTCAGCTGGCTCCCGGCTATCTTAACCGGCCTTGGCTGAGGCGACTCTGGCAGCTCAGCTCTGTTTCACAGGTACCTCATCACAAAAGGCCAGCCCTGGCATGTCTTCATGGCGACGGAAGGGGCCATCGACGGAGTCATCTACTGCAGACTGACGTAGGCTTCAATGTCATCTGCAACACTCACTGGTCGTGTGACCTTCAGCCAGTTGTTTTACGTTTGTGCCTTAATGTCTTCCTCTGTACAACGGGGCTAAGAAACTCGATCTTACCTGGACACGAGGGTTGGATAACAGCAGGAATATCTCCTGTCATCCCAAGGGGGTAAATAATTCTGCCTATGGCACAAGTATAGATGAGAAAAGGCAGACTCTTCCAAGATGGAAAAGAGACAAAGGGAGGAGAGGCAGCGCTAAGCCGGAGAAGTAGCATCTACACAGGCATGGACGTAAGGTAGTACAGAGGCTCTGGAGTGAAGAGGTGAGAGAGTGTGTGGGACGTTTGGCTCCAGGGGAGTGGTGCCAGGGAGTCCTAATCTTATTTTGCTGGCCGGGGGAGCCATGGGAGATTCCGGATGCAATCCGGATGCATGGAAGCGAATGATTTACTTCCTTCTAATAGTGTCTCTTTGGCACTATGTGCAGCATGTTCTTTTAGGTGCAAGGGACACAGCAGTGATGACTCAGTCTTGTGAGAGAGTCAGGTCGGGGGTGGGCGGGGAGACCTTGGCCCCCAGTGAAATCAGAGAGGCTGGTTGGCCAGGAGGAGTACCAGCCCTGAGGCATGCTGCTGCTGCGTGGGGTTTGGCCCCTCCTCCACAAGCAGAGCACCTGCTCTTAGGCCCGAAGTGTGTGAAACCCCTTCCTAGGAGTGCCACAGGCAATGACAGAAACCCCCCACCCGCATCCACGCACCCATACTTCTTACGGGATGTCTGAAGGCACGGGAGGCTGTGGAGCCTGCCCCATCCTCTTTTCCCTTAACCTGCAAATCTTGGGTGGGATATAGCACAATACAAACACTAGTTTAATAAATGACATCAAAACTTGAAGCTATCCGAGGACACCAGTCCTGTGCCCTTGGAGGGGAGACTTTGTACCTCCCCCCTGGACCCAAGATAAGCTCGGGAATCCCTCTCTTCCCCATCACCAGCCCTTCTGAGACCCACCAGCAACTCTGTAAGACTTCAGACTCTCTTCCCACATACCTCCTAGCCTTATTGGAGGGAAAAGGGGAATAGTGGTTTCTTTCTTTTCTTTCTTTTCCTTTCCTTCCTTTTCTTTCTTTCTTTCTTTCTTTCTTTCTTTCTTTCTTTCTTTCTTTCTTTCCTTCCTTCCTTCCTTCCTTCCTTCCTTCTTTCCTTTCTTTCTTTCCTTTCTTTTCTTTCTTTCTTTCTTTCTTTCTTTCTTTCTTTCTTTCTTTCTTTCTCTTTCTTTCTTCCTTTCCTTCCTTCCTTCCTTCCTTCCTTCCTTCCTTCCTTCCTTCCTTCTCTCTTTCCTTTCTCTCTTTCTTTCTTTTCTTTCTTTCTCTTTCTTTCCTTCCTTCCTTCCTTCCTTCCTTCCTTCCTTCCTTCCTTCTTTCCTTTCTTTCTTTTCTTTCTTTCTTTCTTTCTTTCTTTCTTTCTCTTTCTTTCCTTCCTTCCTTCCTTCCTTCTTTCTTTTCTTTCTTTCTTTCTTTCTTTCTTTCTTTCTTTCTTTCTTTCTTTCTTTCTTTCTTCTTTCTTTTCTGTCATGTCTCCATCTTCCCTTGGAGACTTCCCCTCTGTGGCACTTTTGCTGAGTGCAACAGCTCTTAACCAAACCATAACTGCTCCATGGAGGTCAGGGTTGGGGGGATAGGGGAGGGAGGGTAAATGCGCCAGAAACAGAAGAGAGAGCTCCCTTAGCGGGCAGGAACATGGCAGTCGGGAGGAGTACAGACAATGAGTGGCATAACCCAGTTGGTGTCGCTTTCAGAAAGCAGTAAATAAAATGGAGAGGTATCAGCATCTTATCAATTCACCTTTCAACACCTCATTGGCATGAGTCTACTGTTGGGTATTTTTCAGAAGCAGCATAATCCTGAGGTAGCTTCACAAGATTTTCAGAAGCCATGTACAGTAAGGAATTTTTCCAAGGACTCCAGATAAAATACTGAAAATTTCCAGATCATCACTTCTGCTAATCACCAAGATGAACAGTCTTAGGCTTTCTTCTCAGATATTATTGAGACTTGAACTCTGTACACACAGACTTTAATGAAATTCTCATATACATATCAGAACTTGCATTTCTTCCTTTCATCAGATTCTTAAAGGCAAAATTGATGGCTTTGTTTTTCTTTTTTTTTTTTCTTTTAAAAAAAAATTTTTTTTTCAATGTTTATTTATTTTTGGGACAGAGAGAGACAGAGCATGAACGGGGGAGGGGCAGAGAGAGAGGGAGACACAGAATCGGAAACAGGCTCCAGGCTCCGAGCCATCAGCCCAGAGCCCGACGCGGGGCTCGAACTCACGGACCGCGAGATCGTGACCTGGCTGAAGTCGGACGCTTAACCGACTGCACCACCCAGGCGCCCCGACGGCTTTGTTTTTCTAAAAGATGAAAAAAATATCCCAAAGTACTATTCTAAAAAAAAAAATTCCCATCTTTGTTCTTTTATCCCATCAATTTGCTCAAATAACAATAATTGTGAACCTCTTGTGAACAAATGATGTTTTAGGAGTTGGAGTTACAAAACTGAGTGAAACAGGGAGATCCCTGCCCATTGTACTGTAATAAAATAGAGCTAAAATACAAGTAGCAAACTCTAGGGTCTAAAGTAAATTTCCTTAATTTAATAAAATCTCTCAACCAGAAACTCACAAGTCTCTTATTGGTGGAATATAGAAATAATTTTCATTGTGATAGCAACCATAGGCAAGAATGCATGCTGTCATTGCTACTTGAAGCTTCTTGCCAGTGTAATAAGGCAAGAAAAATAGTTGTAAATAGTGGAAAGTGAAAGATAATACTGTCATTGCTGACAGATAATACTATCTACCTAGAAAATGTACAGAATAATTGAACTGTTAGAGTAATAGATTTCAGCAATTTATCTGAATCCATATACAAAAAACCCAATAGCTTTCCTGTATACCAGTGCTTAGATAATATTTTTAAAAAATCACAATTCATGATAGCAGCAAATACAGAGTATCTAAGAATGAACCTAAGAATTGTGTAAGACCCATATAGGGAAACTTTTAAATTTTTTAAAAGGACTTAAAAGGTTTGACCAAATAAAGAGATATAGCATACAAATCTATCAATTATCCTCAAACACTATTACAGTAAGATTTTTCTTACATGGAACTTGACAGGCCGATCTATAATTCATATATAAAATAAAATGGGCAAAAAGAATCAAACCCTTTTTAAAAGGAAAAAAAATACTGGCAGAAGGAAATTGCTCAGCCAGATATGAAAACATAAAGTAGTATTAAAACCGTATAGAATTGCTACAAAAATAGGCAAATAGATCAGTCAAATATAGAGTTCAGAAACACATGTATATATAAGATTTTAATAGATGATAGAGATTATGTTTCAAGTCTTGGGGAAAGGGCTGAATTATTTATTAAATATTAGCAGAAATAACTATCCATTTGAAAAAAAATAGTTAAATCCCTACTGCATGCCATTCACAAAAATAATTTCCACATGGATTGAGGAGTTAAGTGTAAAAAGCAGGATTATAGGAAACATAGGCAGAAAAAAAGACCATATTTAGGAACTTGGAGTGAGGGGGAGCTGCTCAAACAAGATATGAGATGTCAATACCATAAAAAATAAGTGATACATTTTATTGTATGAAAACCCCTTTTATAACAATTGATACCTTCAACAAAGCAAAATGACTAGTAGAGAATATATATACCAGGCAAAGGATTTCTAATCAGAATATATAAAGAACTTTTTAAAAAGTTTTTATTTTAATTCCCCAGTATAGTTAACACAGTGTTTTATTAGTTTCATGTGTACAATATAATGATTCAACAATTCTATACATTACGTAGCGCTCATCAAGATAAGTGTACTCTTAATCCCCGTCACCCTTTTCATCCATCCCCCTACCTGCCTCCCCTAGGGTAACCATAAGTTTGTTCTCTATTCTTAGGGGTCTGTTTCTTGGTGTATCCCTCTAGCTCCCTTTTTTTCCTTTGCTCATTTGTTTTGTTTCTTAAATTCCACGTATGAGTGAGATCATACGGTATTTGTCTTTCTCTGATTTATTTCACTTAGCATTATACTGTCTAACCCCATCCATGCCACTGCAAATGGTAAGACTTGTTCATTTTTTGTGTGTGGCTGAATGATATTCCACTGTCCGTATATTTACTACCTCTTCTTTATCCATTCACCTATGGATGGACACTTGGGCTGCTTCCGTATTTGGCTATTGTAAATAATACTGCTATGAACATAGGGGCATATATCCCTTTGAATTAGTGTTCTTCTTTAATGTTGAGGGGGTAAATACCCAGGAGTATGATTACCAGCTTATAGGGTGGTTCTATTTTTAACTTTCTGAGGAACTTCCATATTGTTTTCCACAGTGGCTGCAACAGTTTTCATTCCCACCAACAGTGCAAGAGCGTTTCTTTTTCTCCACATCCTCACCAACACTTGTTGATTGTGATTTTATTTTAGCCATTCTGACACATGGGAGGTGATATCTCACTGTGTTTTTTTTTTAATGTTTATTTTGAGAGAGGGAGGGAGAGAGAGAGAGAGAAAGTGTGAGTGGGGGAGGTACAGAGAGGGAGACACACAGTCTAAAGCAGGCTCCAGGCTCTGACCTGTTAGCACAGAGCCTGACACGGGGCTCGAACCCACAAACCATGAGATCACGACCTGAGCCGAAGTCAGATGCTTCACCAGCTGAGCCATCCAGGCACCCCTCACTGTGGTTTTGATTTGTATTTCCCTGATGATGAGTAATATTGAGCGTCAAAATTTTCACGTGTCTTTTGGCTGTCTGAATGTCTTCTTTGGAGAAAAGTCTGTTCATGTCTTCTGCCCAATTTTTAATTGGGTTATTTGTTTTTTGGGTGTTGCATTGTATCAGTTCTTCCTTTTTTTATGTTTATTTATTTTTGAGAGAGACAGAGTGTGAGCAGGAAAGGGGAGAGAGACAGAGACACAGAATCAGAAGCAGGCTCCTGGCTCTGAGCTGTCAACACAGAGCCTGACACGGGGCTCGAACTCACTAACCATGAGACCATGACCTGAGCCCAAGTCGGCCACTTAACCGACTGAGCCACCCAGGCACCCCTTATCAGTTCTTTATATATTTTGCATACTAAACCTTTATTGGATATGTCATTTGCAAGTATCTTCTGCCATTCAGTAGGTTTCCTTTTAGTTTTGTTGATTGTTTCCTTCACTGTGCAGAAGGTTATAAAGAAGTTAAGAAAAACAATAAAGAAAACCATTTACCACTCATAAAAGCTATGAAGAGGCAGTTAATAGTCTAGGAAATACAAGAGCCCAACAAGCAAGCAAAAATATACTTATTTATGCTTACTTGTAATTAAGGTAGCACAGAACAATGAGATCCCATTTTTTACCATTTTCAAAATTTTTAAATTTTTAAAAGATTAACTCGATCCAAGGTTGGTGAAAATAGGGAAATAGTGACTTGGATTTACCAGTGTTGCATGTGTATTTGACTTCTATCAAATGTTTTAATTGTTTGTATCCTTCAACCTAATGACTCCATTTTTTGACCTCTTTATAGAAATATTTGCACACAGGCTTAAAGTAAGAATGTTTATTACAGTGTTGTTTTTCATGGCAGAACAGTTAAAACCACCTAGGTATCCACAAATAGGGAGATGGATAAACGGACTGTAATGGAGTAGTAGTATGGAATCTAGTATTCGGCAGGTACGGTGAGTGAGGCAGATGTATTTGTAGTGGCAATAGAAAGCTCTCAGAGATCATACCTGGAAAAAAGAAAAATGAGAAATGAAGAAAGCGATATGGTGGGTGCTATAATGCATGACTCATGGCTCAGATCTGCCTCCAAGAATGATGGACTTCTTCCTCCAGCTGAGGCCCTCAGCTGTCTTCTCCCTTTGGACACCACCTTCAGTGGACCTTGTCCAAGGTCACACCCCGTTCCTGGAGCAACCTGTATTCAGTGGCTGAGCCTCACAGAGGAATAAAGGCCTGGGGCTCTTGGCCCAACTTGGAACAACCTTGAAAGGTCATTCCATCATTAGAACTAATAATAATAATAATATATATATAATATATGATACATATTATTTATTATTTCTTGAGTAATTAATAGGTTTGCTAAGTCCATTGAGACCGCATCACAGTTCAACTTCCATCTGCCCAGTCTGCTTCTATAACTTCTCCACCAGTTTTGATTCCAAGGGCACTCCTTAATAATCCTCATTAGGGGGGATAATGCAACTAATCGCCATGTCAGAGTTGACTCCCCAGAACCCAGCCTGTGACAGTAAAGTGGCAGAACCATAGACCTATTGGTACCACTTACATGAAAACAATTCCTTCCCACACCGCTATATATTCCTTTTTATATGTATAAAGTACATTTTAAAGTTCTGGAAGACTGGGGTGCCTGGTGGCTCAGTCGGTTAAGCATATGACTTCGGTTCAGGTCATGATCTCACGGTTTGTGAGTTCGAGCCCCGCGTCGGGCTCTGTGCTGACAGCTCAGAGCCTGGAACCTGCTTGGGATTCTGTGTCTCCCTCTCTCTCTGCCCCCCGCCCCTGATCACACTCTGTCTCTCTCTCCTTCAAAAATAAATAAACATTAGGGGCGCCTGGGTGGCGCAGTCGGTTAAGCGTCCGACTTCAGCCAGGTCACGATCTCGCGGTCCGTGAGTTCGAGCCCCGCGTCGGGCTCTGGGCTGATGGCTCAGAGCCTGGAGCCTGTTTCCGATTCTGTGTCTCCCTCTCTCTCTGCCCCTCCCCCGTTCATGCTCTGTCTCTCTCTGTCCCAAAAATAAAATAAAACGTTGAAAAAAAAAAATTTAAAAAAAAATAAATAAATAAATAAATAAACATTAAAAAAAATTTTTTTAAGTTCTGGAAGACTGATAACAGTGACTGTGTACGGAAAGAGGACTAAGATGGACAAGGAAGGGAGTTGATCTTACCTGGTAGGAATATGTTCATGTATTTCTTGAGTAGTTCATACACACCCCTTAAGTGCTATGAGAGTGATCTGAAGGGAGTTCAGAGAAGTGATGAGATTTGAAGACTGTCCCGAAGGATAAACTGGAATTCTTTCACGGATTATAAACTTTAGAAACGTTTGGGGTAGTCTGGAGTTCTAAACGAGGATCCCCACTTCCTTTATCCCAGCATTTTATTATGAAAGATTTTGAACAATCAGAAGAGTTTAAAGATGCTCACCGTGAACATCTATATAAAATCATCACTCTGATTTGACAATTAGCATTTTGCTGTATTTGCTTTATCACACATATATCCATCCATCATCTTTTTAAAATCAAAGTATATCTTGTGAAATAATATCTTCCTTCATTAGATGATGAGTTTTGCATTAAGATCTAGATTCTTCTCTCTTTCGTATTTGTATCTTTTCTTTTATTATTAAATCAGGCATTCTCTTCCAGTTTTCTACATTTCTTGCCCTTTTGCAAGTGAGGTCAACCACAGAGTTAGTGGATTCAAGCTGTCATTATAAATAAGTTTCTCTTTTAACAATGGCATTTTGTAGTCACTGAGACCTTGTTTGATGTCACGTGTTTTGTGTGCAGCATCTCATTTGATCGAAACCAGCATCTCTGCCTTGGCTGCCACCATGACTATGACTTTGCCAAAGAGAGAACTGAGGGTTAGAGAGGACAGACAGGTTATCGGAGGCCACACACCCACCCTTTGACAAAGCTGGGGCAAAGGTCCATTTTATTTCAGAGGTGGAGATGTCAGCCATTATTCTGTAATGTTCTCTCACGAGGGTGAAACACCCATCCCAGGATTTCTCTGAGGAATGGCCACTTTTTCACGATGGTGTGTCTGGACCCAGGACATGACGCTCTGGATGCACATAGAGTGGCCAACGCACTCTTCCCCTTGACCCAGCTCTTCACCTCCTTCACGACTTCACGCGAACCATTTATTCCAGCTACTCAAGAATCTTTGATGTCCTGAGGGCCACGCCAAGTGGGGTTTGTGTTGCCCAGTATTCCCCACACCTAAGGCTAAGTCCCAGTCACGAGATCACAAGAGGTCCTTGATGCATGATGCTTCCTGAGAATTCAGGAATGCTGTGAAGCTTTGAATGGAGCATGTGTGTTTCCATCGTGGAGGTAACTGACAAGGGGCCGCGTGACAGGGGCTTTGGCTTCTTCGAACGTGTTGCGATGGTTCCTTTTCCCCCAGTGCACCAGACGCCCTGAGATGCATACTCACTCACATGTCTTCCTCTGTGAGAGGAGGGAACAGAAACTCAGGCTAAATTCCTTACACAAGGGATCACAGATGAAAGGGTTCAAACCCGAAGTTTCTGACCCCAGGGCCCTGCTCTTCCCACCACACCATGCTGCCGTTATTTTTACCTTGTTGGAATGGCGAAGGGCAACGAGGAAGCCCAGTGCTAAGTGAAGGAATCAGTCGTGTGCCCGATTTGAAACGTGTCCGCACTATGTCCTTAGTGCTCGAGTTCCCTTATGTCTAGCCCTAGAACTGCACAGCGGGCTACCTATTCAACCAGGAAGTAGACAAAGGACACAGGCAGGCAAACATTTCTATCAGAATGGAAACGAATTCAGTTTTAAGAAATTTTCGGGTTCCTCCCCTGCCCCCCTCTCCCAGATCACACCCCCTCTCAGCGATGGTAGACGTCCGTGGTTCTTATTTTCTGCAGCATCTCAGCCCCTGAAGAGTCTGAGATTTCAATGGACGAGGAATAGGGAGAGACTGAAAGCTGGATGTGGATAATAGGCTCAGAGAGGTGCTAACAAGATACGGAGAAGTCAAAGCTCCCGTTTCGTGAGGCACTAGTTTTCTCCACTTGCCACCACTTGGTTACAGAGGTAGAAATTCCCACTGGCAGCAGAATTCTAGAAGCAGATTTGCTAGACGCTTGCCTTTTTGGGGTGTTTTGGAAATAATTCACGGAAATCTGTATCATTTCCCTACTGCGTATGCCTGGAGCGTAAGCAGAAAACGGGCTCCTTGTGAGAATCCGGAGCTCAAGCTGAACATTGAGGAAAAGCTTGCTTATAGAAGCAAATGTTTAGCCAGAGGGTTTCCACACTGAGGGCTTTGTGTGGCTTTTGGGAACGGTGTAGAAGTCACGTGTGGCTCTAGCTGTGTGCAGCCTTTAATTATGATTCGCCTTTCCTCAATGTCCTCTCTCTTCGGTACTCGCTATGGAACAGAAACCCGAAAGATGTCGTTTTTGGCCGATGTCCTTGGGAGAGCGTGCAGTGTTTCTCACCCCACCCGTTTATGACCTGAAAGGAGAGTTGGTTTCAGAACGTTGAGGGAAACCACACAGAGGTTCTCCTCCTCCGGACCACGAAAGCACCGAGGCCTGTTGGCCAGGCCTGAAAAAGCAGTCATGCATCCAGTGCATCAATTTATTCAGCTCATTTACTGAGTCTTTTTCTGGGCGGGGTGTTGAGGCCGATCAAATAGACGTGATTCCTCTTTGCCAAGCTTAGCATCTAATACGAATGCTAGATACAAACATGTAATAACCGAAGAAGTAGAAATTGATCATTACAGCTGGTGTGAGGAAGACGACCAGGGTGAAACGTTTGAGAAGGAGTCGGTCATGCTCAGTGTTGGGGGAAAAGCATTGAGGCAGGGGAACAGCCAGTGTGGTGCCCCGGAGGCAGGAACAAGTGTTCAGAGGGGCAGCAGGAAGGCCAGTGTGGTGGACGATCGAGCAAAGGAGGGAGGGGATGGCAGAGAAGTCTGCAGAGCCACGGGGCCTGGTGGCCATGCTCAGCGAATGGGTCTAATTAGATGAGCCATGGGAAGTTATGGAAGGGTTTCCAGGAGGAGTATGTGGGTTTTCCTTGTATCTTTTTTTTTTTAATGTTTATTTATTTTTGAGACAGAGAGAGACAGAGCATGAACGGGGGAGGGTCAGAGAGAGAGGGAGATGCAGAATCGGAAGCAGGCTCCAGGCTCTGAGCTGTCAGCACAGAGCCCGACGTGGGGCTTGAACTCACGAACCGCGAGATCATGACCCGAGCCGAAGTCGGACGCTCAACCCACTGAGCCACCCAGGTGCCCCTTTCCTTGTATCTTAAGATTACTCTGGCTTCTGCATGGACAGTGGATAAGAAAGGAGCAGGGAGCAGGCAGGGAGGCAGAGAGGAGATTCATGTGGTAGGTCGGGCAAGAAATTGCTGTGCGTCCCAGTGACCCGGAGAGGACTCTAATTCTGCCCCTGCCTCTCCGTTACAGCTTTGGGTAGGTCACCTCACATCTCTGGCATTCAACTGTTCACCCCTCGTAAAGTAAGGACAAGTATTTTCCCATGTGGTCTCTGGAAGGAATAAGCATTCATAAAGTCCTCTATAAACTTGGACCATATGCTGATCTGAGCTATAATATGATTCATATTGAGAGGAGGTGCACTCCTGCAATGTTGGAAAAATCACTCAGCTGCCCCTGTGTGAGCGACATCTTATTGCAGCCTGGAGCTGAAAAGATGCTTTTGTTTCTCACTGCCATCAATGTCTCTCTCGGGGAGGGCGACTGGTGAAAAATCCCATGGTGTGGTCATTTATATGTAGTCATTTACTAGGGTAATAACTTGGAATGGTGAGCCTCCCCACCCCCCATTAGCTTCATGTCTCTGGTCACCATCTGTGGGGGACACATGCATGTGATAAAGCGTGTAGGTGTGATGGAATGCCTGATGGAGGCCCGTTAAACCTCCCCGCAGTCACTCCCCTGCTGACAAGAGACGGCATGCTTTTCGTGGCCCACGCGTACCTGTGGACCATCACTGCCCCTGTCCAGTGGAGTGCTGGGTTCTCAACCCCCAAGCACCCTGGTATTCTTAGGGTGAATAGCACTTACTTCGACTTTGGACAAAGCATGTCTATCTTTTGTCACGAGTTTGGGCCTTTCAGAATCCTTATGTTACAAGGAAATACCCTGTTTCAAATGCAGTTCTCTGTTAGGGCCCTGAACAGATGCTGAGATTTGCTGCCCTGACATCCAAGAGGGTCTCCAGAGACCGATTTAAAAATGTTGGCTGGGGACACGCTGCGGTGGTAGGCACGTTCCCTGTAAGCCTTGTTTGGTACGGTAGCCACTGGCCACGTGTGGTGGGGAGCACTCAGAATGTGGCCAGTGCAACTAGCGACGTTGGGTGGCCTTTCACTTAGTTTCAATTTCAGTGGCCCCGTGTGGCTAATAGCTACTGTATTGGACAGTGTGGTTCTAGAGGAATTTTCTTTTTCCTCATGGAAGACCCCTCCTCCGTGCCCCAGGGGCTGTGTGAATCCAGGAGCTCACAGACCGTTCTGATGCCCACGGAGAAACCTCACCGGGGTTTGTGTCTCTCGTGTCTGGGGGGCTCTGTGATGCAGACTCGTTGTTGGGCGGATACGGGGCGTCGCTTTGCCACCTCGGCCTGCACCGCTGTCCGTGCCGTGAGATTTAAGGGGTA
The DNA here is from genome assembly GCF_016509475.1 of Prionailurus bengalensis. NCBI lineage: Eukaryota > Metazoa > Chordata > Mammalia > Carnivora > Felidae > Prionailurus > Prionailurus bengalensis. Next base: position 154,172,451 of record NC_057350.1, on the reverse strand, counting down.
TGGAGAAGGCTGTCCACGGAGGGACGCGTGTCTCTGGCACGGAGCGCTGCTCTGAGCTCTGGCCTTCTCCTGTTGGATCTCTGGGTGCCTGGCCGTGGCTGTGCAGGACAGCAAGTCCCAGGGAGGGCGCTTGCCACCCAGCATTTTAAATTGTTCCCACTAGCACAGACACTTGAAAGTCAGTGGCTCCTTGGCATGTGCCCGCTTCGTGGGCTGTGCTAGAGAGTTCTGGAGAACAGTGAGCACAGTGCAGGGGCCATATCAACAGCAAAGCCAAATGAACAGCAAAGCCAAGTGGGCAAGGATGTGCTCACTTCCTTGGGGACGGGAGTGTTTCCAGGAGGCCCTTGCTGAATGGCAGGCAGGCAGGTGGACTAGCTAGCAGTGCTTTCCAGAACCGGAGACTCCTGGATTCAAGGTCAGAAATCAGGTGGCTCGCGTGTCCACAGAGGGAGAAGTTGAAGGGGACGCCAGTGCAGGTGAGAAGCAGTGTAAGGACAAAAACTTGGGCTCAGCCTTGTTCTCTCCAGTCTCTAGGTGGGGAAAGAAGGGTTGGCGATGCACCCACACTCGATGGTTGAATGAGTGTTAGTTGTGAATGGCGTCTAATTCTCTCCCATCCTGGAATTCGAGGTCTGTGTGGGTCCTGCCCCTCATATGAACGTATCAGCATTCAGTGTATGGTGGAGTCACTTATATCCTACGCGGCAAAAGACACTTGAAAGATAACAGATGAATGTTTGACGGAGAGCAGCTTGCCCTGGATTTAGAATATAACTTTTCTAGGGAAGAAAGGGGTTAAAATGCCTGGTGCTGTTTGTTACAGGAAAGAGATGCTCAGAGTCCATCACATCTGGTGGAAACAACATGACTGCCCAGCAACAGCTCAGAGCAGGGAGGCCGGAACCCTGTAGATGTGGCTGCTGGGTCTTTTTTTAAAAAAAATTCAAGTCGATGGGGCGCCCGGGTAGCTCAGTCGGTTAAGCGTCCGACTTCGGCTCAGGTCATGATCTCGCGGTCCGTGGGTTCGAGCCCTGCATCAGGCTCTGTGCTGACAGCTCAGAGCCTGGAGCCTGTTTCAGATTCTGTGTCTCCCTCTTTCTCTGACCCTCCCCTGTTCATGCTCTGTCTCTCTCTGTCTCAAAAATAAATAAATGTTTAAAAAAAAAATTCAAGTCGAGGGGCACCTCAGTGGCTCAGTTGGTTAAGTGTCCAATTCTTGATTTCTGCTCAGGTCATGATCTCACAGTTTCATGGGCTCAAGCCCCATGTTGGGCTCTGTGCTGCTAGGGCAGAGCCTGCTTAGGATTCATTCTCTCTCTCTCTCAAAATAAATAAATGTCAAATAAATAAGTAAGTAAGTAAGTAAGTTGAATGGGAGCCAACTTTAATTTGGGGGTAGCCCTGTCTCACCGTTGGTGGTCGTTTCTCAAAGCTATTTTTCTTCCTGCTGGGACAACCAAGCAGGGTTTTTCAATCACAGGTAATTATCCAAATTATCCAAAGGCAGCCACTGCGTTTTCTACTTGGTACATCTTCATTGAGACCCTCGGTTTGAGCGCATCTGCTTATAGACAGGTGGTTTGGGTGTGTATGGAGATTATCTGTGGGCTCTGTATTTCCAGAATATGCTTTCAAATACTGTGATCAAATTTACATCAATTGGGGAGGGTAGTGACTTATCATAAAAGCCTCAGTCATTTATGTTTCCCTTCCCAGGATACAGAGTGTTCTTAATTTACCCACTGAAAAAGTTAAGATAAAAGAAATCTTAAAATATAGCATGAATGCTACTTCAAGAACAGAAACTTCAGCTATTTTAAGTAACAGAAAGCGTTTGGGACAATGTCTTTGAAGGTAAACCCCCAAAAGTGTTAAGTGCTTTTTCTTTTCTCTCCTTGTCCCCCCCCCCCCCCCCAAGCGACCATATGGAGTGGAGTATCAGGACAAATAGGCTTGTATTTAGTGGAAAATGGGCCATTCAACTGAGACTTACATAACAAAAACGTTTTCATCTTCTTTGGCTCTGGTTTTGTCAAGGATGCTGGTTCACGTGAATCAGGTTTGTCCTTGTGGCCCCAGATTGTCCACCGGCACTCATGAATCGTTCCAGACGAGCTTGTCCTTGGTACAAATAGGGCTGCACTTAGAGTTCCTGGAGACTCTTCCCCATCCCGACGAAAAGCTTTTACTGGGCTTTTCAGTGGCATGGAGCTGAAGGACATAAATATTGTTTATGTGGTGAGAGGGACCCACTCTTTTATGGTGTGTTTTACAGGTCTAGAGGATTTTTTTCCTTGTTTCTTTGAGGTTTTCTTTTAAACTCCAGATTGGCGTAGTCCTTAAAGCAGAGACTGTAAGTCCTGGTGTTATCTGTTGCATGGGGAGGCAGAGGGAGCTGGGCAGGGATGGAACCCAGAGATCTGGGTACCTGGGACCAAGGGCTGGCGTCCTGCTTGGAAGGGGCTGTGCCCTCCATGTCATGCTGTCCTAAGATGTAGGTCAATATTTCCTGAATTTGTGACTCCCCCAAAGTAAGTGATGTTTTACCCTTTCTCTTCATCCACTGAGCAAGAAATTCTTGCCTAAAGCCCCAGGCTCAGTCCCTTCCGTGCCCTTCCTGAGAGGCGGGACATGCTCTGTGCTTTTCCAGCTCTGTCCATCCCAGATGCTCACAGGAGTAGCACCTGTCACTCCCCCCTATTCTCATCTCCCACCTGCTGGCATCCTCCTGTAAAATATTGCACCTCTCATTCAATTTGATAGGAAGGTGTTCTTTGCATGAATTCCCAAAGCACTCTGTGTCTCTACGTTTGTGTTAGAGCTATTCGTAAGCAGGTCTTATCTCCCATGCAAAGAAAATTTGCGAGCTCCCTACAAGGAAGATGGTATCTTATGCATCTTTGTCAACCTTACAGAGGGCATTCTAAACAAGTGTTTGCTGAACAGCCAAGTGAGTTCTTCAACACTTACATGCACCTTGTCGTGCCAGGTACAGTGGAAGGTTTGTCAAAGAATGACATGGTCTCCACCCACGGCACCTGTGAACAACTATGCATCACAAAATATGGGTCTTTCAATGATCTACTGCTGTGTAACAAACCACCATAAGCTTAATGGTGCGGAACAGCAGCGATTTTGTTGTGCCCCTAGGTTCTCCAGGCAAGGACTTTGGGCAGGGCAACTAGAGTCGCTCCACGATGCTGGCGCCTCAGCCGGGAGAGACGTTAACGGTTGAGGGCTCCGACCAGCCTTCTTCATTCACACATCTGGCACCTCGGCTCAGGGCTGGCTGGAAGCCTGGGCGCAGCTGGGCCTGGCACCTCCAGCCATATAATCTGGGGGCTTAGAGGGAATGTGCTTCTTACACGGCCACTGGTGTCTTCCAGAGCAAGCATCCCAAGAGCATTAGTTGGAAGCCACGTGGCTTTTTCTGACCCAGGCTGGAAGTCATATAACACCACTTGCATTGTGTCCTGTTGGCTACAAGTAAGTCCTGAGGCCCATCCAGATTCAAAAGGAGGAGAATTGCACCCTGCGTTTTCATGGGGGGGGCGGGGAGTATCAAGGTCACGTTGTAGAAGAACATGTGGGGAGGCAGATATTTTGCAGCCATCTTTGGAAAATACAATCTGCAGCGGTAAGTAAATGCCCACATGGGCGGCACCAATGGTAATTATTACTAGATGACAGAGAGGCCCTTGGGGAAAATGTCCTGGAGAATGAGATCTTGGAATTGACCTTGAACTCTGGAAGAGGAAGGGCAAGGGGTCCACAGTAAGGTTCTTTAAGTAGGGATGAGGTGTCTTGTGTAGTGGGAAAAGAGATACAGGCCTAGACTGGCTAGCTGAGTTGAAGGGCCTGTTACGTCTTCTAAACTCGATTTCACATTTTTTCCAGCTTTACTGAGATATAATTGACATGTAACATTGTGTAAGTTTAACGTGTGCGGTGTGACGATTGTGTGACCTGTATTTCTTGCGGTGTGATTACCAGAGTAAGGTTAGTTAACATCTATCACCTCACTCCAGAGTTCCAATCTCTTTTTCTGTGTGTGACGAGACATTTCAGATCTATTATCTTGGCAAGATTCAAGTATATGTACAGTATTGGTAGCTATGGTCACTATATTGTGCATTAGATCCCTAGAACTTGTTCATCTTATAACTAGAAGTTTGTATCCTTTGATTACTTCCCTTCTCCCCACCCCGCCACTCACAACCCCCACCTCCAGCAACTAGCGCTCTACTTTCCACATGTAAGTGAGATCACGCTGTATTTGTCTTTCTCTGTCTGACTTATTTCACTTAGAATAATGCCCTCAGGGTTCATTCGTGTTGTTGCAGATGGCAGGATTTCCTCCTCCTCCTCCTTCTTTTTCTTCTTCTTCTTCTTCTTCTTCTTCTTCTTCTTCTTCTTCTTCTTTTTATGGCTGAATAACATTCGTGTCTGTGTATCTTACATCTTTCTCCATTCATCAATTGAACACTTAGGTTGTTTCCACGTCTTGGCTCTTGTAAATAATGTTGCGATGACCATGGGGAGCAGATATGTCTTTGAGATGGGCATTTCCTTCCCTTTGGATATATACCCAGAAGTGGGATTGCTTGGATCATAAGGTAATTCTGTTTTTAACCTGAGGCGCCTCCATGGGAGGCATGGGAAACCATAGTAACTGTACCAAGTTACATCCCCACTAACAGTGCCCAAGGGTTCTGCTTTCTCCGTATCCTTGCCCAACACTCATTATCTCTTGTCCTTTTGGTAATAACTATTGTAACAGCTGTGAGGTGATATCTTGTGGTTTTGATTTAAATTTCCCTGATTAATGATTTTGAGTACCTTTTCATGTACCCATTGGCCCTTTGTATATCTTCTTTGGGAAAATGTTCAGTTCCTTTGACCATTTTTTTATTGGATCATTGGGGATTTCTTAAACTTTGGGGTTTTTTTGTTTTTGTTTTTGCTGTTGTATGAATTCCTTATATTGGATATTAACTTCTTATCAGATATCTGGTTTGCGAATATTTTCTCCCATTCTGTAGGCTGCCTTTTTATTTTGTCTATCATTCTTTTACTGTGCAGAAACTTCTAGTTTGATTTAGTTCCACTGGGTTATTTTGGCTTTTATTGCTTGCACTTTTGGTACCATATCCAAAAAATAATAATAATAATTTCCAAGACCAATGTCAAGGAGTGTTTCAGAATTTCATAGTGCAGGTCTTACATTTAAGCCTTTAACCTACTTTGAGCTAATTTTTTGAGTGATATAAGATAGGATCCATTTCATTCCCTTGCATGTGGATATCCTTCTTTCCCAGCACCATTTATTGAAGAGACTTTTTTTTCCCCATTAAGTCTTCTTGGTTTCCTTGACGGGTATTGACCATCTATTCGTGGGTTTATTTCTGGGCTCTCAGTTTTATTCCATTGGCCAGCATGTATACTTTTGTGCCAGTACCAGACTGTTGTGGTTGCCGTAGTATTGTAGTATACTTTGAGGTCAGGAAGTGTGATACCTCCATTTTTGTTCTTTCTCAGGATTGCTTTGGGTATTTGGGGTCTTCTGTGATTCCAGACAAATTTTAGGATCATTCTTTATCTTTCAATGAAAAAATGCCATTGCAATTTTGATAGTGATTGCATTGAATCTGTAGATTGCTTCGGATAGTATGGTCAGTTTAACAATATTAATTCCTCTGATCCATGAACACAAGCTATCTTTCCATGTATTTGTGTTATCTTCGATTTCTTTCAGTGGTGTCTTATGAATCTTTCACTTCCTTGATTAAATTTATTCCCAAGTATTATTTTTAGTATTATTGCAAAAAAATAATTGCATTATTTTGTTTTCTTTATGTCTTTTACAGAAAGCTTTTAACTTTTGGAGGGCAGGGATGTTAAATATTTATCCAGGAAGTTGAGATTTTTTTCATTCTCTAAATTGTCTAATTAAAACTCATGTCATCTTAAATTTGTACAAAGTTTCTGTCCAAGAGTCAGGTGGGAAAGGAAATGAAGCTTATCCAAATAGAAGGGGGAGAGATGAGGAGGACACATGAAAACGATATCCAGAAATACAGCGATAATTCGGAGTCTTCTGCTGTGATTCCTGAGAACTTTGACGGTTTCTTGGGATCATATCAGTAAACTCTGAAATGATACATATACAGACTTAATTTGTCTAAGCCTGAGTTTCACTATTTGAGGAAAAGTAATCCCTATGGAGAGGTTATACCAGGTAAGCAGGTAACTGAACATGTGGCTCAGTCTTGGGTATTGGTGATTGATCAATGTAGTTGAACTCAAATGTGATAGGCGCCAATGCTGAAGGGACCAAAACTAAAGGAGTCCTCACTCAGAGTGTCCCTTTACCAGTGGTTCCAGCCCCTCCCCCACGAGTAAGAAACCAGTCTGTTTTCTTTATTACTGGATTAGGATCCCACAGTATCCAGTAAACTCAACAGTGCTAGCTAAGAGGTGTAATAAATGGCATTTATTAAGTGGTTTAATAAGGTTTTTGTGGATAAGTGTGACATGCTTCTTTTGAACTTAAAGATGTTGAGACTAGCCAAGGTTAAGAAGGAGGGAAGTTTGAAAAGGAAGTTTGAAAAGAAAGAGGTGTGAGGTATATAAACACGGAAAGGAAGTGATGGCAGAGCAAAGAAGTAAAGCTAATAATGTACACTCGTGCACATTAACTGTAGGTGTAGGATTGGTCTATCGAGAAAAGCGGCCTTTCTTGGGAAGGGTGATCTCAAATTCAGCCCTGCCTTCTTTTTTGTATGAATGTCCGTTTCTTATACACCGCAGCAAATGTTTATTGAGTGTCTGCTGTGTCCCATGCACTGGGACGTGTCGAGATGAATGGGACATGGCCCCCGCTCCCAAAGAGTTTTAGTCTCATGTGGGAGGTGGGGAATATGTTACCCAGTAGATGCCAAGTGTTGCTTTGGATATCATCTCAGGAGGACAAGGAATAGTGGAGACAGGAGAAGTGGGCCCTCCCCTGGGTGAGTCAGGGAAGGATGAGCTTCAGGCAGAAGAGACCCCACTACAAAGAGTACCTGTGGGGATCAAGAAAGATGAGAACAGAGAGGGGCTGCCCATTGGATCTAGCAACATGGCAGCTGTTGGTGGCAAAAGGGAGAATGGAATAGCCCCAAGAGTGAATAAGTTCTGATGAAATTCACTGGAATTTTGATGACCTTGTTTTATTACAGGTTTGAGGGGAGCTACTTTCTTCACTTGCTAAGCTGCAAATCATTCAAAGAAATTGTGCCCTCAAGCTGAGTAGATAGGCCCACTGTGGTTTGAGTAACTTAGGAATCTTGTGGGGTCGGTATGTTGAGTCTCTCCTTCTTTTTAGTCACGGTTCAGGATTTTCACACACCACCATGGTCCAGGGCAAGCTTCTCAGCTTTCTAGATACCCTCTCAGGGATCATGAAGCAGCAGGCCTGCCCCGGGAAGGTCAGGATTCCTTTTGTAAAAGCAGTGAACACTACATGTAGCCCAGAGAACCTACTCTCTCTCTCCTTCCCCTCCTACGGGCTCACACAGAGAAACAGATGCTTTCATATAATTCTCAGCATCGAAGCACATTTGCTCTACTCTGGTGCGAAATATCTGTCCAGGACCAAATTCTTAAAACCCCAAGGGCCCTGGTATGATTTTGAGCCCAGGCCTTGAACCTGTCATAAAATGTAATGGACAGTATATTTTTTAACTGCTGAAACCAGGGAGTTCATATAACCTGTGAAGACTGGAACAACATCACGCTTCTTTCTGCCGTTTTCGAAGCATATTTGGAAGCATTTCAGAAACCACAAGATGGTCCCTCTCGTTGTATCATTTACCATAAAGACCAAAGTTCTTGACCGTTTTTGTACCCGGACCCCTTTGGCAGTTGGGAGAAGATGTTATAAAGAATAATGTTTTTAAATGCATATAATCAAATACGTAGAACTTAAAAAGTTTTTTACATTTTATTTATTTTGAGAGAGGAAGAGAGCAGGGAAGGGAGAGAAATAGAGGGAGGGAGAATCCCAAGCACACTCCACACTGTCAGTACGGAGCCCGACGCGAGGCTCAAACTCACAAACCATGAGATCATGACCTGAGCTGAAATCGGGAGTTGGATGCCTAACCAACTGAGCCACTTAGGCGCCCCAAATACGTAGAACTTTTTAAACTCTGTAGATTTAGACTGAAATTCAGCTATCAAAGTGTTAAAAAGGAAACCCCAATTTATGATATAGTCGTATACCTGCCTTTTTTTTCATGCAGTAAAGAATGCAGTCTGACATTATTTGAAGTATTAGTGAGTATAAACAATATTTCAAGGACTCTGTAACTGCAGTTTAACATGAAAATATCTCAGATTTCTATCGACGACAGAGTCATAAGTCTTTCTAATACTTCAGTGGTTTGCTGCCTACATTTACAATGAAAGAAAATGCTAAATTTCAGCGAGAAGTTAATAAAAATGAAGATGTAATTTTTTCCTTTCCATCCAAGTTCACAGACCCCTAAATTCTCATCTAGGTTGAGAACCTCTGGGTTAAGATGCAATTTTGGTCACAAGTAGGAAGGCAAACGGTTCTACAGGTTACATGATGTGCATCCTACCTCTTCAGGGTTAATTTTGTAGCTACTCCAAGCCCCAGTTCTTTTATTAATTTTGTCCCTTTCTTGCCACTCTGCGCTTTGTAAAACTCGGTGTCATGTGCACTAAAGACCAAGGTGCTTTGTGAGCAGCTCTAAGAAAGAAAGGAAAGAAAAGGTTTGCCTTGAGGAGGCCTGGGGCTGTATCTTTCACCCACCCCCTGAGCCCCAAGACTCCTTCATGGAGTGTTCTGTTGTCTTTGAGAATAAATGAAAGAAGGGCACAGTACAACTCCGAGGTGAAAGTTGTGGCGCATGTAATGGTCAACACTGTAGCCCATGTGGAACCCCCCCACTCCTGGCACTGTTCTGGATCTGCTTGGGTTTTAGTCAGCCGTGAGCTCTGGGTTACCCTCCCTGGCTCCTCTCTTCTCTTTTAAGGATATTTCAACCAACCAATTCGGTGTGGTACTCACTGTGTGGGATCTCACATCCGCTTCCCCAGGAGCAGAATCTGGGGTGAGGGCTTCTGCCAGATTGACTCGGGGAGGGCTCTCAGAAGTGAGGGAGACAGAACGGGGTAGGGAAAAGTTGGGTTGAGGATGTGGCCTCTGGAGAAGTTGAGCCTCAGTGTAGTTCTGCGAGGGAGCCCGGGAGAATGAATCACAGCACAGAGCTCATCCACGCAGAGGCCAGCAGGCCAGCCGGGGAATGGGGCACAGTTTAGTTTTCTAGGATACATGAAAACTTACAGATCCAGAAGCTTGAAACAACCCACATTTACCATCTCATAGTTTCCGTGGGTCAGGAGCCCGGGCACAGCCGACCTGGGTCCCCTTCCACAGGACCTCAAAGCTGTAATTCAGGTTGTCAGCCAGGTCTTAGGTCTTGTCTGAGGCTTGGTGTCTTTTTCCAGGCGCACGTGGTTGGTGGTAGGCTTTGTCGTTTCTTTGCAGCTTAGAACCATGGTGGCTTGCTTCTTCAAGATTGGCAGGAAGAGTGTCTCCTGAGTCCAGTCTCTTAGCTCAGAGAACGCCTAAGCCCACCTATAAAGGATTCGCCTGAGTAGGCCCACCCAGATAATGTCCCTGTTGATCAACTCAAATTCAACGGATTTGAGACCTTACTTACATCTGCAAAATCCTTTTGCCCAGTGCCATATAATGTAACATCGCGGGAGTGACGTGTGTCATATTTACAGTCCTTCCTGGACTCAAGGGGTGGAGGGAGGGTTATACAAGAGCATGAGTCATCGGGGGTCACCTTGGAACTCTGCCTGTCACAGAGCGTCACCTGGTAGGCATCTCTGGAGGAGATGGCTCCCATCAGCCAGAGGCCATGCTCTGAAGAAGGTTGTGGATGTGAGCTGCTAGGAGCCAGAGCCTGCTGCAGCCTGGAGTCACTATAATCATTGAAATAGAGGTCGAAGCTGATGTGGGATGAGCTGCCCTGGGAGTCTGATTTCTGCCCCTTGTGCTATTTCAATCTGCCCGTTCGGCAGGCAAGACGGGCATGAGGGCCAGTGACTGCGTCACTCACGCAGCACTGGGCGGGCGGGCTGGAGTCCGAATGGGGGGGAATTTGCCACCTGTGGAGCAGCACCTTCTGGGAGCTTGGAGGGCTCGACTGGGTCACTTTTGAGACCATTCGCAGCTCTTAGGATGCTGCCTTGTCTGCCGCGTTTCCCTCCCGGTCAGAGGCTGGGAGCCACAGGATCCACGGAGCTGCGGAGGCGTTCCTCCTCACCGCGTTCAAAGGCTTCCCTGGCCAGAGCAAACCGACCCCCCAGACCCTGCTGCATTCACTCCTTCACAGAATCTAGGGGTGCGGAGGAAGGAGGGGTGCTGGTCCTGTGATCTCGCTGAGTCTCTTCGCCTCTTGGCTTTTCATCTCTTTCATGAAGGTTTCCCAGGGGGCATGGGGATTCCCCTTGGGTATGCCAAGGGGGTGAGGGTAGGGTGGTGGGCAAGCAGGGACTCTGTCTCCCTATGTCTAAGTCCGTATTTTGTGTCCCGTGTGTGTACATACAGATGTCTGCTGCCTCAACTTTTTGTAACACTGGGTTGCTATGTGAGATCAGCTTCCCAGCAGGCCGAGCTTGAGATAGCAGTTCACTTGCACAGGATTTATTCAGGGGCTCTCAGGAAAGGACAAGGAGGAGAGCAGGAGGGGACAGGGGAGGGAGCTAAGCAAGGCTTGGTTCCAGCATCCCAGCTGGAGGCCAGCCTCAGCCTGATCCCGCAGAGGAGCTCTGGGGCATCAGGTGCACACAGAATTGTCTCACCTTTAATCAAGGGAGCATCCCCTTTTCTACCCCCGTGGCAGTCCCTCATTGCCAGTGAGGAGGAGTGGAGGGCATAAAGCCCATTTTATGACGTGGCTCCCATCCAACCAAGGACATTTCTCTGTAAGAAGTAGCTGCGAGCTTATGCAGCTGGGGGATGGGTGCTCCAGCCCCACAAAGGTCCTGTCCTCCCTTTCCATCCACGGTCAGTCGTTTGTGTCACCTCCGCAGTTCTTATCCTAAGGCTGACTTAAAAAATTCGTGACAGTCCCCATTGCCTACAGAATTGAATGAAAGGCCTTCACCTGGTTCTCAGGTCCTGCCGCCTGGTTCTAGCCCGCTTTCCCCTCCCTGTCTGCAGCCCCTCCCTGCCCCTCACCCTGTGTTCTTGCCCCTTCTCAGGTGGTGCCCGTGGTGGTAGCAGTGGGATGATGGTGATGATGGTAATGCGGGTGCCACCGGCTTTTCCTGAGTGCCAGGAGCTCTCCATGGTGCTCAACATGTATGGTCTCCAGTCTTCGCAACAGTCCTGCCAGGTGGACTGTGTCACCCCATTCTACATTCCGTGAAAAGCAGGTTCGGAGAGACGGAGTAACCAATGTCGCACAGTCTGTAGGAGATGGAGCTGGGACTCCCTCAGACCTGGGACATCTTATGTCAGTGTCCTTGATCTCCACCTCGTCTGATGCCTCCGTTCCCAGGCATGCGGTGGTCTATGAGACCTCCAAACCATCTCCCCCAGCTGCCATGAAAGACCTCTTTCCCATTCCTCCATCGGCCTGCTCAACTTCTAGTTTTTCCTCCAGAGTCACCTCGTCTCCAAGAACTCTTGGTACCCCCACTCACGCCTGACTCTGGGCCCAAAGCAATTCCTTTTCATCAGATTCCCACAGTTCCTGAGCGGGCACCTTCCCCTCTGCATCACGGCCGCTTGCTCACACCCTCCTGCCTGCCTCCTCTCTGCTTCCCTACGCCTAAAAAGGTGCCTGGCACAGGCCCACGGCAACCAAGTGTTGGCCGAAGGCAAACGGCTGACGTGCCTCAGGAGGGTCAACCACAATGTCCACGCACCCTTCCGCCCCTCTGCCATACACACCTGTCATCCCTGGCCCTGGAGGATCCCTGAGTGCCATGTCCTGGCCGTGGCTGCCACCTGCTACCTTGTCAGACAAGAGCATGCTCGGTGCTGTCCAAGAGACACTGCAAACTCGAGGCAGAGCTGACGTCCAGTTCCCACACCCATGCTTACCAACCGTGAGTTAGCTCACCCCAGAACTATTAGCACCCCTATTTCCTCCCAACATTGCTAGCAACGTAATGACAGCTGTTCAGGCAGGAGTTGAAGAGGGGAAACGTTCTTATGATTAAAATGTGTTGTTCAATGCTAAGACGCATCCCAGCTTCAGAAACTTTAAATTGGAGGTGAGGGAGAGTCCTTAAAGTCAAGGAAAGACAGCAGGAGAAGACAGAAAATAATCAAGTGCCAGACTGGGTCATGAGGACACTGGGGTTCTGGGGGGCCGTGGCCAGAGGGCTGACATCGTCAAGGGAAGTCTCACAGAAGGAGCAGCCTTGAGCTGGGCCTCGAAGGATGGAATCCTGTTCGGTGGGGAAAAGGGCAGTGCAGACGTGGGAACCACGTCCCCACGTCCTTCACCTAACAGGAAGAGACCACCGAGTGGCAGCGCAAAGGCCACTTTTCACTCTGGTGACCCCAGAGCGTCTTCTCCTGATATGATGACTGAGGCCGACACACCAAGCGGCTACAGGACTGATGGCTGAGATGATGTGGGAGAAGGGTCGTGGAGCAGGAAAACCTTGGGTGCCTGGGTGGCTCAGTCGTTAAGCATCTGACTTTGGCTCAGGTCATGATCTCGTGGTTTGTGAGTTCAAGCCCCACCCTGGGTGAGCTGGAGCCCTGCTTCAGGTGAATCCCACTTCCCTCTCTCTCTCTCTCTCTCTCTCTGCCCCTTGTTCACTTGCACCCCCCCTCAAGAAAAAAAAACCTGCCTGGGTCAGCTATGCTTGTTTTTCTTTCATGGTTTACATTTTTAGCATTTTCTTTTGTGTTTCTTAGTCACCTACAAATACCTTTACAAGCCACTATGGGAGCTTGGGGATAGGAGATGGGAAGAGAGAATTAAGAGAGGAAGGGCAGGGCAGTAGATTAGAGGCCAAAATTTGGTTGCCCCTGGAGGACACATAGGCTGGATAATCTCTATGTTGGGCCAATTTCCTCTGTTTTCATTTAGCCGCCAAATGATGTGTGTAATTATCTATGATGTAGTTAACATGTCTCTTTGCAAAGAATGTTACACAAGGATGTGACACGCTCTTAGAAGATTATTTCCAAATTGTCTAACGGTCTAATCCCCCACTAGCATATTTTGGAATGGATGCAGAGAAGAAATGAAAATCACAGAACATACAAATCAGCTAGATAAGCAGCACCCTCCCCCCCCACACCCATACAGAAACTCTCAAACACAAGAGCAAACCATTTCCAGATATCCAGCTAGACGTTGTTTTATCTTTGACAAGGAAAAAGCATCAGCAGGTTATGTGCTTTTCATAGATAATGTATGCAGATATGTCCATTGCAGAGTCATTGATGGCTTCCTGAGCACAGATGCTTCAGAGAATCCTACGTCCCAGACTAATAACATTGTTTCCATAAGATATTATATATAAACTAATACGTGGTCATAATTAAAATCTCTAATCTCATTGAGAAACTTTCAGAAATAAGACGTACTGATTTGCTCACCACTTATTTCCTTCTCTTGTGACAGCATTATTGGAGTTCGTTGAATTCAGCTGTTTTTCAGAGCTCCGTCTAGTCTGTGTTTATAAACTGTACTCGCCCAAAGATACAGCTTTGTCTCTTCTCAGGGTGAATCTCGTCTCATGAGATTCTTGTAGTCGCTTGTGCTTTTCATAAAGTTTTGTTTAAAATTTTTCTCTGGAACTTTTTCCTTCAGCTTTAATTTAAATTTTTGTTTGTTTGTTTTTAAATTTATAGGACTCTAAGTGAAACACTTGGCCTCAGTTTATTCTCTCATAAAATGGGAAATCGGTTCTGGCTACATGTGGAGTTTATAATAAGAATTCATTTTGTAACAGAGTGGGTTTTTTTAACTCTTTTTTTGAAGTTGCCACTTAAAAATCATGATAAAAATAGTAGCCACAGGCATGCCGGGGTGACTCAGTTGGTTGAGCATCCAACTTTGACTCAGGTCATGATCTCCCAGTTCATGAGTTTGAGCCCCGTGTGGGGCTCACCAGTGTCAGCGCGGAGCCTGCTTCTGATCCGCTGTCCCCCCTCTCTCTCTGCCCCTCCCCTGCTTGCAAGCTCTCTCTCAAAAATAGATAAAACATTAAAAAAAATAGTAGCCACAAATAAAGGGGATGCTCCACCTCCCAGGAGGTGGCTCAGTTGGTTGAGCATCTGACTCTTGATTTCAGCTCAGGTCACAATCTCAGGGTTGGAGGATTGAGCCCTATGTCGGGCTCCACACTAAGGATGGAGCTTGCTTAAGATTCTCTCTCTCCCTCTGCCCCCCTCTGCTCGTGTTCTCTCTCTCTCTCTCTCTCTCTCTCTCTCTCTCTCAAATTAAAATAAAAAAGCACTTACTGCTCAACTACAGTGTGCTAGGGATTGTGTTAGGTTTTTATATAATTGTAGAAATTCGTGTATCATTATAAATGTTATTCCTTTCATTGTGGCCTCTTACCTTTCTGAATATTCTATCCGTTTTCCTCTCCATGCTTCAGTTTGGATATTTTCTGTTGACTTATAGTCTGGATCCCTGGTCTTCCGCTTTGTCTAGTGCACAGTTGAGTATACCCTCTCTTGCCTTCACCACTGTCTTCTGCTTGGATTCCGCCTCTCATAGCCCCGTAGAGCTGTGGGCTCAGCCAGTGCCTTGGGAGTAAATATGGTGTCCAATATCAGCCTTGGTGTGCTTCCCTTCTCTTTGGGGTCTTGGCCCTCAAGTCCAGGCGTCCTTAGTAGTGCTTGGCTTTCAGGTTTTATCTTCACAGACTCATACAACTCAGCTCAGAAACTCGGCCTCTTGGCCACTACTTCACATTCGCTTTCTTTGCTTCCCATCCGCCGCCGCCTCCAGATCCGTACACAGTGTAAGGGGTCCCCTCACTGTCCTTGCCTTCTTGTTGGGACCCTAGACTCTGAGGTCCTGCCTCTCTTCATAGTTCCCTAGTACCTTTAAACAGGTGTGTGTGTGTGTGTGTGTGTGTGTGTGTGTGTGTTTGTGTGTGTGTGTGAGCGATCCAGCTTTTCTAGTTGTTACCTGTATTGAGGGTAGATCTGCAGTGTTACTCTATTATTATGAGAAATGTGAAATCCTCACCTTGCTTTTAAAAGAACCTTCAAGCAGGCACCTGGGTGGCTCAGTCGGTTAAGCATCTGACTCTTGGTTTTCAGCTCAGATCATGATCTCATGGTCGTGAGATGGAGTGGTGAGCCTGCTTGGGATTCTCTCTGTCCCTCTCTCTGCCCCTCCCCGCTTGTGTTCTCTCTCTCTCAAAATAAATACATAAACTAAAAAATTTTTTAAAAATTAATAGGAAAGAATCTTCAAGCTAATGAGAATTTTAAACTGTTATAACATTTGACTGCCATTTTAATCATTATGATCAAGGACATAAAAAGCATTCCACTTTGGGGCTTTCTCATTCCTGGACCTGCCTGCGAGGCTGTCATAGGCAGAAATAGGGAGAAAGGATACAGGAAAGGGACCAAAAAAAAAAAATCACATGTTTGGAAAAAGAAAAAATACCAAGGCCTCTTTAAAAAACACTTAGAGGGTTTTTCCGAAACCAATTATCTGGCTTAATGCTAGTGGCTTAGTTGCTGACCTTCTGTGTTATTTGCCCATTTAAAGTGAGGCCAGCCCTTCCTGTTTTCATTTAGCTGACCCCTGCAGCTGGGGGGGGGGGGGTTCCCCCAGACAGTAGTGCGTGTCCTCTTTTGGGCAGGTCGGTGGGGTCTTGTGACTTGATACTAATTACACTCCCCCGTGAAAAGTCTAGGATTCTACAAATAAAAGAGACAGAGACTTTGAGGTCTCTGACAGCTGCCTCTGTGCCCCAGGGTAACAGGGCAGGGCACCGCCTCTCCCGTAGAAACCCCGGGGGTGGGTGGCACCTGCCCATCATGGGCTTCCCCTGCTGGATTTCCCACCTGAGTTACTTGTATTTCATTTTCAAGCAAGGTAACGGGTTAGAAGGAGAAGCCTGAGGGAGTCTCCAGGAAGGAACGGGAGTCCATAGGAAGGCATCTCGCTCTGAGGCCCTCACTCCCTCTTGTCCGCAGACCTTGCGAGGCCCCTTGGCCCTCTCCAGGGGCCCCAGGAGAATGTATTGACAAGTGAGGCGAGCTGAGGAAGGAAGAGGACCTAGTCCAAAGGAGAGTAGAACCCGTCCCTGGAAAGATGGGTGGGTGGGCTATCTTATAGGCAAAGGGCCTGTGTGGGTCTGTCCAGGGAAGGCTGACCCTGGACACTGGGGCAGGGGGACAGTTTTGGGGGAGGAAAAAGGAGGTACCATGTTTTGGCCCAAATCAGTATAGTTGGGGAGATTCCTCGTGGAGTTCGAGTCTGGAGACAGGAAGGGGATTTCTGTGCCGTAGCAAAGCCCAGTATGTCTACGCCCAAGCTCAACGCACCCTTGTCCCGCTGGTACCGTGATGCTGACTGATACGTGTCTGTGCACTGGTGCAAGCTGAACGCTAGGGCGTCCATAACTCTTGATGGAAGAGACGTCGTCCCCATAGCCAGTCCCCAGTCCCATCTCCTCTTCCTCCCAAGTCACCTTCCCGTCCCTCCCCTTTGTTCCGTCACCACTGCTGTGTCCTGGCACAGGCCTTCGTGATCTCTCCTCCGAAGCCCAATGGCAGCCTCCTCCTACCCTGCTTACACCCAGGCCTACCCCCATCGGTCTTCTTCCGTGCTACAGCTGGAGGGATCTTTATAGAACACAGCTTCCTCCAGCCTCCTTCCTGGCCTCCCTGCCTTCCACCTATCAATGCAAGACACCAGAGGGGTTCTTCTCTAACACGGCCGCTAGCCTCATCTTACCCTCTTCCCAGTCCTTCCCAGCTCTCAGGATGAAGTCAGCACAACCTGTGAGGCCCCCTGAGAGCCAGTCTCTGCTTCAGCCTCTTCTCTCCCTACTCCTGCCCACAAGCCTGACTTTCCCACCTTTGGGAGTCAGATGCGATCCATTGGACACCCGTGTCCCCTCCACCCTGCCGGACCGCCCATGCTTCCTGCCTGCTCTCTGGGATGATGTGGTTCTGTCTTAGAGCTGAGCCAAGGGTATCTCCTCTGGGCAGCCTTCCAACCCACCGGCCGAATCAGATGTCCCCCATTTGTGTCCCCACAGCGTCTTCTGTTTTGTGCATGTTACACTAGCTTGTCATCATCGCTTGCCTGTTTCCCCAAAGGTCTTTTACGTCGGTCTCCCTTGGGCCCAGAACGTTGCCTGGCATCTCTTAAGCACCCAATAGATTTCAAATTGAGCGTATGGTAAGTCCCCTGCAAAACGAAAGCCACCGCAGATTCTGCCGCGAGTCCAGGTGTGGTCTCCACGCGGCTCCTTCAGCTCTTCAAGCTTCAGGGGCCCCTGTAGAATTTTAGCGTGAAAAGGTAGATTCTTAGGCCTTTTGGCCTGTCAGATAAGTTCAACTTTAGAAGCTTCAGTTCGTAGTGGTGGTTTTTTTTGTTTGGTTTGGTTTTTTTTTTTTTAAGCAGCAAAATGTCAGCGATTACAGTCCGTGCCAGAAAGCTAAGCCTCCTCTATCCTAAGGAATTCTTCCGCTAATTGCAGTGCTGATCTGCGGGAAGCTTCCAGAAATGAAAAGGAAACCACCAAGTGTTACTGCTCCTTTTCCTTTGCAGCTCAGATAAAACAAACACAGCGTGGGAGGGCTGGGGTCCTCTGGGGGGGGGTGTTGGCTCCATTCAAAATGCGGGACCCTCCTCTGCCTCCACCCACGGCTCCGTGTGGTTTTGTTCCCTTCGGCCCAGAGCTACTGGGACATGTAAAAAGAGCCGCTTTCCAAACGTCTTAGTTAAAACAGGTTCGTGCAATCAGTGCCAGAGCATCTGGATGTCGGAGTTCGTTACTCACCCCGAATAAGCCACACCATGAGTAAGGTTTCCCCCCGCGGTGAGCCAGCTCAAGGGCCAGCTCAAGGGCGAGGAGCAGCGGCACTTGCTTGCAGACCCCCGTTTCCTACTTGCCGCTTGTTCACACTCATCCTGGTGTGAGAAACATCCCCCACCCCTGCCCTGTGTGCTCTTAACGGATGACTTCTTAGGGTGATGTCCGAACCTAAAGCAGTTGGGATAACTTTTTTTTTTTAATCTTTATTTTCGAGAGAGAGAGAGAGATAGAGTGCCAGTGGGGGAGGGGCAGAGAGCGGGGGAGACACAGAATCGGAAGCAGGCTCCAGGCTCCGAGCTGTCAGCACAGAGCCCGACGCAGGGCTCGAACCCTCGGACCGTGAGATCATGACCTGAGCCGAAGTTGGCTGCTTAACCGACTGAGCCACCCAGGCGCCCCGGGATAACTTTTAAATAGTATTTTAGAAACTTCAGGGAAAGCAGTTTTGCTTCTGGTTCTAAGAAGGAGTCTGGCTCTAGCACTAATTGCTAGCTTTGGGGTGGAGCGCAGTTTATTTGAGCTCCTGAGCCTCTGTTGCCTCATCTATAAAATGGGAGCAATCATCTACCAAGATCAGGTGTTACGCAGGTTAAGTAAAATAACATCTTGGCCGGTCTCTGGAATACATGCATTTGGTAGCCAGGAAATGATGAGTGATGTCTGTCTCCCCCACCCCCGGATTCAACCTTTCCCCCAAGAATAAAAGCATAGGAACCAACTTATTTCAACATGAAGAATTTAAGTCCAAACCCTGAAGATAGTCAACCTTTAGAAACACCACTAAAGCATTTATTTGTAAAACCATTCAGTTGGCACTCATCTGTTATTCTCCCACCTCCAACAGTCCTTAAATTCTGCTTAACAGAGTCCGCAAAGGCAGAAGAGATCTGGTTCCCAGGTGTGTGTTTTGCTCCCGGAAGGGACATGTATTAAAGATCTGTTCGTAAAATCTGAAGTCGGACGGAATTTGCTGGAAGCAGTTTATCCAAAAGTCTTCCCCATCACGCTCCTGGAGAGGTCCTATATTTTGTGTATGCTGAACGATTGAATCTGTTCCCGGCTGTGTTTTCTGAACGCAAATAGAAATTGTCTGCAGGTCCCCCACCCACAGAGTCATTCATCTGTGCCCCTCTGTCCTGTCCCCATGCTCCACAGTGAGCAGCCACAGGTGTGGCCACATCTGGCTCCCTGGCCCACACCGCCCTGGCTTGGGTACCACCCCCTTTCCTGGGTGTGCGTAAGGTTTCTCCTCTGCCCTCCAGTGTCCCTGAGTGTCCGCTCCACAGACGACCTTACCCTTTTTCAGAGGCAGTCACAACAAAGACAGGAGGAAACAAAGCAGAATAAAAACCCTCTTTGACTTTCCTTAACCTGGTATCTCCCCCTCCCCTCCTCCAACTTGTTTGGTCACAGACGCTTTTATCTTTTCCCCTCCTAGGGGACTGAGGTTAGTAGACCCCATCTTGGAGAAGGATGGGCCGTCGCCCATTCGCTTGTTAAAGCAGATTTGAGGACACCCGTTGGTCAGTAAGGGCATCCATAGAACACGCCCTGTGCTATGAGAAAACAGGCACCACGGCCCTCCATCCTGACTGGACCGTCTCCAGGACCCATGCGAAGCACAGAAAACAAACCGCAGGATGCCACCAGGGTCCGATTTGCCTGCATACGCCTAGACTGGACGAATATGAAAAACTGACTGGCGTATCTGCCTCTGGAGAGGGCTTCTGGGTATCAGGGAGGGGTGGGAGCAGGCTCCTCGCTGTGCACTGCTTGGGAGCTTTAGAACTTTCTGCTGTTTCGAACACAGCTCCAATCTGTTTGAAATTCCACCAAACTTCGCACAGACAGTGGTGTGTGGGAATCCTTGGCTCTGCTGACGGCCCCGTGGTTGGCTTCTGCCCACTTGCCCAGCTTCTCTCAGTCCCTGGCAGGGCCACTCTTCTCCTCTGCTGGCTCCCCGCATGCTGGCCCTCATGGGGGACTACCTACCTCTCCGGGAACCCAGAGACCCCCGGATGGTGACGCCTTGTGCCAAAAGGCCAAGAACTGCGGGCTTGAACAGATGTGACTCAAAAATCCTTGTCAGCCTTGTGGTCTGGGGGACTTATCCTTGTATCTTCCTTTTCCTTTTTTCCGTATGATGGAGGATGAGAGGGCCTAGTTCACAGGGCTTGGGCCTGTTGCTCATCTGTCTAGAACACTTGCCACAGTGCCAGGCATCTTGTAGGTGTTCATTGTATGTTTGCTTCCTTTCCTTCCTTCCTTTCCTTCCTTCCTTTCCTTCTTCCCTTCCCTTCCCTTCCCTTCCCTTCCCTTCCCTTCCCTTCGCTTCCCTTCCCTTCCCTTCCCTTCCCTTCCCTTCCCTTCCCTTCCCTTCCCTTCCCTTCCCTTCCCTTCTTCCCTTCCCTTCCCTTCCCTTCCCTTCTCCTTCCCTTCCCTTCCCTTTTCCTTCCCTTCCCTTCCCTTCGCTTCCCTTCCCTTCCCTTCCCTTCGCTTCCCTTCCCTTCGCTTCCCTTCGCTTCCCTTCCCTCCCCTCCCCTCCCCTCCCCTTCCCTCCCCTCCCCTCCCCTTCCCTTCCCTTCCCTTCCCTTCTTCCCTTCCCTTCCCTTCCCTTCCCTTCTTCCCTTCCCTTCCCTTCCCTTCCCTTCCCTTCTTCCCTTCCCTTCCCTTCCCTTCCCTTCTTCCCTTCCCTTCCCTTCCCTTCCCTTCTCCTTCCCTTCCCTTCCCTTTTCCTTGCCTTCCCTTCCCTTCCCTTCCCTTCCCTTCCCTTCCCTTCGCTTCCCTTCCCTTCCCTTCGCTTCCCTTCCCTCCCCTCCCCTTCCCTCCCCTTCCCTTCCCTTCCCTTCCCTTCCCTTCCCTTCTTCCCTTCCCTTCCCTTCCCTTCCCTTCCCTTCCCTTCCCTTCTTCCCTTCCCTTCCCTTCCCTTCCCTTCCCTTCTTCCCTTCCCTTCCCTTCCCTTCCCTTCCTTTCCCTTCCCTTCCTTTCCCTTCCCTTCCCTTCCCTTCCCTTCCCTTCCCTTCCCTTCCCTTCCCTTCTCCTTCCCTTCCCTTCCCTTTTCCTTCCCTTCCCTTCCCTTCCCTTCCCTTCCCTTCCCTTCCCTTCCCTTCCCTTCCCTTCCCTCCCCTCCCCTCCCCTCCCCTTCCCTTCCCTTCCCTTCCCTTCCCTTCCCTTCTTCCCTTCCCTTCCCTTCCCTTCCCTTCCCTTCCCTTCCCTTCCCTTCTCCTTCCCTTCCCTTCTCCTTCCCTTCCCTTCCCTTTTCCTTCCCTTCCCTTCCCTTCCCTTCCCTTCCCTTCCCTTCCCTTCGCTTCCCTTCCCTTCCCTTCCCTTCCCTTCCCTTCCCTTCCCTTCCCTTCCCTTCCCTTCCCTTCGCTTCCCTTCGCTTCCCTTCCCTCCCCTCCCCTCCCCTCCCCTCCCCTCCCCTTCCCTTCCCTTCCCTTCCCTTCCCTTCCCTTCCCTTCTTCCCTTCCCTTCCCTTCCCTTCCCTTCCCTTCCCTTCTTCCCTTCCCTTCCCTTCTTCCCTTCCCTTCCCTTCCCTTCCCTTTGCTTCCCTTCCCTTCCCTTCCCTTCTTCCCTTCCCTTCCCTTCCCTTTGCTTCCCTTCGCTTCCCTTCCCTTTGCTTCCCTTCCCTCCCCTCCCCTCCCCTCCCCTCCCCTCCCCTCCCCTCCCCTCCCCTCCCCTCCCCTTCCCTCCCCTCCCCTCCCCTCCCCTCCCCTTCCCTTCCCTTCCCTTCCCTTCCCTTCCCTTCTTCCCTTCCCTTCCCTTCCCTTCCCTTCCCTTCTTCCCTTCCCTTCCCTTCTTCCCTTCCCTTCCCTTCCCTTTGCTTCCCTTCGCTTCCCTTCCCTTTGCTTCCCTTCCCTCCCCTCCCCTCCCCTCCCCTCCCCTCCCCTCCCCTCCCCTTCCCTTCCCTTCCCTTCCCTTCCCTTCCCTTCCCTTCCCTTCCCTGTTGTGACCACCAAACTGTCCTTCCTTTGGGTCTTCAAGCCCTTCGATTTCAAAGGCCAGAAGTTAAGACTTTCAATCCTGACTCCACTGACAACCAACCCTGGGAAGACCCTAGGCCCCCCAGTATCATTGGATTTCCTGCCCCGGCACAAGAGCCATATTTATGTCAATACAAAAGGCCTTTGGTCACCAAAACGCCACGGATGCAAAGGGTTAGCCTGCAGTGGCGCACAGACGCTCTCCCGCCCGTCAGCTGGCTTCTAAGAATATTTGGAAGACGAGTGAGGTAATGCATTCCATATGCTAAAGAGAAAGACGATTTAGCAGTGTGCACGGTAGAGTGGGGATGGCCCCACTGGGTCACAAGGTGACCTTGGATGAGACATTCCCTGCTTTTGGTCCCGGTTACCTCATCTAAAAGGTGCGAGCAGTAAAATCTCCCCTCGCAAGGGTGGCTGTGAGGACCATGTGAGGCCATCCATGTGGAAGGCCTCCGTAAACTGTGAAATGCTCCGCACGTGTCGGCCAGTATTAGCGGTTAACGCGCGTGCTTGTTTATTGTTTCAGCGGAGAGTTCAGGACGTCATCAGTCCCATCGTGTTTGAAGCTGCCTACAGCCTGGGTGAGCACGTGACCGGAGACGAGGAGAGGGAGCTGCCGCCTCTGACACCAGTGCTCCGCTGGAAAAAGGGACAGAAGATTGCCCAGAAGAATCAGGTCAGAACCTTGAAGCTCTGGACCGGGGCCCGGGGTGGCAGGTGCCTGTGGCGGAAGTTGTGGCCCTGGCGGACTGTGGCAAGGGCACACCCCCTCTCTGCGCCTCTCTTTCCTGATCTGCAAAATGGTAGAACGCATGTTTTGTGAGGGTCCTTCTAACAGCCACATGATTTAAACGCATTGAGGGAGTATTCCTCATAATCCCTTCGAGGCCATGAACTGGTTCCTTGGCCCCTGAACCTGACACTTGTTCCTAGACTGTTTCCAGAGCCCAGATCACACAGTAGGTGCTCGCTAAATGTTTTGTTGGTGAGGGCATGAGTGACGTGAAGAAGCGAGAGCATCATCTTGGGGTGCCAGAGGCTCAGTGGGTTGAGCGTCCGACTTCGGCTCGGGTCACGATCTCGCGGTTCATGAGTTCGAACGCCGTGTCGGGCTCTGTGCTGACAGCTCAGAGCCTGGAGCCTGCTTCAGATTCTATGTCGCTCTCTCTCTCTGCCCCTACCCCTGCTCGCATGTGCATGCTCTCTCTCTCAAAAATAATTTTAAAGAATTAAAAAAAAACAACAAGAAAACATCATCTTGTAGAACCAGCGGTTGAGTTAGAAATTTTCAACCCAAGCATCGCTGGATGGCCCAAGCACTGCAAGTGTGGGTGGGCCACCCATCCCGTCGGGTACTCATCAGATTCTGCTGTGTGGAACAGAGCTTCAGAGCAACGTCGGGTGCGGACCCTGCAAGCAGCAGCGAGCCTGTGAACTGATTCTGTACTGCAGCGCGGCCCGTCTGCCCTGAGCCATCCGTGAGATGAGCATCGCTGTCTACTACACAGGAAATATGCAAGGAATCTGGTCCCAATTCTGTTTTAAATCTTCCCTCAACATCCAAGATCACCACAGATCCAGGACGTTGGTGGGGAGAAGGTCAGGGAAAACTGCTTCTTGGCGAAACCAGACTCCTGTGCAGGTGGGAGCAAAGCTGTGGAACCACACGCTGCCCACCCGCCTCCCCCCCCCCCCCCGCCCGACCGCTCTGAGCTCAGGGGAAAACTAGCACGTCAGTGAGCCATGCCTTGCAGACTAGAGCTGTGAACAGAGCCACAGAGAAGTGTCAGGCTTGAGATGTCCATCCAGATGTTCAGTTCAGTGGTGAGGTTTTTAGCAAGGCATCCCAATTCTCTACCAAAGTACCTCCCACGTGATCTTGGGTCAGGTTCCCTAGAAGCAGAGCCTGAGGCAGGCATTTGGGGGCACATGGTCTGATGAGGCTGTGTTCTTAGGAGAAGCTGAAGGAAGGGATGGAAGTGGAAGGGACGGAGCAAGGATCTGGCCTCAGCTAGTCTAGCCTCAGCTGGGGAACTCGGGAGCACAAATTGCACCAACAGGTTGTCTTCTCAGGGCAGGAGGGGCTGGCCTTTTGTACCCCTTGTTAGTCAACCATCGGCTGGCTGGCTGGTGTAGAAGCGGAGCGTAGGTCTTCTTGAAGGAGATTCTCTTCAGCTTTGGACAGTTCTCTGTGGAAGAATGGGTGGGGGGGTGAGCCATTAGCTGCCTATGCTGCCATCAGCAGGGGGATGGGTAGCAGTTGTACAGGGATGTGAGCAGGGCGCCCAGTGCCCGCAACACATATGCATACAACCTGCTGGCAACTCTGACTTTTCAGGTTCTCCTTTTGATTTCAAACACGAACTTCTTTCAAAACACAAGGACCCTGGAAGGTGGCTGGTTATTAACACTTGGAGCAGGCTGGGGACTCGGTAAATTGGCCCGATCAAAGCCAGTGATGCAGGGACAGCTTATTAAAGTGCTGTTCTTGGTCACTTCTGGTTCAAGATGGCTGACCAAGTATGTATGTTCATGGTTCCTGAGACCCCAATACAGTGATTAAATACGAGTAAATAGGGACAGGGAGGAAAACACTGTGGGGGAAGGGGCAGCAGCCAATGAGAGAGTCTGTTAATTTTCTGCAGTGAGGGAAGAAGATGAAAGAGTGTTGGTGGGTGAACCTTGAACCATACATAGAGAAGCTGGGTGCCCGTCTACCCAGGGATCCAGAACGCTGCAGCCATGGCCAGGGCAGTGGTTTACAGAAGGGTACCAGAGTGACAGGTGGGACTGAACAGGGAAGGGAGGTATTAAGTGAAGTTTAGTAAGTGGAAGAGTTGACCCCTGTCCTTGTCCCCATGTACTTGAGACATTCAGAGTAGCACGCAACCAGGCATTTTCTTCTCTAAAGAATTTAACAAATTGCTTGAGATAGTGTGGCTAGCTCCCCACAGGAAAGCCTTGCTTCTTCTGGCATTTAGAGGCTCCGATGTAAGCCTCCTACCATTCGTCCCCAGATTGTCTAATCAGCCCTTTGGCCTTATTCCTAAATACAAATGGACCACCAATGAAACCTGAGATTGGAGGGGGCGATGTGGCACATTGAGAAGAAGAAAAAGACCAAAATGAACAACAGAATAGCTGACTTAGAAGGAAATAGGTTGTTCGGGGAATAGAAGAGATTATATAACCTTAAAAACCACCTTAAAATGTATGTAATTAACGCAAGGAGATTTCAGAATATATTCTGTCCGTTAGGAAATGGTTGGAATTTTTTCTTTAAAGGGAAGAAACAGAAAAAAGAAAAGTTTCCTAAAAATTAACTATATGGTTGCAGAGGCAAAAATTTTGTAGGATTAGAAGATAATGGAAAGAAATCCCCCAGTAAGCAGAGCTAAAAGACGAATAGAAGAGAGAGCTAAATTATCAATTTAAAAGGTCCTAGATTCAAATAATAGGAATACCAGAAAAGGTAAACAGAGAAAAATTTAAAAGTTATAAGAGAGACAAAAGAATAAAATTTCCCAGAGTTAAAGGGAAACATTTTTTTTTAATTTAAAGGTCTCCCCAACTTACAAGCAGGATAAACCAAAAATATCCTAGATATAATTTCTAAGATATTTGCAATGTCACTGCTACTAAGATTTAAGGAAACTTCTAAATGCTTCCAGGCTAGAGAGTTCAGGATTGGCGGGGGGGGGAGTGGATATATGTCCACTTACAACATTATTGGAATCATACATACTAAACAGACCATCAGACTCCTGATTGGCAAGATTACAAGCCAGAATATGGTGAAATAAGGCTTCAGAGTGCTGAGAGAAAGTGATTTGAGACTGGAATTTTATACTTAGCCTAACAATAAAGTATGAGGTTGGAATACAGTAATTTTTCAGATAAGCAAGAACCAGATAGTTTATCTCCCTAGGAACCCTTCCAAGGAAATAACTCTAGATGCACTCCAACGAAACAAAAGGGTAACAGCAAATTTAAAAACTAATTGACCAAATTAGAACAGGGGATCAGTGAACTTCAGGGAGAATGAAGCCGGCAATAGACAGAATAACAGAACGTAGCAAAACTTAAGATACAGTATAGATGAAATAAATTGCTTCTCAAATAAGAAAAATAAAGGCAATCGAAAACTCTCAGAAAAACAGAAATTTGGTCAATGTGTCATGGTTGAAACATAAAATGTCATGGGACTTTGAACAAGTAGAAGAGTATAAGGAAGAGAAGGACTTTGATACTAGAAATATTCTCCCCGAAGTGGAAGTTGAGCATTTGCACCTGTTGAGCCTGTTGCAGAGTTGAGCTTTGCACCCATAGAAAAGTGTATGTAATCATGACACTTGTCTCGGTTCTAATGTGAACAATCATGTAGCCATAAAATTAGGATTATTTATTGATTTTCGGTTACAGTATAAAATGTAAATGTCATTAAATTTGACTGCCCAGAGGTCAAAACAGAATGATGATCGAAGTTCTCTTAACATCTTAATCTTTTAAATCGGAGAGTCGAGAGGTGGTGCAAAACTTGACAAAGTGAGAGCTAGCTATTTACGACTTAAAATTACAGAGGTCATCAGCGGAGTACTACCTCTTAAACTGTGGTTGCTGAACCAGCCATGTCAGCCTCTTTGGGGATCTCGTGAGAAACGAAAATTCTTGGGCCCCACCCCAGACCCACTGAATCAGAAACTCATGGGGGAGGCCCCAACAATCTGTGCTTTGACAAGCTGACCAGGTGATTCTAAGGCAGCTGGGGTCTGAGAAGCCATGCAACAGAGGAGCTAAGAGTAATGATTTGCCTGTCCGCCTGTGAAAATTAGGAAGGCAGAGGAGAGGGGGCAATCGTGTGAGATAAGTTCCTGTCCATCATGGCGAGAATTCAGTAAGAAAATGTCTAAATCTGACTAATCATCAAAAGAAACACGTGGTCGTGTGGCAACATGTGGTTGCCCCTGGACAGCAGGACTTGGTCCAGGGAGGTGTGTGGCAGGGGGGTCATTATTTTTTCTGAACCATGTGATTCTTCGATTGAAATGAAAATGAAAGAAAAATATTGTTCTTAGCTTGGGGAGATTGTGCAGGAGTCTGAGAAATATTCTGGGAGAGTGATCCTTGCTTTTTCTCCTTTCCCTGATTAGGTAGGAGGGGGACTAATTGAATGATCATCCTCCAT
The DNA here is from genome assembly GCF_016509475.1 of Prionailurus bengalensis. NCBI lineage: Eukaryota > Metazoa > Chordata > Mammalia > Carnivora > Felidae > Prionailurus > Prionailurus bengalensis. The sequence goes on along the minus strand of NC_057350.1, from coordinate 154,145,199 downwards.
GTGTCTTCCAGATGTTGGCTCAGTTTGTGGGGGGAGAAAGATTCTGAGAGCTAGGCCCGCTCCAGCGGGCTGTGTCCAGCCACAGAGCTGTGTTTCAGCCCGTGTATGCGTATATGACAGTTCCACAAAGAGCATCTGGCCTCTCCATAGGGAGGAATAATCTCATGGGAGCTCTTTAAGTCATGTTGCCAGAGAACATTAGGGCTTAAATACTGCAGTCTCTTTAACTAAAAGGCACCGAGCCCATGTAGGTACACAGGATTGTGCAGCAGCGTGAACTGAACCCTAGTGATTCTTTGGAGTCAGGGCCTGCCCTCACGGACGGTCTCATTCAGGTGGTAACCGCACAGACGTGTAGAACCTGGAGACAGTGACGAAGCATGTGCAGTTCAGGCTTTCTGATGGATCTGCAGTGTTTTGCAGTGAGTGGGAGAGCCTCCCCTCTGCTGGGTGAAGAACAGTGTTGTAAGAGTCTGGGCTGTGGGATAAGGGCTAGGCTGTGGGGTGACGAGTGAAGTTGCCACCAGTGCCGAGAACTGACTGGGATTCTGGGACCTCTGCAGGCCTCGGTAGGACATTCAGCCTTTTGAGCATACACTTTCCTTAAACATTTAAGGAAAGCAGAGACCTACTTCTCGTCAGGGGATACTCAATACAAAAGCAAGCAACAAGAATACCAAAACACAACTTGGGGCACCTGGGTGGCTCAGTCGGTTGAGCATCCAACTTCGGCTCAGGTCACGATCTCAAGGTCTGTGAGTTCGAGCCCCACGTCGGGCTCTGTGCTGACAGCTCGGGGCCTGGAGCCTGCTTCCCATTCTGTGTCTCCCTCTCTCTCTGCCCCTCCCTCGCTCATGCTCTGTCTCTCTCTCTCTCTCAAAAATAAATAAACATTTAAAACAAAATTTAAAAAAACAACTTGTTTTATCCCTTAACCAGAAGCATATTTAAAAGGACTATAAATCCAAGAGCAATTCAGTCATTTGAATGTCTATTTCGTGTAAGACCTTGATAAAAAGATAGAAGATTGCTGGGGTGCCTGGGTGGCTCAGTTAGTTAAGCATCTAACTGGATTTTGGATCAGGTCATGATCTCATGTTCATGGGATCGAGCCCCACATTGGGCTCTGCACTGACAGCATGAAGCCTGCTTGGAATTCTCTTTCTCTGTCCCTCCCCCACTCATTCTCTCTCCCTCTCTCTCTCTCTCTCTCCCTCCCCCCCACCCCCCTCTGTCTCTCTCAAAATAAATAAAACAAAACTTAAAAAATGATAAGACATTGCTACCTTCAGTGGACTTACAGGACAGGAATAACTTGTACAGAGCAGACAATGAGATTCAGATGAGTGTGCGTGAGTGTTTCATTCCAGAGACTATTTCCAGCTGAGGAGACCGTGTTCTGTGGGGAAAAGGAGAATTGGCTGGAGCCTTAAGGAAGAAGTAGTATTTGGACACTCAGAGCTGGAGGGGTTTGACAGACTAACCGAGAAGGAGGGACTGATGGATGCTGACGGTCTTCCACATGGTTGAACGTCTAGTGTCAGGGACGGAGGACGAGCTGTGAAGACGGGGGCTCCTTGTTCACTGGCCGTGGAGCTGGACTTGATTCTGCAGGGGACAGGAGACCATTACATCTTTCTGAGTGCAGGGAGATCAGAGGCGTGCCTCGGGGAGACTGGTTGGCCTGGGTTCGGGGGAGCGCCTGGGAGCTCTCACGGTAGCCCCGGGAAGGCTTTGCAGGTGGGTTGTCGGAAGTTCGGTGTGATAGACCCAGAGAGTTTTCTCACTAATGGGTCCCAGTTGGTCTCACCTGCTGAAACAGTATGGCACTAAATGAAAGGATCTTGCAAGGCCCTAGTTGGCCTGTGTGCTGGGTATCTTTCCCCTTCAGGTGGCTATACCAGTGGCTATGACAGAGACCCTGTCTTCAAACCCTCTGCACAGAGTAAAGCTTTAAAAACTATGATGGCACTCATGCTTCCTCAGGAGGCCCCCAAAGACCTGGCTGCGGCTGGACTTCCAGGTTGCCCCCTGTGTAGACAGAATGGCCCCGGAGATGTCTACACCCTTATTCCTGGAACCTGTGACTACGATAAACTACACGGCAGAGGGGACTTTGCAGGTGTAGTTAAGGTTGTGGGCGCTCCTGGGTTATCCAGCTGGGCCCCATCTTTCTCCAGCTGGAGGCAGAGGAAGGAGGTCAGGGAGATGGAAGAGAAGGAGTCAGATGTGAAGGATGAGAAGGACGTGACAGGCCACGGTTGGTTTTGAAGATGGAGGCGCGGTTTGAAAAGGAATGTGGGGAACCTGCAGGGGCCACGAGAGGCCCCCGGTTAGGGTCAGCAAGGAAAGCAGGACCTCAGTCTTACGGCCCCAGGGAACTGAATTCTGCCAACGACCCGAGGAAGCCCGGGAGCAGCTTGTCCCCCAGAACCTCCAGATAAGGGCCCAGCCAGGCGACACCTGGATTTTGGCCCCGTGAAACCCACAGCGGAGAAACCGGCCGAGCCCTACAGAGCTGTGAGATACGAAGTCTGTGTTGTGTTAAGTTGTGCTAATTCATATCTGCAGCGGTGGAGAATGAACGTGTCCTATACCCCAGAGAACCCCAGGCCTTCTTTCTTCCCCTGGCTTCCCTGGGGAAGGGGCGCAGTCTCTGGAGTGAGATCAGGGGCCCAGGCCCAAGCAGAGTATTCTCCCAGGGCAAGTCACTTACCTCCTGAGAGCCCTGTTTAGCACCTGTCACTTGGGGTGTCATCTGCTCTGCCTCCCTGTGGGGTTCTGTGTAATCACAGGCGAGAAGCATTGAAATGGTAAGGCATTATCAGACTCTGCTCCCTTCCCTCCCCTTCCTCTCTGCTTGGGCTGTGTCCAGTCGCAGCTAGTCTGTGAGTAGTTTCCCTGGGTGAGACGCAGTGGCACCGTCTAAGGGCTCTGGCTGGTTCTTCACGTGGACCTCTTGTGGTCTTCATGACTGGTCCTTGGCTGTCAGGCCCAGAGATGCCCTTGCCTTAGAGGGGATGGTATGGGGATGACCTATCCAGCCGGAACCTGAGAGCTGGCTCTCCCAGCACGAGCCTCTGTCCTCCAACTCTGCTGCCACTAATCTAGTCCAGGCCGCCACCATTTCTCACCTGGACCAGGTCATTCTCTGCATAAGGCCTACCGCTCCCTGCCCTCCAACTCTCCTCTGCCCTTAGAAGACTCAGGGGCACCTGGGTGGCTCGGTCAGTTAAGCATCCAACTTCAGCCCAGGTCACGATCTCACGGTCCGTGAGGTCGAGCCCCGCGTCGGGCTCTGTGTGGACAGCTCGGAGCCTAGAGCCCGCTTTGGATTCTGCGTCTCCTTGTCTCTCTGCCCCTCCCCCACTTACGCTTGTTCTCATTCTCTCTCTTTCTCAAGAATAAATGAACATTAAAAGGAAGAAGAAGAACATCATCCGGACCCATATTAAGGTCCACAGACCCTGCACAGTGGGGCCCTGGCCTCTCCAGTATCCTCCAATGCTAGCTCCACATCACACGCCAACCACCCCCAAACTCTCCAACCCCTTTGCTGCTTCAGGCCCTTTGCACATGCCGATACCAGCTTCTAGAAAGCTCTTACTATGTCTTTCTCACAGCCCGTTCTTCACACTTCAGGTCTCTGCTTACCTGTCACCTCCTCAGAGAACCGTTCTCCAACTACCTGTATGCCCTGACTTAACTATTTGATTCCTCTATGAAACCTGTCCCAACTTATTACTACTTTGTCTAATTGCTTTTCTGTCTCCCTCACTTGAGTGGAGGCTCAAGAGGGCAGGGGTCTATTTTACCTCATCGTCTGCTGATCCCTAGTACCTAGCACAGGGCCTGGATCAGTGGGCGCTCAGCAAACGTATCTCGGTGCACAGCCTCTGAAAGAACGCAAGGCTGGGTCATCCCGCGGAGGTTGGACATCCTATCAGAGTTTCTTCACTGACACGTGGAGCAAAGCTGTGTCACTTTGGAAAACGCGCTTTCTGACCTCTCTGGGGACTCCGGTCAGGCAGGAGAACATGGCGTGTGCTGTAGGGAGATTCACCTAACAACCATAGTACGTTCGTGCACGTGTGGATGTCCTTCCCAAGAAACAAGATGGAGGAAATACACCCAGTAAAAGAAGAGGCATCGCCTGTGTTGCGAATAACTCACTTTGTCACCTTTCAAGTGAAAAGTGAGCTGCTTTACTCCCACGTTAATTTTTAATTCTGCTGAAGCCGTAGACTTTGGGCCTCCATTGTACTGGAAATCGTCACCATCTGTCCCCCCACCCCTCACCCTAGACCCCTCAGCGCCTGTGTGTGTGGAAACAGAGCCCATGCCTGTGAGAACTCACTGTTTGTTCAGCCTGGACGTGAGGTAATACTTTCCCAGGTGAGGTGCCCAGCCGCGTCGAAATGCCAGCTCTGGGGTTTATTTTCGTTATCATGTATGAAGTCTCTGCAGAACGGTGGAAAGCTGGGTGGTTCGGAGGGTGGAAGAGAGAGGGCATGTCACCGCAGACATCGGAGCCAGACAGGTGTCAGGGACCATCCAATCTCGGGGGGCAGATTAGGCACCTGGATTCAGGGGAGCAGTTTGGCCCAGCGGAGGAGGAGAGGGGGGGGCGGTTAAAGGAAGAAGTTTCCACCCCATCCCTCTTCCAACCAGATCAGCCCCACTTTTGCAAGCATCAGCTGCTTGGCACAGCTTCTGGGCAATCTTTTCAGGAAGGGCACTGTAGTGAAACACGTGTGAAAGCCATCTACTTCAAGTGTGTGTGAGGCAGACAGGTAGTTCAGCCCCCACCGACCGCGGAAGCCTGGCTACCTCCCTGTGTCTCTGGCTTCTCCTCCAGGGTCAACCCCGAAAGCAGAGGAGAGGGGACTCCCGTCTCTCAAAGGCTGGGTTGTCCCCAGGAGTGACCTGTTCCATCTGCAAAATTTCTTCCTTGGCACTTCCTCTTTGCAACTCATGGAAGGAGCCTCTCCTGACCCTCCCAAACTCTTTGTAGGGGAAAACAGTGGGTTTTTTTTTCCCCAAATCTTCAGGCCTGTCGGGTTTTCTTTCTTCCATTCTGCCTAACGTAAAGCCTCGCCCGCAAGCCTGCGGAGTGTATATAAACGAACGAGGGCGCGTTCCAGTGGACGGTCTCTGGCCAAGGAGGAAACGTCCACCCCTCCCTTGTTCTCTCCTACGGTGTTTGAGGAAGTCAGAGGCCAGGCATTTGCTCAGAGCCCCACCTGGGGCCCCACCGAGGTGAGGCTCTCGTGAGCGCGTGGGGATCGGTCTTACTAGCAGCCTGTCTAGTTTGAGGGTATCTTTCGCACCCCCCGCTGCCTGCCTGCGTCTGGCTCCGCAGCTTTGAGAAATAACGGCTAGCATAGCCTTCCTTTGCTCTGACGGCACGAGCACCTTTATTGCCGGCTCTGTTTTCTGCCTCTGGTGACTGATTAGTAGGAACCGTTTTAAAAAATAATAAGTGAAGCCTAGAACACAAAAGATTCCTGGGTAAACATCAAGGGTGAGAGCATTTCTGGTCCTGGGAGGCAGAAGGTCCCTAGAAGCAAGTTTATGGCTGATACTAAAAGTCAGAGGTTGGGGCGCCTGGGTGGCTCAGTCGGTTGAGCGTCCAACTCTTGATTTCATCTTGAGTCGTACTCTCACGGTTCATGAGTTCGAGCCCCGAGTCGGGCTTGCTGCTGTCAACTCAGAGCCTGTTCGGATCCTCTGTCCCCTTGTTCTCCGTCCGCCCCCCCCCCCCCCCCAGGAAATAAATAAAAATTAAAAAAAAAAAACCCTGAATTTGGTCAAGGACAGCCTTTAGTGACTCATGTTAAAAAAAAAAAAAAAAAAAAAAGTCGGAGGTTGTAAGGGGATGTGAAATGTGGCCTGTAAAAGACCACCCAGCCCCAGGCAGTCCTGGAATCCAGGTGAGTCCAGATCCCATTTGCAGTCCCAGGTGGGCCAGCTCAGCTCTCCACTCCGTTGTTCACAGGGGTTGACCTGGATCGTGGAAAGGCTGTCTTGAGGCAGAGGGGACTGTTCTGCGAGGTGCGGGGCCATGGAGCAAACCAAAGGATGCCCTCAGACAGAACTCAGCCACCTCCAGGTTTTGCGTAAAGCAAAACTCGCTCTGTGTCTGTGTCTGCGTTTCGAGGAAAACCAATAGAGTATTTGTCGTCCCGCGATTTTAAAATCTAAAAGGACAGTCAGTACAGACCCTGAGCTAGAAGGAGTTCCTCCACTTTAATTTTATGACGTCTTTGTCGTTCACTTGGTCCTTTGGACGTGCTATCTTTTTAGAAAGCAACTCTGTCTGTGTGACCTGATTGTAAATACCAGGCAGTGAGACATCTCCCTTCTTCATCCGGGCACAGGGCTGAACGGAGAAATCTCTGGGACTACCCAGAGCCCTTACAGTGTGTCACATTAAAGACAGTGCTGGATTCTGGAAAAAGAGCCCGCTGAAACGGGATCGGGAAGAGAAACCTTTTGCACCCCCGGTTTTTTAACACGGTACCAGGTGCCGCGGGTTGCAGACATGATTTACATGTGACCAGGGCCTCCGGGAGCTTCTGTAAAACTGTGGGAGGAAGAGAAGTTCCGAAATGTTCCTCCTATCATCCAGGCAGAGACCCTTTGCAAAGCCACGTTGCCCATCAGGAAATGCCTCGCTCACATTAGCTTAAAAATGGTCTTCTTGTTTGGTCCCCTTGGGGTGGGATCTCACAAGCATGTATTCCCACCCAGTCCAGTTGTCCCAATTTTCTCAGGCCTCAGCATGGATGTGGTTGCCACAGCAACCCTGTAAACAGTATGTATCTGTGTCAATGATTATATTTATATATCTTAAAGCAAATATCACCCAAGTCCAAGAAATTGACTCTCCTGTGAACACGACAGCTGGAACAGGCGAAGAATCCTGCTTCCTAATACATCAGAAGGGAAGATTTTTTTCCAGTGCAGATTTGAGTAGGAGAAATGGGCACCCCAAGGCTGGAGCATCTAGACCAATGTCCTGTCTGAAGTCGGCCTTGGCCAGGACAGCCATTGAGCTGCCAGCCCCGAGTCACACATCCAGGGCTGCCTTGGCCTCGGTGGCCACGGCATTGGGAAGAAAGCACTACCAGCTCCAGCCTCTGTACTCTGGCTCAGAGAGAAATGTAACTTCAGCCGGGTTCATTGTATTTTTTTTTTTTTTTCTGGCCCGAAGGGAATGAGGAAACCAATAGCCAAATAAATATTCTAGAATAGGAGGCCACGAACTATAGCCTGCAGGCCAACTCTGGTCTGCTGCCTGCTTTTATAAATAAAGTTTTATTGAGACACGGCCACGCCTGTTTCTTTACATACTGCATATGGCTGCTTTCATGCCACTAGGTGCGACAGAGACCAGGTGGCTCACAAGGCCAAAAGTAGTTACTAGATGGCCTTTACAGAAAAAGTCTGCCAACCCTGTTCGAAACGAAGCAGAGTAAGGATTTGGGGAGAAGCTGGATAAAGGATTTGAAAAAGAAAACTGTTCTCCCGAGAGACCAGGGTGAGGAAGGAGCCAACAAGGAAATCTAGTCCTTGGGGCTGAAGAGGCCACTGGATGTCTAGTCTACAAGTCACCAGAGTCTGAGGCAGGAAACAGCTTTCTCCTGAGAGAAAGGATTTGCCTCCTTTAACCCGAGAGAAATGAGAGACGATGGCTCCTCAGATCTGATTGTATTTTCCAGAAAGGTTCTTCCAGGTAGAGACATTGGCCCAGCTTTGCCAACCAGTAGGTGGAGGCTGGAGGGAGGCGGGAGAGACTGCATCCAAGCCGGCGGGGGATTTGTCCGATTCGAACAGCAAGCTTGTGTTTGCCCGGAAGACTAGGGAGATGGGGGGGAAAGCGGGCAGAGGAATTTCTTCGGAGGCCCTGGTTGGCGCTGGGGTCGTTCCTGAGAGGGAAATTGGGAGTTTGGCCCATTGGCTTCACAGGGAACCTGTACGCTTTGTACTTAGTAAAGGAGAAGTAGTTTTTACTTGCTTCTGGAAACTCAGTGTTGCCAGTTGGCATTCTGAGGCTTCAGTCTGCCCCTGTTCTGTCCCGGGACATGCTTTTCAGTTCCTCAGGAAACAAAATGGTCGTTTGCCCAGAGAGACAAATCCAGGTCCAGAGTTGAATCTGAGATTCCACTTCAGCCTCCCTGCTGCGTGAGGCAGGTGTTTCCTCCCTCGGTCTTTACTGCTCTACCTCTAAGACAAGTGCATCCCCAGCTTGGGAGGGTCTTTGCCTAAAGCCTTGGCTTATTTTCCTTTTATGACTGTGGAAATTGAGTCCTGGCTAGTGTCTAAGCTGGTACTTTATCTTCTCAGTATAGGTTGTCCTTAATTTTAGCGGGTGAGTGTAAGCGATTGCATAACGTGTGTGTATACGTGTATGTGTGTATGTATGTATACATACCCCTGCGTGTGTATGCATATCTATCTATTTATGGAAGACTCAGTTCTTGTCTTTATTGGATGGAAATTTAGCAGCACTGGAAGACTCCAGCCAGTTTCAGTGACAGGAAATAGAGAGCAGAAGGTGTAATAGCATTGACCCAGATCGGGGCATCCACCTTTAGGCTCCCCATTTCAGGGGTCACCCCATCTCTCAGAGCACCATGTGGTCCTCCGTGTGGCACGAAGCAACTTCAATCTGCCAGGCTCTAGGGACTGGCACAGAGGTGAACAAGACCAATAGAGTCCCCGTCTTCATGGAGCATAATTTTAGCAGGGGAGATAAACAGGAAACATGTAGTGATCCAATCAACGAGTTATGACTGAGATGACCAGTAGCGGGAGAAAGTGCCCAGCATTGCCAGAGCTGGCGGCGGGAGCCTGAGCTCCTGGGGAAGGGGCTCAGAGACGTGGTATTGACTTGCTCCTGGCGGGATGGGAGGACACACGGCGGGTGAACCAGGTGGAGGAACTGGGGACCCCGTGACACTGGACGGACTCGTGCAGAGGAGGAGCCTGTCAGCAGGGGCAGAGCTGGCCTGAAGCTTATTCAATTGGGAGGCAAGTCCTCTTGAAGAAAAATGTGAAGTTATGAAAGAAAACGTTAGGTAAAAGGCCTCTGTCCGGGCTTGACAGCGAGAGACCCTGAGGCTTCGGTTTCGTTAGCTTGATGGTAAAGCCACGTTTGTTTGGTGCTTTTCCCTCATTCCTGCCCTTGGAGAGCCCGCTTCTCTCGCCTGAGACATCCACGTGGCCCACATCCTCTTCGTCCTGTTCTCTCCTTGCTTGAGATGGGAAACAAAGCGCTTCTGTTCAACAGTCTTCTATTGAAGTCTCCTGGAAGTCTGGCTCTCTCCCTGCCCCCAGTAGTGTCCAAAAGAACACGGGAATTTCCTTTTTTGCCCAAGCCTTCCGTGAGTTTCTCCCCCGCCACAATCAAGGCAGGGAATGTTGGCTGGGGCGCTTTATTCTTCTGGAAGTTTGACACAGGAGTATGAATTTCCATAGGGCAGAATTACTCTGTCTGGTAGGTCTAGACTTTCCGCTGGCCAGCAAGTTCACCGGAGTGCGCACTGGCGTTCCGAGAGCCGCCTGGACGTACCCTGTGGGAGGGGAGCAAATCACCGGGAACCGTTTTCTGTGGTGGGGAAAAACCCAGACACGAGCAGTGACAGAGGAGAGGTTTAACAGTGAACGATTTACAACTAAAAAATGACAACAGGCTCTTCTCTCCAAAATCCAACAGTGATCAAAGCCGCTTAACAATAGTGAGCAGCGTCTGTCAGTCCGGAACACAGGGAACCTGCTGTCCGTAGATGAGACACGTACCAGAGCTGGAGAGCAGTCTGAGGGAGACATCGGCAAGCCTGCTTGTGGGCCGTAGGGGAAAGCCGTAACTCCTCCTGAAGTGCCGCTCCCGATTCCCCTGCCAACCCCCACGGGTAGGCCCGGCCCCGAACACAGCGCAGGCCCTCTGGACACACCGAGCGTTAGGCCCCAGCACTGGGTGGGGCTTTGGCCGTGGAGGCCCACTGTGGGTTAGAGGCTGCCTCCCCACCCCCGAGACACGGGAAAGGGTCCCTTCCGCCCCGGTGTGCTGCCCTCAGCCTAATGGCATCATTGCCTTTGACTTTTCTCTTTGAAACTAAGATGATAAAAGCCCATCGCTCAGGCGGAAGCCACGTCAAGTAGAGATTTTCTGCCTCCCCACTCCCCAAGACAGCGGACAGAAGACAATGACCCCGCTGTCGTCGAAGAATTCTTTACACGACCGGACTCTTACAAACTCACATCTGAGAGCATTTAAAGATCTTCTCACAGGTGGAAAGGACACCTGCCATGTACCCGTGTTGAGGCAACCACCCGAAGAAGCATCTCAGCACACTGAGAAGTGAATCAGATAAGGAACGCGCTCCCCAGTCAAGGCCACCGCCGACTGGGCTTTCTCGGAGCCTGGCTTCGTGGGCAGGGAGGGCGTGGGTGCCGGTTCCCCGGGAAGAGTTCCCGCCCATCTAGCAGGACGTGGTTGGCTGGTGTGTACTCCTTTGCCGTTAAATCCTGTCCTTCCTGTTCTATCTCCCCCCAGACCGTCTTTGAAAGGAACTGCCGTTCAGAGGACTGTGCCACAGACCTGCAGCTTCGGGGTCAGCTGTTGCTCTCCAGGTAACTTGGGGCTCCTCCCACGACCTCGCTCTGAGAGCTTCCAGAGCGTCTTGCCTCCAGGCCCAAAGCCGGAATGTGCCCATTTCCCCACCAAAGAGGGTCACTAGAGTTGGTGGGTGACAAGGGCGTCTTACAGCTTAAAAGAGTGTATGTTCTGCGAGCATTTTCACAATAGCTGTCATACGGATGGGATGATTCGCTTTTTGTTTTCTTTACAATTCCACATACCTCCCAATGTAGCCCATGTTTCTCATTCCTGGATCTGTGTGACGTGGGGGGAAGGGAGGAGCTATTTTTTTATTTTTTTATTTTTATTAAAAAAAAATTTTTTTTAACGTTGATTTATTTTTGAGACAGAGAGAGACAGAGCATGAACGGGGGAGGGGCAGAGAGAGACAGAGGGAGACACAGAATCGGAAACAGGCTCCAGGCTCTGAGCGGTCAGCACAAAGCCCGAAGCGGGGCTTGAACTCATGAACCGCGAGATCACGACCTGAGCCGAAGTCGGACGCTTAACCGACTGAGCCACCCAGGCGCCCCAAGGAGGAGCTATTTTTTGTTGACTCGTTGTGTTAGGTTGAACCAGAAGAAACTGCCAGTATTTAATTGGGACAGTTCCTGTAATTCAACTTACTGTTACATAAAGATTCTTTAAAAAAAAATAAACCCCCCCTGCCCCCCACTCCCGCCACCCGGCACTTAACAGTGGCATTTGCTTTAACAACAGGTAAAGGTTCTATGGAGGAAGGGGGTGAAGGAGAGGGGCAGGCTTTCCTGACTCAAGTAAACAGTCCGTATTGTTTCAGGCTTTCTTCCCACCATATGTGGGTCCCCAGGCAAGGGTAGACCACACAGAGGCCTTCTGTTTCCTCTTTGCCAACCTTTTATTTTAGATTTCTTGTACAACAAAGGTGCTGGTCCTGAGTCATCTGGCCACATTTCAGAGAATGGTGTCTTTTTGGGACAGTTTCTTCTGAAAGATTGTTTTAGCCTGGGGGCCAGAAAGTCTCTCCAGGTGTCTGTTACCATTTCTCACAAAGAGTCATCACTTGTGATAGTTATTCTCTAAAATGTCATACTATATCCCTTGTTTTTTTGTTTTTTGGGTTTGGTTTTGTTTTAATTTTCTTTAATGTTTATTCAGTTTTGAGAGAGAAAGAGCGAGAGAGAAAGAGAGAGAGACAGCACAAGCAGGAGAGGGGCAGAGAGAGGAGACAGAGAATCTGAAGCAGGCTCCAGGCTCTGAGCTGTCAGCACAGAGCCCAAGGTGGGGCCCAAATCCACGAACCATGAGATCATGACCTGAGCCAATGTCAGATGCTCAACCGACCAAGCCACCCAGGCGTCCCTGGGTTTTGTTTTTGTTTTTGACAGAGAAAGAAAGAGTGAGGGAGGGACAGAGAGAGAAAGGGAGAGAGAGAATCCCAAGCAGATTCCATACCCAGTGTGCAGCCCAACGTGGGGCTTGATCTCACCAGGCTGAGATCATGACCTGAGCCAAAATCAGAAGTCGCTTAACTAACTGAGCCACCCAGGTGCCTCTGTCCCGTATTTGTAACCATGAAAGTTACGTTTGGGTGAAATGTAAGAAACATCCCCTCTTGAACCTCAGTCCAACAGTGCCTCGTCTATCAGTGACGGCAATGGAATGCTTACTTATGTTGATAAATAATCTATTAGTCATCAAAGGAAAGTAACAGTAAGATTCTTTTGTTTGCATTTATTGGGCAGAAGATGATGTAACACCCTCCCCTCCCCCAACAATACTCCCCTAAACCACTTAAATGTTAATTCACATTACTTTTACTTAGGATAAGAATAGTGCATTAAAATGGCATGTGTTTTGCCAAGCTTAGAAGATTACTTCAAATGAATGAAATGGATATTGGAATTTTTTAACATTAAGAAGAATTTTCTGGAAAGAGGAACCAGTTCTACAGCAAGTTCATAAATTATCAGGCCATTACTCTTAGTTTTAAATAGGTCTTCCAAAAAGTGTTTTAGGGAAAAAGTATCATGAAACAAAAATCTATGAATTTGTTTTGTCTTGAGGCAGACTGTAAATGTTGGAAATTTGTTTTGGATCAGAAAACCCTGAGCGGTGGGAAAATGTCACTTGCTCCAAGGTTAAATATTAGGTTACAGAAGTCCTGATGTTCTCGCTGCCCATTAATGGATATGGGCAAGTCTATCTCTGTTCAATTATACTTTTCATGTATTAAGATAAAAACCCAAAGCTCAGGGTCAATAAGACACCTTGTGCTTAAAACTGCCTCCACTGCCCCTCCCTGGCCCCTCAGGGGTGTTGATCAGAATGAGTTCTGCTCTGTGAGCCCATTAATTGATCATTTGAGAATGACGGGTATGATGGCCAGGACCCAGCCCCCCTGTGTATCAGCTAGCTACAGCCACAGAAGAATGCTGCGTAACCAAGTGTCTCCAAACTCAAGGGCTTAAAACAGCAATCATTTATTCTCATGGATCTTCAGGTCGGTGGAGGGTCAGATTCAGCTGGATCTTGACTGACTCGCCCGTGCATGTGGGGGTGAACAGAGGGCAGGTTGATCTCTGCTAGGCTCGGGTGATCCACTTTAGATCCACTCCGTGTGTCTTTCATTGTCCTGCTGGAGCCAGTCGGCCACCCTGGGCATATTCTTCTCGTGGCAAGGTGACACTTCAGAGGGCAAGCAGAAACATGCAGTAACCCTAAGGCCTAGGCTCAGACCTGGTGTACTCTCACTTTAGCCTTATTCTGTTGGTCACAACAAGTCATGTGGTCAACCCCAAAGTCAGGGGAAAGGAACATATTCTGTGCCCCTTTAGTGAGAGGAACTGCAAAGTCACACGGCAAAGGGCATAAGTATAGGGAGGGGTAAATTGGGACCCATGAGACAATCTGCTGTACCACCACATAAAGAAGAAGGCAGCTCTCCTGGGTGGCTCGGTCGGTTAAGCGTCCGACTTCAGCTTGAGTCGTGATCTTGCGGCTTGTGGCTTTGAGCCCCGCATCAGGGTCTGTGCTGACAGCTCAGGGCCTGGAGCCTGCTTCAGATTCTGAGTCTCTTTCTTATAATTCTGTCATCCTCAACTCAGACGTGTGACCTAGACTGGGTGGGGAGATTTTCTGAATCTCAGAAGCAGTGTCCTTGGATGAAAGGTCTAAGCCTCTCCTTAGGATGAGTTATTTCCCGGGAGGCCCCCTGGTCTCTCAAAATAGCCTTTTGTCTGGATCCCCCATTAAACCTTCATTGTATCTTGGGCCCATAGCTGTCCCCAAAAGAGTCATCAGAGAAACATTAATTGGTAATTGGATAGGGAAAGATACAAAACCAAATGGTAGTTCCAATTACATTGCATTTCCCTGGACCTCCATGTAGAGCCAGGCACAAAGTGAGAGAAGGCACAGTCCATAAACTGCTGGTGGAAGCCAAGGTCTGAATTGGGTTGACAAAGGCTTAGTTGCCAGAATCAGAAACCAGCTGCTCTGGTTATCATTTCTGCCCCAGGTGGGTTGCACACCCCTTCATTGTTCAATTCAAGAACTGGGCTCCAAGCTGCAGAAATGAACAGTGTGTGTGCCCTGCTCTCCTGACTTGCACAGTGTGGGTTGGAGAGGACAGCTGGGTGATGGTGGCACCACCTGGTCAGTGCTCGAAGAGAGGCAGATGGGTCATTGTAGGACCAGAGAACAGCTTCCAAGGGGAGGAACGAAGGGAGTGAGGAGGAAGATGTGGGCATCCTGGGCAGAGGGAAAATGTGAGCAGAGGCATGGCAGTGTGGAAGGCTGATTCCCATGAGATCTGCAGGTGTCTGGAGTGAAGGAGGGGGTCGGGAGAACACAGTGAGAGATGAGGCAAGACTGAGAGAGACTGACATGGGATGGGTCATTTTGTCCTCTCTTGACTCAGCAAAAGCTTGGGTTTTGAGTCAGCCATCCATCTCAGTTCTTAGTCCCTGGCACAGACCATGGTGTCTCCCCAACTATTTCAAAAGGGCAACTTGGACATGATTTTTGCATTTCATAGCGTCTCTAGAGCCTGGCTCTCGTGTTCGCTGTGACCCACTGTACTGAGAAGTTGAAGCCAAGTGGTAACCGAGAAAGATCCTTCCAATGACTGGGCGGAGGGTGCAGACAAGGTGTTGTGGCTGGAAGCAGCCAAGTACCCACCAGACTGAGGAGGCTTTGTCTGGAGAGGATGGAGGGAAAGACATCTGGGAATGATTGGGTCCCCCAGAGTGGCCGGGGATCAAGCCAGGAAATGCTATCTGTGACGGGGACTCATGATGTTTTTATTTTTCTCTCCGGAGAGCATGAATCCTGGCAGGCCTGTTGTCTCTTAAAGCAGTCAAACTCTTTAATTAGAGTTCACAGTCTTTAATGGTCTTGAGCCCATTTCCAAAACATGCCGTTTCCAAAATGTCCTGGAATAGGGATGAAGCTGTTTAGATTGTTTCTATTAAACAGAACTGAAAACTCCGTTTGTAAAATGATGCAACTGTTTTGTTTTGTCTGTCTGAATACTTACAGTACCTAAGACTATATCACGTGTGATTAAGATAAAGAAAAAGAAATATAGACTATGGCAGTTGATCTATCTGTCTATCTAGATGCATCCCATAGGAGACCAGTGGAACATTTCAGTGCCTTCTGGCTCGCCAACTGGAATAGTGAAAGAACTCTTAAGGGAACTGAAGAGACACAGTAAAATATTTACGAAGTTAGAAGAACCATCTAGTGGCCACATTTAATGGTCCAATGTTTGTAGCCTTAGCAATGCTATTACCACAGTGGGGGTGGGGGGGGGGGGTCAGGAGCATTTCCCAGAATCCTTGGCGGGGAGACCACTGCATCCATGAAAAATCAGGCTTCAAGAGGAGGATCGCTGCAGGCTGCCTGCAGAGAGCTGTTTAGAACTTGAAAAAAATTATTCTTCTCAAAAGTAGCAAAGTGGCCAGAATCATCCATGGCAGGGCAGGTAGTAGAAGTAAAGTCTTGTTTGATAAAGGGGAAGAGACCCCTGTTTCTGGAACACCTGCCGTGCACCAGATCCTCTAGAGAGTATTTGGTATACATTAAGCACACCGTAGTGTCTTACCAGCTGTGCAGCCTTGAGCAAGTTGCTTAACGTCTCTGCACCTGTGCCCTCATCTATGAAATGGGAGAAATAATAGCAATGCCTTAGCAAGTGATTTTAAGTGTTTAATGACTTAAAACATATTTAAGTACTTCCAGAAGTGCGTGGCATATAATAAGCACTGAGTAAATGAGAGTTAGAATTATTGTTTCATTTAGTCTTCTCCATGACACTGAGAAGCAAATAAATACTATTACACTCTTTTTTAGTGGGGAGGATACAGATGCTCAGGAGAGCTAGGTTACTGGCTCAAGTCATTGAGGCTGGGAATGTCTACTGTTTGCTGTTGGGGTCTGATACCACTGGCTCTGGACCAGAAGTACCATGGCTGGGGACCTTGGGGAGAGAGTCATCCTCTGTGGGAGAAGTTCCATTCAGAAAGGAGGTGGAGGGGTTAAAGAAGCCATTTTCAAGATGGCTTCCATCTGTTCCCCGCTCATGCTTCCTCATGTGCTGTTGGACATGTGGAGCTCCGTTCAACAGCTCTTCTCCCTGGAGAGGTCCACTGCCTGTCCTGCTGGGTCAGTGGTGGTCTCTGCATTGAGTCACCCATCCTTAATCCACATAGGTTGGATTTTCCTCTCCTTGGCAGGCCTCGGATTTGACCATGAGCTCGTGGCTGTCACGTGAGCGGTTTCCTCAGTCATTATCATCATAACATCATCATCGTTGTTGTTGTTGTTGTTATTTTATGAAAGAAGATGCTTGGAGGCCGGTCAGAAACACGGAAAACGTGTGCCCTTTGCCAGAATGTCAACCATGTGATTTACTGTTTCTTTTCTCTTTGCCGTCTGTCCCAGATCTGGGGGAGGTGGGGGGATGCAAAAGAAGTTTGTTAATTGGGAGCAGCTGGCTTTTGCAATGGCTGTTTCTGGAGTCTCTGGGAACAGGGATGGTTTTTTTTTTTCAAGGGTGTATTCTTGAAAGAAAAATGAAATGCTCCAATGAAGAGGAGTTTCTGAATGAGTCAAAGGACTGCTCATCTTTACTGCCCTCTCTCAGAATGAGTTTGCTTTTGCTCTGATGCGGGTTCCCTAATGGAGGGCAGCAGGCGTGTCTCCCACATTTCAGGAACACAGCAAGGCTGAATGGACATGTGGGTGGTCCTTCGGTGGGAGTTACCTAAGCAGAGGGTAGGATTTAGGCCCCTGGGAAGGTAATCAGCAGAGTCAGGCAAGCAAAGAGACATTCGCACACTGGAAGGGAGACTGAAAGGTGCAGTATCGATCCAGGGTAGATAGCTTCTACTCACCTGACAGGAGGTGACACAGTGCTAGTATATTCATTCATGTGACAAATAATAATAGAGCACTCGCTGTGGATATGCCGGGCTTGGTGGAAACAAATAGGGAAGATTCACCGTATCACAGTGCAACACCAATGTACCAGTTACTTACTGCTGTGTAACAAACAGTGCCAAAACTTCATGCCTTGGAACAACTGCCATTTATTTATCTCCTGATTCTGTGGGTCGGCTCTTTAGGCTGGGCTCAGCCGTTTGGGCCTGGGGGTCTCCTGGGCTCCCTCATGGATCTGCAGCCAAGGTTAGATTGGCTAGTTGCCTCTGCTTGCAGTTGGCTTATTGTTGACTGGGGTTCCGCCATTGGCCTCCACAAGGTTTCTCATCCTCTAGCAGGCTAGCCCAGGCTTATTCTTACTGCGTGGCGGGGTCTGAAATCTAGAACAGCGACGCACAAAGACTCGTGAGGTCTAGTTTTGTGGCCACGTTCTGTAGGCCAAAGCGAAGCCAAAGGGCCAACGGGATTTGAGGGATGGGGACATAAACTTGACTTCCTGATGGGAGGGGCTGCAATGTCACATGACAAAGGATATGAATAGAGGCCATCAGTCAGTTCGTCATACCCGGCTACCACTGTGGATAGTAGCTTCATCCTGCAAGGACATGCGGAGGAAAGGTGGAGAACGCTCACCCCACAGTCATTGCAGCAGAGGAGTGAAGGGACTGGGGTGTTTGACTCACAGTCATTGGTTGAGGGCTGCTCTCGGGTTGGGAGGGTAGGGACAGTTAATTCCCCGGCACTCCCAACCTGTGGCAGGCAGCAGCCTTGTCCGGCTCTAGAAAAAGACCCTTGGATACAAAGATGCAAACACTGGCAGCTGGAAGGCAGCAAGGGCATTTGGAACAGTCTGAGGGGGGCGGTAGGTGCGTGGCTTATGTCTGCTACACCCACTTTCTCAAAGAATCTCAGTTAATGAGTTTATTCTGGAATTTCTAGCAGGATGTGTTATACCACCTTTGACCCCCCAGGCTCCTTCCCTTCAACTTCCCGAGAATGCTTTCTTTCCATGTTTTGCCAAATGCCCAACATTTCTCCATTACTATGGTAACTTTCTTTCCTATTGCGTTTGTCTGTATTCTATTCCTTTGTCTCTTCTCTTGCAAACAGAAGCAAGTATTGCCCATATGTTGAAGAGCATTTGGTTTTAGAGCAAACCCAAGAGCCAGGCACAAGGATAGGAGCTTTGTTCCCATTTTCCTGAGGACAACAGGAAAGACAGGTAAGGGTGTGTCCATGGCACATCCGAGTGGCAGAGGATAAGACCTCTGGCCCCTCCATCATCCTGGGAGGGACCTGAGTGGAACTGGACTAAGTGTTTCTTTGGAGCCCTGACTCCAGCCCAGTCTGGGGATGAGCACAGAGGATCACCCTGTGGCTCTGAGATGCCCTCCCCATTAAAGTGACTCAGGCAGGGCAGAAACAAGCCCAGCTCACAGGTCCTTCGTGGTTGGTGGCTTTCATGGACGTACTTGGAACCATAGGGTTTCGGGTGTAGAACAGGAAGCCGGTAGGAATTTGAGTCACTTACCTGACTCAAAAAAGAAAGTTAAATGGCAGTGGCAGCCTCGCTTTCACGCCCACTGTGTTGCAAACGCTAACCAAATGGAAATGACTTGAGGAACTTCCTTCCTATCTCAGGGAGGACCTGATTTGTAGTTTCCTAAACGGCCTGCCGGCCTCAGCGTGAGGTTGCGGACAGTGGGTCACTGATTCTTTGAGAAGGTGAACTCAGGGTCACCGCCTGAGGAACTGACCGTGTTCCCTTGTTAGGCAGATTGAAAACATGGAGGGGAGGTCACTTCGTGTTCAGCACCACCTACCCCCCTCCCCCCCCCCCCCCCCCCCCCCGCCCAAGAGCAGCAGAAATCTATCCCAACAAACACTAGATTTCAGGGACAGCCCTCCCCCAGCTGAGCACACATGGGGATTTTCCATCTGGATGCTGAGAGGTTGGGGAATCCAGAAAGGAGCTTACGGATCCTGCTGAAGGCAGGCTTGTGGGTGACCATGGCAACCACAGACGCTGCTGGGAAAGGGCTTGCACATAGCCCACCTCCCTCCTGAGCGACCTGGGGAGGCTGGGTCTACGTCACAGGTGTACCTAATAAAATTTTATTTGGTAGCATTTTCCTTGGCTTTCAAATACAGCCAGCCGTCGGAGGTTTTATGTGGAAGCATCTTTCCCACAGGGTCCAAGTGATATGGCTGTTACTTTCCTTCTCCGTGGACATTTAAGCCACGAAAAGGAGCAGCGAAGAGAAGGTGGCAGCTAGATCCTTTGCTTCTCAAGCCGAGAGCAGACAGGGAGCCACCTGCTATTTCTGTGCTAGGACTTTTGCAGTGTGTCCTGCGACTGGGTCTGTGGTCTCTTGCCACAGGTAAATGTCCCCCCCCCGCCCCCCGCACATACTTTTCTTGTTGCCTTGGTACACACACCCTTGGTAGCATCTTTCCCCAGTTTGTTCTGAGCCATCTGATGTGGCCCCTGGCAAATCAGAAATTGGCCTTGCTGCTCTCCACAGAGGAAGAACCACAGACAACTGCAGCTGAGGAGGGACCATCCTTTTGCTTTGTCCCCTGCGGCTACTGGCTCCTCCCCCAGAGCCAAAGGTGACAAGCTTGGGCGTCGCATGTCCTGCCCGGAAGTCGTGGATCCTTGCGATTGCCCTGCGAAGGGAGATGCTGTGTCAAGGACTTCTGGACTCCGTGATCCTGCTCCTCTGACTCCATGCTGGGTGATCTTGACCCAAACGTGATGAGGCTGGCTGGCTGCTGTTGGGGCCACCCCCGGGTCCCTTTTACTGTGCAGCTGCCATAAGTGCTGGCTGCTAAGAGCTCCCAGCTGCCCCGCCTCTGGTCTGGAGAATGGCCCTTTCTCACAGCAGTCGCCCTGCCTGGGAGGTTATACCCACCCCGGGGCAGCTCTCAGCCAGTGATGGGCTCATTTGGGGTAAAAACAGCCAGCCTCCCCATCGCAAGTGCAGCTAATTCCCTGCTGTACCTTGTGCCCCATGTGAACCAGGCCAAGGCTAGTAGACCCTGCCCAAGACCATAGTCCTGCTCAGCTCCTTCCCCGTCTGCCCTCCTTCCATGGCCCCTTGGCCCTCAGGGCATCCCTTGATAGAACCGCCTGAATCCCCGGGAGAGACTGCTTCCAGAGAAACCCACCTGACAGGCTGTAGCACTCAGACCTCAGGTTTTATTTGTCCATTCTTAGATCTCTTTCTTTAAGACTGTGAGTTTCAGGAGGAAACTAACTCTAATGTATTTGTCAGGTATCAGTGGGGGGAAATAGTTGCCAATGGACTTTTCACCTGCCCTCTCAGAATTGGAGAGGCTTTAGGGATTTTTAAAAACCAGGCCTGTGGAGTGACGTGTAGGAGGTCACTTCAGGGGGTGAGTGGGATTCTGTGTCTTTAGGATTACTTCTGGTTGCTTTGTCCCTGGGACTTGTTTATTTTTTTTATTTTTATTTTTATTTATTTTTATTTATTTATTTTTCAACGTTTATTTATTTTTTGGGACAGAGAGAGACAGAGCATGAATGGGGGAGGGGCAGAGAGAGAGGGAGACACAGAATCAGAAACAGGCTCCAGGCTCTGAGCCATCAGCCCAGAGCCCGACGCGGGGCTCGAACTCACGGACCGCGAGATCGTGACCTGGCTGAAGTCGGACGCTTAACCGACTGCGCCACCCAGGCGCCCCTGTTTTTTTTTTTTTTAAAGAGGGTTATGCAGGGGCGCCTGGGTGGCTCAGTCAGTTGATCGTCCGACTTCGGCTCAGGTCATGATCTCGCAGTGTGTGAGTTCAAAGCCCCGCATCGGGCTCTGTGCTGATGGCTCAGAGCCTGGAGCCTGCTTTAAATTCTGTATCTCTCTCTCTCTCTCTGCCTCTCCTCCACTCACACTCTGTGTGTGTCTCTCAAAAGTAAATAAACATTTAAAACATAATTTTTAAAGAAGGAGGACTGTGCAGACACAAGGGATAACAGGAGAGGGGTACCCCTGTGAGAAATGGCTTTCACTGCAAAATGTCCTGAGTGGTAGAAACGGAAAGCAGTTAGAGTCCTCAGTACATGAGGGAACACATGATACTCAGATGGAATAAATCAGCCTTCCTCGCCGGGAGCACTGGGCTCTTTTCTAGAATGTTTCCTGTGATAATGAAATTTGAACAAGACGTGAATGGCATTACTTCTGGCAACAGTTGTGTTTCTTCAAGAAGAAAACTGAAAGACAATTTTTAAAGCGTTTCCTTTTGTCCCCGCCCAGTGTGGAAAAACACAAACAATTTAAGCTTCTAAGCCGGGGAGAAGGTTCTCACTTGTGGACCTCCCCGCCAGCCTCCCCAGGTTCATTGTTAGTCCAGGGACAGTGGAATTGAGGTGAAAGAAATCCACAGCAGTTGCAAATATTTTATTGTCCGTCCTTCAAAAATGTCGTTCTTGTCTCTCCTCACTCCCCCATCATTGTGGCCTCTCCTTCCCATCATTAAACCAGCCTCCCCGCCCTCACCTGCCCACAGGACAGAGGCTCTAGCCTGGGTTCACATCCCCTTAGTGACCTGTGCATAGAGTCCGTGGGGTCTGTGAACTTGAAGAGGAAAACAATCAGATCTTTATTTTCACTAGCTCCAAGCTGAAATGCAGCATTTTATTCGATTATGAACATAGACCCCAAAGCATAGGAATACTAGCAGGACCTGTGACTGTCACACATAGAAATCACTGATGTTTTCCTATCAACTTACAATGTCGAAGATATTTCAAAATATCACTTACCGTCACCCCTGCTTCAAAGTTACGGTGGTTACTAGACCCACCGCCAAATCTTATTACTTAATGTTGTTAAAACAAAACAAAACAAAACACATATTGCTAAACCACACATCTTAAAATATAATTATCATATTTTTGTATGATTGGTTTCTTTGTAATCTGATTTTTCATTTTATGCATTTTTAAAACATTACTTTGATAAGGGGACCATTCATTTCAGTAGACCACCAAGAGCATCTGGTGCCATAAAAACCCCTGTTCAGCAGTTTTTCCTGATTACAGGAAAAGATACATACTAGAGAAGCAAATATTTTTGCCTTGCCCACTGGAGTAGAGAGATTTTTAGTGTAATACCCACAACGGGGACTTCATCAGAAAGCTATTGTCGTAAACATCCATTCCTTGTTCTTGGGTTATTAAAGGCACAGGTAACGTCCCGTCAGACCTTTGATGAGCTCAAGGAAACTAGTGCCTCAGGCCCACAGCAGAGAAACTGAGCTTGGGGTGAACGTGGCAGCTACGTTGTGGACAGAGGGGCACATTCGTGGTTGTTGGACGTGCTGAATCTGCTATGTGTATTCTTGTTTCTAGCTTCAGGGAGATGCAGAGGACCCAGGTGGGCAGAGCTGTTTTCTCCTTGTTCCTATGGCTGCTCACCTCACAGGAAGAACGGTTCCGAATCCAGGGAGGCTTGTAATGTCAACACGTTTTATTGTCTGTGACCATTTATGTCTCCCATTTGCTTCTTGGGCTCGAAGCAAGGAGAAATTACAGCCACGACAGACTTACTTGTCAAGGGACCACAGTGGCCCTGCTGACTTGGGTTCTCTTGAGTTGTCTGGCCTGCCAGCTTCCGTGAAATATGCATTAGCTTCTTACATTCTGAGTATGTGGCGGTCAGGTTGAAGAAATGGCGTATGTGAGGTAGAGGGTGGCACCGTGCCATTGCCCGGTCGGGTCCCACTTCGCTGCCCGCCATCCTGTCTTATGACATCAGACCTCTGAGCAGCCTGCAGATTTGGGGAATTCCTTTGCGCCCTCCCCCCACCCACCCGAGTATTCTTTGTCCTTAATCCAGTTGTTACAGTGAGTGGACCTGATTTGTTCCAGATGTCCTAAGATTTAGTGATTCCAGAAACTACTAAAGTAAAGGCTGATGAGGATTTGAATTCCTCTGTGAGCTGAGAACTAGCAGTTCTTTTCACAGTTAGACAGATGGGGCCGGGGGAGGGCGGACCCTCTGGCTTCTCATGTTTGCCTTCTTGGAGCAAGAACGACCATTAAAGCAAACGCTGATTCTACCGCTACCTGAGTTCTTAAATGAGCCAGATCTGGGGCCACATTGATGCCAGCAAAGTCAGTGAGGATATAGGCATGCTATTTTTTTTGTTTTAAATACTGCGTATTTATGTTCATTATCTGAATGCTGCTAGGGAAACCACTATTTTGGTTCACATCACGTTAGTATATGCTTTTTTCTCACTTCATGAGCATAAAACTGGCCCGGGTGGGTACATTTGAGGGAGACAGAGGTGTTTCTGGCTTCATATAAGTGGTTTTCAAACCAGAAACTCAGTCCCACGAATCATTTTGGTGACCCCCTGTGAACTTTAATTGACGTGCCTTCCCGAGGTGCCTCATGATCTCTCTCTGGAGCTAATAACCATATGGATCTGTTTTGCATGATTAGAAGGGATTTATAAAGCCTGGTGAGATGTGAGGCACGTCTCAAACTATATGGCGTGATAACCCATTTTTGGAGAAGTTTAAAACCTACATCCAACCATCCAGTGCATTCTGGTTAAGGATAGCATTATCGGGTTGAGGCAGCACTTGAGAGTATAAACAATATGACTGTTAAAGCTACTTAAAGTTACGGATTTAAAACAAAAGGAGAAATGAAGGTAGACGGTTGCCGTTTATATATTTTTGAAGTGTGTAAGGAAGCAGACACGTGTCCAGACAGGCCCTGGTAGGGGTCTGGGACAAGCCGTGTGAGCACATCAGCCAAGGGAGTCAGCTGAAGCCTGTGGTGTGTGTCCAGGGGGACCAAAGGCAGGACAGCTGGAGGAGGGGCTGAGTGGTGGCAGGGGTAGGGCACGGACATCTGAGCAGCAGGCTGCTCCCAGATGTGGCGCTGAGTTTTAAAGCAAAATGCGTCATAGGCTGTGAAATGAGAGGGTCTTGAGCAAGCCGGCATGAGGAGCATCAAACGGGTTGGAGCAGGTGGTTCAGGTACGAGGCTGTAAACCACAGGAGGTGGCTGGAGGCCTGGGTTTCTGTGGGGCCAGCTCTGGGGTCACCACAGGATAAGACTAATAATCAGGCAGAGGTAACAACTCCTAGCATTCTAGAGTATATGAAAATGTAATGCAAGGTTAGATTTGATTTATTAGCCATATTTAGAATTGTGCCTCTTGGATACAATATACTTTTTGGATAGTTCTTGGTGATTTTTTGTTTTTTTATTTTTTTGCAAAAAATATTTTTACCCAGAGAAGCAGCTTTTTTTTTTTTTTTTTGGTGCTCTTGGTTAGGTAAAATAAATTCCTGAATATTTGCCTTCATAGCTAGAACCTTATAAATCCGGAAACTGTAGTGATTTTTCACAGCAGTGAAAATTGGTATTTGAATTCTAAATAACTTATCAATGAGATCTACAGGAAAACTAAGTAATAGGCAGTCACTGACTAAAGTAAGCCAGCAAGACAAAATGATTTCCTATCCCTGTAGGAAAGAGGAATTTCAGAGCTGATGCTGGAACATGGCATGAGGATTGAGTCCTTTGTAGTCCCTTGCTGTACTTCCGGATTTCCTTATCCGGAGTGCTGTCACATGAGAATGACCATCTCGGGGAAAGAATGGCTTCTCCAACTTACTACAGGCTGAGAGAGAGGGATCAAGAGTCTGAAAACATGGAGTCTAACACTCAGCGTGAACAGAATCTGATGAGGGCATTTATCCTGGCATCTTACCTGTAAAGGCTGGGCTTAGCAGCTTTCTTCTTTGGAGCCATAGAAATGTTGGGGTGTTGCGAATGCTGTTTGGTCAGATGGCTAATTTTCTATATAGAGGAGTTGCCCGTATCACAGAGGAGAGGCCTCAGGTCTGGCTCTTTGAATGCAAACGCTTGTGTTAACGAATTCAGGGGGGCTTTGGAATCACCCTCAGAAGCAGCAGTAGGCTTGGCTGTGACAGGTCTCAGCCCCTAAAGGTGAACAGAGGCTGAGGCATGAACACCGTAATGACATTCTGGGGCAAAATGCCGTGACCACCAGTATTGGGCCTTGGCAGAATCAGCGTCTGGCTCCCCAGGCTGGGAAGCTGAGGGGGGTCCCTTACAGAGCACACGCCTGCAGAAATGGGCTCAGAAACTTACGTTTGTTGTCGTCTAGACCTTCTCGGATTGATCGCGGGTCATTCTTTCCAAAGTGATTGCACTAGGTTAGCTCCGGAATATATACCCCTCAGATTTAGCAAGGGTGGTGTCCTTTTGTCTTACTTTAATGTGCACTGGTTTAGGGCAGGGGCAGTATTCAGAACAGTTAACAACCTTTAGAGAATCAGCGTGTTTACCCTTAAGAGCAGTTGCCAGTCACGGATGACTACTACGGTGCCCTTGCTCTAACCCACCGGCGGCCAGCCCGGGGAACGGGTGTGTTCATTCACCCATACCACATTGGGCAGGACTGAGGCCTGAGTGGGCTGGAGCCACAGTGGAGACTCAGGCACCTGAGATGGACCCTCGTAACAGTTGCTCCAGAAGGGAAGTGAGCAGGAGGTATTGGAAGGGGTGGGCTGGGGTTTCTCCAGGCCTTGTGTCCCTTCCAGACTTGCAGGGCAGAGAGGATCAACTGAGCCGATCTGCCAGCGACAGATCGCTGGGTCACGCTTCCACCCCTAAAGCTGGAGAAGACCCGCCCAGCAGGCCCTGCGTAACAGCTCTTGCAACCGCGTGTTGGCCTGCTCTGCCCGCCAGATAGCAGGCCGAGGCGCTGGGGACGGACCGTCCCCCCCCAGCAGCAGCCTCTGACCAGTGGCTGACCAGAGTCACATGCAAATACCTCCCTCCCCTCGCAGTTGGGATCTTCTGAGGCGCACATTCTGTAAGTCCCCGGAAGCCCCGGCAAGATGAAGCTGCCGGTGCCCACAGAGGTGACGGACTTGATGTCACGCCCATTTTTGGTTGCCTGTCCCTGCACGTCTCAGTCCATCTTGTCCCTACCGGTGTTTTCGGGGACCACCTCAGGAATAAGTGACTCGTTCTCAGACTTGCGTCAGGGTCTGCTTCTGACAGAGTCAGGCTAAGACATTCCTGATTGCTGAGGTCCACGTGCTGGCTTCCTTTTCTCCCACCAAGTGACGCGTAACCAGGAAGCTTACCTGCACAGTGGACAACGGTGGGCAGCCCACAAAATTAGTCTGTGGGGTAAAAAAAGCACACGTGGTGGAACGCTTTTTCTTTTTTGACATTTCATAATATTTATTAACAGCATTTTATAAGCAAGTGAATTTTAGGAGCTAAATATCATCAATTTTATTTTTTTCAGAATTTTATTTTTACCCGTGTACTTTATTTTCCCCAAACCTCTACTTGACAAGTAACATGAACAAATATGTACCACCGAAGATAAATCATAAACCAACCATACGGTTGAAAGTAAAATACATAGAATGTACTGAAAGTCTGGAACAGTCCTGACCAGTAGAGACAGAATGCAGGCCACCTATGCAATGTAGAATTTGCTGGCAGCCACACTGAAAAATTCAAGTGAAACAAATGCATGGAAAAAAATGTTATTTAACATATTTAAAAAATCATTTAAGCTTGTCATTAATATGAAAATGACCGGTGAGGTTCTTTACATCCTTTTCTTTATTTTATTGTGCTAAGTCTTAGAAATCTGATGTGAGTTTTACACCTGATTCAGAGCTGCTGCATTTCAAGTGCTCAGAAGCCACATGTGACCAGTGGCTACCACGGGGGGACAGCACAGGTTTGGAACACGTACTTCGGAGTTGTCACACCCAGTAGGCAAGGGGGCTGAGGTCATTGCACACCGGCCGCCATCAGTCATTGGTCGAGAGCTGCTATGGGCCTTTAGGGACTCTATTCTTTGGCACTCTGCCAGCCTGCAGAGGAAAGTCGTCCAGCAAAAGATGGGGAGGCTGGCAGATGGAATTGCAGTCTGTGCAGGCCACAGTGGTGAGACCCCAGGGACAAGGGGAGAACCACCCATAGCCAATAGGCTACAATACTTTCACCTCGGTGCCTTATTATTTGTTAATTAATTACTTACGGCACTACCTGACACTGGTGACTCAAGATTACATGATTAGGTTCACTGGCCTAGAAGATCAACCCCGAACTGTGACATTCGAGATTCAGGGGACTCTGGATGCCTCGTCTATATCCTACGTGCTTCTCACTTACCTTACTGTTAAGGATGCCCTTTTCTTGCTCCTTTCCATATTATTTCAGAGTCACGTCCATCCTTTTATCTGTTATTTATTTCCTTCTGTGTCTGAAATCTACTTCCTGTTTCCACCCATGTGCTCCTCATCCTTTAAGACGTGGCTCAATTCCTACCTCTCTCAGGAATGTCTTATGGTAACTACAGTCCTACAGTGATTCCTTTACTTGGAATTTTTTTTTTTTTTTTTGCACCTTATTCTGCACCTGTATCTTTGGCATGACTCATCTTCTCAGCTTTGTGGTATATGTCCTTCACGTCGTAATCAATTTGTCTGGTACTTTTGCACATATCCCTTCTAGGAAGACTTCAGATGAGCAAAAAAACCCACACCAGCGGCTTTATGGTGTTTTCACGTTTGTGATGTTAAGCACTTACAGTTGAAAACCTCTTGATAGTTGTCAACAAAGTGCCAAGGAGGAGGTTGCCCACAGGAGCTGCTAAAGGCATCCACAATCATTTCCAATTTCAAGGACGCTGTCTAGAGGAAACTAAGCACCTCGGAGAGCTTTTGTAAAGAGATGATACCTCCCGAGAGTCTAAATATTCTAGATGCCAACAAGGCAGACACAATTTCATTGCTCATCTTATCATAGCCAAAGAAGCTTCATGTGAATCTTAGTCTGTTTAATCACATTTTACTCTACTTTAGGAGCACTGAGAACACAGGGAGGAACACCAGACCTCCCACGGGAGTTGGGAGGGCTGCCTGGCTTCGCCGCTGTCTGCTGAGTGGCCGCAGGGACGCGGTTCACTCTCTGGCCTCTCTGCAAAATGATGACTCAAGCGAGTCCCCATCCAGCTGTCAAATTCCATTTCTGATTTTATGATGTCTACCCATTTGTAAGAATAGGAAGCATTGTCTGTGATTATAAGTTGCAGTGGCTATAATTTATATCCGTGCTTTTATGACACATTGTTGAGGATATCTGTGATTTGTTGGATGCTGAATCCTTACTCAGGAATGCTGCCCCCAGTTTTGACATTTCTCCTATGGGAGAATATGATCTGCTTCACAATGCCCTTCTTAATATGATTTCCATGAGTGGAAAACTAAGGATTCCGTGTGTGTGTGTGTGCGCGCGCGTGTGTGTGTGTCTGTATAATCAAGCTTAGCAACAGTTTTGTTGGAAGAGCTGTCTTGCCATTGCTGTAGGACTCATGGTTCGTTTGCCTCCTCAGTAATACTTTGCCAAATACCCCCACCCTCCCCTCCCCTCCCCTCACTGACCTGAAGAATCCCTTCTTTGTACTCTCATCGCATAGGGGACCTCCTAGGAAGGTTTTTGGGTCAGCACTTCACACGTGTTGATGTTAACTCATGTCTTATGTGTTTGTCCCCTCTATTAGACTGAGAACTCCTTGGGGTCTGGGACCTGTACCCTGATGCCTATGTTGAGAATATAGTCTTAAAAAAAATTGTGGGTGGATGGATGGATGGATGGACGGACGGATGGATGGATGGATGGTTAGAAGAAAGGGAGGGAGGGAAGTGGATGAAAGAGTGAAGGCAGGAATTAAAAATGGATGGACTTGGCTGTCCTGTACTATTATCCTGGTTGTCATTATTAAGTATAGCTGTGGGTGGCAAGTACATGATCAGTAAGGATAATGATGTAACAGGTTTTTAAAACTTAAGTGCCGTTGACTAGAATGCACTTGATTAACTCCCACATTAACATCCTTTACTCAGGCTAGATTGAAGCTAGCAGTAAAAGAAAATGAAAGTGCTACATTTTATGTAAGACATTTTATGGAAGGTAGATTATAACCACAAATATTTAAATAAGGTCACAGCTTTTATCTTTAAGACTTAAGGAAAATCTAAAATGATCCAGTGGATAATTAATAATTAAACACCCTTAAGCTACTTTGGTTTCTTCCCTTAGCACCTTCTCAAAAAATTACTTGCATAAAATTGTTTGCTTGATGGTAGAGGGAAAAGCATTTACCTCAGTGGCCTTAGTCATTCAGTATATGATGACTGATATGGAAATGTATTGCATTTACCCAATAAGGAATTCGGAATGGGATGCACTCTTATTTTTTTTTGAAGTAGGCTCCATGCCCAACATGGGACTCAAACTCAAGATCCTGAGATTAAGCGTCGTGTGGCACTCACTCTTACCGTATGGTGACGAGTGAGGTCAGAGAAGAGGTTCCACAGTGACTCTTGGGCACCACACAGCTACCGAGATGGCAGCAGTAACATCAAATCAATGCTAAACTTAAATATAAGCCCAAGGTGCTGCAAGATGTATTAGAGCAGTTACATATGTTATTTTTTATAAGAGATGAGCAGTATATTTCCATTGGGCTGTATATGTGCTGTAAGATAAGCTTTATAGAAACTGTACGATTTGTGTCATATGTTGACTATTATTAGTAACACTTTCCACATAAGAATACACCAGTGATTGGTGTACAAAGTGATATGACTCATGTAAAAGACTGCAGAAGCAAATTAGAATTCATGGGAAAATTTCTCAGGGAATAAGATTTCCTGAAAATAAGAAGGGTGGTTCTTTAATAACTAAGCACCCATGGGATGTTTGGCAAAAACCCCTGTGCTCGATTGTCTTACTCCTTCAGTCCTGTCAAAGGGATTGGTCTTCATGGAGTTCTGTTCCTTGTTAGACGCCATCAAAAGCCATTTCTTGCCAAAGCCCTTCCCGACTGAGATGGAGTTTATGTAAGAGCTGTGGCTCAGACAACCTTCATGTCAAAGGAAACTGGGCATTAGTGCTAGCTCAGCCACTGCATGGCTCTGTGACCTTGACCGAAGTGGGTTCCCCTTTGGGGTAGGGGGGCTCATCTTCAACTGTAAAATACAAAGATTGAGCTGTTGAGCTCTTGTGGGAACGTTGGGCATTTCCATTCATTCATCAATTCCATAAGGTTCACTGGACACCTGCTATGTGCCAGGCACAAGTCTTGAGTCTCGAGGACTTCACTGATGACCAAAACCAGACCAGGGTCCTTGCCTTCTGGGGCTTAGATTTTAATTGGGAAGAGAGATTTCTTAATCAAATAGCCACACAAATAAATGTGTCATCCCAACCTTGGTAAGTGCTGTGAAGGACTGACAGAGCGCATGGGCTGGAGGGGTTTATAATAGGGAGATTTATTCTCCCCCAGGAGAGAGATCAGAAGGGGCTTGCAGTGGAGGGGGGGCGGGCTTTGAAGGCCTAGGAGGTGCTGTGTTCAAAGCCCAGCACAGCTCCTCGGCCAGCCTCTATCTCTGCTTCTCGATTTCCTCACTTCTAAAAATGGGACTAACGTCAGGACCCGCTCGCTCGCAGCGTTGTAAGGTTTCAGAAAGTTGACATGTTTCAAAGCACCCAACACCAGGCAAATTACATTTCATTTCTAAGAATAGTTTTGGAAGCAGAGACGTACTATTTTATACATAGGTTTTCAGCTGTGGAGAAAGAGCAAAACCAGCTTTCAGGCTCCCCTTTTTAAAGAAGTCTGAGTTCACATTCCACCCTGGAAGGCGCCTGGCTTCCCTTCATCATGGAGCCATGTTAGAATCACTTGACTGGAAGCCCAGGGACGACCTCGCTCGCCTGATTAAGTGACAGAGGCCCAGGCTCCGGGGGCTGGAGAAGGTGAGACATCCCAGGCCTGATCTCTTGCCATTGACACGTGAGGAAAGGAGGCTGATCACAAACAACAAAATGGGAACGAGGAGGCAGCTCCCTGCCCCCACGGTCCTGTGCTCTTCTATATTGTTTCTCTGTGTTCCATTTGGAAACTGGCTACTTTCTGAGGCGACTGGGCTACCTGTGAGTGCGTGTGCAATTCCTTCTTGAGAGAAAGCAAGCTTATCAGTCCCTCATAACTCCTCAAGGCCTGAGGATTACTTCTGTAATCTCACAAAAGCAAACAGGAGGACAGAAATAACCCATCAATCGTTAAAAATTAAAATGGCCAACAATAATAAATCATTGCCGCAATAGCGTCGGGTCAGGGTCTTAATTTATTGGAGGCCACTCAAGAATTTGAAGCTTTTTTTCTGAGTTAATTTTCCACATCTTGTTTGGATCCTTAAAGCTCGTGCTTCCAAAAGCAAGGCCATCAGATCTCTCGGTGCACATGTTAATTCTTGCTGATGCAGGAAAGTGAGGCCTTGTCCTCATGGCTGGGTAATGAGGATTGCTCTCCACGAAAGTCTGTACTTCAAAGTATTATAGCCTACTGAGATTTTGGATCTTTCTCTTCTCCTTCATGCTATATTCACCATATTAATGCTTACAAACAACAATAAACATGTGCTGGTTATGCAGAAAAGGAATTTATTGGAAGGCTATGGGCCAGTTCGGAGCATAGGCAGGAAGCCTGCAGAACCAATGGGGACAGGAAACAGGGGAGATAAGGCTTAGCTCAGGATGTCACCTCAACATCTCAGGAGCCACCTCAGATGATCTCAGAGGGCCCTGGTGGCTGTCTTTGAGAACCCCTCAAAATTCCTGGCCCTGGCTGGGAGCATCTGCGCATACTGAGGCCACATGACTGCATACAGTCAGGTGCCCACACTTCAGCTATCAAGAGGGGGAGAATGGGAGGGACTGCCCCTTTTCTTCTGATGTGCCCTTCCCATCTATCTTGAGATTCCTCCCAAACAGGAAGGTGTCATTTAATTATTATTATTTTATATTGTATTTTGTATTATTAAGTCATACATTCATATTATTATTTATTATTGTTATTATTATTTTTCTGAGCAGCCCAAAATACCAACTGTCCATTACATGAACCCGCATGAGCTTAATCACGTCATCCCTTAAGTGGTTGGCCAGAGATTGGCTACCGGGGTGAATTTACTTTGTCCACAGTGCGTGTCACATGATAGTCCGCCACCTCATATGTATCTTTGTCCCCATTGTCCTCGTCCCCTTGTCATCCCACTGACAGCCCACTCGCTCCCCCACTTGCCAGGGCTGCCATTTCCCTCCTCCTCTTCGCCCCTCAAACATTCCCTCCTCCTCCTCTCCCTTCCCAGTCTTTGACTCTACTTCTGTTTCCCTGCAAAATGAACGTAATCACAAAGGAGCCTCCACTTTGTTTCTAACACCCATCTACTAACGCATCTGTGCCATGGGCTCATTTCTCACCTGGTCCCATCTGGTCCCAGCCCCTCCATTTGTTCACCAGGCCATCCAGCAACTGTCCCCTCTGTGGTGCGTCCCTTCCCTTTATCGTGCAAATGTGCGACCATAGTTTCAATCTTGAAAAAGATGACGATTCCCTTGCGCCCACTCCCCACCCCCAGCCCTCATCCCATTGCTCTGCTCCCCATTACAGGAAACCAACTCCAAATGGCTGAGTATTCTCACTGTTTCCATCTGTTCGGCTATTCCGACACTTAAACCAATTCCAGGCTTCCATCCCTATCACTCCACTCAAGCAGCTCTTACTGAGATCACCAGTGAGCTTCAGGTGGCTAACTCCAGTGGCCAATCCTACTTCTTCATGTTATTTTGGCCTATTTGCCAACATTTGACAAACAGGCGAAACATGTCTTCTGTGGCCACAGAGAGACCATCTCTCTTGCTTTTCCTCCTACCTCCCTTGTCATGCTTTTTCTTCACCTTGGTGGCTCCTCCCCATCTGCAGTTCCCACGTGTGAGACCTCTTCTCTGTCTACACTCATTCCCCAGTGATCGTATCCAGTCCATCCCAAATGTGTATCCCCGGCCTAGACCCTCCTTCTAGACGTATGCATCCAGCTGTCCAACACCTCTTCTTAAAGATCCAACGGTCATTTTGGGTTTTTTCTGCCGAACCTTCTACACTATGGCCTTTCCCATGTCAATGAATGACAATTCTTCCCTTCCACGTGTTGAACCTAAAATCCTTGCAGCCATCCTCGACGCCTCTCTTTCCCTAATACCCCTCATCCAATCAATCTGGAGCATAGTCTGTTGGCCATAACCATGGAAACACATCCAGGACACGACCTCTTCTCACAACCTCAGCTTCTACCACTGTGGTCTGAGCTGCCGCCTGGTTTATTGCGAGAGCTTCCTAACCGGCTCCCTGCTCACCCCTGACCACATACTCCACGGACCGTTCACATCACAGCCAGTGTGAGCCTTCAAATGTGGAAGTCGGGTCACACCACTCCTCTGCTATGAGCCCTGCAGGAGCTTCCTCTCAGAGTCAAACCAAGGTCCTTGTGAAGGTCCCACAGTGCCCCATATGCTCTGCCTGCCCCCACTCCCTTCATCTCTCTGAGCCTGTTTCCTTCCCCACACCCCTTTGCTCACTCCTCTTAGCCACTCTGGCCTCCTTGGCATGTCTTGAACGTGCCAGGCCCGACTTTCCCTTGCTAGTTCCCAGATGTCTATGTATCTTGCTCCTTTTATGCCTTCAGGTTTCTACTCAGAGGTCACCTCACCAGTGAGCCTTCCCCAACTACCCTATTTGAAATCACAACCCACTCTCCCTTCCAATCTGACGTTCTCCACCCTTCATACTCTGTGAATTTTCTCCACGTTCTGACCATGCTGTACGTTTGCTGCATTGTGTATGTTTTCTGTTTCCCTAAAGCCACACAAAGGCAAGACCTCTGTCCACTGTTCTTTCTTCTAGCACATACAGTAGTAGTGATTGGCATTTAGGTGCTCAAAAATACTTGAATGAATACATGACCGAATTCCATGTCCAGGGTATTAAATGTCTTATGATTTTCTGAGTTTGATGTGAGCCCCAGAAAAGCCTAGCAAGTTAGGCTGTTAGATGAGGAAACCGAGGTCCATGGGAGCTAACTGCTTACCCACGAATGCATGGCCAGTGAATGAGTTTCCTGGGACTTGTACTTCTGACCCCAGTGGAGTTTCTGCCCCCAACCCTCAGCTACCCTCTGATGCCTCATATGATGTTATGAAAGCTTCAGGGCATTCATTGCTGTTTATTGCTCATTGCAGTGTGGATGAGAAAACCCCATACCTAGCTTTGGGAGCTGTGAAGAATATCTCCCTAAACATCTCCATCTCAAACCTTGGGGACGACGCCTACGATGCCAACGTGTCCTTCAATGTTTCCCGCGAGCTCTTCTTTATCAACATGTGGCAGAAGGTAAGGAAGGCACCCCCGAAAGGGAGCCTTTGTTCCGTCTGGTGCGTTCTCTGACTTTCATCACAGCTTGGAACGTGCAGTGGTTCTGCAAAGCCTGTTTCATTATGTGGGGCATTATTTGGAACTCTGGGGATTTTTCCTCCTCCTGGACTTAGAAGGTGCGTTGGTGCGGCCAAAGAAGAAACCGTAGATACCTACAGGGTGCTGGAGCGATATCCATATCTAACACTGCCCCCCATCCATTTTGTCTCGTGGAACCCTCCCCCTCCTGTTTTGTCTCACCACTTCCCCAAACACTGGCATGTTCTAGAGAATTCCAGTTGTACATCGGTAGTTGCAAGGAACGAGATAAGAAATGAGGACAAATTGCTGCCTGTTATCACCACTGGTGCACTTGACTGTTTCCATGAAAGGGTCACGTATGTCAGCCTAAGCTTTGGCATGTTTATTTACGATATATTTGAGTGAATTGAGGAAATTAAATTACTTTCATGAAATGAGTAAAGTTTTCAGCATGAGCTAATGTACTGGAATGAATTGAAGTTTAAGTAGAGTGACTCAGAAAGGAAAAAGCAGTTGGTATTCTCTCCTGTCCTGTAATCCAACTCAGTGAACCACCTATGGGAAGAAAGAAGAACAAGTCACCAGGAGGCAACAGGAATGAGTGGGCTCAGACAGACCTCTCCCTTCCCGGTGGTTGCTCTAACTCTTGACAGCAGTTTTGAAGGCAAATCTTGTCACTTTTCAACGTGTTTACAACATGGAACGGCAGTACCTTGACATCTGTGTTAAACAGAACCAAAATCACTTTCTGAGGAACAGTCGTGCCCTGCCCACAGAGGAGCACTGAGCGTGCCTTCAAGCCCATGGGAAAACGTCTGTTCAGACACAGATCCTGGCAAGCTCACCAGTTTTGACAGGATTATACCAACCTTGCCCAGCTTAGGGGGCACCTGAAGGCTATAGAGAGATCCGTAGTGATGGGGCTCCAAGAACTTTACAAGAGGTTATCACAAATCTCTGCTGCTTCATAGCTTTTAGGAACACCAGGGTTGGGAAGGTCACAAAAGCGATCAAGAAGGACTATGAGAAGGGCACACTTCCCATTCTCTGTGAGCTAGAATTGTCCTGGGGTAAGCCCAGTCAAGAGAGAACCAAGTATCTCTAGGGTTCTAGTATCTCTGGCTCCATACAGAATGTCTTTTATAGGATTTCCTGTGCTGTGCCATTGTCTTGTAGGGGGTGGATTTGGGGAAGGGGCAGACTCAAGGACAGATCTGTAAAACTCCTCTCTGGGTAACTGAAAGGATGTGGTTGGTGACGTGGGTCATTATGTTGCAGGTTCCTCTCACTTAGGACCCACCGGAGAAATTTCTTTCCGGCCTCAGAATTAGGAAGAGCTGTGTCTCCCCAAGTACCTTGGCTTATTTTTGCCTAGAGACACAGTCATCCTTGTGACAAAGCTTTGTTCTGTCTGTTGTCTGCTACAAAGTTGAGAGCTGGC
This sequence comes from Prionailurus bengalensis, assembly GCF_016509475.1. Classification (NCBI taxonomy): domain Eukaryota; kingdom Metazoa; phylum Chordata; class Mammalia; order Carnivora; family Felidae; genus Prionailurus; species Prionailurus bengalensis. The sequence continues at coordinate 154,109,287 of NC_057350.1, read as the reverse complement.
CCCGCTCTTTCGGTATATAGGATTTGGTAGTATTATTTCATAAACTGTATAACTGCCTATATCTCACTTTACTTCCTTCATCATAGGTTTCTTTTTAGCATGGAGGCTACATAATATTCTGTCATAAAGTATTCTATGGGATTACCCTTAAATTCCTGTTATGTAGATATTTCATTCTAGTTTTATTCTCTTTAATGCTGTGATGAGGGGCGCCTAGGTGGCTCAGTCTGTTAAGCCTCTGGCTCTTGATTTCGGCTCAGGTCACGATCTCACAGTTTGTGAGATTGAGCCTCATGTCAGGCTCTGTGCTGAGCATGGACCCTGCTTGGGATTCCCTCTCTCCCTCTCCCTGTCTCCCTCTCTCTCTGCCCCAACCCTGCTCGTGTGCGTGCCTGTGTGCTTTCTCTCTTAAAATAAATATTTTTTAAAAAAATTGAAAAACAGGGGCACCTGGGTGGTGCAGTCGATTAAGCGTCCGACTTCAGCCAGGTCGCGATCTCGCGGTCCGTGAGTTCGAGCCCCGCGTCAGGCTCTGGGCTGATGGCTTGGAGCCTGGAGCCTGTTTCCGATTCTGTGTCTCCCTCTCTCTCTGCCCCTCCCCCGTTCATGCTCTGTCTCTCTCTGTCCCAAAAATAAATTTAAAAAAAAAACGTTGAAAAAAAAATTGAAAAAAAAAAATTGAAAAACAATACTGTGATGACTGTCTCTCACAGAGATTGCCCTGAACAAGTGATTTTATCTTTAGTCTTGTAACTATCTGGGGGATGGGCCACAGCAGTGATTAACCACCCACTATATACCAGGGGTTTCACACACATCTTCCCATTCCCTCCTTACTGCGTAGGATCTGCCATATTGGAGGAATGCTGCAGGAGAGAAGTGAGGGAAGCAGGATGAGGCAGGGAAAGGGCTGAGTAAGGGGATGCTGTTGTAAAATGTAGCCTTAGTCTGAATGATAGGGTGGAAAGACGTGGAGGAATGCCCAAGAGCATAAATCACTCAGCAGAATCGTCCCCTCTTGAAGTGGCAGGAGAGCACCATTCCCACCCTTGTATCATACTGACTACCTTGAGGAGTAGTAAGTAACCCCCCGGGCATTCTTGATGAGGGGCTCTAGTCAGGTGAGGACAGTGTACCTGGGAAGGCCACAGGTATGTCATTAGCTCCTATAGCCGATCATTTTTATCTCTTCTCCATCGAATCCCAACGAGCTTTGGCACAGGGAGCCCTGGTTTCAAATTGGCAGAGAGTTGACAAGGTTTCGGGGGCCCTTCTGGATGTGGGACGCATTAGCGTGAAAAGGTGGCAGGGTACAGAGACAGCACGTAGCTGCCGTGGGGGCAGGACTGTCTAGAAAAACAGGGAAGGTGACCCTCAATGTGATAGGAGAAGGTAAAGAAACAAAAATTCCTCTCCCATGACCACAACTGCACGTGGAAATGTAGATGGCATCACTCAGCCCAGAGCAAGATTCTAATAGCACCCAGATGGGTGGTACAAAGGATCCGAGAGAGCCCACCCACCCCACGTAGGCCTAACAGAACCAACATGGACCCTACAAAAAGGTTCTACCACATAAACTAAGACGAGTGTAACTCAGGACACAGAAGAAAAGCATACCCTTTAGAAAGATTATTAATAGAAAACAAAAGTAAATTTTACAGAGCACCCACTTTTGTTCTTGATGAAATTCAAGAAAAGTATGAGCATCACAAAAGATCAGAGAATAGAATGATAAACTGGGATGAAAAAGGAATGAACTGAGAGGCCAAAAAAATAAAGGTTGTAGATAGGATAAGGAAATATAATGAAACCAAGAAAGCAATGGCAGAATTAAAACGTGCTGTAATTAGGAAAGAGCAGAATTAGTAGTATGGAAATCTGATTCATTGCTGTACAGGACATATTTGAGATGGTCTCTGAGGATTCGGAGAAAAAAAAAAGTCAGTGAAGAAGGATGACGGTGAAAACTATACATGTAGAAGGTGGAGACTGGAGAATCAGCATAGATAAGTGGGTCCAGAATACTTGGAACAGAAGACATGAGTAGATACCAAAGAAGGATCTCCATTCTCTTGAGTGGTCTCTGCAAATACCAGGCAAAAATACACAGCTTCACGAGATTTTTAATTTTCAAAATGTGAAAGTGATGCTACTGATACCTAACAGAAAACAAAGAAACCAATGTTCCATAGACTTCTTTAACAGTATTAAAAAGTCAGAGTAGGTTCTTGTCAATTAAGAATTCTATACCCAGCCAAGTTGCACTCCCTCGTGAAGGCAAAATGAACACATCCCTGAATATGTGAGAATTCATAAAGTCTGTTAACTCTCCTAGTTTAGATTTCCCCAAAAGCAGACTCTGACACTATGACGTAGGTACAGGTGGTTTATTTGGGGAGTGATCTCAGGAGGCACGTCGTGGGAGCGGTGCGTTTAGATGGGGAAGGGATGAAAGCTAGGAAAGTGTGTGCTGATGAGCCATGGGGAACTTGGGCCGTGTCCTGCTGCAGACCTTCTCAGACAGTCTCTGTGGAACACGCTCTCAGAGTTACTCCCAGGGGTAAGGAAGCTGCTAGAGGATTTCTCCACCAACTTTTTTTTTTTTTTGAGAGAGAGAGAAAGAGAAAGAGAGTACACAAGGGGCACCTGGGTGACTGAGTCCATTAAGCCTCTGACTTTGACTCAAGTCATGATCTCACAGTTCCTGAGTTTGAGCCCTGCATCAGGCTCTGTGCTGACAGCGCAGAGCCTGGAGCCTGCTTTGGCTTCTGTGTCTTTCTGTCTCTCTCTCTCTCTCTGCCCCCCTTCAAAAAAATAAACTTAAAAAAAAAACATGCAAGCAGGGGAGAGGGACAGAGAGGGAAAGAAAGAGAAAGAGAGTGAGAGAATCTTAAGAAGGTTCCATGCTCTGTGCGGAGCCTGACATAAGGCTCCATCCCACAACCCCAGGATCATGACCTGAGCCAAAATCAATAGTGACTGAGCCACTCAGGTGCCCCAGATTTCTCCACCAACTCTCACCACTCATCCACAGAAAATCACTCCAAGGGCTTTACCACCCTGGAACTTCCAGCCTTCTCTGGCTATGAGCCACACTCCCTGGGGTGAGTGAACAATTCCAGCAGTGAGAAGTTGGAAGCCTCTGGCCCAGAGGGCACTGGCTTCAGGTGACCAACCCTTTGGTTAGTTCTAGGGAATGTGAGCAAGGCAGCATCTGCTTCAATAACTGTTGAAGCTTTAATAAGCACGAAACTATTCCTGAGAAATAGGATACTTACAGATAAAGCATTCAAGAATAGAGTCGTCAAATAAAGTGTTAGGGCCAAAGAAATGTAGAAGTAAGAAAAAACAAATTTTGCAAACGTTTAAAATAGGAAGCAAATGTTAAAAAAAAAAAAAGATTTATTGCCCCAGTAAAGACATAATTGAAACAATTAACTTAAAAACTAAGACTGTAATATCAGTTGTACCGTACAAATTTGGGAAGAAACATAATCTCATCACTGTTGCTGCTTCACATTCTTCAGAAGGGAGTTTGGACTCCTCAGCTGTTGGTGAGAGGCCATTCTGAGCCGCCGCTTCCTGCCTCCCCTCTTCCCCAGCCTCGGTGTTCGCCATGCCCCACATACGCACTTGAATCCAGTTATAATTCAGTCCCAAAGCTGCCTTTATCCTAGAATTCCCTCCGCCCCCATTTTCTTCAGTGAACTGCCCTGCCCTCAGATCTCCGCTCCGATGCCTCCCCTGGCTGCATGGGTGATGTGGGTGGGTGGGTGGCTCTCCCTCTGTCCAAAGCCACAAGGCGGCTCGGGGCATAGGCCTCCAAGGTCTCCGGTCTTCTCTGCCATCACCCAGTTGGTGATGTATTCGTTTCTGAGACTGGACACAACGTCTCCCCTAACACGGACTCTTCTGTCCTCTGCAACACAGAACTGCTTCCAAAGATTCACGCTGGTTCTTTCCTGTAAGGGAAGACTGGTTACAAAAATGTGGGATGCACACTGGATAACCATCTGCTGGCTTTTCTCTCGCCTCCATCAAGCTAACGTGAAAACACTCCGTAAAACGGGGCTTCGTGTGCCGGTGGCCACTCATCGGCTGGCACGTGCGGGTTGGCCGGGGCGCAGCCCACGGCGGTCGTGTGGTGGCCGTCTGTGAAGCCGTGTGCCGGGTCTCATAGGGATGGGGGAGGGGCACAGTGGAACAGGAGAGTAAAGAACAACGGAGACGATGCGCTTGGAGCACATCTGCACCGCACAGCCCCAGGGTCACGTTCAGGTTAGATTCTGCGTGAGCGGCACCCCCGGACCACCACCCCACAGGCTACGTGGATGGTGCCCCCCCTCCGGAGTTGTACAGCCATGTGGCTGTGGGGTCAAGGGAAAGTTGAGTTTTAATTTCTCGCCGCGATGCCGCTCGGCACACAGCGGCTCTTCTTGCCTCCGTGGAACAGGAACGCATTTGTTCAGACAGCAGTCGTTAGGTACCTGCTAAGTGCCAGGGGCCGTACCAACGGCTGGGGGACCCAAAGACGAGTAAGGGCCGGTCCCTGCTTGCGAAGAACTCCTGGCCTAGTGGGGTGCGAGGCATGTCAGCAAACAGCACCGGAGGCCAACTGCTGTCCAGAGCACTGGGACATGACATGGCTCTGAAGCACGCGATGACCTACACCAGCTAGTCTCGGGTTGCCTGAAGCTCCCAGATAAGTGCTGGGGAAAGAGGACGGGCCTCCTCTGAAGAGTTGACATCAGCTGGTGCTGCCGTCACAGAGCTGGGATGGATGAGTGAGTTTATTCGGTGAAGGGGAGAGCTGGCTGGAGCCCCGTGAGAGGGCAGAGGAAGAGAGACAGGAGCGATCCAGCAAGGTGGAAAAAGGCTTTCCCGTGTGGGTCTAAGGGCCAGCGACACTCCGAGTGGCAGCGTGGCCTCTGGACGTTTTAGGAATGCAGATGCCTGCTGTCCTATGCTGAAGTTGCTTGTCGGTTGGGTCTCTGGCACTCAGGAATGCTTCATGTGGCCAGACAGATAAGCTCAAAGAAGAGGCCGGATGCGTGGTCACGTATCTTCATGGCAGTCAGTGCCTGTTAGGGCCCGCATGGGAACAGACAGGGACATGGACAGTTGTAAGCTTTAAGATAGTGCAAGGGTACTCCCAGGTGACCTTTGGGTCCCAAGGGGGTGTGGTGGCTTGCCACAGAGTTACAGAAGAGGTCGTGCTTGGTGAGAAAGAACGAGGAGGGGGGTCCCTGACCTAGCACCCTCTGTAGCGTGAGTGCTCTCTTGGTTTGGATCTCCCGGACGCTGACCTTGAAGCAAGGAATTGAGGGCAGTTTGTTTGTTTGAGAGATGCAAGAAACACTGGGAGGGAAATGGAGCAGCGACAGACAGGTGGAGGCAGCTAATGCAGGGGGTGCTGTTCAACCAGCTGCCACAGTGGGCAGTGGGACTTCATCCCAGGACAACCCTGGGAAGCAGTGTAAAACCCAAACTTGGGGGCTGAGGCAGCTGGGGGAGTCAGTGGTTGAAGCTTTCTAGGAGCACGCATCCCCCAGACCTCTATCCTGTGCTGTGCGTGGCCAGAACAACCAACCTCATTCTGGAAAGTTCCATTCAAGCACAGGGTTGCAGCCGCTGGCAACTGGAAGTGGGGCGGGGCACCCTGAAAGGCGTAACACGTCTGTGTGAGGTTCCCCAGCACCTGTAGAGATGCCCACAGGGTTGGAAGCATTTGCAACCTAAACACCTCACTTTCTAGACTTCCAGAAGTCACAAGTTGGCGTAATGGAACTTTGCCCGGGTTCTAGCTCGAGAACTAGCGATGCACACCTCACGGTCTTACGGGAGTGGCGCAAGGCTAGTATTGTAAGTGGGACAAGGGGCCCGGGTGTGGGACAGTAGGAGGCAGGGAAGACTGTGGAAAAACGGGGCCTCATCCAGAGAGAGCAGGCCACGGTTCCCAGGTGGGAGTGAGGGCCGATGCAGCCAGATTTCCTACTTTTCAAGAAAAGCCAGAAGTCCACATTTTTATGTGAAATCTCATGACTTTGGCAGCTAATTAAAATGTTTTCTGAACATTGAATGGGCCAAACAAAACATATCCAACTGACTGCATCCAGTCTGTAGGCCACCAACTCGTGACCTCTGGCTTAGCTGTTTTCCATATGCTGTAGGCAGTTCTCCTGCCTGCCTGTTGTCACATGGATCTGTATCTGGGGTAGACCCTGGTGTGTGTGCGGGCGTGACTGCATTTCTCACCTGTCCCTGGGTGGCAGGTTAGCTAGCCAAAGAGATTGGAGTTTGGGGGTTCAAGTGTGAGTGTCTGCTTGGGGGGGAGGGAGGGTCAACTTACAGGTAGTATCCATAGCACTTTAAAGCCAGTGATGTTCTCAAAACCCTTGCGCGATTGCAAGAGGCAGCCAAGCCGGGGGTTGTGCTTCAGAAATTCTTAGAAGTAACACAGCAAGCCGCCAAGGTAGGGGAGAGGGAAGGCGAGGCTCTTGCTCCCATACCACGCAGATGCAGAAACTCAGCTCTGTTTCTTGCGCTCAGCGGGACCTTGAGCCAGGGGTCTTCTCTCTGTGACTCAGTTTCCTTCTCTGTGAAATGAGACGTGCTGAGGATCAGATGGCTTCTATGCAGACTACTCGTACATGATGCGCGGCTACCATGGCAGCCCCCGCCACCCACAAGCACCAAGTCTATAATTCATGCATTTACTCAGAAGGTATGCACTGGTCGCCTACTCCAGACCAAGATTACATGCTGAGGGGGAGGAGGGGAAAAAAGCGAGAATACTAGACGGTGCGCTGTCAGTCAGAAGGTGTTGACTCTTCCTTTTTTTTTTTTTTTATGTTTATTTTATTTTGAGAGAGAGAGAGAGAGGAGTATGAGCGGGGAAGGGGCAGAGAGGGAGGTTAGAGAGAAACCCAAGCAGGCTCCGTGCTGTCAGCACAGAGCTCAACACGGCTTGAACCCTTGAACCATGAGATCACGACCTGAGCCAAAATCAAGAATTGGACGCTTAACCCACTGACCCAGCCAGGCGCCCAGACTCTTCCTTTTAAACTGAAAATCAAGGGGCGCCTGGGTGGCGCAGTCGGTGAAGCGTCCGACTTCAGCCAGGTCACGATCTCACGGTCCGGGAGTTCGAGCCCCGCGTCGGGCTCTGGGCTGAAGGCTCAGAGCCTGGAGCCTGTTTCCGATTCTGTGTCTCCCTCTCTCTCTGTCCCTCCCCCGTTCATGCTCTGTCTCTCTCTGTCCCAAAAATAAATAAACGTTGAAAAAAAAAATTAAAATAAATAAATAAATAAATAAACTGAAAATCAAGACCTGTGGTCTTAACAAAGGGATTGCAGGAGTGTGTGTGCATGGGCGTGTGCCTTCATAACATCAAAAAATATAGCTAGTGTTAACATATTTTTATATTTAATTAGTTACCTTTATTTAAAAAATTGAAATTACATGAAAATAATGGAAAATTTGGTGTATATGTGTGTGTAAATATACATATATGTATATGTGTAAATATATATATCAGTTAAGTGGGCTAACTTTTGTAGTTCCCATTTGTTTGCTTTTTTTTTTTAATTTTTTTTTCAACGTTTTTTATTTATTTATTTATTTATTTGGGACAGAGAGAGACAGAGCATGAACGGGGGAGGGGCAGAGAGAGAGGGAGACACAGCATCCGAAACGGGCTCCAGGCTCCGAGCCATCAGCCCAGAGCCCGACGCGGGGCTCGAACCCCCGGACCGCGAGATCGTGACCTGGCTGAAGTCGGACGCTTCACCGACTGCGCCACCCAGGCGCCCCCCCATTTGTTTGCTTTTAATAATGCCTATTGATTGGGGCGCCTGGGTGGCTCAGACGGTTGAGCATCCGACTTCAGCTCAGGTCATGATCTCAGAGCTCGTGAGTTCGAGCCCCGTGTCGGGCTCTGTGCTGACCGCTCGGGGCCTGGAGCCTGCTTCTGCTTCTGTGTCTCCCTCTCTCTCTGCCCCTAACCCACTCACATTCTGTCTCTGTCTCTCTCAAAAATAAATAAACATTAAAAAAAATGTTTTTAATAATGCCTATTGATTTTTTTCTTCATTACTATTTGCCGCAGTGTTAGAATTTTTGTTTTGGGGATGTCGACTTTTTAAAATCCAAGATCTATAACGGTTCAAATGTGTGATATATGTGTGATGACTATCAGAGTTTAGAGAATGAGGAAAATAATGGACTCCCGAAACAATGTAGGGCTAGGCCCGGAGTCTTTAGGCAGCGAGAGTGATAAATTTGGAGGGTGATGGGGGGTTCGTGGGGTCTGGAGCCAACGAGCAAGAAAGAATTCTTGAAGATGTCTTTGGTGCAAAAAGGTGATTTTATGAAAGCGTAGGGACAGGACCTGGAGGCAGGAAGAGCTGCACTGAAAGTGTGGGGGGCGGGGGGGAGGGTGACCATTTCATGGAGTCAGAGACAAAGTCAAGAGGGAGTTTCCAGAGAGACGTTCATGTGCTAAAGACTTACTGGAGGCCTAGCTGTTGTCAATCTAAGGTTGTTTTTCTCTCTAGCAAAGCATTAACCGTAAGATTGTAGGGAGTTCCTGGACTTGAGGCTGTGGATGGGATTGCCTTTTTCTTAACCATTTGCTTTTTGTTTTGTTTTGTCCTTTCCTGTTTTGGGTAGCCGGGGGTGTCCAAGGAATATCACACATGTCCCACCTAGGGAGGGGGCGGTGCTAGCTTGTGCTTGCCCCTTAGCCTGCATCATGCTCCCTCATCAGAGAGGACCGACCCAAAGGTCTGCAGGCCCAGTGAAGCCTGGTGGGGGGACTCCAGCATTTTTATATGGACTAAGGAAACAGAAGAGAGGACAGAAGTTTGTGACATGCTGGAGGAAGAACCGAGAAAGAGCAAACAGACCAGGGAAGACCGGTGAGACTCAGTCTTGGGATTGCCGGAAGGAAAGAGACCAGTAAGGAAACAGTAGAGTCCTGAATCCCACTGGGAAAATGGAGACCTACCACTTACAATGCCTTTTAGAGCTTTCTGCCCTTTCAAGTTCATAAGAAACATAGTTAGTGCCCGGCCCCGGTTGTTTGTAAGTCACTGAATCCACTGACACACTGGTGTCACCATCTAACCTCCCTGAGAGACTGAGGTAGAGAAGTGGGCACTGGGCCCTTCTGTCTCCTCCCACGACAGGGCCCAGCGTGGGAAGCCTGATGATGTCCATTAGAAGTGGTGTGAAGGAAAGCTTAGTTTTGCTCTTTCTGAGGAGTGCTTTGCATTCCAAATTAAACTTGGCCTCTGAGTTGAAAGCACCAGGTCAGCTTTTGTGGCATTCAATGGCTCGTTCTTTATGACAAAGGCAGAGAGGGCTCATAAGTTTGTTTCTCTTGTAAAGTGATTCTTCCAGTTTGTTTCCACCTTTACCACAGAAAGGCCTTCTCTCAGGGGCTTCTCTCTTCTCCCTTTCAAGGCAAACCACTCAAGATGGCGCCAGGCGATAAAAATGATCCCTTTTCTAACCCAAAGAAGAGTGGGAAAGATTAGGGACTTACATGTTTGTATGCCTTTATATTTGTGGGAGTGCCCTGGCCTGTTCTCAGATAGAAGTTTGCACACAGGAACTGCACCTGCACCAAGGAACACGACGAGATGTCTTCTGTGGAGCTGGGAAGGCCAGCATCGCGTCAGGAAGGGTTTTCAGGCAGGAGTGCGAGTGGCCGAGTGGCCGTTGGTGTGAGCACATTTCAAAGAGCCTGCCTTCCCTCTGCGGCTGCTCTCCTTCATGGCAGGAACTGATTTTCATTGTGTTCTGCTTTCTCCCGTCTCTTGTCAAGTTAATAGTCGCCCCGAGTAAAATGCAACCCTTAGATGTTTATAGTCATCTTGGCCCGGCCATTAAGATGATGAATGAACTTGCTTCTTGCCCTTGTAAGGGAGGCCTGAGGGTGGATATCGATACTCAGAAAATAATAAGTCTTTTCCGCCCCTTTTCTGTTTTTAATCCAGTGCCCCAAGCCCCTCGGTGACTTTACCTTGAACTTCCTGCATAATGCCAGGCAGAAAAAACTCACCGGGTTCCAAGCCTTTCTGTGGCTCTGACACAGCAGCGAGTTCTTTTCCTCTTTCTTCCCTTGTCGGTCTTCCCCATCCCGCTTGCCGAGGGTAAATCCCAAGTTCCCTAGTGCCTTTCCCGTTTCTGAGCTCTTTCTGCTGGTTGCTGCCCTTCCTCCTGGAGAGGACAAGAGTGGGTGGTAGGGAGCAGGTACCCTGAGGCCAGGTTCCTAGTTCCTCACCTGGATTACTTGGCCTTGCGGCCAGGTCAGAGATTCTAACCCCTGGAGAAATTGTGCCTGAGAGCCAGCCTGGGCCCTTGCTGCCCCAGTCGGCAGTGAGAGGTGATAGAAAAACCCAGATGTCCATTTCCCATCACAACGTGGCCTCGGTGTTCCACGGTGGGGCTCATTTTTCACATATATGAAAAGCTTCATTTGTGTATTCACTGTGTTTGGGAGGAAGGCTACGTTTTGCTTTAGAAATGTCAACAGAGCCTCAGCTACAACAAGGATCAATTAAGAAGGACGTTTCCCAGAGCTGCAGGACTTGGGTAGATCTATGGGGGGAGGGGTTATTTTAGAAAACATGTGTTAAACCTCTGGATTTTTTTTTCTAATGAATTGAAAAACAGCAATTTAATAATTTCCTCTTCTAAGGGGAAGGAGAGTCTTGGATTTTAAATCTTTTTCATAAAGCAGTGCAACACCTCTTAAAAGGAAAGCCATGAAAATGGACTGCTAAGCCAAGGCAAACAAAAGAAAACGAAAAAGATTAAGGAGAACAAGGGTGCCTCAGGCTGGGTTTCCCTGAAGCAGACGCAGAGGGAGTGGGGAAGCGGGACAGGGCAGGGGTGATCTCAGGCTCAGGGCTGCAGAGGGTGGCCTCTGCCTGATCCTGCAGGGGAGCTGGGAAGTGTGAGTCCCACCTCAGCGAAGTCCTTGTCGAGGTCAGGAAGCTGGGCTTTTGTTCCCCCATGGCACCAGTCATTGGTTAAGGGCCCCTACTGAGGGATCAAAGTCCCAGCACTTTCGCCCTCTGTGGGTGAGGTGTGGACATAGTGGTCCAGTAGCCTGAGGGCAAGCCTCCAAGGAAGACCCACAGATGCTGGCTCTTGGAAGAAGACACATACTGGAGCCAGAAGGTGGACACCTAGACGGGGTCCTAGGGGATCTGGTGGAACCCTGAAAGTGTTTGCTATAGTAGGATTGCCACTGACTGGTGTTCTTTGCGTCCTGAAGGCTGTGTTATAAGCATATTGACAAAGATCCAGCTCTTGACGTGTGTGTGTGTGTGTGTGTGTGTGTGTGTGTGTGTGTGTGTGATATTCTCACATGATAATGTCAGTGGCACACAGGATATTTCTGCGAGCATCTGAATTTGGGAACAAATATATATGCCCTTGGAATTTCACAGAGAACGTGAATACATAGCTACGTCCTGTTAAGATCCAACTTGCCAGAACTGTCATTTCATCCCTTTGAGGCCAGACTTCCCAGTAGCCTCGCTGCTTCCTGATGGCCACTTACCCAGGCACCTGAGTGTAACTGGCCAGCCTGTCCTCTACCCTAGGCAGATGGATTAAACCACTGATTTTGAAAATAGTTAGGAATGTGTTTGGCTGCATGTAACAGAAAGGCCAACTTTTAGCAGCCGATCCTAATGGGACTTTTCTTTTGTAAAGATAAATCCAGAAGTGGTCCGTCCAGGATTGGGAAGCAACCGTGTGATGCCATCAGGAAACCTAGTTCCTTTGGTCTTTCCGCACAGCCTTCCTTCATGCATGTTGTTTCCTGGTTTCCACTTCCAACACCGCAGCTGCAGTAAGACGAGGAAAGAGAACAGCCCTGCCCCCTTTTATTTATTTTTTATTTTCTTTTCAATAGCTAACATACAGTGCTATGTTGGTTTCAGGTGTGCAATATGGTGATTCCACACTTCTATCCATTACTCAGTGCTCATCGTGATAAAGACTCTTAATCCCCTCTTTTACCTATCTCCCGACCCCCCCTCGCATCTGGTGACCACCAGTTTGTTCTTTATATTCATGAGTCTGGGGGTTTTTTTGGTCTCTTTCTCTTTTTTAATTTGTTCGTTTGTTTTGCTTCTTAAATTCCACATATGAGTGAAATCCTATGGTATTTGTCTTTCTCTGATTCACTTATTTTGCTTGGCATTATATTCCCTAGATCTATCCATGTTGTTGCAAATGCAAGATATCATCCTTTTTTATGGCCAGGTAATATTTTATTATGTAAAAATATTTATAATCTCTACCCATTCATCTATCAGTGGACACTTGGGTTCCTTTCACAATTTGGCTGTTGTAAATAATGCTGCTACAAACATAGGGGTGTGTGTATCTTTGCGAATTAATGTTTTTGTATTCTTTTGGCAAATACCCAGTAGTGGGATTACTAGATCATATGGTAGTTCTGTTTTTAATTTTTCGGAGAAACCTCCATATTGTTCTCCACAGTGGCTGCACCAGTTTGCATCCCCACCAGCAGTGCACGAGGGTTCCTTTCTCTCCACATCCTTGCCAACACTTGTTGCTTCTTGAGTTTTTTATTTTAGCCATTCTGACAGATGTGGGGTGGTTTTGATTTGCATTTCCGTGATGATTTGTGATGATGGACATCTTTTCATGTGTCTGTTGGTCATCTGTATGTCTTCTTTGGAGAAACGTCTGTTCGTGTTCGTTTTTTAAATGGATTATTTGGGGTTTTTTGGTGTTGAGTTGTATAGGTTCTTTATATATTTTAGATACTAACCCTTTGTTAGATATGTCATTTGCAAATATCTTCTCCCATTCAATAGACTGTCATTTCGTTTTACAGGTTGTTTCCTTTACTGTGCAGAAGCTTTTTATTTTGAAGTAGTCCCAACAGTTTATTTTTGCTTTTGTTTCCCTGGCCTCAGGAGACATATTTTTAAAAATGTTGCTTTGGCCAATGTCAAAGAAATTATTGCTTGTGCTCTCTTCAAGGATTCTGATAGTTTCAGGTCCCACATTTAGGTCTTTAATCCACTTTAATTTTTGATGGTGTAATTAATTTTTTTGTTTGTGATGCATTTTTTATGGTGTAAAAAAGTAGTTCGATTTCATGCTTTTGCGTGCAGCTGTCCAGTTAGGCCTGCCCCCCTTTTTCTTTTTTAATTTTTTAACGTTTATTTATTATTGAGAGACAGAACATGAGCATGGGAGGGGCAGAAAGAGGGGGAGACACAGGATCCAAAGCGGGCTCCAGGCTCTGTGCACAGAGCCTGATGCGGGGCTCGAACTCACAAACCACGAGATCATGACCTGAGCCAAAGTCGGACGCTCAACCGATTGAGCCACCCAGGCGCCCCAAGCCTGCCCCCTTTTAAATAGCTTTCCTGAAGCTCCACTTGGCATTTTCCATGTACCTCTCATTGGCCAGAACCCTGTCACATGGCCAACCCTAGCCACAATGAGGGCTGAGAGAAAGTTTTCTTAGCTCGGCACATCACTGCCCCCAAACACGGGTTGTTTTGTCTATGAGAGGAAGGGAAGAGTGGCCGTTGAGAAGCATTGATGGAGTCAGCCATAGCAGAAACCTGAGAGAGGTTGTTTGCAAGGACGTGTCTCTGAGAAACATAGCAGAAAGGGGGAAGGAGAGAGAATGAATCACAAACAGACAAATGACCCCCATGATCACCATCTTATTTTCCGTTTGCTAAATTTCTTTCAGACTCTCCATTACTGCATTTAGGATATTTTAAATATATATATTTTTAAATTTTTTAAATGTTTATTTAGTTTTGAGAGAGAGAGAGCGCACATGAGTGGGGGGAATGACACAGGTAAAGAAGTAGACAGAGTCCAAAGCAGGCTCCAGGCTCTGAGCTGTCAGCACAGAGCTCGATGCAGGGCTCAAACCCACAAACCATGAGGTCACGACTTGAGCCGAAGTTGGATGCTTAACTAAGTGAGCCACCCAGGTGCCCCATAAATATATGTATTTTAGTGTTTCTTTATTTTTGAGAGAGAGCGAGCAAACAGGGAAGGGGCAGAGAGAGAGGCAGACAGAGGATCCAAAGCGGTCTCTGTGCTGACAGCAGAGAGCCCGATGTGAGGCTTGAACTCACGGACTGTGAAATCATGACCTGAGCTGAAGTTGGCCATTAACTGACTGAGCCACCCAGGCACCCCTTTGGATATTTTAAAGTCATCGTCAAGGATACCTGTTGGGGAGAGTAACAGAGCACCTGGTATGAACCAGCAGGTGATATGACTCAGTTCTGTCTTATCAGGCAGCACCCAATGAATCTACTCCAGCTGATGTGAGACCCTGATAAAGTGTAAGATGATCTTTACACTGTCTACCTTATCTATCTTCATTGACGTATACATTTCTTATTTTCACAAGAGGAAGCCATTCCAATGCTGCCACAGCTCTCTGTCCAGCCAACAAGAGAGGCCAGCATCCAGTACCCCTGGCCTTCTGACTGTTTGCTGTATATATTTCCAGTCCCTTCCTCGCTGTTCTATTTCTGTTTTTGTGCTGTGTCTGGTTTGGCCTCTTCCTTCTTAAAATGTGGATCCCAGGCCTGAACTGCCGTCCAGTGAGCCCAGCATAGATTTATGATTGCCCCACTTCTAAACATGGTATTTCTGTTAATGTGGCAGCCACAGCACAATTATATTTATTTGTGATGCATTTACTCTCTATTTTTCTTCTAGTCTTTTTATGCTATTTGGAAATCTAGTTGTGTTATTTATAGCTTTGTGACTCAAAATATGGTCATGGACCAGCAGCATGGCATCACTCAGGAGCTTGTTAGAAATGCAGACTCTCAGACCTGACCATCCCCAACCTGCTGCATCAGGGTCCGCATTTTAACACAATCTCTGAGTATTTATACACAGCAAAATTTGCGGTTGGTCGTAGCTCCTGACTTTACGTCATCTGACCTGGTAACTTAGCAAGACGTTGACGAGAACCCTTAAATGCACTTGGAGGAAGGGGCCTGGTGGGCTCCAGGTGTGATGGCCCAGAGGACGCTTGCCGAGTGGACTGGGAGAGAAGGAGTAGATGTCTATGGGACATCCTTCAGGCACTATACTGGGTGCTTTATCTCATTAAAACCTCACCATGGCCCTGTGTGATGGGTGCTTTTATTCCCAACGTATAGATGAAGGAAGAGAAACTCACAAGACTAAAGGAACACGATCATTTTATGCTCAAGACTCAGAAAGGTTAACAAGACTGAGGTCACACCAGAGAGTGGCTGAGCTGATGCTAACGTCACCATCTGGCCCAGATTTCATTGTCTCATCCGCCAGGAAATCTCTCAGAGGCTTTGCCAACAATGTGGTTGGCTAACCCGGGAAATCGGTCTCTGCCTCTACTCCTGTTTCTCCCCAGCGTGAAAATGGCTGCCCACGTAGGAAGCAATGAGGTGGGCTCTTCCCTAAAGGAAAAGAAGCTAGCTGGTACATATGCTGGAGCAGAGAGAGAAGCCCAAAACCAAGGAGAGGTCTTGAGGGATCCAGAGGAGAGCCTCAAGACAGCTTAGAATGGTCAGGGGAAGGGGCCCTTGTTCAGGGTGAGAAAGTCACGCACAACCATGAGCCCAGCTGCCGTGGACTAAGATTGAGAAAAAGAAAAGGTGAAACTGGGCCAAGGAGGGGGCTATGCTGGAGATCAGCTGTGTTACTACCAAGACAAGTAGGACTCCACCTGGCTAAATCTAGTCTTCTTTCTGAGCCCAGCACAACGGGTAGCACAGTTAATTACCTCCCTTTTTCGTCTGCTTTTGGTTTTAGTCTTTAATAGCATGTCCTTTTTTTTTAAAATTTTTTTTAATGTTTATTTTTGACAGAGAGAGAGAGAGAGAGCATGAGTGGGTAAGGGGTAGAGAGAGAGGAAGACACAGAATCTGAAGCAGGCTCCAGGCTCTGAGCTGTCAGCACAGACCCTGATCCGGGGCTTGAACTCACGGACCATGAGGTCATGACCTGAGCTGGTCAGATGTTCAACCGACTGAGTCACCCAGGCGCCCCTGTAATAGCATGTCTTAATTGAGATATAATTTATGTAGTGTAAAATGCACACGTCTTACGCATACAGATCCATAATTTTTGTAGGTGTCTATACCCATCTAGCTACCACCCACATCAAGAATGAGAACAGGGGCGCTCGGGTGGCTCAGTCAGTTGAGCGTCCGAGTTCAGCTCAGGTCATGATCTCGCGGTTTGTGAGTTCGAGCCCCACGTCAGGCTCTTTTCTGTCAGCGCGGAGTCTGCTTCTGATCCTCTGTCTCCCTCTCTCTCTGCTCCTATCCCTCTCTCTCTCTCTTAAAAATAAGTAAACATTAAGAAAAAAAAAAAAGAATGAGAACATTCCTAGTGGCACAGGAAGATGTCTGAAATGGGATCCTAACTCCACCAAACCTTCCATTTGCAGGAAATAGCAACTCCCTTCTTCTTGCCCCACCCCTCTTCCTCTCACGTCTGCATCTGTTGCACAAATGGCCTGTTGGCTGGACCTGCAGAATATATCCATAATCCGACCCTTTGCACCATTACCACTGCTTATATCCTGGCCCGAGTCCCCACCTTATTTTGCCTGGTTATTGACTGCAGTAGCTTCCTTCATAACTGGTCTCCCTGCTTCCCCTCTTGCCCCCTTACATTCCTTTGTCCAGAACCCTCCAATGGCTTCCTATCTCACTGTAAACTTCATTCTTTGCAATACCTAGAAGACTATAAGATCTGGCCCAGTTGCTGTCTCTCTCAACACATTTCCTATAATTCTTCCCCTTGCCTTCTCCACTGTAGCCACAGTGGCTTCCTTGCTGTTCCTTGCGACACACCAAGCTTGTTCCTATCTCTGGGCCTTTGCACGGGCTCTTCTGTCAGATATGCACATGGCCCAATCCCTCAATTCCTTTCCATTTTGGCTTAAATGTCACCCGATTAGAAATACCCTACTGTCTCAAACACCCCTATCACATTCCCATACCCTGATTTTTTCCATAGACCTTATTACCTTTCGCTGATTGTCTTAGCCGCCCCCCCCCACACCACTGGACTAAGCTCCATATAGTATGGAATAACTTTTTTTTTAAGTTTATTTTTGACACAGAGAGTGAGCGTGAGCTAGGGAAGGGCGGAGAGAGAGGGAGACATAGAATCCGAAGCAGGCTCCAGGCTCCGAGCTGTCGGCACAGAGCCCGATGTGGGGCTCGAACTCGCCAACCGTGAGATCATGACCTGGGCTGAAGTCGGACGCTTAACCGACTCAGCCACACAGGCGCCTCTGGAATAACTTTTTATTCATCAGTTCATCCCTACCGCCTGTAGCCATGCCTGGGGTATAGTCACATCTCAATATTGTTGCCTGAATAAAGGGATGGCTGGCAAATGGGTATATAGATAGATATACCTATATGTAGAGCTATTTCTTTCTGGGTACTTTATGGTCACTATGTGAGTCGTCATTAAATTTTATATTGCCCTAGTACTTTTTAAGTGCTAAATGCTCTTTTTGAACAACTTGGTGGTTTGGAGAGTTATGCTGATCTCTTATCTCCCCGGAAAGGCAAACCACAAAGAATCAGAGAAACGGAGAAATGCTACCCCCACCTGGTGAGAGAGCCTTGCTGTGGAGACTCAGGCCTGACCCGAAGAGCGAATTCGGTCCTTTGGTGCTGAAAGCCACCACTGGTGCTGAGGGATGTTGTCTGTGCCTTGTGAGGGTGACAGACCATGCGGGTCCCCCTGCGCTCCCTCATTTGAGGCCACCAGCTTTTCCCTGCCAGAGCGGTCCTCTGTCCATGGGTTTCTGCCCTAGGTTTGTAGGCCCGTGATAGGCCCGGGCATGTGAGCGACGGTCCCACGGGCTTGAAAGCCATCTATGCTGTGGGTTCTTGCAAAGAACAAAAAGTAACATACATGTCTTCATTAGGTTTCCCCGAAAGTAAACCCTGAGACGGGAATTCAAATGCAGGGTATTTGTTGCAGAGGTAAAGGCAGGGGGTGATGAGGGGAGAGAGAGAGGAAAGAAAGCAGCAGGAAAAGGATAGGTTATCAAGGCAGGTATACTCTGGGTGACTGGGTCCGCTCCCACTGGGGAGCTCTGCGCCCAGAGATCAGACAGCTGAGAGCTAGGCTGCCCAAGGCGGGTGAGGGCCTTATCCACACCTCCCCACAGTCAGTGGACGAGGGCCGCTCCCGAGGGCGTTACACTGCTGATCACTTCCAGCTTGCCTTGCATGGAGGCCGCAGCGGCTTTGTCCCTAGAGAAAGCCCGCCGATGCAAAACCGCGGGTGCCACAGCTGGAGAGAGGGGGGCAGGGATATGGGCCAACAGCGTCTGCAGTGACTGCCGTCACCCCAAAAAGAAATCGCGCAGCCGAGGCTGACCTCTGACTCTTCAATCACTGGCCACATATCTTTCTTTCTCACTTGCTTCTTTCTGCTGGTCACTGAGACAGAGTGAAGCATCTGCAAGAGGGGTCCAGGGGCTGTAGGACTGAAGGAGACTGGAGTAAATGCAGGCCTCATACTGAGCTATCTAGAAACATCGGCCTCAGGTTGACAGACACGAGGCAGGCCACCTCTGCCTTCAGGGAGTCCCCAGACTCTGTGGGACAGGTCACATGGCCTCACATGCACGTGACCCACCAGAAGTGTGGCGCAGGACCCAAGGCGGGTGTTTGGCAGGCCAAAGAGCAAGTTATTTGGTGCGTGAGCAGCCTAATTGTAGCCAAGACTACCAACACACGTGAGCCGCTAACAGGGCTTACGCGGTGGGTATGCAGACCTATCTGTGATAAGGAGGGATATGAAGACTCGTTCTAATCACCCACTGTCGCCTCTCAGCAACCCATTTTAAAAAGAGGAATCTGGGGCACCTGGGTGGCTCGGTCAGTTAGGGCTCTGACTTCGGCTCAGGCCATGATCTCACTGCTTGTGGGTTCGAGCCCCGCGTCGGACAGCTCAGAGCCTGGAGCCTGCTTCGGATTCTGTGTCTCCTTCTCTCTCTGCCCCTCCCATACTCGTGCTCTGTCTCTCTCCGTCTCTCAACAATGAATAAATGTTAAAGAAAAATTTAAAAATAAAAAGAGGAATCTGAGGCTCCTGAAGAAATCAGGCAGTTCCAGGAAACAGCATAGCTGGGATGTGAGCCCAGTCTGCCTGGAGGCCAAGGCTGGGCTTTGTCCACTGTGCTCATGCTGCTCCCAGGTCAAGGTTTCCCTTCACCCCGGCGGATGTGTGTGACAGCGACAGCCCCTTGGGGGTCCCTCGGGTTGCAAGGTGGTTAGAGCTGTGCATTGAGAGGTGTCCGCCAAAGTTTTGGTTCCCCCCCCCCACCTCGAGAAGATGAAAGAAGGACCTCTCAGAGCCCCCAGCCTTTGGCTGCAGGGCTCTGTTCCCTTTGCCCTGGCTGGCCCACCTCAGCAGGTGGGTGCAGTTCCCCCAAGGCTTGGCCAGAGGGCAACAAAGAAACCTGGGGCTGCCGGCTTCTGGGGCTGAGCAGAGAATGGTCCTGGCAGGAGAGGTGGGGCTGTACTGGGGAGGGTGGGAGCTGTCCCAGAACACCCTGCAGTGAGGTCAGCCGAGGGAGAGGAGTGGCCAGTGCGCCTCCTAAGGGTGCCACGTTCCTGAAAGCCACAGTTGGGAAAACCACACGTGGTGGGGTGCCCCCTTGGCCAAGCATCTGCCTAACGAAAGCTCGGCCTTCCTGAAAGCGGCCTAGCTCCTCTAAGCAGAGGTGCGAGACTTCCATAGACCTCCACTGAACACCTCGGTGGTATCTGGAGAGGCCGAGGACCCAAAGATGAAGCAGGTGTCAGCTCTGTGCCTGGGAAGAGGGGTAGCAAGAGGTCCTGTTGCCACTCGAGCCTGGAAGGGGCATCGGTTCTGCTTAGCAGAGAGATCTGCTGCGACCCCACAGCACCACGATGACCACTGGGAATTGTTGGCATAGGTCTCAAGTTTCTTGTATTTTTATGTACTTGAATATATATCATATGAGAGGACATGTGGAATATTTTATGCACATCATACCAGGAACTCTAATCCTTTGCCAATGACATTTGTCCCCAATTTGTCCTTTGTTTTTTAACTTTTTTTGTGACAATTTGCCCAACAGAAGCCTTTAACTCGTATGTGGTCAAAGTCATTCATCTTTTTCTTTTTTTTTTTTTTATAAAGAACTTTTTTTAAGTGATCTCTATGCTCAGCATGGGGCTCAAACTCACGACCCCGAGATCAGGAGTCACATACTGTACTGACTCAGCCAGCCAGGCACCCCTATTTGTCTTTTTCTTTATGCATAGTTTCTTTTTTTGTTGTTGTTTTTTAAGTTTGTTTATTTTTAAGAGAGAGAAAACATGCGTGCATACACTTGAGTGGGGGCGGGGCGGGTGGGGGACAGAGGATCTGAAGCAGGCTCTGTGTTGACAGCACAGAGCCCCATGTAGGGCTCAAATTCACAAACAGTGAGATCATGACCTGAGCCGGAGTCAGATGCTTAACCAACTCAGCCACGCAGGTGGCCCTTTATGCATAGTTTCTGACTTTGGTGTTGGCTTAGAAATCCTCCAGTCTCCAGATATCTACCCAATATGTATCTGAACTGCCTAGTTTTATTTTTCTTACATGTACATTTTCGGTGGAATTTACTTTGGTGTAAGGAGAAAAACGTACAGATCCAACTTTATTTTTTCCAAATAGGTGTCTCCAAAAGATCTGTTAAACACCCCCTTACCCACCCACACCACCGCTGACTTGAAGCCACCATCTTTGTTCTGGATTCTCGTTTACATTTGGATCCATTTCTGGATTTCTCTGTTCTGTCCTCTGATCTCTCAACGTCAGGGTCACCAAATGCAGCTTTAATTGCGGAAGCTTTGTATGACAGTTGAACATCTGGAAGAAGCAATGTCTCCCTTAGCACTCCACGTTGTCAACTCGTTCTGTCTAATGTCACATGTTTATCGAGATCATTCTTTTAAGTTCAGAAAAATTCCATCGCAATGTGACTGGAATCATTGTAAATATGTACTTTAATTTTAATGTTGGAAGAACATGTACATTTTTCAGTTTTCAGGTTTCTCATCCAAGAATCTACTCTGTTCATTTACTCTTCCTTTCCATCCCTCAAAAGAATATCGTCAGGTCCCCCGTGAGGTCCCCCATCTTCTTGTCATTCTTGGATATTTGCCGTTGTAGATGGGGTCCTTTTGTTACAATTTTTGGAAGATCCATTGTATTTTTTAACTGGCTCTTACATATATATGGGGGAAAAAACTTTCAAGTTTGGTGTAAGTTCAGCAGGTGACTTTACTGACATGCATCTTAGTTTATCAGTGTCCTTCATCTCAACCCTTTTTAGGTAGAAATCATATCCTATGCAAGTCACGATTTAACCCTCCTTTTTAACCTTAAAACCTCACTCCTGCTCCCAGAAGAACACCTTGCCCCTCACTTCAAGGCAAGGTTGGACAACAGTGGACACAGTGAGCATCCTTCTCGTTGTCAACTTGAATGGGTCATGCTGGCGGTGAGAGACCTGAGTTCTATATTTTATTAGTCACATTAAGGAAGTGCATTAACATGGATAAGCGTTGACATATTGTCAGATATACTTTCAGTCTATGTGTAAGATCCTTGCATATCTGAAGACTTTTTATGCATGAAAAAGAATGGTCACTTCTATTAGTGTTATATCTCATGTCCAATCCACTTACTTTCTTTCTTTTTTTTAAGTTTATTAGAGCGAGAGACAGCGCGTGCGTGCAAGCGGGGGAGGGGGCAGGAGAGAGAAGGAGACACAGAATCCGAAGCAGGCTCCAGGCTCTGAGCTGTCAGCACAGAGCCCGACGCGGGGCTCGAACTCACAAACTGCGAGATCATGACCTGAGCTGAATCAGGCGCTTAACCGACTGAGCCACCCGGGCACCCCACCAGTCCACTTACTTTCAAACAGCTACCACTTTACAAATATTCACACAGTACTTACATAACTTGTAAGGTAAAAACGTGAATTTCAGGGGTTTACATTGAACCCTATGAAACTGATTTGGGGTAGCTCAAATATTGGCAATGCGAAGTGGTTCAGTCTAATAGATTTTCCCATTCAGCTTTGAATCGCTTGAACTTTTTCACAGTTCGTAGACTCTCTTAAATGCCTTCAATACTTTAAAAAGCAAACTCATGATTCACCGATCAATGGGCTAACACTGCAAACCAACTACATAAGTGCTGCTTTCAGAAATCTAAATTTATTCTCTCTAGCGTGGTTCTAATTCTGACTTTGGTTCTGATTTCTCCCTGGCGTTGCACGTGTACGAACGTTCCCAGAAGAGTGAGGGCTACCTGCTCAAGCCTGAAGCATTGGTGGTGGGAGATTCGGACCCAGGGACGTGAGGATACTACTCTGGTCCGTTATCCAGTTGGCCCGTGTAGCTAACAGTGTTTGTGTTCCGCCTGGTCCCCTCCAGGCCCTTCCTGCCATCTTTGTTCCTCCATACACACACGCCCCACTTTGGTTTTCTTTTAACACCCAGGAGCTGTGACTCTTTTATTGAGGACTGACCTCAGGTTCCAGAAGCCACTTTACCTGTAGTTATGAAGAACCACAAGTGCTTTGACCTGGACGGTCTTTGACCGTGACTGTGGTACAGATGTTATCAACGCCCAGCACCCCAGATCAGGACAGCTATGAGGTGCCTCACTCCAGAGCTCCCCTGTGGGATCAGGTGAGGCCACCTTCTGTGGGACTCAGCCTGAACTTACATCCTTGCCTGATTGCTCCATTCCCCAGATCCCTTTTCCTGCCTCCCCCACTTTTTTGCCGGTTCCCTGGAACACATTTTTTAATGCATCTTTTGAACAAGACCCTCATCTCAGGGTCTGCTTCTTGGTACCCAGACCTAGAGCAGACGGGCCCCCTTTTCTATAAGTAGGCTTTGCTCATTATAGCAGAAACATCCCAAATTACAGATCTGACCAATCAGTTGTGTTTTGTTTTGTTTCTCTGTTACCACAGCCTTTTTCCTCAAATGACCTGTTTGGAATATCTTATCGTTATAACACAACCTAATAGAAATCCTCTTTATAAGTATTTGTTTTGAGTGATTTTCTGTTCTGAATGAAGCCCAGTGCAATTCAGTTAAATCTAAAGTTTTTGACCGATTTGGGTCACTGAAATTACTTCTTTTCATTACTATTCTTCAAATATTGGCCTATGAAACTATTCATATTGCTTCCCTTTTTTGACCTTTTAATAAGATCAAATGTATTTTAAAATCTCCAACCTATGGAGCGCCTGGGTGGCTCAGTCGGTTAAGCGCTGACTTTGGCTCACGTCATGTTCTCACGGTTCGTGGGTTCACGCCCCGCGTCGGGCTCTGTGCTGACAGCTCAGAGCCCGGAGCCTGCTTCTGAACCCATGTCTCTCTCTCTCTGCCCCTCACCCACTCGAGCTCTTGTCTCTCTCAAAAATAAACATTAAAAAGAAATTTTTTTTTTTAATAGAAGCTCCAACCTCTACTTGGTCATTGTGTATCATGCTCTCACTTTGTTGCCGGACTCATTTTGCGAACATTTTGTTTAGTATTGTTGTTCCTGGTTTCATAAACAAGATATGTCTGGAGTTGTCTTTCTTGTGTGGCCTCTGTCAGATCGGTGTCAGGCTTTGGCCAGTGTTCACAAAAAGAAGCAGGAAGTTTACATTCTTTCTCTGTACTCTAGAAACATACATGCATGGGCACAGCAGCAGGCCGCCGGCGCTGACCCTTACCACAGCACTATTATGCGCCTATGCCCGGGACTGAACTTTTATTAACATGCGGCACCCTCACACCAACCCGGCGAGGTGTGTCCAACCACGAGCTTCGTTTTCCCGATGAGGAAACCGAGGCTCCAGGAGGTTAAGGAAGAGCCGGAGCTCGTAAGTAGCGGAGTGGGAATTCAGGCCCAGACGGGCCAACCCCAGTGAGCTCAAGTGCATCTTATTTGCATAAAGAGGCTTATTTACATATCCCACGCAGCGTGATATGGTGCCAGGGGCCATCACCCTGTGGAGGGCCAGGCGCTTTGGAAAGCAGGTCTTTTTCATTACACATCGTTACCAGTGTTTTGTGCGGGAGGTAAGGGGCAAGGAAGCATTGATGAATTTGCAGAGATGGCTGCAGTTTGAGCAAGGCTGTCTTCAGTCTCCCAAGGATACTGGCACGGAGACCCAGCTCCTTACCAGTTCCTCCTGGAGTTAGCTTTCCTTCGGTGCCTGCGTGTCTCCACGCTGGATCCTGGAAGACTGGCAGGAGCCTCACCCTTGGGTTTTCCTCCCAAGGAACGGGAGGAAATGACTTTGTCCCCAAGTGAACCCAACATAAGAGGAAGATCACCCGGGAAGGCTTTGCCTTCAGTGGGATTGGAAAGGTGGAAATAGCACCATCCTCCAGTTTTTACATTTACCAGTTGAGCCTTTGACAGGTGGGAGAGGAGCTGCTGGTTCTTTGAGCTATTGGCCAGCGAGTCTAACAAGGAGACCAGTGGGCTACTGAATGATTGTATCATGCAACGGCCGGAATCCCGTGACACGTTCTAACTTCCTGCCGTACTGTGTACCATGGAGTGATACCAGGTTGTAGACCCCGCTGTGATTTTCATGAGATAAAAGCCTTTATTTTTGTTTTGCTTTACTCTCAATAAGCCAAAGGCTAGTTGTACCAACAAGAAGCTGAATGAATCACATAGAACCCTCGTTGGCATCGTTTAGGACAAGGCTTGGGAGGTAACCATTAATCTAGATCCTAAGGTCTATAGTAATCAGTTCTGCAAGTACGGAACTCACAAATGGCCAGGTGGGTGTTTAGAATGGCAGAAATGGCGGCTACCTGGGTCACGACTGGGATCACCGTGCCATCCATTCACTCAAGCAAACCTCAGTCGCGTGTTTAACGTGGATCAGGCATAGGAGACACATGAGTGAAACAGACGTAAGCCCTCCCCTCGATCTGCTTACAGTCCATCAAGGAAACAATCCTGCATGGGGTGGATTGTGACCTTGGTGACTGGAACTTACTTGGCTGCCATAGAAGATGTTCCTGAGGCGCTGTGGGAGGTTTCCAGTAGAGACGCTGGGACTGGGAGGAACACAGACCCTGCAGGGAAGCTCGGCGTGCCTAAGATGGGTGAGCGAGTGAGCTGGGGAGAGACCAGGATGAAGCGAGGGACTAGTGGGGCCGGATGGCACCGGCCGACTTCAGACCCACGGCCAGATGTCCCCGCGTGAGCCGCAGGGAGGGAGGCTGTGTGTGTATTTCAACTTCTGCTTTTCCTTATTATTGGGACCTCCAAATAGGTTTACAAAATACCATAAAAATGTTTATGTACTTATTTATTATAAAGCTCTAGTCCCGCGGTTATATCCAAGGAAGAAAGGGCCTACTTTTGTTATTTTTCCTTAATTTAGAAAATCAGCACTGCCCCCCCCCCGCAAAAAAAAAAAAAAAAAAGCTGTCCTTAATGAAAATAGAAGCTTTTTAATTGAGACCAGAATTGTCATCATAAAAGAACCGTTTATACATTTGGTTGGTGCTGATGGTCATTAGCCAGCTGACGGATCCAAGCTTTAAATCTGAACCGTGTCATGGGGGAGGGAAGCTCAGACTCTAAAAGACCTAAAACGTTAACGTTTTACCAGGGGGACAAGCCCCTGGGAAAGGAAATGGTGCATCGAACATCACAAAGGCGCACGCGTACCGATTCTTTGATCCTCCTTTCAGAAAACCATAGCTAGGTTTCGCATAACAGCTCCCTCTTTCTTCAGCCCCTCTGAAAGCGTAGCTTGGTGCGGGAGAACCCCGAGGCTCCCCGCTCTGGTTTCCAGGCTCAGGGTTACGATGTGTGTTCCCTGAAATGCTCTACCTGTGCTCTGCATCGGCTTCCAGCCAGTTCCAGTATGCAATATTAGTGTTGGCTTTGGGAAATAAGGTCTCTTTCACTTGGCTGTAAGTATAACGGCGACCATTTTATTTTGCTTGCGCCCCATGAATTAATTGGGCAATGAGGAGAAAGGGTATGCATACTGGGCATCTGGGTTTTCTTAAACCCACAGTCCACCCAGCTTTCTAGAACCCGTCTTGCTCTTTGGCAAGGAAGGAGTGTGCTCTACCAGCGCTCTAAAGGGGACTTCGGAGTGGAGGCAGCAGAAAATGAAACGGTTGACCTAGAGTCTAGCAGTTTCCATGGGCTGCGCTTGACATCTGGGGCAAAATGGATATGAAGGATGAAAGGAAGGCCAGAGGAAGTTTGGTTTTGCAGAACAGGAACCCGAGCGGGTTAATTTCGTACATTCTTGCTCTGCTTCCCCCTGCACACACACTGGCCGTTTGTCCAGAAGAGCCGTTTGTCCTTGCGTATCTTGCCCGTGAGCCCTTTAAAGCTGTCGGGATGGCTCTTCCCCGTGAGCTCCCTCTGGACGTCTCCCTCTCAGCCTCGGTGGGACTGTTGGGCTTTTTGATTCGACTTTTCCCCAAAGTGATGTTTTCCAGACCATTCCTTTTCCTAAGATCTACTACCCTCCCCCACCCAGGCAAATGATGTCTGCCCTTTGCCAAGCCTGAAATGAGGATGTGGGTGCAGGCGGTTTATTGGAGCAGGGTCCCAGGGAACAGGAAGGAGGGAAGAAAAGCCCATATGAGTATAGGTCACTGCTGGTGGTGCCTGTACCTTCTAGAGGTGTGCAGAAAGTCACCAGAAATCTCGGTTAGAGGACAGGAGACTGGGCATTCATTTACCAGCTCCTGCTCCCAGTCGTTTGAGGGCTCCCTCTGAAGGATGAGATGGTCCTACCTTGGCAAGGGCGCAGTTGAGTGTGAATGCCCACGGGACCGTCTGCCGTGCCAGAGCTGAAATCAGAGTTGGGCCAGGAGCAAATGACGCAGGGCATCTGAGGCATATGCTAAACCGGTTTCTGACCCGTTCACCCATAGGACAAATTGGGGACAAATGTCATTGGCAAAGGATTAGAGTTCCTGGTATGATGTGCATAAAATATTCCATAACCCATAACTGCCTTTTGCCATTTGAACAAAAGCATTGGTTGACTCTCCTCCTGGCCGTAATCCCTTCCTGAGATTTTCCGTGAGCCCGAAGGGAAGACAGTCTGCATTCTAAGTAGAGGTAAACAGATAGGACTTTGTGTTTTGGATGGAGATGAGTGGAGTTTGAATCTAGACCTTGACTCCTCCTGATCATTGTGCTTGACGCTAGACATAAATTAGGAAGCAATGTAAATGGGAAAATGCCTGAAAAGTTATGACATTTAAACCACACTGTGCAAGAGACCTTATTTTGAGCTAAACAAATAAAACCCAGGCTTTAGGAAAGGTAAATAAGGAATTGATTACTTCAACCACAAACTCCTTCTGTTTACAAGAATATCAATGCTGAAGAAATTTTAATCTTAACATCTTAACAGAGGTCAGTGCAGCGCAAATAAAAAGTTAAATGTGCTTCAATAACTTAACAAATACTGAGGTAAAGAACAGTCTTACCGGTGAGTTATCTTCTGTTTAAGTGGGACTGAGGAAAACCATCTCTTTGAAGAAGTTTATGAAACACCTCCCTTGTTTTTGTTCTATTTGTGTTTTGGTCCCGTTTCTTTCTACTTGAGGTACCCTCAAGCACTTTGAAGGTTTGGGGACAGTAAATAAAACTGATGGCCATTTTTGTCATCCATCTTGAGTTGGTATGTTCTCCTGTGTTCAGGAGTTCACTCCTCGGTCCCCAGGGACACAAGTACAGTGGAATGCGTTGATGCCCGGGTTTCTTGTGCACGTCCCGTGTCTCCAGGGCCCCGTTTCCCTTAGTTTGAGTCAGTGGGCCCAGTGGGGACCCCACCCCTCAGAGCCTAGCGAAAGATGTACTGCCAGTCTGAAGTTGTGTTCTTATATTCTGTCTCTCTCCTCTTTCTCTGCTTTTCTCTGTGGACATCCGTTCTGCCTCTCCATGGGGGCTAACCAAAGAAGAACTGACCGTAACTTCATAGCAAAAGAGTAGGGACAGGCCAGGGCTTTCCTGGGCTGGCAGCATGGGCTTGGCGAGACGGATGGGTGGCCAACCACGTCATCATGGCCACCCCTTCCTCAGTGGTTCCTGCTGGCCGGATGGGATGTCAGTAACTCACAGGGGCCCTCATGTACCCTTCACAACAACTCTGTACCCATCACTGGCACAGACCACCCCCAGCTGTAGTGGCCCAATACAGTAACAGTAATCTGACATTGCTCATGACCCTGGCGGTGGTCCCACAACACCAGACCCATCTTCTGACTTTGCGGGAGCATCTGTGGGGAGCCGGCAGGCCCGCGGGCAGTTGTCTGGGGCCATGGGAGCCACATCTCTGTGGTCTCGTCCTCCAGCAGGCCAGCCCAGGCTCACGTGGGCTCCAGGAGAGCCAGCGGAAGTTCCAAGCGCTCCGGAGATGAAGCCTGCCACAGGCAGAGCATCGCTTCTGCTGTGTTCTGTTGGTCAGACTAAGTCACGCGTTCCACCCGGACCCGAGGTGGAAAAATGAAGTCTACTTCCTGCTGGGGGCAGCTGCCAGGAGGCGCGGACGTGAGGAGGGATGGAGGGGGGTGTCATTGTCTTTACTTCTCAACCTTAAGTCAAGGATCCTACAGGGAGGAAGCAGAGCACAGCTTTGGGAGGTTTTGGAAAGTCGGGAGCAGAGCTCGAGAATCCGGTGTTTCTAAAGGATACTCCCTGGGTGCACCTGGGTGGCTCCGTCAGTTGTGAACAGGTCACGATCTCACAGTTTCGTGAATTCGAGCCCCGAGTCGGACTGTGCGCTGAGGGTGCAGAGCCTGCTTGGGATTCTCTCTCCCTCCCTCCCTCTTTCTGTCCCTCCCCTGCTTGTGCCCTCTCTGTCTCTCTGTCTGGGTGAAAATGACACCGGGAGGAGGAAAGGACCCCATCCAACTCTTTCTTGTGATAGAGAAAACCGAGTACGGGTTGGCTTCCGGCTCTGGCTTGATTTTCACAAAGACTCAGCAGAGCCATGCTAGGGAGAGGAGCACACCCAGGGTGTGACAGGGACTCTGTTGGGCACAGTCACAGACATTGTGTCAGGAAGCACCCCTGCTGATCCTGAGGAGACGCAATGATCATCTCTGTTTCGCAGAGGGGAAGACTCAGCTCAGGACGATGGTGGTTTTCTCCAAGTCACCAAGCTACCAAGTGGCAGCGTGGGACTACACCCCCCATCTGTCTGATGACAAAGCTTTTCTGTTGCCATCCTGCCTCACAGTTAAGGACAGGGCCTAATCCTTGACATCAGGAAACTGCCAGGAAGTATATATTGTCATCCTACCTGCTGCCGTCCCCTGTCCAAAATAGAGAATGAGATAAGATAGGATCTTGGAAATATCTTTCCTATCTTTGGAAATATCCAAAACAGAGGATGAGCTCACAGGCGTGGGTCAGGTGGGAGGAAGGTGAGCAAGACTGTCACTTGGACACTGAACAGAGTCATTCTGGCTTCAGAGTGTCCTCCAAGAGGGTTCCTTATTTCTGGGGTGACCATAGAGTCTATCAAACTGGGACACTTCAGGGACTCACTGGGAGCATCATTAATAATTAGCCCCAGGAAAACAGGCATAACTTGGGACTGTCCCAGGCAACTGGGATCCATGGTCACCCTACCTATGACCAAAATACAAGGAAGGCTTGGTGACTCAGCACCCTCCCTGGAGTGGGCACAAGGAGAAGACTCTGGCCTTGGAGCCAGATGAGGTGGGCCTTAGTCTACCCCCTTCCCCAACTGTCTGAGTCTGGGTCTCTGTACCGCAGCCCTAACGATGCCTACGCATCTATTGCTGTGCAGCAAATCACTTCAAAACCTAGTGGCTGCAAACAATGGTCGTTATCGTTCACAGCGGGTCAGGAGTTTGGGATGCTTCTAGCTCAGGGTCTCTCACGAGAGCTCCATCAGGATCTGATTAGGGCTACAGCTGTCTAAGCCTTGGCTGGGCTGTGGGGCTGGAGGATTTGCTTCTGAGGTAGCTCCCCACGTGGCTGGCAGGTTGGTGGTGGCGGTCGGCGAGAGGCCTCACATTTTCCGCACCAGGGCGCCTCCAGCAGGTTGTCTGAGTGTCCTTACAACATGGCGGCTGACTTTCCCCAGAGCGAACCAGGCAGCTCACCTGCTCACGACCTTCTCTCAGAAGGTCACACAGAATGCATCACTGGTGCCACATGATGTTATTTGGAAGTGAGTCAGTAAGTCTGGCCCACGTTCAGAGGCTGGGGACTGAGACTCCACAGTTTGAGGGGAGGAGGAGCAAATAATTTATAGACACACTTGGAGATCACTGTCCCTATTCAGGATGGATGTTCCAGACTTAGAAGTTAGTACTGTCTGTAGAGTGCCTGCAACAGTTCCTGGCACTCGTTAAAAACAAAGATTCTCTTGGCCCTCCAAGGTCCAGAAGCAGCATTCCCAAATGACGATGGACAAGGACAGGGTTCAAGGTCCGGCAAGCCTAGGCATGCCTGCCAGACACGAGAGTCACCTTTACAACTAAAGGGCTGATGATATTGGGTCAGCTCTGAGGCTGCTTCAGATATAGGCCATTCCTCTGTGGGATCCAGATAGAAGACTCCATCTCAGTGTGAATCTAACACATGTCCCCCTAAAACCCTCTGATGAGAACCCCTCCGGCCCCCCTCTGGTGCCTGGAGCCATCATGGCTGAGTCTCCCCCCTTCTCCAGGGAGCTGGGCCCCAGAGCTGTAGCACATGGCCCTACTTTGGGGACCCTTCTCCACACCACCCTCTGCTAGTCCCTTTCAAGGGCTTTTACTTAATTTGCTTCCCAGAACACTGAGATAGGTACTTATACATGTTTTAATGCTTTTTGTGGCAAGTGATAAAAACTGGCTTGGGTGAAAAAACAATTTATTATTTTGCAAACTGGAAAAAAACAAAAAAAACCTAGGGTTGGGCTGAGCCACAGTCTGTTGTTTGGGCCTCAGAAAGTTGTTACAGTGTCTCTCCATCTGTCAGCTTCTCTTTCTCATTTTGGTCCATTGCTCAGACAGGCTGTCCCCTCAGGGTGGCAAAATGGCCGCCAAGCTGCAGTGAATGAGCAATCTCATGTCATAAAAGTCCTAGCCTAGGTCACATGCCCCACCCCTCAGGGGAGTGGGAGTTGTGGGGGGGGAGTGCCACCCACAGTTCCTGGCTCCCCAGAGGGAATTTGTGGTAGGTTCTCACAAAGCTGGATGACAAGCGTTGTTATCCTCACGTGCCAGGACAAGAAACCGGGCTCAGCCCAGGTGAGTAACTTAGCCATAGACACAGTAGTTGAGGGTTCCTAATTCCCCTGCTCATGTTGATGAAGGAAGACGTTCTCCCTACCCCAGCCTTGACTCCTAAGTGCTCTGTGGCCATCTTAAGTGTCCACTTGTAACTCTAGGACATGACCAATGGCTCTAGAAATGAGTGGGTTAAAATGCCAATGGTGGGATCGTGACGTTGGATGATATCCACCCAGGGGAGGAGCCAGAATTTCTGGTTCTTCTCTGAAACGCTTGAAAGAACTCGGGCCTGGACAACCCAAGTGGGAGCTTTTGTTGTCTCAAGGTTCACGTGACTTTTCCCGTCACTTTTTAGTGCCAATTGTAAGATTCAAACACAGAATTCTTCCCCCGCGTGTCGTTTCTCAGGAGGGCTCTGAGGAGGTGCAGAGTTGGTGCTCGCAACAGAGGGGCCTCCCTCCTCTGTATCCCTTCATCCGGAAGGTTCCAGCTGAAAGGACAGCCTGTCGTCTCCAAGCACAGAGGAGGGCAGGACTGAGCCACAGATGGAGGAGGGAGGAGGGCCTCGAGAAGACAAGAAACAAGCTCTCTCCCCAAATAAGCAGAAAGCCTGAGCTGTGAAACCGAGATTGTTGGCACTGGGGAGGGGTCCAAGGGCGCTTCCCTCGTGAGGTCATTGGAACAGGGCAGGAAACGTGAATCTTGTGCCAAAGAAAACTCTCTGTGCTCTTTGTAAAAAGCCTGCCGTGCTCTCTTCACGAGGGGGCTGCTGGTCGAGGCTCACGGACGGGCACGTTGCCTGCCAGCACAGGCATCTGCTGGCCATTTCTGAAGGCCTGGGGCCACCCTCCATGCAGTCACACTGCTGTTTCTATTTGGGCTGAGGGTAAGCCGTGGATCCCCCAGGCAGGTGAGACACCATCTGGCCCTTTTATTTCTGGCCGGGAAACCCTGCATAGACCAGAGTCCGTTTCATGGCTTGAGACGCTGTGTGTGCAATGTTTCCTTCTCCGGCAGAAATACCACACGGGGCCCCAGGCCTCTCTCTGCAGCCTGCTGGGGTCCGGTTGTGTCTGAGACAGGATGCCTGCCATCCAGACGGTCACAGGGGCGCGACCCGGGGTGGAGGAAGCTTAGGTGCCGAGCGGCCAAACTGACCAGGGTTGGAATCACGATGTAGCTGCCCACATTATGGCAAGTTGTCCAACTTCCTGGGGCCTCATGTTCCTCATCTGTGAAGTGGGGGTTATGAGCCCTACCTCACAGTGGCAGGCTCAGATAACTTGGCGCTTCAAGGTCCAAAAGGAGAAGACATTCGGTAAATGTTTATTCCCTCCTGCCCTTCTGTTCTCTTCAGCATTTCTTCACCACGGTACCGTCATGTTAATCTTCTGGCTGCATTTGGGGCTTGAGGGGGGTGAGGGGCAGTGTAGAGAAAGGTGACGTGGGGGTATCCCGGTGACGGTGGTTGGCCCGTGCAGGGCTCCCGTACGCCAGCAGCAGGGGCCCCACAGACTTCCTAGCCTCCCTGGAAGGGGCCGTGTCCCGTGTTCACTGGCTGAGCAGACTGAGTCCTACTCCCTCTTTTTTTTGTTTAAGTTTATTTATTTTGAGAGAGAGAGAAAGAACACGAACAAGTGGGGGGAGGGGCAGAGAGCGAGGGAGACAGAATCCAAAGCGGACTCCGTGCCGTCAGCCCACAGCCCACACGCAGGGCTCAAATCCTGCGGGACCATGACTTGAGCCGAAATCCAGAGTCCCATGCTTAACCGACTGAGCCACCCACTCGCCCCAAGTCCTACTCCTTCTCAGGAGGCCGTCCTCCACTGTGGGTCGTGCCCAGGGCCAGTGGCTCTGAGAATCCAGCTTGGCGCTACTCCGAGCATGGCCTCCTGACACCAGCGGGACACCAGCGTCCGCATCACCTGGGACCCGATGAGGAAAGTGCATTCACGGACCGTTGAATCCGAAGTCCTGCGGGCGAGTCCCAGCAGGGTCCGTCCGATGCACAAGAAACTTGGAGAACCTCTGCGCTGTAGGCGCGTGATTGCAGAGCAGAGGAAGGAAAACCTGAGCCCCCGGTGCCCCGAAGGCCCCCTTGCAGACTGGTCCCGGTGAGGAGCTATCGGCTCTGGGGTCGGTCGGCCCCAGTCGAGTTCTGGTGCTACCACGCAGCTGCTGGGGGGGCCTCGGGCCGGTTCCTTCACCCTCCCTGGGCCTCCGGGTGCTCCTCTGCAAGATGGATGATCTAATACTTACCTCGCAGGGTTGTTGAGAAGCTTAAACCTGTCCCTCCTGACAAAGCGCCTAGGGCGGAGCCTGCCATGTGGTCAGAGTTCAGTGCACGTTGATTCTGTCACTTAGTTTTCAGGCAGCCCAGCCAGGTTGAGGGTCGAGCTCTGGGAGAGGCTTTAAACAGGCCTAAGGATTTGCCCCCAAATGTAGCGGCTCAGAGCGAAGGAAGCACTTGAAAAGCCCCCCCCCCGTGGAGCTGAGTAGCCACCACCTGCACCTCGGTGGCAGCACCAAAGTGATTGGCTAAGTCCTTACAGCAAGCTGGTGGGGTAGGAATTCCTCTCTGTGTTTTTACAGGGAGGTTCTTAAGGCACCACTGGACAAGTGACTGAACCCGAGTCAGTGTGAAAAAACTCATTGTGCAATCACAGGTCGAGAAGCTCACGGGGCCCCGGGGCCCTCCCCCTGGAAAGCTCTGTAAAGAGGAGAGTGGCTTTAACCCGCCCGCCGCCCGCCGTTCAGGGCCCCTTCCCGGAGCCTGGTGCAGGCAGTGTGGGAGGCCTCCTTCCCAAAGTGGACAAAGAGAAAATGCTTAGGAACGTTAATTAAATGAGTCTACGTTTAAGAGGCACTTAAGTGGATTGAAATCAATATATGAGTCACATAAGTCTGCACCCGCCGTCTTAGCTTGCACCCTTAACGCTGGGCGGGTGGAATTCTTTGTTTTAAAAGATCCCGGTCTGCTCGGTTGGAACGGACGTTCCCAGCAAAGCAGCTCAGCGCTGCATCGTGCGTTAGAGAGAATGAGGGCTTTTCTGAGGCCCGGGAGGCCTTGTGCTCACATCCTGAAGTGTTCCCACTGGCGCCTTCCCCCTACCTGGAGTACAGACAGAGGAGGGAACCTGGGTGTTTCTCTGATGGTCTCTGAGTTCCCTGGATTGAAATCCTGAGATAAGTCATCCTGCAAAAGTAGCATACTAGGAAGTGTTCCCAGGAGAAACCAGTAGGGAAGTGGAGAAGGAGGCCAAGCAAGGTATATTGAAGTTCTCAGGGAGGGGGAGGCGGTGGAGAAGAAAGAAGGTGGGTAACTTCGGCCTAGAGTTACAAGTCACATCTCAGCGCATCCCCATCAGGGTAAGAGTTCCCCCGAGGGGATGGGAATTCCCAAGCATGGCCATCTCTCTCTCCCCGTTCACAAAGAGTTGCTGTGTGTGCACGGCCGTGTGTGTGTGTGTGTGTGTGTGTGTGTGTGTGTAGAGGTGCATGGGGAGGGGGAGGGGGCCCTTCCAGCGCTGCGGACCCTTCCTCTGCCCTGCTGTGAGCGGGGCATTGTGTGGTCAGTCTAGCCCGCTGAGGTGGAACTAAAACCCAGTGTGGAAAGCAAGACAAATGAAAACGTTGTCCAAGGGAGAATAAAGGACGAGCAAAAACTGTCTGTGGGGGAGACACCCAGGAGATGACAGACGGAGGCACAGAAAGTGCGGATCAGCTGATTACTTTTGCAGCGTCAGGGCTTGGGAGGTAATAAAGAAGGCAGTCCATGCGTCGGTCCCCTGCCACCAAAGCCAGCTTCTGACATCACGAGTGTCAGAACAACAAGTTCAGAACACACGGGCCCCGAGAAAGTGTTATGAACCTGCGGCTCACCTTTTTTTTTTTTTTTTTAAGAGAACCAGGAAAATTCAGATCTTTTACAAACAACTCCAGCAAGATTAAACTTAAAACCTAGTCATTAAAACAACCAAAAGCAACCTTACTCTTTGTGTGTGTGAGTCATTTTAAATAATTGGCCAATTAACTGAAAATGTTGAAACCAAATATAGAGAAAGCCAACCATAATCCTAGAAAACCAGGACACTCCCCATAGTGTTCTTGAAAATCAAAAAGGACACATGACATTAGCATTTAGTTACAGTAGAGGGCCCTTCTCAGTTCAGTGCTGTAAAACAGGCTTCTTCTTGTTCCTTTTTTTAATTTTTTAATTTTTTTTTTAACTTGAGTTTATTTATTGAGAAAGAGAGAGAGAGTGAGCGAGCAGGGGAGAGGCAGAGAGAGAGGGAGAGAGAGAATCCCAAGCAGGCTCTGCGCTGTCAGCATGGACCCCAATGCAGGGCTCGAACCCACGAACCGTGAGATCATGACCTGAGCCGAAACCAAGAGTCGCGGGCGCTTAACCGACCGAGCCACCCGGGTGTCCCAACTTGTCCTTGTCCTAATCTTGGTATTGATACTCAAGGTTCTTGGTACCAGGCTTTTTCCTTGGCATGTGAGCAATCGGAACATCCTGAGAGACAGCCTGTGCTCTCCTCTCTGACCTTCCCGTGGGCATTCCCTACACCTCGAGTCCTCAACCGGTGTATGTTGCTCTGTTAGATCAGCCACCAAGGCCGTCGCTCTACGTCTGGGATTTAACAGGAAGGCTTGCTTAGTACCTCTGTGCTTGGCACCCGAGATTAGTCCACTAATGCCTGGTGAGTAAATTAATAACGGAGCGTAAGTCCCGCAGGGACCTGTTGGCCTTATTTAGTCTGCTAGACACAGTTCTGAATAAGAGGGCCCTCAGCTAGATCTTGCCATTTTAGGAAGAGTAGTTTTTGAAATTTTTTTTAATGTTTATTTATTTTTGAAAGAGACAGAGACAGAATGCGAGTGGGTTAGGGGCAGAGAGGGAGACACGGAATCCGAAGCAGGCTCCAGGCTCTGAGCTGTCCGCACAGCGCCCGACGCGGGGCTCGAACTCACAAGCTGCGAGATCATGACCTGAGCCGAAGTCGGACGCCCAACCGACTGAGCCACCCAGGCGCCCCTATGAAGAGTATTTTTTAATTTGAGTTGCTCGTCATTTGTAATAGTTTTTGACCTCCGTGTTCTGGATTTGTACAGGGAGCTCAATTTCTGCCCATCGAGTGCACCACTCCCGGGCAGCCATCATACAGGAGTGAGTATACAGGGGTCTTTCCTCCAGCAGCTGGGTCCTTCTCCCTCCCCGCAGGCTGGGAGCACCTCCTGGGAGGCAACAGGGGCCTGCTTATAAGAGCAGCGAAGGACAGCAGGGCTGCTCAGCAGACAATTATTAAATGAGAGGACGAACAAAAGAATGTGAGGCGTACCAGAAAACACGCGTCTCTCGTACACAAGAATTATTCTGCAGGAGCTGTTTCCCATTTCAGACAAAATAAGAAACACTTGTTGAATGAATGGATGGGC
This sequence comes from Prionailurus bengalensis, assembly GCF_016509475.1. NCBI lineage: Eukaryota > Metazoa > Chordata > Mammalia > Carnivora > Felidae > Prionailurus > Prionailurus bengalensis. The sequence goes on along the minus strand of NC_057350.1, from coordinate 154,072,487 downwards.
TTCCTCGGGGGCAGCAGAAGGCGGGCACCCATGTTGGCGCTGGCCTTGGTCTCTGGAGTTCGCCTCTCTTTGCCACTTCCTGGAGGGCATGGGGGCTCCAGTGTGTGAGGCTCCCGTTTGAGGCAGTGTGGGACCTATTGACAGGTGTTCTGTCCTCACGAGTTGGAACCCAAGGAAAGCACTTTTTTTTTTTATCCCCCTTCAGTCTGGGTCTCAATCTCTTAACCTCCAAAAAGGCAGTGACTATCCTAGCCCTTGGGGTCTGTTTCAAAAGCTGGCATAATACATGTGCTTCAGATGATTCCAAATCCACGTGTTCTGACCCTGCTTTTGCTCTAAGGAACCCCACTCTGGAGGGTGGGGCCTTCCATCTGCATCTTGAACAATGATTATAATGTAACCTAACCTTTGAGGGTGTGTAACTCGAGTGCACGTTGGAACCCCCCGGGGAGCTTGTTCAGCAAATGCTTGCCCGGGCTGTGTGCCGTGATTCCGTGGGTCTGCATCAGGGCTCCACCTGAGTCCTTTTTAGGAAGCTTTCCACGTTAGACATGGCCTTTCTAGCACTTGTCATACAAATTGGAGAGAAGTGCCCCCTCTGGTGGCCCACGGCCTCTTGGCCAGGAGCAGGATTCGAGAGCAGCCGTGAGCTGCTTTTCAGCCCTTCTCCCCCTCAGCTAGTTCTCTTGTGCGGTAAACAGCCTACACAACTGCGCATGATATCCCTGGCTCCCGCTGGTTCCAGTGCATCCTCCCGTCAGAAACCAGTGAGGGGTGTTGGTTGGTAATAACCTTTGAAGGTTAAAAGGTTGAAAGCAAACAAAGGATTCACCCGGAGTAGCTTGTGGAACAGATTGAGGAATAGCCGAGAGCAGGGCATCCACTAAGAGGGGGCTTGTGCTGGTCTGCATGGGGGGACGTTAGAGCTGATGTGTAATGGCAGCAAAGAAAGAAAAAGGAGGGAGGGATCATTCTAAAAGAAGATGCCAGTTCTTTAAGGAGAGTCCTGAGGTGTGCCCAAAAGCAGCTACGTGGACGCACCAACCAGATGGAAGAACCGAGTCAGCGGCTGGCCCCAGGGACGGGCCTTCGCCGGCCCATAGCATGCCCTGTGGAGAACAGTAGGCGGGGAGAGGTCCTCTCTGAGGCCCCGCCTCCTCATCTGTGGCCAAGGGGAGTGCATCAGCAGCTGTCTGTGTTCTAGGTGCACAGCTTACCGCACCAACTGCTTGTGGAGAGGGGGGAGGACGGGAGAGGTAATGGCCAAGTCCTTTCATATCCCCTCCACCCATCCTGGAGACCACCTTTGCCAGCTCCTCTGTAAGCTGAGTCTCGGCCTGTGTCCCTCTGCCCGCGGCTTTCTCGGCGACCAGCGTGTGCTATGCTCAAGCACCGAGGGGCTGGGAGTGCAGGACGGTCAGCGTTCCTGGGACAACTCAGACAAGGAGAGTCGGATGTTGAAGGGTAGACGCCCCGGATTTCTCACCCGTCCGTGGCATTCCTGCCCTGGGGTCGCCTCCCAAATAGAGGACTCGCAGCCCAATCCTTGTCCCGGCGTCTGCTGTGGGGGGGACCTAGATAAGGGACATGGGAATGGGCAGATCTCCAGCTCCAGAAGAGTGTGTCCTCACACACGCAGTAGCCCTCAAAGAACATCAGCCGTGTGCATGTTTTTCTGGAGGGCGGGGAGCATGAGGAAGGTGGTCTCCACTCTTGTTTCCCGAGCGGGTGGGCTCAGTGACGTAGAGCAATGCTTCTCACATGGTCACGATCACAGAGGCTACCCGGAGATCGTGTTAGCATACAGACTCTAATTCAGCAGGTCTGGGGTCCGACCTGAGAATCTGCATTTCTAACACGTTTCCCAAGTGTCGGTGGTGCTGCAGGTACAAGGACCACACTTTGAGTAGCAAGGCCCTTCCTGGCACAGCCCTTTGAAAATGGGTTTCGAGGGGCGCCTGGGTGGCGCAGTCGGTTAAGCGTCCGACTTCAGCCAGGTCACGATCTCGCGGTCCGTGAGTTCGAGCCCCGCGTCAGGCTCTGGGCTGATGGCTCGGAGCCTGGAGCCTGCTTCCGATTCTGTGTCTCCCTCTCTCTCTGCCCCTCCCCCGTTCATGCTCTGTCTCTCTCTGTCCCAAAATAAATAAACGTTGAAAAAAAAATTAAAAAAAAAAAAAAAAAAAAAAAGAAAATGGGTTTCGAGTGGGCAGGAGTGTAGGCGGGTTTGTAGGTGGGGTAAAACTCTTCACTGTTAGTACATCTCTAACACCAAGATCCCTGGCCAGGATTTTAATAAGTACCCCTCAAACACTGAATTCCTACAAACACTTAATTCCTTTCTCATGCAAACACCATTCATACATTGTTTCTATGCCCCGATGTTAAATTCTTTCCTGCAGGTTCCGGAGAGGCCCTCACCTTATTGATTGTCCAGCCAACCTGTAGGGAAGAGGAAAAAAGAGTGAAAGAAAATCGAAATAATTTGATTTGTGAGATAGACTTCAACTTTGAATTCTTAGTTGGTTGATGAAGAATTTGCAAAATCTGGGAACTATTTTTTTTTTTAATCTAAGAATAGAAAGCGTGTTTTTAAAAATCTAAGACAAGACGTTGCTTCTGTTTCACAGGTGGACAAAGTTCCTAGATGAAAGTCAAGTCATTACATCTTAAGGCTTAAAAGGCATGGCTTACTGATATTTCTTTGCGGGCGTCTGGGTGGCTCAGTCGGTTGAACGTCTGGCTTCAGCTCAGGTCATGATCTCACGGGCCCTGGGTTGGGGCCCTGCGTCAGGCTCTGTGCTGATGGCTCAGAGCCTGGAACCTGCTTCCGATTCTGTGTCTCCCCCTCTCTCTGCCCTTCCCCTCCTCATGCTCTGTCTCTCTCTGTCTCTCAAAAATGAAAAACATTAAAAAATTTTTTTTTAAATCTAAGACAAGACATTGCCTCTGTTTAACAGAAGGACAAAGTTCCTAGATGAAAATCAAATCATGATGTCTTAAGCCTTAAAAGGCATGGCTTACTCACCTTTCTTTGCACTTTGGGCTTTTCAGTTAGAGCTGGCTGATTTCTTTTGATTTGTTTGTATTCTCAAGTTCATATCCCTGTGGTTCCAAAGGGAGCAACCCCCAGCACTGAGGGAGGTGTTTTTATTTGTGTGCACTTTGTGAAAATGTAACGATTAGCTCTATATGGGGTTGATGTAATGCACCAAAGGGGGACATGTTACAGGAATAAGCTTCTTCAACTCATTTCTAATTCATATTGGCTTTTAAAATGTAATATTTTTACTCATTTTAAAGCTTTCAAAGCACTATTTTCTAAGGGCCAAGAGGACTGTTGGGAAGAAGACGCCTGGCTCCACTTGGATCAGATCATTGCTCCTCCCTCCCGTGACCGTGACCGTGACCAACCGACCTACCTGCCACTGACAGCCCCCTGCCTGTGACTGGCTCAGAGTTGCTTAAAGTGCACTCACCAAATTCCTCACCAAATTCGAGGACTTCACGTCAGAGGGGAATTTTGCATTAACAGCTACACGGTTCGTCCGTCTCAAACATTTGTCCCGACAGTAGTTCCTGCTTGCTTCACTTTTTTAAGCGTGAAAAGAACAAACCCAGCATGGCCTGCGCCTTGGCTGCCCAACGGGGTTTTGACAAAATTTGAGAAAGGCACTCGTTTTGTAGCGCTTTCTTTACCCCGTTCCTCCCAACGCCCCGTGTGTGTGGGTGATCATCTCTGGTGCCCTGGGCTGCTCAGCTGCCGGCTCCCGCCTGGCAGGAGGTCTGTAACCACGGACCCGGCCTTGCCAGGCCATCAGCCATATTTGGCATCGTAACATATGTGCCAGGTTCGCCGGGTTGTGCTCCCCGCCTTTAGGCTTGGTTTCCACGGATTCTTCGGGGGAGGGGGAAAGGGGGGCGTTGTCCGTTCCTCGTTTGGCATTCCCCACCCAGGCCCCTTCGGATCCATTCTTACGGTGCCAGCTAGGAACGCCTGGGCAGGCGATGTCACTGCTTGGCATTCCAGTTTCCTCCTTGTAAAATGGCATCAGAGGGGAAGCTACCACACAGAGGAGCCACTTGGCGCGTAGTAAGCCATTACTGAGTAGGGGCCGTCTGTGGATGCCATGCTTACGGCCATCGGCACCAGCAGAGTCCTATAAGGCAGGTGTTTTGCCTTCCTTTGACAGGTGAGGAAACAGAAGCTTAAGGAAAGGATGGTTAATTTCCCTGAGGACACATAGCTGTTGCCGACCTGAGCCAGTAATTAAAGTCGGGACGCTAACTTGTGCACTTTCTATGCTGTAAGCCCATGTGGTTTTCTTCTTGGGTAGGAATTTCATGGGCCCCGTCCCAAAGGATTCCCTTCTGGGAATAGGACTGTTTTTTCTGGTGAGGCTCAGGCTGACTCATGGTCAAATGGGGCCAATAAAGTATTTCCTGGGAATAAACTCTCTTTATGTTAACGCAGTTGGCCAACTTATTGGGAACCCCCGCTCACCTCTGAGCCCTCGGTTGGTTAGGGAATTGGGGATAAAGTGCTTCTGAAATTTACCCGAATTCTGTATTAGCTGAGTTAACATGGAGGTCTCTCTCACCAGCTCACAAGGATCACACCTCAAGTGCCTAGAAGGAATGGGGACGGGGTGCCTGGGTAGCTCAGTCGGTTCAGTGTCTGACTGCATCTTATGTCTTGATCTCAGGGTTGTCTGTTCAAGCCCTGCGTTGGAGTCCCCACTGGGCATGAAGCCTACTTAAAAAAAAAAAAAAAAAAACGTGGGAGGAGGAGAACTTAGATGAACGCTAAATTGCTAGACTGGCAGCCAGACGTGGGGACATGAGTGTCACCTTCAGTTTGACAGACACATGAGGAAGCTAGAAAATGAGAAGTCAAATTTCAAACTTTGGCGGGTGCCTAGCCCTTGCCCGGACCTTGCAGGTACGCTGCTCGCAAAGAGCACTGTGTTGGTAGTCAAATAAAGCACACTCCAGAATGAAATGAGATGGCGTGTGATTGGGAGGAAGGAGTCCCAGGAGGCTCCCTAAGCTCATTGTCTGATTCTTCTTGCCAACCGCTGCACGTCACAAACAGGACTGGGGCTTGACTCCACCGGCCAAGCTCCCGGGCCTGGGACAGCTGAGGTATGTCTGGAAGAAAGGGGGGCTTTGCCAAGGCAAGCATCGCCCCTGCCAGGCAGGCCAGCGAATGAACTTCTTCTTACAGTCCCTCCATCCGAATCCTCGACCATCCAAGGCCCATTCATTTAATAAATGCAAACTCAGGAGCCCCTAAGTGCCAGGCACGGTGCCAGGCATCGAGGATACAGAGGCAAATGTGCATAAACCAAGTATGCTTTTCATCACATGTTCTAGAAAATGTTCATTGATGTTTTCCTGATCCTGAGAGTAATGCGTGTCGGTTACAAAAAAAAAATTAATTTAAATTGAATCACTTAATCTCCAGGGAGAAGCCCCGATAGCATTTTATGGTATTGGATATTCTTGTTAGCCAAGGAAAAGTGGGACTGGGGAAAAGGCCAGTTATGTGAATCTTCTTAGAATAAGATCCAAAATTTCAGAGTAAAAAACTTTTTTCAGACTTGATTGGGTGTTTACTTGAAAAGTAAACTAGGGGTGCCTGGGTGGCTCAGTTGGTTAAGCGTCTGACTTCCACTCAGGTCATGATCTCACGGTTTGTGAGTTCAAGACCCATGTGGGGCTCTGTGCTGACAGCTTGGAACCTGGAGCCTGCTTTGGATTCTGTCCGTCTGTCTGTCTGTCTCTCTCTCTGTGTCTCTCTCTGCCTTCTCCCACCGGTGCTCTGTCTCTCTCTCAAAAATAAATAAAACATTTTAAAATATTTTGTTAAAAGAAGAAGAAAACTAAAAATTATGGAAATAAGTTTATATTATCCTACATTTAACAGCCCTTGTCACACTGGAATTATAATGTCAAGGATATCTTAGACCCAGGGCAAAAGCTTATTTGCTTTATTAGCATCTTTAAAATAACATGTTAGGGGCGCCTGGGTGGCGCAGTCGGTTAAGCGTCCAACTTCAGCCAGGTCACGATCTCGCGGTCCGTGAGTTCGAGCCCCGCGTCGGGCTCTGGGCTGATGGCTCAGAGCCTGGAGCCTGTTTCCGATTCTGTGTCTCCCTCTCTCTCTGCCCCTCCCCCGTTCATGCTCTGTCTCTCTCTGTCCCAAAAATAAATAAACGTTGAAAAAAAATTTTTTTTAATAAAATAACATGTTAATTTTGGAGACGAAGAAATTGAGTGCTAGATAGGCAGGTTTTGGGTGTGAATATTCCTATTATATCATAAGGTAATATTCTTTGTTTCAGATTTTGCCTTTTTTTTTTTTAGGACAATCACAAAAGGGTCATTTTACAAGGGTGTATTTTTTCCAAGCACTTCTCTTGATCTTTTTTATTTATTTATTTATTTATTTTTTTAATTTTTTTTCAACGTTTTTTATTTATTTTTGGGACAGAGAGAGACAGAGCATGAATGGGGGAGGGGCAGAGAGAGAGGGAGACACAGAATCGGAAACAGGCTCCAGGCTCCGAGCCATCAGCCCAGAGCCTGACACGGGGCTCGAACTCACGGACCGCGAGATCGTGACCTGGCTGAAGTCGGACGCTTAACCGACTGCGCCACCCAGGCGCCCCTTGATCTTTTTTATTTAAATCCATATCTTTGGAAGCATCTTAAAGTGTTGTCATCCAGGGATAATTATCAGTTAACCAACCTAAACTCAGCCAGATCAAGATTTATCAGTGGCTTTCGGTGGTTTGAGCAGTTTTCCAACATCACTTTCATTGATTTCATGAAAGCCTGCTTTTTTTTTTTTTGCAGCAAGGGCTTCATTTCCCTCCGCAGTAAATTTGTACCATGTTTGAATTGGGTCATCAGATGTCTACACTGTCTGGCAATCAGGGACAAAGGGAGATAGTTTGTTCACTGGTCCGTGTTCCCAGTCAGCTGAGAGCTGGTCATCATAAGTCTTGCGACAGTGACAAAGTTGTGTTTTCTAACCTAAAGTCAGGGTAAGCAACGATTGGGACATGGGGAACAGAGGAGCTAAGGAGACACCTGGTCCACCTACCTCCTGGCGGTACAGTACCAAGAGCCGGGCAGAAGTGATGAGCAACCCCCAGTAGATCACTATTTTGAAACTTCACTGGGTCTCTCTGTGTCTACAAGGTGCCTGCCCCTGCCAAGGGGGCGAACGGCTCCATAGTAAGCCTGTTTTTCAGTTCTGCGCTGGGCGTAACGTGAAGCCAGAACAAAGAGGACGCGATGCTGCTTTGGGGTAAATTGTTCCCCTGGCTGGGCGGGGCTACACAGATTTTATTCACTGCAGATAAGAAAGCTCTTTCTTGGTGAGTGTGGATTTAAACGTGACCAATTAGCATTGTAGGTTTCCCTTGCATTCCCTTTCCTCACCTGAGACCAAATGCCCCGTACTTCCCAGTGACTCCCAGTGCCGGGAGCCTCAGCTCTATTGTGTGAGGTCAGGTTCACCAGAAGCAGAACCCGAGCTGGGCGTTTCCGTGCAAGCGATTTATTAGGGAAATGCTCTGGAAAGAAGCGGAATGAATGGAGCGGAACGGGACAGAGGAAGGAACCAAACGGATGTGCTGTCAGCTGGAGGCTGCTTCAACCTAATCCCACTGGAACCCGAGTTGCACAGCAGAGCTGGTCTCACCTGGAGGCAGAGGGATGGCCTTTTGCACCCATGCCAATCACAGGCTGCAGAATCCTTGCGGGGAAGGGCGTTGTAAGCCCCCGGGCGAAGCGGCTCCCATTCAGCCGGGAGCTGATTGAACCCACGTAGTAAAGGGATCCTCGGGCAAGCACCCACACCATCCATACAAGGAGTCACGGTGTTTGCGTACTTCACAACTGTCGTAGGAGAGCGGGGTATGGAAATAAATGACCCCAGCAGGGCCGTATTGGTGCTGACAGGCAGCAGAAGGGTGATGCATGATATCCCTTCCTGTAGCACCACCAGGAGCTCATGAGTCACGAATCGTACACTGAGCGCTCTGAATCCCAGAGAGGTCTGTGGTGTTTGCTCTTTCTGCTTAGCCCCACCAAGATCCAACCAGAATTTTATAATCTCTAGTAGACTGAGTAGAGTGACGGAAAGAGTTAGACTGATGCAAGAAATGCTGGCTTCAATGTTATTTTCTAGCATTTTGGAATTAACAAAAAGAAATAAATTCAGCAGCTCTTGAATAATCAATCAAAAGGAATCTTAGGCCAAGGCCAAGAAAACCAAGGGCTTCTCAAGTACCAGAGCAAGTTTTTGAAGCCACGGTCATTCCTGCACACTCACGCAAAAACTAAAAAGGTCTTTGGGGCAATAAATCTTTATTTCAAGAACAGATAGACCTTTGACTTGAATTGAAAACCTCTCTCCTGGAGGCGTCTGGGTGGCTCAGTTGGTTAAGCATCCAGCTCTTGATCTCGGCTCAGGTCATGATCTCATGGTTCGTGGGATTGAACACCACGTCAGGCTCTGTGCTGATATTGCAGAGCCTACTTGGGATTCTCTCGCTCTCTGCCCCTGCTACACATACTCGTATGCTCTCCTGCCCACGTGTGTGTGCTCTCTCTTACTTTCTCTCACCCTCTTAAGTTGAAGGAAGTGAGGGAGGGAGAAAGAAGGGGAAGGGAGGAAGGAAGGAAGGAAGGAAGGAAGGAAGGAAGGAAGGAAGACCTCTTTCCTTCTTTGAAAGGGATTTCTAGTGGGGTATTGAACTTCACAAAGGGAGTTTGGAACTAGGTTGAATAATCGTGTAATTTATATACATGCTGGGATGCTCTTGAGAGTAATTATACCCATGACAGGTATGAACGGGAACTGTGCCAGGGAAACTGACAGTCAGCGTCACCTAGGCTTGGGCTCGCTGCCTCTGATGCCCACAGGCTGATTAGCTAGGATTTCAAGGAGCTTCTCCTTGGGCCAATGTGGACTCTGCTTCTGCAGGGAGGAGTATGAGGAAGGGGATGGTGACAAAGCCACCACACTGAATCATTAGGACCAATCTTTGGCATATGCAGGTCTCGAGACAGCATTTGAGAAACTATTCTCTGGTTTCCTTATCGAAATTGCCAACACATACCCCCAGGCTCCAAGAGCAGCCCCTCACTCTGACGTGTAAATGTCGGTTTCTCTGCTGGGAGGTCTCTTCTTTCTAAGCTATGAGCTCTTCAAGGACAGGACTGACATCTTGCAGACCTGTGCCCTTCACACTGATCATGGTAGGTGATAGGCTGACTCGGCTAACCCAACAGATGCTCAGGGTCTGTTCTGAATCCTGTGCCATTTCCATACTCTGGGTGTGAACTTAGCACCCGTGAGTATTTGGTGCCAAGATGCACGAAGTAAGCCTTGGAAGCAGGACTGAGAAAGAGTGTTCCTGATAGTGGGGACAACTTAAAGAGAGGTGTAGAATAGTAAAGGGTGTTCGTGGAATAGTAATGTGTATGCTTATTCGCTCTAGAAAATCAGAGCTGTGGAATGGAGAAGGAGACAGGCTTTAGAGTGCACCAAGAAGGCACATGACCTCATTGAACTTTGGTGTCCTGGCCTCTAGACACACAGCAAGTGCTGGTTCTGTGCCTTTGCCTTCTCCAGAATCTGCAACATACCGTCTCCCCTTGGAAGTCTTGATTTGGCTTCAGTAACTTGGATCCTGTGGGTTCTGAAGAGCCTCCTGGCTTCCCTGTGTTGTAGACACAGGTGGAAAGACAGCAGCTCGCCACGACCCCTCTCCTGGCTTTCTCGGGCCACCGTGTGTAGGGTCCAGCCCTGGTGGGCTACACAAGGAAACTTCTCCTTGCCCTTGTACCTGGGCAGGCTTGCAGGGGCCCTGCTCAGCCCTCACACACCTCCTTGGTGTGTATTTTCCTTAGAGTCTGTCTTTCCAAAACTAGCAAGACCTTGAAAGGCAGGAGTCGAGTGTGGGCTTAGGAGAAAGCGTCCAGAAAGCGTCCTGTTGTCTTTGAGCCAAACCTTTGGAGACATCCAGCTCACGTGCGGCTGGTTCAGTTTACCAGGAGAGCACCGGGGTTCAGAGCCGAAACATTAGTTAAGAATGTCCTGGGCACCTGCTTCCCTTCCCAGGGGGACCATAGGTAGGGTGGGCCACCAGAGGAGGGCTAGGGGACTGGGCCTGGTCCCAGGTTCCCCTCCCACCAGAGCCAGCAGTGACTGTTGTCTGGGAACTGCCCCAAAGAAGGACCGTGTTTGCTAAAGTCTCGATCTGCCTCTCGGAGGCCACTTACACATATCTGTCCACACAGCCAGCCCATCCGTTGGTGCTTTTTGTCTTTCAGGAGGAAATGGGCATTTCCTGTGAACTGCTGGAATCAGACTTCCTCAAATGCAGCGTGGGATTTCCTTTCATGAGGTCCAAGTCAAAGGTAAGGGGCAGATACAGGGCACTTCCTTCACAGAGGCCCCCAGCCCTTCCCATCAGCCACCTGCCCGGTCAGCTGCACCCCCACCCTCAGTCTTCCTCCACAACTCTGCCCTGGGCAGTGGCGCCCCAGGGGCCCTGGACACATGTTCCCCTTTGATCCACGTGACGTACCCTGAATGTGAGAGACATACCATGGCCTTGGGACTTGGGCAAGCCCCGTCTGGTTGGCCTTCTTGAAAATCTTTCTTTGGGACATTCCATGCCACTGTGAGAGAGACAACGTAGGAGAAACGTGGTCTGGGCTAGTGACCTACCGTTCTGACTGTCACTCCCCTGGGTACTCAAAATTTTCTGAAGAGACCTCATAAAATTCTTAAAACATAAATACTGGTATTGCATTTTATTTTTTTAAAGTGAAAGAAATTAGAGTCACTTTGGCATTTGCAAGAACCCAAATTTTCTGAGCTTAAATAATGTGGTCATGGTCCAGTATATTCAGACATTCATGGAACATTCTGGTATATGCCAGCCTTATAAGAATATGCAAAGATATGTAGAAGATGTGATTTTTGGAAGCAAAACTAGGATCTAAAAGATCAGGTCTGCCTTTTGAAATGGAAGCTATTTTTTTCCTGCTACGATTTGAAGGAAATTTCACATTCCTTTGCCGAACATCCCCCCCCACCCCAAAAAATGAAAATTTAATCCTCCCCTCCCCTCCCCCTTGTCATAGAATCAAATTGTTTTAATCTCCAAGGCATTTTGGTCCCAGTACCTGGTAGCTGTTTTGCAAACCATTTGTGAGAATATTCTAGTGAGAAGAAGGTTTGCTTATTTCCCAGCAAATCGCTCAGACCCTTCAGTCTCATTGAATATGTCTGCTCCAAACTACAGTGGCTCTTACATCTGTGATTTCTAACCCCTCTCCTGCTCTGTTGCTCATTCCGTCCACAATCATCCCAGGAGAAGGGATGAGGTAGCTTCCCCTAGAAAACGAGTTACAGGGGCACCTGGGTGGCTCAGTCAGTTGGGCGTCCGACTTCAGCTCAGGTCATGGTCTCATAGCTCGTGAGTTCAAGCCCCGCGTTGGGCTCTGTGCTGACAGCTCAGAGCCTGGAGCCTGCTTCGGATTCTGTATGTCCCTCTCTCTCTCTACCCTCCTCTGCTCATGCTCTGTCTCTCTCTGTCTCGAAAATAAATAAACATTAAAAAAAAAAAAAAAAAAAAAAGAAAACAAGTGACAAATAGCTGGCCGGACCCTGGCCACATCCCCTTAGACTCCAGGTAGGGTGAGGAGAAGGAGGAACACCCTGAACCCTGGACATGATTGCCCTGTGGAAACATACATGGCACCTCCACACACAAATTTAATTGAAATCTTTTCAGCAACAGAAAATAGACTTAATTGAAAAACAGTGGCAGTTGCCATTTCATTGTAAAATCCAGCCTGTATCCCAAATCAAACCTAAGGTGTGTCTGGCTAATTTTAGTTTAAAGATTACGTTAGGAAAATTTTGTCACTTCCATGTACGGATCCAGGATCGCTTACCATAAAGAGAGGGTATGTAGTCATAAAAATGAATATAGTGAAAACAAAGCCACGTTGAATTCGGAAGCATTCAATTTTGTCAAAATTCATTAACTCTCAAAATAGTCATGGGAACCAACAGAAGTATGAACTTTGGAAAGTTGGATTTTTTTCCCAGCTTGGTAATGCCGCTACCTTCCTCCCACATACAGAGGCTGAAACCATAGCGACCCTAAACCTGGAGACAGGAGGTCTAGGGGTGAGTCCCTGGAGAAGGCCCAAGAAATGACACAGCGGGGACAGGAAGTGCCTCTCTCCGTGCCCACCTTGCCCTCCCCTGTGCCTGAGACCCTGTGGCTCATCAGGCTGCAGACCACCTGCAGAGCCTTGTGATAGCACCGTCAGCTTGCTTTGTAGGCCACGCGTTTCCGTCGGTCATGACCAGCCCGCCCAGTCTCCGGCCTTCCGTTCTCCCAGGCCCCCGTCTCTGGTTTTGGCTTCTGACCTCACCTGGGTCTTTAGTGTGTTTAATTCCGATCTCCTGCCAGTTCTGACCCTGTGCTGGGACAAGACCCTTGACTTTCCCTTCCTTTGTGTCCTCCAGCTCTGCTTCCCATCCCGTCTCCATGCCCCACCCTCCCTGGAAACTAACAACCCCTGCTGCAGCAGAAATTTCCGTCCAGAGAGGGATGTCCAGTATACATTGTATTTGATGGTCCAACGTCCGTTACCTTCAGGTAGCATTCAGGGCAGTTGAGTCCAGTGTTGCAAAGTTAGACCAGTGCCTAGCATTAGTCATAAAGGAACCCAAATATTTACATATTAAATAATCAGAGACTCTCAGAGCTTGGTGGAATTTAAGAATCATTTTGTCCAGGGGCACCTGGGTAGCTCAGTTGGTTAAACATCCGACTTTGGCTCGGGTCATGATCTCTCAGTCCATGAGTTCGAGCCCTGCGTTGGGCTCTGTGCTGACAGCTCAGAGCCTGGGACCTGCTTCAGATTCTGTGTCTCCCCCCACCACCCTGCCCCTCCCCTGCTTGCACTCTGTCTTTCCTTCCCTCCCTCCCTCCCTCCCTCCCTCCCTCTCAAAAATAAACATTAAAAAAAATCGCTTTGTCCAACCTCTTCTTTTTGTTGAAATGCAAAGAGGTTGAATGTCTTGGTTAAGATCACATAGTTTGTGGAGGAGCCTGGTTTCATAACCCCTACCCAGAGGCCCCTCCCACATTCCCACAAATGCCCAATATGTACCTGGTGAAAACCATTTGTTCAGGGCAGTCTGCCCCCAGTCACAGGATGCTCACCCCTGGGAGTACCTGAGACGATTGTAGGTCCCGAGATTATTTTAGGCAGAACAGGGACACTGCACTCAAGGACATTGACTCTCAGTGAGACAGGCATTACCTGTTCAACACCCTTTCTCCCTAATCGTATGCAGGAGAAGGTCTCTGATAGTGTTGGCATGTGTTTCACACCTCCCTGTCACTTGCTAATCTCCCTCTCACCAAAATAGAGGGGACCTTCCGGCTCAGGGCCTTCAGCAGGCAACAGAATGCTTTGTTTTCATTTATTTTTATGACAGTCCTCTCTTAATGGTAAGGGACCCTGGTTCCCATCTGTGATCGGGAATAGAAATTTTCCTGTCTTTAGGGACCCCTAGGTGGCTCAGTCGGTTAAGCATCCGACTCTCGATTTCAGCTCAGGTCATAAGATCAACCCCTGCATCGGACTCCTTGCTAACAACACGAAGCCTGCTTGGGTCTCTCTCTCTGTCTCTCTCTGTTCCCCCCTACTCTCTCTCTGTCAAAATAAATAAACTTAAAAAAAAGTCTTTAAACAAAAAGAGTAAGGCAGGGAAAGTACAAAGTAGATGACACAGGTGATACGATATGCAGATGTTGCAGACTTTAGGAAGATGGTGTGTGAGTGATATTTAGAAAGGTGCCTGGTTTAAAGGACAAGCCTATCACTTCCTAGGGAACCCCAGCTGCTGAAAAGGACAGCGTGCCCCTCACCAGGGCACCCTCCGGGCTTGGCTTTACTGCTAAAGCTGTATCTCTGGCCTGGCAACCAGAAAGATACACGTGAAAAATAAAGCTTGTCATGCAAGTGGGCTTCCAGAGGTCATAAACTGCAGAAGCCTGTAGCGGTTAGGTTCAGAATGCCTGCTAACACCAGGTGTCACTTTCTTTTCCCCCTAGTATGAATTCAGCGTGATCTTTGACACCAGCCACGTGTCTGGGGAAGAGGAAGTTCTTAGCTTCATCGTTACCGCTCAGAGGTAAGGGGGATTTCATTTTTTTTTCAAAGATAACAGAGTTATGCACATGGGAGAGGACATGGCCAGGTCATGCTTTGATGAGGCTCAGGACGCTGAGGAGGAAGAAACAGTTGAGCAATGAAGCCCCAGGCCGCGGGGTGGAACCACGTCTCTCAGGGGTGGCGCTTGTCTAGCTCTGCTTATGCGGCTACCGGGCCAGACGGAGCTCGGAGTGTCTGGGGATCATCCAGTCGGAGCTGATGATTTTTACAGCCAAGGAGAGACAGACCGGGAGAGGTGAGGATTCTGAGCCAAGCTCACGTGGCGGATTCGTTCACAAACTTCCCCCGTGGGTTGTCGGACGGAGTCAGCTCTTTCTCACGAGCACACCGTTGCATTCCCTGACGTGGGGAGAGGGCCCTGCAGTCGGAGGGCCTGGCCGAGCCCGTGGTCAGAGGCCCCGAGACCTACTCCGCAAGAGAGAGCTTGTCCTGGAAAACCTGTGGGCCGATAGTGAGGGTGGGGGATGATGCAGGGCGGCTCCTGCCCTCCGCAGGGTGCTCCCGCCCCTCTCTCTGCAATGTATCCTCGAGCCCCAAGGGTCTCGGGGGTTGTCAGCTGCCTCCACAAGCCAGGACCCACGCGCACCTTGAAGCGCCATCGGGGTAGCGGTCGGCTGACAGCTGGGATGGATGGAGAGGTATTTAGGTGGGTGAATAGGGGAAAAAAAAAAAGCTTCGATTGAGCTGTAGGGTGGACACCCAAGCCTATACCTTTGTGATTTGAATTTTCTTTTTCTGGAAATGATTTTTTAAACTCACCGGAAATGTTGCCAAGTGTAATTCAAGGAACTCCCACATAGCCTTTGCCCGGCATCACCCGGCGGCCACACTTTGCTCCATTTGCTTTCTCATTCTGTGTGTGTGTGTGTGTGTGTGTGTGTGTGTGTGTGTGTGTGTGTGTGTTTCTTAATCATCTGGAAGTAAGTTGCAGAAGTCATGCCTCCCTCCCGTAAGTACCTCAGGGTGCACGTCCTCCGAAGGAAGCCATTCCCTTAAATAACCACATAGAGTTAGCAAATTCAGGAAATTTGACTGCTGATACAATGCTGTTATCTACAGTCTGTGTTCCAGTTGTCCCAGTCGTCCCAGTGACTCTTCAGTCACTTTTCACTGGTCCACAGTCCGGTCAAGGATCACGCATTGCTTTCAGTTATCATGTCTTATCTATAGTTGCCTTAACCTCCAAACAAACTTTCATGCCACGAGTCCTAAGTCCATTCTGGAGGTTGTCTGGAGATCTGAACCAAACGCCCTGAAGACCAAGGTCAGGCAAGGACCACTGAAAAAGGTGAGAAAACAAAACGAAGAACCTGCATGATTAATAGAGGCCAGGAAGTCGGAAGGCCAGACACCGAGTGAGCGGTCAAGGACCGAAAGTCAACCAGGGAAAGATGCTCTGTGGAGTCACAAGGTTATTGGCACAGGGTTCAGACCTGAAAATCCACAGGATCTGGGGTGCAGAGGGAGACAGCGAGCTCAGCTTCATGAAACTAACCCAAGCCTTCCTATGAGGAGAATGCCCTCAGGAGCTGAGAATGACAATTCTAGAGAGTGACATGTCCTGGACTCTTCAAATGAGCCCCGTTGGGGCCAGCTTAGGGGCGACGTGCCGCACGGGATAACAGGCACCGGCTCAGCCACGTCTCCAGCTCCCAGATACAGCAAGAGTCATGCTTGGGACCATCTGCCCATCCCCCGTGCACGATCGCCAAGTGGCTGTCATGGGCAAAGGACCAAACTGGGGCTGAGAGGGATCCTGGATGAGTGAGGGGGAGTCTTGCATCCCAAACCGTCTCAAGAAGGCTCCAGATTGGAGGCAGACACGCAGCTTCCTACAGGGGAGGAGAGAGGAACTAGCGAGGGCAGGCACGCTTCGCCCCTTCAGTCTGCAAATGTCCCAGCACTTCCCACAAGCCAGTGTGCTGCGTAAGACACTGGCACAGCCCCTCCTCTTGGGGAACCAGTGGGCTGGTGGCAGGGGGACAGGTAATGAGCAAATGACTGCATAACGTCAGTGAGAGACCAGGGGACAGCGGGATTCATCCAGCAAGCGGGACGCATTCGTCGGCAGTCCTAAAGCATCTTCTTTTTGGCCTGTACTCTCTTTAAGCCCACTCGGGGGTGGGGGGGGGGGTTGGTTCTTTGGCTGTCCTAGGAGGGGGTCCAGGACAGTCCTGTGCATTCTGAGGTCTCAGTCACTTCAAGCCTCACAGCAGATTCACAAACCTGTGATTAAGGTGTCCCTTGAAATAATCAAAATTTGATTTAAAGTGAAGGCTCTCGCCCCTTAGGGTGGGCAAGCGGCAGAAGGGAAACCTACCTGCCTCTCTCTCTCTCTCTCTCTCTCTCTCTCTCTCTGTCTCTGTCTCTGTCTCTCTCGGGAATGGTCTTGCTTTCCTCCAGGGATGCTGCTCCTGCCCCCTCTTTCCCTGGGAGAGTTCCTGAGCCCCCCAGGCTCGCAGCAGGGCTTGTGGGAGGTGTGTGTGAAGCAGGAAAAGTGCCCGTCCCTTAACAGGTGCTGGTGTCTGCACTCCCCCGGCCGCAGGGGTGTTTGCAAGCTAACTCTTGCCTTTGCACAGCCAGCCCCCTGCTCCGGGTTCTCAGCTGCTCTCCCTCCTCATATCCTCCAACCTCAGCCTGTCCACAGCTAGAGACCCGTTCAGCTGAGGCTACCCTCAGGGACGGGACCAAAGGGGACCCCACACGGGCTCTCACACAGAGTCCTTACTCAGTAGCCTCGGCCCTGCTGGTCTCTGGATTCTTCATGCCCCTCTCTCTTCACTGGGCCAGGAGAGGGAAAGCCAGACGCCTTCCCCTACATTCTCTGGGGATGCACCCCACCCCCCACCCCACAGCACCCTGTGCTGATCAAGGTGCCCTGAAGCCTGAAAGGGCAGACACCCTGCCCTCACGAGCACTTCTCTCTAAAAGCTGTTTCTCCAGAAATCCTCCTTTCTCTGCTAGTACATCCTTGACATTTAAGCTTGGATTTTTTGCCCCCGACCGTAGGAAATCCTGGTCTGGTGCTTTCCTCTGAATCTTGGCATCTTTTATACCCCAGCCAAACCATGCATCGGAGCCAACACACTATCACCCACCCCCCACCCCCCCAGGGATTGTTGAATTTTCACAGACGCACCAATTCCCCAGAGTCTCGGACTGAGATCCTTCCCAAGCCCTGAGTCTTCCCGTTCTCTGCAGTCCATGCCGGGCCCCTCACCAATGGCTTTGCCCTCAGGTATCCCATCTCCATCTCCAGCCGCTGGTTTGGGAAGCTCAGGTCGGTCCCCGACGAGCACAGACCAGCAGGCACATCCGGTGAGATGCAGACACAAAGAGGCCCTGATTGTATCTCCCACTGCCCTTCGCTTTTGTTTTCCTTTGAGGCCTTCCTCAGTCTCCGTGTTATTTAAAGCTCGCAGCATTCAGGGGCGCCTGGGTGGCGCAGTCGGTTAAGCGTCCGACTTCAGCCAGGTCACGATCTCGCGGTCCATGGGTTCGAGCCCCGCGTCGGGCTCTGGGCTGATGGCTCAGAGCCTGGAGCCTGTTTCCGATTCTGTGTCTCCCTCTCTCTCTGCCCCTCCCCCGTTCATGCTCTGTCTCTCTCTGTCCCAAAAATAAATAAACGTTGAAAAAAAAACATTAAAAAAAAATAAAAATAAAAATAAAGCTCGCAGCATTCAGATTCACTTTCCCTTGGGAACGACTGGATGCCGGAAGCATACATTTTCAGAGCCCCTCCGTCCACCACCACGGTCGCCTCTTTTGGCTTCGGTGCCGCTTTCTGTATTTTCTTTCTTTCTTTTTTTTTTTTTAAAGCATTATCACTAACATTTCGGAGAATGTTCTCTCTCCTAAAACCAAGAGCACCGCATGTCACAGTGTTTATTTGGCTCTCTTTCCCTCGCGTTGTCGTGTCCGACATCCGCTCCAGAGGCAATGACTCTCTGGCCTTCGGTTCAGCACTAGTCGGACGTGGTGAACAAACACTAAGCGCATGTAAAAAGTAGACGTCGATACCAACAGCCGTGATTGTTCACAGCCAGCCCAGCAAGCCCGGAAATGCTGCAGACCCTTCTAGCCTGGCAAGGGGGGACCGCGCCACGGGCTACTAGCGTTTCGACGCCGATGACCACTGGCGGGGCTTGCGACCACTGGCGGGGCTTGTATGAGACTTGGTTGTTTCCCATGCGTACTGTTTGAAGATCACACGGTTCCCGGCCACCTAAAACGTGACTGCGACCTAACAGAACTGAATACAAGGCATAGAGAAGGTGGACTCTGTTCCCATCGCTAGAACCCAGAATGGCTTCCCCGGGGGATGGCATTTACCAGAAGAGTGTGTTTTCAGGCTGAGGACGCGGAGGCACGGCGTCGAGAGCTCACACAGGAGAGCCTAAGACCCACGCGGGTGGTGGGCATTGCAGGGAACAGGGGGGTTCGCGAGCCATCTCTAGGGAAGGCTGGGGAAGACGACTGACGGAGGAGATCCGGCTGGGCCACGGAAGGCCCACGTAGCTCAGGAAGTCCGCCCTCCATCCCAAAGGCAGAAAGTGTTTGAAGTGGGCAGCGACGCGTGCCACAGTTTGCCCACCGAGCACGAGATCGTTGAATTTAATAAAAGGAGGCAAATGGCCGATCAAACCTGGAAATTCTCATTCTCCTGCTGAGTCTTGGATCCACAGAAAACCCTGTGGTCGGGCAGACCCATCAGGGTGCACTCTCCGTCCCTCTCCACCTGGGACAGTCGATATTCCTGGGCAGGAAATAAATGACATTGGAAGCGACTTCTCCTCCGGTTAAAAAGAGGAAACTCCACCTGCCTTCCAACCCCACCCAGAGCTAATCAGTGGTCAGAGAAGGAGAGCCCCGGGCACCCCGGTGAAAACTCCATCTGTTAGAATCACATGTCCATAGACTCCAGCTGTGCCCATTGGAATCACCCCAGGGGGCTTTCAAAGCTACCTGCGGACCAGAAATTCGGGTCTATTGGTCTGCATGAGATCTGAGCTTCGGCAGCTTGAAATAGTCTCATCAGGTGATTCTAAGAAGCAGCCAAGGCTGAGAACCACTATCCGGGGTCCCTGCCTCTAGACTGGGCACATTTCCACTCAGCAAACACCTGTTAAGCGGGTACTACGTCTCAATGCAGTGCTGGGCACATAAGAAATCATGCTAATAACTTGCTAAAATCAAGAACACCCCCTTTTGTGCATTAATACTGCTACATCGCATCAGGGGACGCGTAGTAGTGGCAGCTTACGTAACTGAAATAGAATCTTCTAGCATTTAAATCACAAACGTTAAGGAAGCTGTATTATATGTTAAACATGCCGCGGCATATTAGCAGATGGTGGGAAAACTGGTCTCACTGCCCCAGAGGGCGGCCTCAGCTCTTGACTCCCTGCTTTGACTGAAAGACCCCTAAAGCCCCTTATCTTGAAAGCCACAGTTAAAATATCAATCGTTCAGTCCTCCCCGTCGCCACCCTTTGAAGATCTCCTGCCTACTTGTGGATTTAGGAGGACATAAAGTTGAGGCTAAACAGTCCTCCGGAGCTCTCTCAGCAGCCTGGCTCTGCAGACCCTGGGAAAGCATCCCAAGTCACGAGCTTGCAGAGTGACCGGAAGCCTTTTGATGTCTGGCCTCTGTATCTCAACTTTTCAACTTCAGTCGGTCTGGAGCAGTCACTCGATGACAGATGAGACCCGTTGGGCCCGAGCGGCCAGCAGCCACAGGTGGCTGCACATTTGGTAGGGCAAGGGGTGGGGCTTCCTTCAGGAACCCATTACTCAGACCTGGCAGGATGCCGGGTGTGGGGAGGGGGCAGGCCAGGGCGTGACTGTCCCATCCATTCTGCAGCCTGGTGGGCCTCTAGCAGTGATTCTAAGGCTTTTATTGCCCCCCCCCCCCGCCCCCGCCGGGGATGGAGAGGCCAGGTGGACACCTGACAATCCGGCTTCATCAGACTGGCTGCCCTCTGAGTGATGGATGTCACCCCATATGCGGAAGACGGATGAAGAGCCAGGGGTCAGAGTCACAGAGCACCATTGTTTCAGAACAATAGGAGAAAGAGGGAGTGGGGATGTGGGCTGCTATTTAAGTATTGTTGCCTTTAGCACTTGCTGGTGGGAGAGGAAGGCAGTGGGGGCGGAGGGAGGGCAGGGAGCAGGCAGGAACTCTGCCTGCCTCAGGGAATGGGGGTGGTGGGGAGCCATCCAGTGAGCCGTGCCCAAACCTCAGCAGGGCTCCGGGCTACTGCATTCCACCCCTGGAAGATGAGCTTGGCTTCCAGCCGGGGTCCCACACTCAGGCCATGTGGTGGAACCCATCATCTGGGAAATGTAACAAAATAGTAAAAGCAAGTCCCGTCTTCTTCCTCCCTCTCCACAACCTCCCAAATCTCCTATCAGATTTGGAGGAGGAATCACAATGGAAAAGCCCTCGTTTGGGAGTCAGACTGACCTGGTTTGCTCTGGGTCCCTTTGGGCAAGCTCCCTAATCTGTCTGAGCTGCTCCTTACCTGTCAGAGGTGGGTGATCCCTTCCGGGGTTCCTCTTAGGACCCAGTGAGATCATGCTGTGCAATATGCCTGGCACAAAGCGGCCACCCAACAGCATCAGCCTCCTTGCCCTCCCCTTTCCAGAAAGACCTCACAACACTCCCCTCTCTCACTCCAAAGGGGACACCTGTATGTGGACATGCCGCAGTCAGAAGTCTCCAGAGGGAGCCCCCGTGATCTTTCTCATGACAGGATTGGCCAGGGCCTCTCTCCCGGGCTCGGCTGCTCGGCTCCATGGCTGGTGGGTGAGGCCCCCAGCTGGGCAGCAGCTGCTCAAGTCCAGCAGACCCTTTCCCAGCGACAGTGCCCGCACCTTGCCGGCCCGCCGCTCGCGGAACAAGCACTTACAGAAGTCGCATGCGCTGGCGGTGTCCCGCCATAAGCGTTCAGCACTCCCCTTGCCCCTGCACCCACCGGCCAGCTTTCAGCTCCCAGCACCTGCCCCTCTGCCGAGGCTTTCTCTGGCCAGAGCCCACCCACTTGGGTGTGTGGGGCAGGTGCCAGGAAATGCATGCTCCCTGTCCCCCGAGTGGCGGGTCTCAGGAGTCCGTGGACAAAGACCCACCTCCCTGGGAAGACGAGCTGTGTGTTCCACGCTGCCTCCCAGATGCCCGTAGCCAGACCAACCCCAGTACAGAGCCGACCGCCTGCACCATGTGCCTTCTTCATCTTCCTTCCCTTCCCTGTCTCCCTCTTCCACTCCCAACTGGTGTCTCCGGGGGTCACCTCCCCGACACACTACCTGTACTCACGTCTTGGGAAGGGGATCGCAACCGGGACAACACAGTGCCCACCGTGACTCTGTACAGGGACCGGAAACAGAACTGAGGACATGTAAGGTGCACAGTCAGCCCTCGGAGGGTGACGGACTGAGGTCTAACTGCTGCCGGGTAGCTAGCACTGACCGGCACTCACCCCTCTCCCTCCCGCGCAGTGGCAACGTGGAGCGCTCCGAGTCCCTGCATGACAACACCCTCACGCTGACGGTGCCGCTGATGCACGAGGTGGACACGTCCATCACTGGGTGAGTAGCCAGGCCGGCCAAAACACAGGGGGACCCCGCGGTGGCACACCGGGCCTTGCTTGTATTTGCATGAGTAGCCGGGAGTCCGGGGCCCTGCCGGTCCCGCTTCTTCCCAGCTTTGAAAGGCAGGGCAAAAGCTAGAGCTACTGGCCCGTGCCCTCCTCCCTCCTTGTTTCCTCCTCTTTCCCAGCTACCCACCCACCTGCTGGGTAACACAAGAAGTTGGACAGCAAGGTGAAGCCCCATAATTTCTTTGAGCGTTCTGTACACCTTAATGTGCGTGTTTTCCCGGCACCCACCCCTCCAGAGGGTCATGATGTCTGGGATTCAAATCTCAGCCGAACGCTGCTGGGCCAGAGGTTACAGCCAGATGTGTCCCAACGACCCTGGCTGGCTTGCAGAAAGGTCCACCTTTCCGATCAGCTTCACAGTCAGCGCTGGCTTTGCATGTTTCTGTTAACCCCTTCTGCAGAGCCTGCGGTGGCTCTGCCCGACGTCTGTGGTGGTCCGGAATGGGCAGGGAACAAATCCAACGGGCACGGCGTCTGCCCAGGGGGAAGTCCACGGCCACTCAGCGTTGCTGGCGTTGGAAGGCAGGGCTGCAGGCCGCGGGCTGCAGGGACGCAAAGCAACCCGGGTGGTTTTCAGCCAAAGCCCAGGCCTGGAAAAATGAGAACTCAGTTCCTGTTTCTGGCTTCAGAAAATAGAGCACATACCTCTTTGATAGTGGAAAAAGGATTTGCACAGTTAAGTGTAGATCAAATGAGGACCCACTGAACCCCTGCCCCGATGCAAGCTGAACTTTCTTAGAGGTTCAGAGTTTCTCATTTTTCACTTCTCAAGTGCTTCTGGGTCCCGGCCTTGGCTAGAAGGGGAAGCGATAACGCATTGCAGAAGGGCCATTCTGCAAGAGTTCACATGCCGCTGGGTGCCTGCAACGAGCCTCTGGGCGTGCTTGCACCCTGGGCTTTCGTCAAGTCTTTGAGAGGGGGGGGGGGGCATCAGAGGAATATATTTGCAAGTTAGCATAGATTTGCCTCTGTTCTATTTTTAACCACGTGCAGTTTATTTACTTGCCTCATCAGAGGCACGGGGAGAATATGGCCTGAACCAAGCCCTGCCCTTGGGGAGGAAAGAGAAAACACTGGATCCTGTTGTCAGGCCCTAGGAGGCCTCATTGTGGAGGCGTTAACAGCCCCCACTGAAGCCATCAGTTACACACACACACACACACACACACACACACACACGAGTCAACCTCTGACCTTTCCAGGAACGTAAAACAAGGCTAGTTTAAAGGAATCAGTTCTTGCCATTTGGTAACTCCAGAAACTCACTACATTTCTAAAATAATACATGTACGTTGGAAGTAGATGAATTGCTGTCCGTTCAGGTTTGGTACCAGAAATCTTACGTTACCGTGTCTGGGCAAGCGAGTGGCTTCTAGAATGTCATCTAGAATCCGTGATTTGTCTCGGAATTCAAGTGAGTCCGAGCTTGGTGTCGTCTCAGTTTTGTTCACATGGGCAATGTGGAAAGCATCGCTACAAACTGAGCTCGAATTCTTAACCACATCTTAAATAGCCACTGTTTGAAGTCTGGAGAAAAATGCTATCATTGAACAGACTCAGCTTTTAATACCTAATTTCTCGTGGTTTTGGTAGTCTGACATTTAAGTTGTTTTAATGAATCTGTCGGAGTGGGGTGTAGGACACCAGATACATAATTCATTTATATTTATTTCTTAAAAGCTTGTCGTGTTATTCCTCAATCCCCAAAATGTTTTTCAAATGATAAAACAGAACACGTATAATTTTGTGATCCAGTTTAAAAAAAAAAAACAACAACAAACAGCTGAACTCAAAGCTACTATTGTCGTCGTCTTCCTTTTAGAAATGTAATCTCAGTACATATTTGTATGTGTAGTTTATTGATTTAATATAAAACAAGACATTCCTGGAAGCTTCTGTTTAGGAAAACATAAATCTGGCTGTGTCCTTTTATAGGAAAAAGAAGTAACAATTCCAGAAGGGAAGGGTTTGGTGAAGACACTGGAGGGAGCAAGGTTCTAGATTAAATAGAGACAGAGGTTTGGGTTCTCAGGACAACTGTGACCATGGGTTGCTTGACCGAGGTTTAGGGTGACGGATTAAATGCTTTCCTCTTTCAGAATCATGTCTCCAACCTCCTTTGTGTACGGCGAGTCTGTGGATGCATCCAACTTCATTCAGCTGGATGACACGGAGTGTCACTTTCAGCCCCTCAACATCACCCTTCAGGTACCCACCCCTGGAGACGGTCTCTGTCACTGAGGGCCCACGGAAGGGCCCATGAGATGGATCTTCTACTGAAAAACAGCTAAAGAACTAGGCTCTTTCCAGGAGAAATTGTCCCAGCCTGCTTGGCTAGAGTGTAGTGTGTGTGTGGCTGGGGGGGGGGGGGGGGGGGTGTTTCCCGTAACCACGCAGAATTAATCCCTTCCCTGTCTGCTGTATAGACCCCTCTGCTTTTCAACACTTGGAAGGAGAACTGTGTGATAAACCCCAGCCTTCCCCAAGAAGGCCTCTGGCCAGCATCCCAACCCAACTGGCCCCAAAGGATCCCTTTGAGTTCTCCATCATTATTCAGCTTATGGGGAGGGCAGCCTCGTGCATTTGCTTTGTCCCCTTTTTCCTGGGGTTCTTCATGCTGACTCGGCCTGAAGGGACAGGGACAGCCATTCACAAGTGCGGTCTTCCGATAGCAAAGTGGTGGGAGAATGCGTAAGCTCCCCACGGGAAGCAGCGTGCTGCTCCCTCACGGAGCCGTGGCTGGCTCTCCCTGGTCATAGAAGCACCATTTTCAGCAGGTCCACCTGGTGTGGACCCTGGACATCATAAGGACCACCATTCCTTCTCTAGACCAGGGTGGGCAAACATCTTCTGCCAGGGGCCAGCAGGTAAGGATTTTAGGCTTTGTGGGCCACACAGTATCTATCTATCTATCTATCTATCTATCTATCTATCTATTTTTTTTTCCCAACTATTTGAAAGTGTAAAACCATTCTTAGCTTGCAGCCCATGCCAAAAACAGGTGGCAGGCCAGATTTGGCCTACAGGACAGTTTGCCGACCCTCATTGTGAAGTATAAATTCTCAGGCCAGCACTGTTCAACATGAACATCTTTGTGTGTTAAGCTAGAGGGACCTCGGCCTCATCCAGTCCATTCTCCTCAGTTGGCGAACACTGGTCAGGCTCTGACGGGACAATCCTGTGTGGCCAAGCCCCCTGCCAGGAGCTGTGGATGAAGTGAAGGGAGATGAACCTGGCTGACCCATGGTGCGCTGGAACCGACACCCCATATCTCTCCATTCCAGCTCCTAGAGCTGCCCCCGGCCTCTACCCATTCATCCCCATGGAGAAGATGGTTTTCCGGTCTGGCATCGACTGCCATGACCAATAATTACTATTTTCTTTCCCCGTGGCCACTCCTAGGTGGACTGAAGGGATGAGAATAATCATGGGGTGTGGATCCAGAGAACGAGGCGGTGAAACATTTGTGGGATCTCCCAAACAATGGTCTTCCTCTCTCTAAAGTGTTGTTCCAGGCAAGAGACCTCTAAAACTGTGATGAGGGATGCATGTTCCCAGCTCAGAGAGGAGGTGCTTCCTGACCAGCTAAGCCCTAAATGTCACACCCTGTGCTTAGTTTCCAGGGAAAAGGGGAAGATGGGGTTAGACCTGCTTTCGAAGCCTCACAGTGATTGCTGTGAGTAGGACCTCTGTGTTTCTGAATTGCTTCTCAGAATTAGTTTATTTTTCTCCATTGTTTTTTGTAATTGGATAGAAAACAGATAAAGACCAGATGGAGTGATTTCGTTCACTTAAATCACTTTAATTACCCACTCTTAGCGGTAAGTTTTGGAGGTGTCTTCCAACAAAAGATACAGTCCAGAAAATGACTCAGAAGGGTTCACGTGACACACACCATTAATGGAGAGGGTATAGGTGTTAAGAGAAAAGACAAGAGTCGGAGTTATACTGAAGATCCAAAAGTGTTCTTATCACCCTCTAAAATGAAAGAAGGAGAGAAAGATCAACGCATCTGAGGGCATGCGGTTAAGTCGTGTTTCTCTGAAGGCATTTTTGCAGGGAGCTTAAAGTCTGGTATTCAAGCAAAAAGCTTTCTTCACATCTGACCTGACATAGGATACAGGCTGGAGAAGGGGGCCAGGAATGAGTGGCCGGGCCATGCCCCTTAGATAAATCTCTTGATTAGCAGTTGCCTGAGGAAGTACACGGCATTCCGTTCAGGATTAGGGGAGCTGACTGAGTCCCAAACATGGATAGCGTGTGTCGTCGATTAGAAGGCGATCCTCTTGTGTCAGCAAAGCTGACAGTTTCCTTGAGGGTGCTCTGGTGACTCATCTTTCTGATCTGATCGTCACTACTATGACTGAAATGTAGGAAGGCCACCGACCAGGCTGATGGTCCTAATGACCAAGGAACGGAGCTAGGGGGGGAGGGTAAGATCAGGAATGTGGATAAATCTGTTCCGTATTTCCTAATTCTGGCAGCATCGCTCCTGAGGAAGGGCATAAGACTTTCCGTATCGCGTGGTCTTTCTGTCTTTTCCAAAGCTATTATTCAACGAGCTACTAATTGTTTAAAGACTTCACTGCAGACGCAGACAGGTGGAAGGCAGAAATACTAGCCTTGGGCCTGCCTTCTGCCTTCCATCAAACTTTTCTCAACAGGAACACAATCGTCTGTTGAGCCCTGATAGGCTGTCTTTTTTTCATCGAGCGTTCATCATTTTTCTCGCCCGAAAAATAACAGTGGAAAAGAACACATCTGCCGCACGAGAACATTGGCGGAGAATCCAAGCTTAAGGCGTTCGTTAAAAAATAACCGTGGTAACACGGGGCCCTCTCACCCGTCCTGCGGTAGTGAGTGAACTAGCGCAGAGCAGAACCACTTTCTTCTTTCTCCCCCCCCTCCACCCCCCTGCCTCATGCTTTTCGTCGGGATTCCGTCAGACGAGTCAATAATTGTCTTTCCAATTCTGCGCGCTCATGTTTCACTTCCAATTCGTTCCTTCAGTTGTGGTTAGATACTCCTTCCTTTTCTTGGGGAACCGTCTTGGGGCGGTTGTCTTTGGTGGATTTTGTTCTTTTGGAATCAAGAGCTGGCAAGGACTGCTCCCCCCCCTCCGTCATGTCCCTGCGCTTTGAAGCAGAACCAACTACGGCAGAAACCATGAGCACGCGGTTTTCTAGGGACGGGCGGGCTGGAGCTCGATCCTGAAACGTCCTGTCGGTGTCTGCAGACCTGGCCAGATTTCCCTTCCCCTCCCGGCTCTGCCCTTCTGACCCCAACTTCAGAGACGCCTTGAACCCCCGAGTTCTGTCTCTAGTCCCCAGGCCCCAGAGCAGCCTTTAGCTGCTTCTGTTTCTTGATTCTACCCATGTTTTGCTTTTTTTAAAGCAATAACATCTTTATCGAGCTACCGTTTTTCTCCCGTGAAGTTCACCCGTTTAAAGTGTGCAGTTTATGGATTTTTGGCTTGTTTACAGAGTCGTGCAACCATCATCGTCACCTAATTTTAGACCGTTTTCGTCACCCCCCGAAAAGGAGCTCCACAGTCTTGAGCAGTCACTCCCCGTGTTGGCGTTTCTATTGCCGCTGTAAGAAATGACCACAAACTCGGTGGCTGAGAACAATATAAATGTATTACCGTACAGTTCCAGAGGGTCAGAAGTTCAAAATGGGTCTCGTCGGGCAAAAATCAAGGTGCCAGCAGGGCTCTGTTCCTTTCTGAAGCCACGAGGGGAAAATCTGTCTTACTTTTTCCGGCTTCTACGGGCTGCTGCATTCTTTGACTCATGGTCCCCTTCATCTTCAAAGCCGGCAATGGCCAGCTGCGTCTTTCTCAAAGTTCACCTCCCTGATTCTGACCGTCTCCCTCTTCCCTGTATAAGGACCCTTGTGGTTACATTACACCCACCTGGATAGTCCAACGTACTCTCTTCATTTCAAGGGACACTGATTAGCAACCTTAGATTCCCCCTTGCCATGTAGCGTGTTCACGATTTGGTTCCTTGGATTTGGGGACAGGGACGTCTCGGGAGGCCATTCTTCTGCCTGCCGCATTTCCCGTATCCCGGCCCCAGGCAACCACTAATCTACCTTCTGTCTCTACACCTCTATACATCTTTTTTATTCTCCTTCATACTCCATTTTTGCCTTGAGTTCCATTCTTGACCTTTCCTCCATCCCCTTTCCTTTATCTGTCTCTTTGCGGCCACCGTCTTTCCTCTCATTTCTTAGGACATGATGCCCTTCTGGAGACAGAAAACAGGGAGGACTATTCGGGGGGGGGGGGCGGGGTGGGAGGATAAAGTTTTGCAGGACCAAATGCTGGGGCAGAAAAGAGGTACACAGATGTCCTCAAACAGGATTAGCAAGAGATCAGCTGTAAGTTATGGAGAAACCTGATCAGCTGGGTGGTGTAGTAAGAACAGCCCTTTCTGTAAGTTACATCATTTGGTTTGGGGAAAATTCACTTCGTCTTCTCTGTTACCTCAAACTGTAAAAGCAGGACTTGGACCAGATCAGTGCCTCTGAAACTACAGTTCCTGGGCCAGTAGCGTCAGCATCTTCTGGGAACTTACTAGAAGTCCATAAACCCCCTCACAACAACACCACCCCCCCCCCAGCAGATCTACTGCAGAAACTCTGGGCACGACTCTCCCCCGGTATATGTTTCAACAAGACCATCTGATTATTCTGATGTACGTTAAAGTTTGAGAACCACGGGACTAGACTATGTTTATATTCCCACCAAGTCTAATAGCCGATGTGTAATTACTAGGTATGTAAAAAGAAATAAGATGTTTAGCAGGAAGAAGACAAAGACGTGCTGAAAGGGAATAAGGTAATTTGGAAGTTTGGGGGGTTTAAAATGTGTATTAGGAGGATTTCTGTTTCATTAAAACCTGCCATTATTCAATATCTCAGATCACTTGAAGTCATGACCTTTTAGATCCCAAACCCTGCAGTCTCTGTGGGAGTATCTACTGCACGCCATGAAACGAAGATCTGTATTTCTATTAAAACTCACTGTGTGTGTCTCACACCCACAGGTCTATAATACTGGGCCAAGCACCCTTCCTGGGTCATCTGTCAGTATCACTTTCCCCAATCGACTGTCATCTGGAGGTGCAGAAATGTTTCATGTCCAGGAGATGATGGTGAGTTCTCGCTTATTGTCACTGTTGCCTTCAGATTCGAACTAGCCCATTCACATTTTGCCTTCCACCCCGAGGACCCAGAAAGTTTAGCTCATTCCAACCTTTAGAAACATACCTGGAGAAGCCGGGGACCCTCGACACCTGAATGTCTGCATTGGGACAGTTTGGTTAATGCCATAAGACCTCTCTGGGGATGGGGAAGGGTCGATTATGAACATGACTTCTGGCATAGACTTTTCTGGTTCTGGAAACTCCTGGCAACCTGAGGTGTGGCTAAGGCCACATTTTTCTGAGGGGAAGATCCACAGCATTCATGAAGATTCTCAAGGGGTCACCGAGGCCTGGGGGATGAAGGCTTAGTTCCTAAGTCAGAGGTGTAGATTGAAACTGACATTTATATACAGAATGTGTAGTTCTACTTGATTCTATGTCAACTGTCGATTTTATCTCAAGGGGAAGTTTGACAGCTAGTATGTGATCATCCCTCCCACCTCCTTGAAACTGTCTCCTTGGTTCCTCCCTTCTCACTGGCTTTTCTCCTCATCCCCCCAACATCTGTAGGGCTCGGGGTCAATCTCAGAGACCTCACCCAGACTCGTGGCTTTGTATTCAATGTGTGCTGATGACATCCAGCCCAGCCTTCTCCCATGAAATCCAGACTTTAACGCTTAACTGCCTTCAGGCCATCTCTATCTAGATGCCTGACAGGAATCTCAATCTTCTCCAAAACTGTGGTCTCCTCAGTGGTCCCCTTCCAAATCTGCTGCTCCCACAGCCTTCCCCATCTTAGCAAATGGCTGCTCAGTCTCTCCAGTTATTCAGATCAAAGACCTTGGATCATCCTCGACGCCTCTCTTCCCATACTTTGCTTCTGATCCGCCAGCAACTCTCATGTCTCCACCTTCACACAATGTTACCGTGTGTTACACCTCCACTGCCAGCACCCCACTCGCAGGCACCATCATCTGTCTTCAGTTATCACAGTAGCCCCTCACTTGTGTCCCTGCTTCCTTCTGGGCCCCCCTGCAGTCTGTTCCTGGCCCAGCAGCAGAGCGAGCCTCCCAAAATGTGGGTCAGGTCATCTTAATCCAATGGCTTACCCACCCCCAAATCTTCCGGCACCCCAGCTGGCCCACAGTCTGTCTCCTGTCGCTCTGTGACCTCGGTTCCCCCTCCTTGACCACTCTCTCCCCTCCTGCCACACTGTCCCTTGCTGGTCCTAGAGCACAGCAGACACTTTCCTACCTCCAGAACTTGCCCTTGACCTTCCCTCTACCCAGATACCCTTCCCCCAGGGAGCCACATGACCTCCAGCTTACCTCCTTCAGCTGTG
Organism: Prionailurus bengalensis; assembly: GCF_016509475.1. Classification (NCBI taxonomy): domain Eukaryota; kingdom Metazoa; phylum Chordata; class Mammalia; order Carnivora; family Felidae; genus Prionailurus; species Prionailurus bengalensis. The sequence continues at coordinate 154,042,048 of NC_057350.1, read as the reverse complement.
TGCTCAAATACCACCTGCCCAGTGACACCCTCCCTGGCCGGCCTTGGTCCCGGCACTCCTCATGCCCTTTTCCTGCTCATACTCCACTGTCACCTTCGTCACCAGCTGACATTCCATGTGTTTTCATGTTTGACCAGTTTATCTGCCTCCTCCTGGCCCCCTACAGTATAAGGACGAGGGTTTCTCTCTGCTCACTGCGATATCTCCAGACCCTAGTACGATGCTTGGCATGTAATACATGCTCAATGAATATCTGTGGGCTGAAAGAAAAATCTACAGTCTGAAACAGAGTTGTTCACTCTGTCCGCATGAATTCGGGAAGAGAGCCATACTGTTCAAAACTGCCTCAGGCTGATTCAGTCTGAAGTGGCTGGGTGTGGGGGGGGACCCTTCCTGGGAAGGACTGGGGCAGGATGCTCAAGTGAGTCAAGGCATGCCGTCACATTGAGAGAGTCACGGAATCATTGCTCTTCACGCGGGCACGCGAGGGACATAGCTCTAGCCAGACGAAGGGACGGTCTCTCCACCGAGAGCTTGAAAACTGGGGTAGCAAGGCCCACCACAGGTCACACATCTGAGCTGACAGTTGAAGCAGATGCTGCCCACAGGTGTGGAAAGCGTCATGTGATGGTGACAGCAGTACCTGGCATCTCGGTCCGCTTGGGTCTTGTGGCCTGAAAACCCGGACCGTGTGAAGCGTCGAACGTAGAACAGGTCGCCCCGTCCCGAGTCGCCTGCTCGGTCATTTCCTTCCCTCACGATATTCCATTCCTGTTCCGTGAAGGGCCCACGTCTGTGAGCTCTGCTGACACAGAAGAAAAGAGCCCACGTTCCTTCCCAGCGGTGTGCCGTGGCTTGAACCCGGCGTAAGGTCACACCTGCTCTTGTCTACCCCCTTAAATATTATCAGTCATACGCACCACTCCACCTATTCTGCTGGGCCCGGGAACGTTTTCCTCTTCAGCGTGCCCTGAGAGTTGTCGGCAGAAACGTCTGTAGGGTGGCAGAGAGAACTTTTTTCTTCATAGACAGAATTATTTATTGACCGAAACAGGAAATTTAAGGCACTCAGATTCTGAGGGGATCTCAGAACCAACTACACCCCTCTTTCTCTTGACTGATCGTCGGACCAAGGAGGGGCCACTGGGACGGACTTTGGAACACATTTATGAATAGCTGGCTCGCCTGGGAGGCGTGAGACGTGGTCTTCCTGAAGGTCTGCAGAGCTGCATGGCTGTTAGTGTAGCTGAGTGGACGCTCAAAAGCCCACGTGGTGTCAGCTGGCCTCATTCCACTGTCGGAGTCCTCAGAAGCAAACCCGTTGGATGTTCAAGGCCGTATTTAGAATTTTCACGAAGTCCGTAACAGAATCCGCAAGGATGGCCAAGCCTCCCGTTGGACACGCCAACCCGTGGTCAGAGGCTTACGGCCTTTTCGTGGTACGGAAAACCCAACTCAGTGGCAGGCCTCGCTAAGCAGGTAGTGGAGCACCTCGTTCCCGTGAACAGTCAGGGCTGGATTACGACGACCCTGGTAATGTAAAGGCGATGCAGTGATGAGGCGAGGGTCCCCGGGTACCTGTTTCAGAGGCCGATGGGCAGGACATCCTCTGCCCTGAAGCCCTCGGGGCTGAGAGCAAGGGCGTCCTGTTCTGAGGCAAGCTCAGCGTGTCCCCAGCTTCAGCCCCTCCCTTCCTCAGCAGAGCCCGAGAGTGCTCCCTGGGACAGGTGTGGCCTCTAAAGCTCATGGCGTTCTCCATGCTGGCCCTCGGGGACTGCGAGTGGAGTAGGGCTTTCGTTTGGGAGATTTGGGTGGCGTGGTGCAAGTGGAACTCACCCGTTTGGGGAGAAACCGGCCCTCGTTTCCTGTACCGCGCAGGAGGTGACTCTCTGGCCTGGTGGCATCCCCTCCCCAGGCCACCTCCATTTCCCAGCCTGGGACGGCTGAGCGGCCAGCCGCCAGCTACGGTTAAGCCAACCGAAGCGCCCTCTTGGGGGAGGGCCCTCCGTCATCCCTCCCCACACCCCGTGGGACCCTCAGATTGTTTCCAACATCGCCCTCACTATCTGTTTTGCCTGTGGTCGCCATCCACGTAGAATGCTAAGGGTGGGCGTGCCGTCCCCATGGGCACTGGGCCATCACCCCACCTCTGGCCCTGAGCCTGTGGCACAGGTTTCCAGCTGTTGGCTCAGAATTCATTCAGGAGCGTCTGGGCGGCTCAGTCGGTTAAGCATCTGACTCTTGATTTCGGCTCAGGTCACGATCTCACAGTCGTGAGTTTGAGCCCCACTTATGGGCTGTGTGCTGGGCGTGGAGCCTGCTTAAGATTCTCTTTCCCTTTCTCTCTGCCCCTCCCCTCCTCGATCTCTCAAAATAAAGAAAGAAACATAAAAAAATAATAATGATTCAGGGGCATCTGGGTGACTCAATAGGTTAAGAATCCGACTCTTGATTTCAACTCAGGTCACGATCTCACAGTTTGTGAGATCAAACCCCAACATCAGGCTCCACACTGACAGTGCAGACACTGTTTGGGATTCTCTCTCTCTCCCTCTCTCTGCCTCTCCCTGCTCTCTCTTTCAAAACTAAATAAACACGAAAAAATGGCTTAAAAAATAGTAATTCGTTCAGGCCCGTCTGGGGCTAGAGCTATGATCCCTGGGCAGGACAGACCTGCCTCTAGGTTTCACCAAAGACTCTGTGTTTTCCCGGAGGGTTTCTTAAGGTCCAGCTGCTGTGAGTGGAGTGTGGCTTTGCTCATGTGGGAGAGATTTTTCTAGGGAGCCTAAGGAAGGGTGACCCCTTCATACTCCCAGCTGTGGTTCATGATCTTTCCTTGTAGCAAATGTTCTAAGCCCCTCCACTCTGCTTGTGTTCTATTTAGAAATAGAGCCACAGTGGTGGTCCGAGGAAAGACTTAATTTCCACTGCCTCCCACCCATCAGCGTTGTGCGGTGCTCTGTGGGGACACACTGACTTCTCACAGCACAGCAAAAATGTGCGTAAGCCGCGGTGAGCATGGTATCCATCAGGAAGCCAAGTTGCAATAACCATGATAGAGAGTGAGAGGTAAAGAACACCAGACTTCTCTGGACCATCTAAAATAAAATCATTGCAGGGATGCCTGGGTAGTTGGTTGAGCATCTGTCTCTCTCTCTCTCTCTCTCTCTCTGTCTCTCCTCCCCCCCACTCACACATGTGCACACTCCCTCTCTCTTTCATAAATACATACATACATACATACATCTATACCATGGCAAACAATAAATCAATCATTCTGGGTTTCCTCTGCAGACACTGGCGGAAAAAGCACCTATTATGTGCCAGGCTCTGCCAAGAGGAATAAGTCACTCGGCACTTCCGGAAATTCAGACTTGCCGGAGACTGACCTAGGAAATGTCACTGCAAGACCATGTGCCAGATGCATGGAGGCATGCACAGACCCAGGCACGTGGTAGAAAGGTGCAAATCCCACCTTGGGAAGGGCAAAGGAAACGCAGACTCTTTGAGTCAGGGCTGAGAGGATGTGTGGTTGTTCACCAGGAGAACACGCGAAGGGGAGAACTTTCCAGACAGGGAAAGGTCACCAGTTGTATGTGTACAATGGAGGCAGTATCGGATTCTCTGTTCTCTGTGCCTAGTCTTATACAAAATTGGCAAAGGTAGCTGTTTTCTACACCTTCTCCAGAGCACACTGCAGACAGATACCTGGGCAGTGTGATAGGAAGTCATTTCCTGTGACAGTTGGTAAGTTAATCATTCCTTCTGGGGTGCCTCATTTCTGTGTACTTGTGGATCACTCCATCTCTCCTGACCTAGGAATGGGAAAGGCCAAGCCACTTGCCACCAGAGGCTGTCAAACCACACGTCATGGATGTTGCCAATAAATGACCTGTGGACAGTGGCTTCTGTGGGCCAGACAGCCCTTGTGAGGCAAGCGTTTGCTCCTTAGAGAAAATTCCTATTGGAAGTGAGGACATAACCTCTCATACAGCTTGATGGGAATTGGCCTGGAAAATGTAACGGCTTTCACTTTGGTGTAGTCTGTCTACATAGACAAGCCTTTTAGCAGAGCCCCTGGGCACGGGCCTCAGAGAAGCTAAGTTAGCACGTAGGTTACAAGCATTATGGCTTATGAAGGGGCGACCATTTGAACTTGGGTGGTGGTCCCACTCCAGAGTTAAGTTTTACTCACAATGTATGAAGTTCAAGGACAGGGATGGGAGGTTTGTCTCAGGATTCAAGTTTTATTTGCTGACACTGAAAACCTGTGTGTGTGCAGCTTTCTGATGCCGGAAGTGGGGGCTTTGGGGTTTGGCTCTTGTAAAAATGCAAGATGGAAGAAAGTCAGACATGACAGTTTACAGAGAATAAAGGGCTGGAACCGTATGCTAGGTGAAAGCCTGGGTCTTTCCAAGAACTCTAGTGTTAATCTAGAGACACTGAGTATGCATTCCATTCTTTGTTCCTCCCACAAAACCATCTGAAAAGGTTTACCTCTCTGGCCAGCTCTGTCCTTGCTTTGGGACAGCAATTCTGAAGAACTGACCTGATTTTCAGGAGGTAAAAGAATGTGGAAATAAGGGATGATTTTCTGAGGAGACACATCAATAACTTTGCCATAGGGTATCATTAGGATGCTGACATCAATATGATATTAATAACTAGTATCCATTAAAATATATCGAAGTAAATTATAAACCCCCTCCCACCCTGTCCCTGCAGACACATCAGACGGGACTGCCCATGATCTAATTTCTGCCAGAATGAGTCAGTTGATATGGGAGGTTCACCTGACTTGTGATGAGTCTATATCCCTATAAAGGAAAGATGTACCTGACACATCAGTGACCACACAGAAGCTTAAACTTAGAAATGGAGGACTGAATTGCTTTCCCCTAGAATGATCTGGAAAAGCTTCTTTTTTTGTTTTAATGTTTATTTATTTTTGGGAGAGACAGAGTGTGAGCAGGGGAGGGGCAGAGAGAGAGGGAGACACGGAAGCAGAAGCAGGCTCCAAGCTCCGAGCTGTCAGCACAGAGCCTGACATGGGGCTCAGACCCCCAGACGGCGAGATCATGACCTGAGCTGAAGTCAGACGCTTAACCAACTGAGCAACCCGGGCGCCCCTGGAGAAGCTTCTTAAAGACGGTGGTGTTGGCACCATTAACTCGATCACATTTAATCAATGACTAAAGAATGAAGAGCTTTCTCCTAAATACCTGACAAGATAACATACCATTTCCTACTGTCCTGAGGCTTCCGTGGCCTGTGTTCATGAGCTGTCAAATTTAATCCACATAGCACCTCTACAAGGGGCGGGGGTGGCGGTGGGGTGGGGAGGGTGGTCCTTACCCCAGGTAGAGGAACCAGTCTCAAAGACTGGCCCAGCGTTACACAGCTAGTAAGTCAGAGAGAAGGGTCCGTAATCGGGTCTGTCTGGCTCCAAAGCTCATGTGTTTCCTAGTCCAGTGTATTTCACACCCCTCCTCAGAGCATTGCCCAGCCACCAGAGGCAGACTCAATCAGTAGAACAGACAGATGATGAACAGACCACCAGGAAACACTCACTGAATTGCAGCATGTCAGCCCCAGGACAGAGAGGCACCAACTGCTGTGAAAAGAAAACCTCATCCCAGACGGTGTAATCATGATGCAGACAGAAGATGGTAGAATGAGAGAGATTGATATCTTCAGAGAGAAGCAAGAAGACAGTGTTTCCGTGAAATAGAGAAGCTCGCATTTCGTACATTTAAAATTTTGATCCCTCAAACAAAAACCTCAGCCTATGAGCTGTGTCATAGAATGGATGTAAGAGAACAAAGCATCGGGTTGGAAACTGGAGGGGTTTTCCAATAATGTAGCACTAAATGACCCCCAAAATGCCAGTTAAACTTATTCCGTTATTTTATAACAACCTGAAAGGGAGATCCAGATGATCTCAAGATGAGAATTAGAAGGCAGGAAAAATGGAAATGAAAGCAAGTCAAGATTCTTGTCTTGTTTGGGGGAAGAGTTTCTGTACCAATTAGCTCAAGGCTTTGATAAAATAAAAAGTCTAAATACATGAAAATTTTAGTGATGCCTTAAAAGAATGAAAGCAAAGACATCCAAACCACCAAAGAAGCATTTTAAAAGAACTCATGGAGGTGCCTGGGTGGCTCAGTCAGTTAAGCATCTGACTCTTGATTTTGGCTCAGGTCACGATCTCATGGTCACGAGATTGAGCCCCTCATCTGGCTCTGTGCAGAGTGTGGAGCCTGCTCAAGATTCTCTTCCTCTCTCTCCTCTGTCCCTACCCCCTCTCATGCACACTTTCTTTAAAAATAAAAAATTTAAAAAAACTCACTAATAAATACATACACGTGTTTGTATATAATACGATGGCAAGAATAAATCCAAACATATCAATAATCAAAATAACTGTGAATGAAATAAATGCCCTAGTAAATGACAGAGCCTGTCAGGTTAGGGTTTTTTTTTGTTTGTTTTTCTTTTTCTTTTTTTAATGTTTATTTATTTTTGAGAGAGACAGAGACAGAATACGAGTGGGTTAGGGGCCAAGAGAGAGGGAGACACAGAATCCGAAGCAGGATCCAGGCTCTGAGCTGTCAGCACAGAGCCCGACACGGGGCTTGAACTCACAGCTGTGAGATCGTGACCTGAGGACCTGAGCTAAAGTCGGACGCTCAACTGACTGAGCCACCCAGTCGCCCTAGGTTAGATTTTTTTTTAATCCAAGCGTAAGTTACTTACAAGAGGCACACCTTTAAAATGACCCATAAGGTTGGGCTGCCTGGGTAGCTCAGTCGGTTAGGCTGTGCTGACAGCCTAGAGCGTGGAGCCTGCTTCAGATTCTGTCTCCCTCTCTCTCTCCCCCTCCCCTGCTTGCTCGCTGGCTCTCTCTCTCTCTCAAAATAATAAACACTAAAAACATTTAAAAAGAAATGAATAACCTTTATTGTAAGGAAAGAAACAGATGTATCTCTATGGCAAACAATGTTGCTCACCCCCAGGAAATATAAGGTAATCAACTGACTGGATGTGAGGCCTTGTGCATGCGGAAAGTAAAAGCTTGGGGCACGCTTATAAACTGCCTGACCTTGCATTCCTCAAGTCACACACCGGTCCACTGGCTAAGGGTGGAAAAGCCTTACGAGACCCAGGTGGTTATGTACAGCCTCTGGCCAGTCATTGGCTGATCACTAGGCTATGCTGGTCCAGGACAACCCCTAGGAAACCAGGCTTAAAAGTAAAACAAATGTAAACAACAACAACAACAACAAAAATAGCAGAGACATCAGAGATTACACATTGCAGAAGACACAGATGCCACAGAATTAGTCCAATCAAGGCACTAAACAAATAAGCAAAACAAAAAAAGTAACGACTACCTCTTCCCAAAGGAGGGTAAGAACTCAGAGTTGCCACAATATTTATCTAAAACTTTCAGTTTAGAAAAATACATATGTGGAACATGCAAAGAAGAAGGAACAGGGTAAATAGGGTGCAGGGGGAGAAAAGGAATCAATCGAAGCTGCCTTTGAGAAGCCCAGATGTTAGATTTAGTAATCAATGACTTCAAAGCAGCCATTATAAATATGTTCAGAGAACTAAAAGAAACCATGTTTAAAGAATTAAAGGAAAGTATAATAACAATGACTCGTTGGACAAAGAATGTCAGTAAAAGATGGAAATTATAAAAAGAGCCAAACAGAAATTCTGTTCCAAAAATTCCAAAAAAATACTTTTCTGGAGTTGAAAGGAAAATACCTGAAATGAAAAATTCATTAGAGGGGCTCAGTAGCAAATTTGAACTGACAGGGAATCAGCAAACTTGAAGATCAGTAAAAATATCCCATCTGAAGAACAGAAAAGGAAAAAAAATACAACAAATGAGGGAAGCCTCAGAGACCTGTTAGACATCATAAAGTATACACGTAGAAATACTCATAATTGGAGTTCCAGAAGGAGAGGATAGAAAGAGGCAGAAAAAATATCCAATGAAACAATTGCCCCAAATAGTAGAGATGTTTAGACTCCTTCACAATAAAAGATATGGAGGGAACTGACTCTCCATTTGGAAAGAAGTTACAGAAAACCTCGACCTCACTGGAGAGAAAAAACAGGCAGATTAGAAAGTTATAGGTAAAAAAGGAATATTAGCAGAAAGTACTGAATATTTTTATAATATTTGGATGAGAAAGCTCTTCTTCCTAATCAAATCATAAAATTCAGAACCATTAAAGGAAAGATTGACAGATTTAAATCTATAAAAATGTTAAACTTTTGTGTGATCATAAAACATCCCAAACAAACTAAAAGATTATTTAGGAGAATATATTTGCAACATGGTTGACAGACAAATATGTAAATGTCTTCTTCAGATCCATAAGGAAAAGGCCAAAAATTATAAAAATGGGTGAAGGGATATGAACAGGCAATTCACAGAAGTTTTCATGGCAAATAAACATTAAAAAAACAAATGCAAATAAGCAATAAACATTAGCCTCACCAGTAATCAGAGCAGTGTAAACTCAAATGAAAACAAGATCCCTCCCCAATTAAACTGGAAAAAAATCTAAAAGATTGTTAATATCCATAGTTGGGTAAGATGAGGGAAAATGGGCACTCCTAAATACCATTGGTATAAAAGGCAATCTGATAGGGGCGCACGGGTGGCTCAGTTAGTTGAGCGTCCAACTCTTGGTTTTGCCTTGGGTCACGGTTTCATGGTTCATGGGTTTGAGCCATGCACTGGGCTCTGCACTGACAGCGAGGTACCTGCTTGGGATTCTCTGTCTCTCCGTCTCTCTCTGTCCCTCCCCCACTCTCTCTCAATATAAGTAAATCGACTTTTTTTTTTAAATTTTTTTTTCAACGTTTATTTATTTTTGGGTCAGAGAGAGACAGCATGAACGGGGGAGGGGCAGAGAGAGAGGGAGACACAGAATCGGAAACAGGCTCCAGGCTCTGAGCCATCAGCCCAGAGCCTGACGCAGGGCTCGAACTCACGGACCGCGAGATCGTGACCTGGCTGAAGTCGGACGCTTAACCGACTGCGCCACCCAGGCGCCCCAGTAAATCGACTTTTAAAAAGCAATTTGACAGTAACCATCAGAATGTAAAATGTGATTACCAGCAATTCCACTTTTAGGAACCTGTCTCAAAATTCTCACATAAATATATCCAGCAGAAACTTCTGTTTGATGGTAGATATGGATGTCATTGTTCTCAGCATGAAAGTAAACTCTTTCTATTTTGGTGAAGTAGCAAATAATATTCCACAAGGATTCTGAGAGGGAGTTGTCAGATTCAGGCTTTAAAAAAGTAGTAATAATAATAACTTTTTGTTAAGAACTTGTAACAGATGAGGCAATATACCAAGTACTTTATCTGGACAAATTAACTTAATATTCATTAGAAATTACCAAGGAAGCAGAGGCACAGGGATGTGCCTAGGTCACAGAGCTGATAAGTGGCTAAGTTAGCGTTCACTTTTTTTTTTAATGTTTATTTTTGAGAGGGGCGAGGAGGTGCAGCGAGAGCGGGGACAGAGGATCCGAAGCAGGCTCTGTGCCGACGGCAGTGAGCCCGATGTGGGGCTCGAATCCACACACTGTGAGCTCATGACCTGAGCTGAGGTCGGATGCTCAAAGTCAGTATTCACTCTTAACGACCAGACCGTACAGCCACGTGCAAGGCCTTGTGACATCTCTTTGGACGTTAGCATTACCTGGAAGTTAGAATTGTGGTCGGGGAGGCCTCGCGGAGACCTTCATTCAGGGTGGAGGCCCCGAGCTGTCTCGGGAGGTTGTAACGTGATCTTTGCGTGTGAAGGTTTGGCTTGGCGAGTCTGTGTTTCCTGAGAATTCTCTCTCCTTGCTTTTAGCCCTCTGTGGTTTCTCTCCGGTGAAGCCCCAGGCCCCGTGTGCCCTTTGCGGTGTCCAGACTGGACATCCAGGAGCCTCCGTGTGTGCTTGCTAGCCCTTACCCGGGGGGAGCTTTCTGCTGCAAAGGAAATCACTTAGTTCGCGGGCAACAGCAGTTGGACAGTAACACCGGTTTCTGAAGGCAGCCGGTTGTTAAGGCACATTTTGCAGGAGCGAAGGCCTGGGCTCCGTGACTTAGTTACACACGGAGGATAATTGCAAGAAGAAGTCTCCCCTGTGGCAGGCTTGCTGGAGGCCAGAACTTAACTTGTGCACCAGCCAGGTCTGGTGCTCCAAACCAACCCAGCAGATAACCCAACATTGAACCACTCACTTTTTTTTTCAGGGTCTACTACTCTCCTCCATAGTGGACCCATGCTTCTTTTATTCCCCCTTCTCCACTCTCAGCTTTTCTGTTGAAATGCGAGGGCTTATCCTATACCAAACCAGCGTTCATCCGGGGAGGGGCTTTCCTACTAACAAGAATTCAGGGCCTAGAAACCCCAGGATGCGGAGTCCAGGGGGATGTTGTTCTTCTCCTTGAGGACCTGGTTTGCCATTTGAGGACTTGTATTAACTTATCTGTGTAACTCTCAGGGACACCCCTGGGGTTCTCTGTAAAAAGATTAACAAGGAGATCTGAATGGTCAAAACCACGTGGTCTAAAACCCTGCGTGACCTCCCATTCACCTTTCCAGGCCATGTCCTCCAATATCCTCTGCCCCCGACCTTGTCTTCCAGCCACTCTGGACCATGAGGGCTGCTGATTCACCCACCACGCACGTCGCTGGGCCTCCTGGCCTTCCTAATGGTTCCTTCCTTCCCTCAGGCTACGGAAAGCCCACTCATTCCTCGAGACCTAGTTCTCACACATCCTCTCTCCCATCAAGCCTTCCCAGATACCTTCCTGGGTAGTCCTGCCCAGGGCCTTTGCACCTGCCTCTGCTGTGAGAGCACTCTACCCCCAGTTCTTTGCATGGCTGGCTCCTTCTCATAGTGTGAGCCTGAGCCCCAAGTTCACCTTTTCACCGAGGTCTTCCCTGGTCACCTTAGCTAATGTTGCAAATCTCCATCAACTCTATCCCATTTCTCTGTGTTACTCTCTTCACAGTACTTGTCACCGCCTGAAATGCCTATTTTTCAATTGTCCTCTTCCACAAGATTGAAAACACTATGACAAGAAAGTCATGGCTGCCTTGTGTCCAGCATTTGGTGGCCCGGCTATAGTATGTGCTCAGATAAATGAAAGAATAGAATCGACATTAAGTATTTCTTTCTGCCGTAGGACAGGGTGGTGTCCTTAGACCCCTGCATACCCTGCAACACATCTAATGAGCACCTCATATGTCCTCGGAACTCAGGAAATTTGCGTTGAGTTGAAATCCCAAGATGTTTTGGCATCTTCCCTTAACTCACAGCAGAGGCTGCCTTAATTGTAAAGTGGGAATAAGTAATAAGGTAAAACTTTGAAATAAGGGGCCAAATCACTTAACAGAAATGAAGGCCTCTCAGAACAAACTTGAACTCCACTTTCTCTGACATCGTGAAAACATGCTCCTTTTCCCTCACAGACACACACACACACACACACACACAGAGTCAAGTCCGCTGATCTCAGCAGTGGCCTCCAACCATTTTTTCTTTTTTCTTTTTCCCTTGGTTCTGCATACGTCTGAATGTGAGCTGAATAGTCCAGTTCCTAAAACGAGTCAGGATTCTGTTGGCTTCAATTTTTTTTTCTTTCTAACAGAAGCCAGACACTTAAAAACGGGGAGACGGCTGATTGAATTCTGGAGAGAGAGTTACGTTCCTGGGCTCTTGGGTCAATTTTAGTTTTGGCTAGAGGGAGGAAGTGTGTGTTTCTTTGCACAGCTTACGTTCGGCACGCAGCCTCTGGAAGGTGGCGATAAGCTTCAGCCGGGGCTGTCCCTGCACAGTGTGGTCCAGAGGCTGCCCTTTAACCCGTGTGGGCGGAGCCAATGAATCAAGTCAGTGACCTCTCCCTGCTGACTGAGGGCGCCAGCTGATCAAGGAGCCCAGGGTCCTGTACTCACGGCCGCTGTGACATCTGGAAGCGTTAATGCTCCGTAGCTGGTGTGTGGGCCGGTTGGAATGCCCACACTTTGGGACAGGATTGTTCTGGTCCCTGACATGGATAAAGGTTAGAAGTGAGTGATTCTACCATTTACTCTCCTTCATTCCTTAAGAGCATCATGACACAGAGCCCTGTCGTTGCCGGGTGAGGAGTGGTTCCTGGAGTTGCTAACAGGAAATCTCCCTGAGGATAAACAGAGCTGTCGGTCATTGCCTAGAAACACGTGGTTCTCATTGAGCCTGCCCAGGACTCGCTGTGGATGCCTCAGAAGCACCAAAACAGGAAGACTCCTCTCTGATATACATACCCAGTTTCTTCTGACCGAAGGGAACTTTCTCAACATTGTTAGACGCTGAGAAGTGATTCTCTCCCCGGCTGTCCGGGAACCAGCTTCACTCGTCCTTTATGAGGACCGAAAGCACATTTTAGGTGTCTCACAGTCTTGAAACTTTAGACTTAAGGATTCTCTTTTCACCGCTCTGACGAATATACTCTCAGAAAGTTGGAAGGGAGGTTAGACAGATGGCTCCGTGGGAGATAATCAGAAAATGATCGTTCTTTACTTTTTGAGAAAGGGATAATTGTAAAGGGATACATCTAATAAATGCAGCGATAACTCAGTGAATCAACAGTGTGTTACTTTATCTTTTCATGGAAGATGGGGACGGCCTTTGTTCTTTACCATAAGATGGGTCTAAGAGCTAGACCCGGAATCTGAATAAACCGATCCAAATCCAAGGGCTGTGTTGTGTCCCACATGAGGGCTACTGACTCATTTATTATCCACATCAACAGATTGTTCTGTTTCCAAAATGTTTCATTATCTGTGGAAGGAAAACATTTTTGGCATGCACGTCAAAGTGCTCAGATAACATATTTATGTCTCACTTTTTTCACCGAAGAGAATCTGACCGCATCTGGAAATTCTTCTGTTGTCACCGCTTCTCTGAAACTGTTTCCCATCTGTATCCCTTTAACTCCAGTAAAAGACCATCCCGGTGCTCGCGAAATGGGCCTCCTCTGGGAGATTTGGCTTTCTCCGATTAAATGTAAATGAATTCTGTTCTACTGGGCGGCCTGGTGGTGCCTGAACTACGGACTTTCCAGCCTGTTGGCCAGCACACCCAGAGGAAAAGGGTGTGGGGGAGCGGGGAGGGCATGCCATTGTTTTCGCCAAACCCTAGAGCTGGTGAGGGGGAAACAATCGTTGGCTTTTATCGTAAGAAGTGAAATATTGTATGAAATAATGACGGACTCACACAGAGGTCACATTGTACAATGGATTATGCTCTCCTTTTCCTTTGGAAGATTGGTTCTGAAGCTTTGCCCCTTGATTTCCTGTTTCAGTTTTGTTCTCTGTAACACCCTGACATTTCACAGTGGTGGTGGTGGCCTTGAGGGATGGGAGCTGAGGCCGGGTGACATGGGGAGTGGGAAGAAGAAAGCTTTTGTTTTTTTTAACGTTTACTTTTGAGAGAGAGAGAGAGAGAGAGACAGAGCACAAGCAGGGGAAGGGCAGAGAGAGGGAGACACCGAATCTGAAGCAGGCTCCAGGCTCCGAGCTGTCAGCACAGAGCCCGACCTGGGGCTTGAACTCTCAAACAGCAAGATCGTGACCTGAGCTGAAGTTGGACGCTTAACCAACTGAGCCACCCAGGCGCCCCAAGAAGATAGCATTTTATTTAGAGGATAATTTTTTGGGGGGGGGGGGACAGAGAGAGACAGAGCATGAACGGGGGAGGGGCAGAGAGAGAGGGAGACACAGAATCGGAAACAGGCTCCAGGCTCTGAGCCATCAGCCCAGAGCCCAACGCGGGGCTCGAACTCACGGACCGCGAGATCGCGACCTGGCTGAAGTCGGACGCTTAACCAACGGCGCCACCCAGGCGCCCCTAGAGGATAATTTTTAATTAGAAAGAGAGGAGACATCTAGAGTGACCATTAATGATCTTTTCAGTCTTTTTCTTTTTTTTCTTTTCTTTTTTTTTTCCATTGGTTATTTTTTTTAATTTTGTTTTTTTTTTTTATTTTTTAAAATTTACATCCAATTAGTTAGCATATAGGGCAACAATGATTCCAGGAGTAGATTCCTTAGTGCCCCTTGCCCATTCAGTCTCTTTAAAAGTAACCGTCTTTGCCTGTCTGGAAAATTAAACGACACCAGATCATTCTTAACCCCCCTCGTCTTCCTGCTCCATCCCCAACACTGCCAGTCTGGAGGCGGGCTCTTGTTTTATGGAAGGCTGCCAGGCCCTCATTTAGCTGTTTCGGTTCAGACCCAGGGTATTCGCTTCATTTGGGGATGCAGTCGGGGAGGGACTGGCCAAAGTCAGCACTTCATGTTACGTACCTCCTGTTGTTGAGCTCATCAGAGTGTCTGTCCTTTCTGTGTGTCCGTATGAACACAGAAAGTGTCCAGCTCCACGCAGAGGTAAATATCGGAAAGTCAGAACTTGCTGAACTGATAAGCAAGAGGGCCCTTTTCGCAAAGCAGAAGAATCCGTGCTCCGGGAGGGTCTACCAAAGGACACCTTTGAGAACCCCTTCCTTCGCATGAAATGATGCGTGCACACAAAAATTGTTTCCAACCTTTCAAAGACACTCATTACATAAAGCTAGGTCTATCTGTCAGGAGGAACTACCCAGGATTGTTAGCGGTTTCTCTGCTCATGTTAAATAGTGTCCTTGCAGTCGAAAAATCAAGGTAAATGAACAGAGCCTTTGGGCAGCCAGCCTCTTCTGTGTTATTCTGGGTCTATATTCGTGCAAAGACTTGAAATGACTGGTAATACGTGAAAATGTTTGTTTTAGGATTTGTTCGTAAAATGTTAGCCTCTTGTACCGTTCTTTGGTCAACACCAAGAAATAGGAGTGAATCAGAGCAACGTGATTTAACATAAGGCATAACATAAAGAGCTCTATAAGAGGAAAGATGGTCTATCAGTTTATATTTTGCTGACTGGAAAAGGTATAGTTTCAGTGTATCTTCCTGTTAGTAAACCTCTTAGGTCAGCCTGATTAGCCAGTGGGTATCATTGCTCAAACATTTTCTGAGTACTATTTTTATTTCAAATCTTGAAGTCCTAAAATTAGTTCACCAAAGCCACTATGGTGAAGGTTCTGCCTCCTGTGGCAGAAGGGGCCTATTATCTTTTGATACTTGGTTCCGAGATTGGGCAGTAGGTAATTGAATTAGCAAAGTAGGCATTCAAAACATTCTCTGGGTTTTCAAACTCCAGGGGTGTGTGAATCCAGAGGAGCAGGTGGCAAGTCAGGGGACGGGTCATGTTTACCCAGTTGCCATCCGCTGTGATTGGTGGGACATGATACGGAAAAGTGGCCCCAAGACGTAACAGAGAACACAGAGTCACTGATTAACAGATGAATGTGAGTTAACGTGAAACACGTGTTATTCAAAAATGAACCTGTGCCCTCTTTAATCCGAGTCAGTTCAACAAACATAGTTTTCGAATCAAGCTTCATCTAAGACCCACGTTGGCAAAGACTCTGAGCATCTTTCATAGGGAGCACTAATGTCATTGAGTTTGCTCCCCTGCTGATCTGGTCCCCCGTTTCTCTTTTATTGGCTGTGTACTGTGTTCAAGGCAGTTCACTTTGTACATCAAGCCAGGGACACTTTGGTGGACTTTCCCATCCCTGGACCCCAGCCAGCTGGAGGATGGTCAAGAAATGGGGGACGTCTATGCCTTAGCCTGTTAAAAATCTGCAGTAATATCACACGCCCCGGGTGAAAAGTGGTTCCTTCACTTTGAGACTTGCTCATCGCCTTCTAGGTGGCTGTCCCACCTCCAGCTGAGATTTGTCTGCAGGACCCTCCTCTGTGTCAAGGCCCACCTCTACTGCCTCCTTTCTGCCCACCGCAACCCAACATTCGTCCAGTGCGTGAGCCATGTTGAACTCATAGGTGCTCTCTAGTTCAAGTCTGCTGTTGGCACCTCTGTGCCCTTGCACATGCTATTCGTCCCTGCCTGGAACTGCCTTCCCCTTCTCACTCTGCTCTCTAGGAGTTCTCTTTATCTTCCAAGATCCACATGAAGCACTACCTCCTCTGAGTCAAGAATGCAGGTCATGACAGGCCGACTGCCGGTAGAGGGAAACATTTCTGAGGGCTTGTGAGAGAGCGCACGATGAGATTAGGGCCCGGGCGTGTGGGGGACAGAGGCTCTGCAGCCTGGGCCCAAGGAAGGAGGAACAGGAAGGGGGCATCCTGGGGGAAGCTCTGGAGATGGCACTCCTTCCATAATCAAAGCATCTAGGTGTGTGACAGGCTGCTTAAGCCCTCTGGGCTTCCGTCTTCTCATTTGTAAAATAGGAGTGACAGTTAAGGAGACCAGATGGCCCAGTTTGCCTGGCGCATCCCTGATATGTGTCTCTGTCTTGCTCGTCCATCTGATTAAGTCTCCCACTTCCCTCTCGAAAATATCCTCGTTTGGACAATAAATTATATGATCACCCCACTGATAGCAGCACCTTCTATGCATGGGTACCGAGGATTCAGTATGTGCCGTAGCTGTTAATGGTTTTTGGTTTTTTTTTTTAAGTTTATTTATTTCAAAAAAGAAAGCATGAGCAGGGGCGGGGCCCAGAGAGAGGAAGAGAGAGAATCCCAAGCAGGCTCCATGCTCATTGCAGAGCCCGACTCAGGGCTTGATCTCATGACTACGACATCATGACTTGAGCCAAAGTCAAGAGTTGGACGTTAACCAACCGAGCCACCCAGGCACCCCCATAACTTTTAGAATAGTACCCACGTTGGCTGGCGTAATGCCTGTTTATATCTGAACTCCGCACAGGGATGGGGCCGTAAGCAGCTGGGATTGATTTCGAGGGTGATACGCTTGGGGGATGAGACTCCGAAAACAGATTGGAGGACTGCTCTGTCCCTCCTGTCTTGAGGCCCGGGGACAAGAACTGCATTAGGGTGGCTCTGTTCTTGGACCCCAGGAGAGACCTATGTCCTCTCTCTACCTCTAGGTCAGCAAACAACTCAGAGGTACCATAGGCAGGCCCCTCTCTTGAGGCCACAACATGGGAGTGCTTTGTTTTCTCCAACCCCTTTATCAGACCACCACGGCCTGGAGAGTCTTTAGTAAAAGCTCTAGACGTTCCTCTGAATGGTAACGGACTCTCTTTTGCGGCATCATGCCTTTGGAATCGTCCCGATTCATACTTTGAACCCCGTAGTTTATGCAGGGAGGTTTGGCTAGACCACGCCAAGTGTACCAAGCACTTCATCCTCAGATGGGCCTGGGACCTCGGAGGCTTCTGACCACAGAGGCTCCTGACCGAGGCTAACTCGGACTCTGCCACCAAGTGATGTCCACATTGTCCTTGGGCTCCTGACAGTTTCCCAAATCACCACCATCTCCTGGTTTTGACTTACACAATGTTTTCTTTGGGGTCCGGACAAGGGGAGTAAAGGAGACCAAATGCCAGCAGAAAACCCTCATTAGCTGCCTTGACCGAATCCAGCCTTGACACTGTGGCCCACATCCTCTTGTCCTTGCTGTGTGTGTTTGGTGAAGACCTATTATTCACATTCCAGTAGACGTGGGCCTCATCCAGCTCCCAGAGGTCCTGGAAGATAAGCAGCCGTGTCATGGGAAGCATTTGGACTCGGCTGGTCTGGAAAATAGATGAGAATTGAGTGGGCAGGGACGAGCAGAGGGCAATGGCCACAGAGTCCTTGGCCAGCCACAGAAATGAATCTGTTGGACACGAACACCGTGGTGTTTGGATTGTCTGCAACGCAGGAAGAAAACAGCATTTCCCTTTGATTTTAAGCAAAGAAGTGGTGAGGGAGCACCTGGGTGGCTCAGTTGGTAAACGTCCGACTCTTGATCTCAGCTCAGGTCACAGTCTCATGGTCATGAGTTCGAGCCCTGTGTCAGGCTCTGGGCTGGCAGCGCTGAGCCTGCTTGGGGTTCTCTCTCTCCCTCCCTCCCTCTCTCTCTCTCTGTCCCTCCCCCCACCTCTCAAAATACATTTTAAAAAAAGTATGCAAAGAAGGTGTTTACAACCAAGCTGGGAGTAGGGGATGTCGGCAATTGCTTACCTACATGACGTGAGATCAGGTGGCCCCCTGCTCTTACAAAAGGCACGGGTGGTCCTCAAAGTATGGAATAAGCAGGTGAAGACAACCTTAGTGACCACCTAGGCGACCACCCTAATTGAACACAAGGACGCTGAGACCCCGGGGACTCGAACGGGCAGCTGTTAGCAGGCAGAGCTCGGGCCGACGCCCGGGACTGTCGAGTGCCCCCCAAGGCCCTCTGGGCCTTCACTGGGTGCTTCTTGCGGCCAGCAGCCAGTCACATGACCTGGACGAGTCCTGGAACTCAGGGCCTGTGGTTCCTTATCTGTCAGCTAAGGCCAAGGGACGGCGTGATCTCCAAGCTGCCTCCCAGAAACCACATTCCAGGATGCTCTGTTCCCCTTCCAGGCCGAGACAGCATGGAGAAGCCTGGCCTCTCAGCCAACAGGCGCTTTTATCTCCCACACTCTGGCCAGGAGTCAGTCTTTGGCCCCAGTGGCAGAAATGGGTCAGGATGAAGGGTTCTGGGCCTCCCAGACTTTGAGCTAGTGCTTTCTTCTCGATCAAGGGAGGAACAGGAAGGTCTGGTTTTCCCCCCACCTGTGCCTGTGCATGACTGCCACCCCAGCCCCAGCCTCCTCTGTACCTGAGAGGCAGGGACATGTTATAAGTACCGGCTCTGGAGCTGGATGGCCTGCCAGCTGAGAGACCTCGGGCGGACCTCCGGCCTCCCCTGGCCTCTCAGTTTCTCCATCTGTAAAACAGAGGTGGTAATGGCCCTCACCTCCCAGGGCAAGGACTGCACGCGCTAATGTGTGTAAAGCACTCAGAGCCTGCACACGTGTTAGGTAGTGTCGTGGCTGTTGCATACAAACCTACCCAACATAGAAAAATCCTGCCCTTCCACGACCCGGACAGGGACTGGGTTGCTCAGTTCTAGCTGCGGGAACATCTGCACATCGGCAACAGGATTAGGCGATCGGAATCAGACCCATTAGAGCACCGAGCAACCTTCGATCTCCCTTTGAACGAGGACCACCCTGAACCTCCCCGAAAAATGTCATTTTCCCCAATTGAAGTGATTCCCGTGTAACCACAGTCGGGAGCACAACTGGCTGAGGTTTTCATTCACCACAGACTCAATCTCCACTTCCCTTCTCCGCACTCCCCTGGGGCAGATCTGACGTCACACGGGGTCAGTCACATCGCTGTCGGCACCCTGTTCGCAGGCCGCCCAAGGCTGAGCGCTGAGGCTTCGGCTGGTGCTCACCCCCTCGCCCTGCCTCCCAGCTTCCTCCTGTTTGGGGGTATTCACAGTGCCTGGCTCCTTGCACCCAAGGGTAGCCAACTTGGCTGGTCTGGGGCTCTGTTCCCGCCCTTCCTCTCCCAGCCTAGAGACCCAAAGTACCAGTTCGCAGAGCCAGGAGGAACTCTGCCTCCACACCAAATGCATCCCACAAGACTCAGAGATTCTGTGTCTCTAAACCCAGACCAAAGTGTTTGTGTGACCAGGCCCCGCCCTCTCAGCAGAGGCATGCAGGCGCCCCGGGGCTGCAGCAGGACCGGTTTTCGAAGTGACCTTTCCGAGAATGTCCGCTCCAGAAGACTAACAGGTTAAGTGGAGGATGCTTCAGAATGAGAAACGAGTGGAATTAGGAACATGAGCACAACACGTGCAAATTCTCAAATGCTCAGTGAACGAAATGCGTTCCATCCACCCACCGTGTGCCCTCTGTGCCTAAATAGAGGGCAACCCCCAGATAACACAATACCCCGCTTCCCTAATGAGGTGCATTCAACACTTCTTTGGGCCAGCTTAATAGGAATCAGAAATGGGGTTGCCTTGGAGGTGGGGGATGGGACTGGACTGGAAAGAGGCAGGAGGGAACTTTCTGGAATGAGAGACAGATTGTACCTTCACTGGGGCGGTGGTGATGTGGGTGACTTCATTTGTCAGAATTCATCAAACTACACTCTGAAGATCTGTGCGTGTTAGTGAATATAAATTTTACCTCAATAAAAGAAGTTAGAAACGCGAATTAAATAACTTCGACTCACAATATTTAACCTAACTACGCAGTTGCATTCTTAAAATTACGTTAAGAATAATATGTCAACTTATATTATTCTTCCCATTCGCACATCTCACAAAATGGTTTTATGCACACGTACATCCTTTGACATCAGCATATATCATGACAAAGCCACTTTTCAAAAATTTTTTAAATGTTTATTTCTGAGAGAGAGAGAGAGAGAGAGAGAGAGAGAGAGAGCGCACACACGTGTGCGTTTGAGCACAGGCGGGGCAGAGAAAGAGGAAGAGAGAATCCCCATGCAGGTCTCAAACTCATGAACCATGAGATCATGACCTGAGCCCAAACCGAGTCTAATGCTTAACCAACTAAGCCACCCAGGCGTCCCTCAAAGACTTTATTTTTAAGTAATCTCTACACCCAACATGGGGCTCAAACTGGCGAACCCGAGATCAAGAGCTGCATGCTCTACTGACTGAGCCAGCCGGGTGCCGCGGGAAATGCAGTACATTTTCAATCCAAGCTTCTTATTGAAATTTTTTTTGCAAACCATGAATGCCCATTTCCATAACATTGCAACGTTTTTTCTCATTTGTCTCGTGATTATTCGTGATCCTCACTACATCAGGGACCTGTGTTTTGCTTTCTAAAAGGGACTTTCAAATAGTTATCGCAGTTTGCCATACTCGCTCTGAAGAATAATTCCCAAATCTGTATTAAATCCCATTGCTTTCTTCCCATTAATTCCCTCTGGTGACCTCTAAAAGCAGCCAAAACCAGGGCTGATTGAGACTGAATCAGGCTGATGTATCTTCCCAGATTCTGTGGTTCAAACAAAGTAATTGAGACCGTACCAAATTATGAGATATTCTTAAAGAATAAGAAGTCCTAAACTAGGAGAGATTTGTAAAGGCAGCACACTCTTTTGTAATAATGAATTGGAGGACTAGACCATCTTATTTGTTTTCAGATATATTATAGTAAATCCTGGCATATGTGTTTAGACCAAAGATAAAATCGAGATTAATGCAGCAAATTTGGGGATCTTATTCTATAGTTTGTTATTAAAAGATGAGCACTGTTGGCTTAAGTTAGAAGTTTCTTGCTGTAAAAATGTTAAGTTTTGCTCCCTACTGTGAATGGGAAGTTGAAACATTCTTTTTTCTTTTTTAATGTTTATTTGGGGGGGAGGGGCAGAGACAGAGGGAGAGAGAGAGAATCTCAAGCAGCCTCAGCACTGTCAGCAAAGAGCTGGATGTGGGGCTTAAACCCACGAACCATGAGATCGTGACCTGAGCTGAAACCAAGAGTCAGATGTTCAAACGACTGAGCCACCCAGGCACCCCTGAAACATTCTTGAATAAATTCAGACACACTATATTTTCCTTAAGAGCTTTAAAAATGAGAGAGTTTAATTTAAACAGATGATTCTGGTTAGAAAAGGGATTATAAACTCAGTCCTAAATTATGAATCACTAATTACAAATTTCACAACTTGACCTTAAGTTATGTCCGGTCTTCAGCGATAAGCAGGGTTATGTAATGATGTATGTAAAGAAGTCTGTTTTTTTCACCATATCCTCAATTTAAGCATCAAAAATAGTGTTATTCTTTTTTTTTTAATTTTTTTTTCAACGTTTATTTATTTTTGGGACAGAGAGAGACAGAGCATGAACGGGGGAGGGGCAGAGAGAGAGGGAGACACAGAATCGGAAACAGGCTCCAGGCTCTGAGCCATCAGCCCAGAGCCTGACGCGGGGCTCGAACTCACGGACTGTGAGATCGTGACCTGGCTGAAGTCGGACGCTTAACCGACTGCGCCACCCAGGCGCCCCAAAAATAGTGTTATTCTTAAAGAAACCACCATGGAAGGCTCACACTGTTGTTTCGGTTTGTTTTTTGTTTTGTTTTTAAAATTTTTTTAATGTTGAGTTTTGAGAGAGAGAGAGAGAGAGACAGGGCAAGAGCAGGGGAGGGGCAGAGGGAGAGGGAGAGGGAGACACAGAATCTGAAGCAGGCTCCAGGCTCCGAGCTGTCAGCACAGAGCCCGACGTGGGGCTCGAACTCACGAACTGTGAGATCATGACCTGAGCCAAAGTCGGACGCTCAACCGACCGAACCGCCCAGGAGCCCCGCAGAACTCTGATTTTAAATGACGTTATAGGTCATTCTCTAGTTGGAGCAGAGAAAGGGGCCCAGAGAAGTCCTGCTGGATGCCTCTTCTCCTCTCTAGGGAGATGACTAAGGGGGGTTGATAGCACCCTAGGTATTCTGTGGAACACAGTTTGAAAACCTCTGGTAGTGGACCATGCAAGAACGCTTGGTCTTGGAAGACCTGGGTTCAAAACCTGGGTTCTAGACTCTGTGATTGCTGGCAAGGACTTAACTTGAGTCTCATTTTCTTCCTCCAGACAAGGAGCGTGAAAGCTCATCTCCAGGAGTAGCTACCGAGATGCTTATAAATGTGCTTTGGAAACCATGAAGTATAGGGTTTATTTTGTTCCTTAAGTCTTACCGTCTCCTAGTGACATTTCATTCGCATGTTGCGTGCCATCTCATCTCAATTATTTAGGGACCTCGGATTATCTGGTCTCGTTGATGGTACTACTTTCACCCTTCAGCTTTGCAGCGATATTGTCCGCTGGAGGATGGTCAAGGGGGAAGGGATGACTTTGCAGTAAGGGATTCCAGGTTCATAATTCATTCTTGGGATGGACCACTGTGACAGATTTCTTTTCCCTTTCAGGTGGGCCAAGAGAAGGGAAACTGTTCTTTCCAAAAAAACCCAACCCCCTGCATCATCCCTCAAGAGCAAGAAAATATCTTCCATACGATATTTGCCTTTTTCACAAAGTCTGGAAGAAAAGTCTTGGTAAGAATTTGCTCACTGGTTGGGTTAACATGGGTGGTCCTCACGAGGAAGGCGAGTAGGAGATAGAGAGACTAGTTTTCTATTTGGCATTTATTAGTTTCCAAATCTGGTTTTAATCAATTGACGTCTAAAGTCACAAGGACTGTGGTCAAGTCCTATTTTTCAGCCTGAGGTTTCAATCAAAGTGTTAAATTTACATTCCAAATTCCATTGCCTGGCAAAGGGAAAACCCTTGCAACCCACCAAGCACAAAGTAAAACATTTCTCCAACGAGTATGAGTCTAATCAAGACTGATGGTTCTACAACCACTTGGGAAAACTCCTGGGCAGTCTCCGCTAAAACTAAACATCTCCATATCCCGCGACCCAGCAGTTCCACTCTGAGGTATACCCCCAAGAGAAATGTGTACTTATGTGCCCTAAAAGACACGGATAAGAAGGTTGACAGCAATCTTCTTAGAGCTCAAAGCTGGGAACAGTCCAGATCCCCATCAACAGGAGAATGGGTAAACAGTTGTGGTGTAGCCCCACGTGCGGGAATATTACAGAGCAATGAAAAACACTACCCCACGCTACAACAGGAACGAATTTCAGACACAATAATGCCTGAAAGAAGCTGGAGCCAAAGCACACATAGTATAATATTTCACTTCTAGGAAGTTCAGAAAAACCAAGGCTAGCAATAGTAATGAAGTTCAGGATAGTGGTTCCATTTGAAGGAATGTCAACAGGAGAGGGCATGAGGGAACCTGCTTCAGTACCAGAATTATTCTACACCTTGATCTGGGTATAAACATGAAAAATATATCAAGGGGGACCCTTAAGATTCATTCCATCTACTCTATGTAAGTTATACCTCCATTTTTTTTTAAAGTGAAGGTATTGAAGATAGTTATATGCTTTCCCCAAGCCTCCTTTCCCCATATATGTGGTTGTATCTCTTTAGCTTATTATTTCAGGATGGGCACATCTCACTTTTCTTTTTCTCTTTTTACCTAAAAAACAAAAAAAGGAGGACTGTTTGCCTCTTGCACTATGGGTTCTTTTGGTTTGTGTCTTGTTTTGTTTTTAACTTACCTAGTGCTGATGATACAACTATTTTTAAAAGCCCTTAGCATGATTAGGTATAGTGATAGCTCGTTGTTTGACAGACACAACTCTGTGTGCGGCTGCCAGTTTTTCCCCAGCCACGAAACATCATGCCGGAAGGTGTGTGCGTTTTGGATTCTACCATACGAAAGAGAAGAGTTCCTCTTTTGTAACTTACATTTGGAATTTAGGTGTCTGTTGGTGGTTCGCGTGTTTTCTTGGTCAAACGTGCTTTTCTTTCCTCCTGTGTTTTCTTGAGTCATGATATGACTTCTGAGCCCTCTAATTTGCTCTGCCCGGAAAAGGAGCACGAAAGTGTGTTTGCCAACTGCACAGGCAGAGATCACATAATGCAGGAAATAACATCCTGTGTTCAAAACTCAGAAGAAAACTTCTTATGGAATACGTAGATGTGTGTCTTTTTGAAAACAGTCATCTGTCCCTGTGTAATCCAGTTTTCGGGTAGTGTAAACCAGTGAGTGGCTTTTTCCCATTTGCTTGACCTGAAGCCGTGTTCTGGTGCCTGCAGGGGCAGGAAATCCCTCCACTGCCCTCTGGCGGCAAGAAGGAATGATCACGATCTTCCTTTGGAATTCTCTGCCTAGGATTGTTTTAGTCGCCAGGATAGAAGCTCATGGAGCCTTCTGCTCCATAAACTGCTGCGCATTTGTCTTTGTTCTTAATACCGTTTGAAAGAAAGTTCTCTGATTTCTCTTCTCAGGACTGTGAAAAACCAGGAATCTCTTGCCTAACAATGCACTGTAACCTTAGCGCGCTTGCTAAAGAAGAAAGTCGTACTATAGACATTTACATGCTGCTGAACACAGAAATATTGAAGAAGGTAATGCCCTTCGGTTCATTTAAAAGCATTGGTATTATAGGGGCGCCTGGGTGGCTCAGTGGGTTAAGTGTCCAACTTTGGCTCAGGTCATGATCTCACGGTCCATGAGTTCGAGCCCCGCGTCGGGCTCTGTGCCGACAGCTCAGAGCCTGGAGCCTGTTTCGGATTCTGTGTCTCCCTCTCTCTCTGCCCCTCCCCTGCTCACACTCTGTCTCTCCCTGTCTCTCAAAAATAAATAAATGTAACAAAAAATTTTTTAAGTAAAACATTAAAAAAAATACTTTTAAACATTGGTATTACTATTAGGTATAGTGATACCCAGTATGAATACGCTGGATGCTAGCTAACTTGACAATAAATTATATTTAAAAAAATAAAATAAAACCGTTTTATTTAGCAATGAAAAAAAAGAGATTTTAAAAAGAAAAGGCTTGGAGTAGGTTTTCTCGTGAAACGCTGCCTGCCCCCTTTAAAACGTTTCTGGTCAGTGCTGTTGGTAATTCGCTGCAGGAAGATGCTGGGGTCGGGGTGGGGGCCACTAGACCCATGCTATTCTACATGCGGTCTGAGGACCAACAGGATCAGCAGCACTTGGGATCTTGCTAGAAATGTGGAATTTAAAAAGAAAAATGAAAAGACATGCAGAATCTTGGGCTCCGTCCCAGACTTCCTGAACCAGCATCCTTCGGTTTAATAAGCTCCCCGGGTGTTTTGTTTTGCACATTTAAGTTTCTCCCGACTTCAGCTTGCATCAGAATCCCCTGGAGACCTTGTTAAAATGCAGACTCCTGGGGGCTGAGTCTGAGATTCTGTCGTTCTGACAAGCTCCCATGCTAGATCAGGGGTCAGCACACCTTTTCTATGATGGGCCAGTTGTAAATATTTCTGGCTTTTCAGGCCACACAGTCTTTTGTCACAGCTCAACTTGGCCATTGTCTTGTGAAAGCAGCCATAGACAATACTCAGATGAATGGGCATGGCTGTGTTCCAATAAAACTTTATTTACAAGAACAGGCAAAGGGCCAGATTTGACCCATGGGTGGTAGTTTGCCAGTCCTTTGTTTAGATGACACTTTATTTCAGGGAAGTCCAACTTTTGATCTTCAGGTCACTTTGCTATTATGAGTTTATCAAAAGTGGCTCATTTAAAAATACCTCAGTCAGTGAATTAGCGGTTCTCTAAAAATATCATACAAATTCCCTGTGATTTATTTTAACATAAGAGCTGCGGAGTATGAAAGGCCACAGCCAACCAGCTGCTTTAAAAAGAATCACTTGGGAAGATAAAATAAAATATGCATGTTAGCTACAGAGATTCTATTTATTTTCCTCTGGAAAAACTGTGTGTGTTAGTCGGTATAAACCTGAATGAATATCTTTAGAAAAGTCATCCCAATGTTAGTTTTAAATTAGGCATGGCAGTAGCATGCTGACCTGAGAAGTCACAGGCACGAGAGATTCAAGATGTTTCGCCCACTTTTCCATCTGTGACTGGTGCGGCCCCCACACGCCCAGGGAGAGCTGCGCACAATTCTCTTTTCCTTGGTTTCCTTTGCAGGGAAACTAGTTTGGGGCAAGTTGGGCTCTCCCGGCAGTGTTTCCCTGTTGCTCCTCTCCCTTAAAAAAGGACAGCGTTGGGGGGTGGGGGGCAGCACCCGGGTGGCTCAGTCGGTTAAGCATCTGACTCTTGGTTTTGGCTCAGGTCCTGATCTCATGGTTTGTGAGTTCAAGCCCCGCCTCAGACTCTGCGCTTGTCAATGGGCAGCCTGCTTGGGATTCATTCATTTTATCTCTCTCTCTCTCTCTCTCTCCCTCTCTCTCTCTCTCTCTCTCTCTCTCTCCCCCTCCCCTTCCTCCCTCCCTCCCTCTCTCTCCCCCTCCATCTCTGCCCCTCCCCCACTCACTCTCTCAAAAATCAACAAATTACAAAAAAAAAGAAAAGAAAAGGGACAGCGTTGGGAGAGGACCAGGCAAAAGCTAGAGTCCCAGTGGCCGTCCTGTGATTCCGGAAGCGTGTCTGGAAGCCCCGCATCGCAGGAAGTGCCTTCCCAACGTGGGTCTCCTGAGTCAGGCTGAAAGATTAGGCTTCCGTATACTTACCTGTCCCGTTCATCTTCTTGACAAATGGCCCCGGTGACAGTTTTATTCCCCACGCCACACTCGTCACTGTCGACGAAGCCCTGATCCGGGCACGGACGGCAGGGGGGAAGCCATTCTGATTCCTCCTGCACCCTCAACCCAGATCTTTGCCGCTTGCACTCCGTCATTTGTCCTTAATTGAATTGCAAGGCCTCAGGCCTTTCTTGTGTACACGGCTCAGTGGCCTGGCCTTCTGCGTGACTCTCCCTGTCAGTGGCCAGTGGTAACCCTTTGCCAAGGATCACGTCCCACTGACCGCCGTTCCCAAGGACCATCCAAGTCCAGTCTGTGCCCTGAGAGACAGCCGTGGGGTGTCGTGTGTAGGTGCTGGACGATCAGTCTCCCTGCAAGTGCCCTTTCTGCAGAAGCCAGAAATTTCAGGTGCAGAGGAGAGCCTAAAATGAGGCTGCCCTGGAACCAGATGGGTCCCCAGCTGCTCCTAGAGCTTGAAATGCAGAATGTCAGTCCCCTGAAGCCAGCCATGACCTCCCTTGGGGAGTGAGCACCAGACGAGTCGCCCCAGAGCCCTCTGGCCTCCCTAAGGGTATGGAGCCGCTCCAGCCTTGAGGTTGGCCTGGGCCTCCAGTTGTGTTTATTTTCCTTTGACCTCAAGGTCCAGCCCCAGACAAGGGAATTTGAGGTTTTATTGTTTTGATCTTAACTAGTTTTCATTTGAAATGCAGGGTCTGACTTTTTAAATTATCAGAGGATTCAGATTGCTCTGAAAGTGCCCATCTCCAGCCACAGGGAGGCCTGTCCTGGGGCGGGCTGTTCATCTGCCCCGCCTTTAACTCTGACAATTACCACCATCATTTGTTATTATCCTTGTGATTATGAGGATCCACAGTGACGATTAGTCAAGGTTGCGAATAAACCACACATTTACGAAACTGTTAAATTGGTAAAAGATTATTCGCACACAGAAGTATTTACTGCTGGAGGAGAGCTGAAGGGAGCGAGCAGTTCATTTGCGTGACAAGCTTCCCGGAAGCATTGAAAATCGGTTTCAGCGCCATTTAAAAAAAAGGGACAGTAGGGGCGCCTGGGTGGCTCAGTCGGTTGAGCATCCGACTTCAGCTCAGGTCACGATCTCGCGGTCCGTGAGTTCGAGCCCCACGTCGGGCTCTGGGCTGATGGCTCGGAGCCTGGAGCCTGCTTCCGATTCTGTGTCTCCCTCTCTCTCTGCCCCTCCCCCATTCATGCTCTGTCTCTCTCTGTCCCAAAAATAAATAAATGTTAAAAAAAATTTTTAAAGGGGCGCCTGGGTGGCGCAGTCGGTTAAGCGTCCGACTTCAGCCAGGTCACGATCTCGCGGTCCGTGAGTTCGAGCCCCGCGTCAGGCTCTGGGCTGATGGCTCAGAGCCTGGAGCCTGTTTCCGATTCTGTGTCTCCCTCTCTCTCTGCCCCTCGCCCATTCATGCTCTGTCTCTCTCTGTCCCAAAAATAAATAAACGTTGAAAAAAAATTTAAAAAAAAAAAAAAAAAAAAAAAAAAAAAATTTTTAAAAAAAAGGGACAATAATTAGCGCATACCTCCCAGGTGAAGCAGGCAAAGTGGCCTCCCTGTGTGCCCCCCCGGGAGGGTCTTTGTGGTTTCTTTGACAGAGATGAGCAGAGGGAACTGTGTTCTCTGAGAGGGTCCTCTGCTTTCACTTTTGGCAGGGGGGGGGGGGTAGGTTTTACCAGAAGTGGGTCAGAGCTGGCATCTGATACGTACCTCCTTGTGTGGCAGGCAGACTGAGGAAGTGTGGGTGGGTCTACTGCAAGTCACCTCGCTGGCAGAGCCCCAGCCACCCCCACAGGTGGGCTGCCGAATGTTCCAGTTGCCCGCCTGTCCTGCTGCCTCACCGGAAGCCAGGCTGGTCCTCCACCCACAGTCAAGGCAGCACTGTCTGTACCACTGGCTCAAGCTGCTGACCCTTCCCTGAGCCGCAGTTTTGCCCTCTTTCCAGATCCCAACCCCATCCCTGCCTGGTGGCCATTTTCTCATTCTGTGGATCTGAGCCCACACCAAGGCCACTGCTGGTGGGCTCTTCCTGAGTCTTAGATGTGCCCACGCCCCCCCTCCAGTCTCCTTACTCCTCAAGCCATGGCCTGATTTATAAGCTAGATGTGTCCCTCTCTCATCACCCCATCCAGCCTCCTGTCTCCATGTTAAGTGGTTTTGACCCCCAGACAGCCTCATTGAAGGGTAAAGAAAGAGTTAAAAGTAACTCATGTGAAGGGTTTGAGGATTGTGGTCAGAGCAGGAAGATGCTTGAGAAATATAAATCAGATGCCTTCCATGGAATGCCAGGCCTGGATTTGTTGTACACAGTTAAGCAGCTTTATTTATTTTCTACTCTTTGTGAGTATGTCAATATCAATGTCCGAATATCTGGCTCTTACCGCTTGGAAACCATAGTGCACAAGCTTGCGTGTATTGATGACTGGCAAAACTTCAGCTTTTCAGCATCCGCCATAGTATGAAAGAATTCTCGAGAGGCAGACTGGAAACCTCTGTTTACGTGGGTGCCTGGAACGGGGAGGCACCTAGTTCAGGGATAAAATTTTCGTCCGGCCCACATGGAATCTTGGAATTCAGTTCTTCCTGCTACTTTGAGGCCCAGCCGTTGTCACTGAAAAATGTGTCACTGAGTTGTGTTGTTTCCTCCACAGGACAGTTCATCTGTCATCCAGTTCATGACCCGTGCCAAGGTCAAGGTGGATGCTGCCCTGAGGGTGGTGGAGATAGCCAATGGGAACCCAGAAGAGATGACGGTGAGTCAGCCAGCCTTAGAAGAGCCCTCTTGGGAGGGTGAGGGAATCTGGGTGGCTTGGTGCTAGAACTTGAGGGTAAAGACAGTCTCTGAGCCAAGATGCTGGCTTTGCGGTAGACCCAAGACCATGCCTGCCTTGGCTCCCAGGCCCCCACGGAGAACTGCTGCGGTCTGCTCTTGTGATAGCATTGTTCTTTACTGTGCCATCATTATGTGAAAGCTCTCTGCTATGACCAGCTCAAGGAAAAATAGTCTGGAAGTACCCTTGACAGGGCTTGGATTTCCACGCTGAAAGCCAAGACTATTTTTATCTTTCTCAGACCTTTCCCTGAAACCTCATCTGCCTCCCCAATCATATTGCTCCATGGATAAACACTAGGCGTCTTAAAAACAAGTGGTTTGAATAACTTTAAAGAAGTCACATCCAAATTTCTAAGCCCTCCAACCTTCTTTCACTCTCTGCCCCCTTGTCCTGCCTAAAGTGCGGGGCATGCAAGCTTCAGAGACACGGGAGGGTGCGGCAGCGGGAGGCGTGGATGTGGGGGTGTGGGGGAGGCTGGAGGGGAAGTGTGGCCTTGGGATTGTGCTGCCTTTTATGGGTTTTCAGGGGTCGGGAGGGGAGGTGCATTCTTGACACTCACTCTCAGATCCTGGGCAGATAGAAAGGGTCGAGACAGCAGCCCGCGATCGGGTTTTGCCACCGAGCTAGGCAGTGACCCTACCTTTTTGCATCTACTTCCCTGGAATTCACCTCCTCTCAAGGGACTCTTGGAGGGGTCGGTGTTGCCGTGACAAATTTACAAATGTGATAAAGTCATAGAGGTTGTGTACCTGCAAAGAGAAGGCTGTTAACTTATTTTGCAACAACAATAGGAGCACCACGTGTCTCAGTGTTAGGATATGAATCGGCCCAAAGCCCATTCGTGTAAGACCCTGAAAAAAAAATAAGTCTCTGGGGACTGCAACGAAACCTCAGTCCCGCTCCTGTGTGTGGTGAGCAAGAGCCAAGAGCACCAGCTAGTGCGGAACGAAGGTGAATCTGGGAATGGGGGAGGGTTATTAGCGCTGCACCAGGGCTTGGGCATACCATGCTCAGTGTGGGCAAGGGCGGCCGGGTGCAGAGCTGGACTCCTCTGTTCACTCTGAGAAATTGTCCAGGCACTAATTTTAATAACAGGAACCAAAAAGGGTGACTTGGAATGGCACTGGCGTCTCTCACCTTCTAGGGCGAGTTTTTCCAGCAGATCAGGTGTTCAGAGCTGGCTTTTGCCTTCTCCTCACCGACTTTTGGCCATTTCACTGCTAATTCAGACCCTCGCCTGAGAAGTGAAGGAGACTGGTTCATCGCTCATTGTCATAGGTCTGGTTAAAAAGTTTTATAGAATGAAAGACATGCTCAACATGCGAGGTTTGGAATGTTTGAGTAGACCACGGTGTTCCCGCTTGAGAGCTAAGGGATGTGATTTAGCAGGTTTCCTACAGGTGGAATCCCTCGTGTAGATGAAAAACCAATTGACTGGGCACATCGCCCTCAGTGAGAACACTGAGCTGTGGGATCCGGGAGGACATTGCTTAACATCCCATTGTTGGCCTTCTGAGTCATCTGTATGCCCCCAAAATGCCACTTCCATTAACTACTGTTCCATTTTGAGCACTATGGTGATATTTTCATTATCAAGAGCTCTGTGAAAGAAGCTCTCACTTCCAATGATTTTTCTTTAGCACTGACCCATCAGAATCCTACAATGTCGCCTTCTCCCTCCTTTCCAGGACTTTGCCTTTCAACCCATGAGCTAGATGAAGTCCTACAGTCTGTTCTCAACTTTCCTGGCAGGAAAAAAAAAGTCTTTTCTGAGTAGGAAGGTTTACTTTTTTAGAACAAACACGTTCTTCCCTGAATGAGTCTTCTGAAGGCCTGGCTCTCTGTCAGCTATCTATTTGAGGGGAAATTTCCATGGAGGCTAGCCACCAAATTTAAACCGGGCAAAGTTTCACAAGATTTTAGATTAGATACCAAATTCTGATGGCCTTAGAATGAACAGGAAGTGTCCTTTCAGCTGGTAGGAGCAGGGTGTGGGTGAGAAGGGGAAATAATCTGATTTGTAACCACATAATGTGTATACCATGGTAAATTTCCCCAATCGGGAAATCAAGTGATTTTCCTGGGACTCTGGATCTTTTCTTTTTATGCTATGGTCTGAGTGCTTTACAAAGCATTTGAGTGAATAACTAGAAATATGTGATCGATTTTTGAATGTTTATTAATAAATAGATCTGGAGGGTACTTTGGGGGGGGGTGTCTATGACCAGCCCCATCAAGCTCACCTGTACAGACCCAAACCTGAGAGCTCCAGGTGAGATCTGTCGTGTTATATTCTGTACTGGTTTCCAAGTGCCAGTAGTATGCTGAATTTCCTATTCTGTTCAACCCAGCCCTTTTTTTTTTAAGTTTATTTTTATTTATTTTTGAGAGAGAGAGCAAGCAGGGGAGGGGCACAGAGCGAGGGAGACGGAGTCACAAGCAGGCTCCACCCTTTCAGCACAGAGCCCGATCCCGGGCTCAAACTCACAAACTGTGAGATCATGACCTGAGCCGAAATCAGCTGCTTAACCAACTGAGCCACCCAGGCGCCCCGACCTGGCCCTTCTCACTTTTCAGAGAGATTTGCCAACAACTGAGGCTAGAAACTCCCCCAGGACAAACCAAGAATCTGGAGAATCAGCGTTACTACTGCGAGCCACCATCCCCAACCCCCTTCTCAGGCTGGATGAGAAGCTTGCATGAATTACATAGCACACCGATTTTCTTGATATTTTCCAGCTGAAGAAAATAGGATACAGACATAAATCCACAGGTGAAGAAGTCATTGCCATGTGGAGTGTATACTGGGCTAAGATCTTGGGAGCAAGCGGGAAGGACTGATTCTCTTTTTGGCAGAGTCAGAATGGGTGCGAAGGATATATGGCAGCTCTCAGCATTGCCAGGAAGTCTGGAGAACCAGGCTGAGGGCAGGAGAGGAGTCCAGAAACCTGAGGAGACAGGACCACGGGCTCAGGCCATGGGAAGAGTGCACGTGGTGCTTTGGACACAGCTGTCCCTGGCTTCTCTCAGCCTCTTGCTCTAGAGTCAGTGGGGAGCCTCTCACTGGCCGAGGTTGGGTCCCTGTCGCCGGGAGACCACACCCCAGGGAAAGCAAACCCCTAGCATCTCCGTGACACCATTGCCCTGAGACTTACACAGAGGAGGACTCCCCAGGACTAGAAGGGAGGGAGGGGGTCAATACAGGGCTGCTAAGAAGTGACAGTTGTCCCCTCTCATGGGCTTCTCTTATCCTGAGGATCAGCATCAGGCCAGCTAACCCCTGGCTCTTCTTGGGGCGCCCATCCGAGCCACGCTTTGTTCAGTCATTTAGACCACTCTGTTGGTAGTAACTTCCTGGGCCATCTGCAGCCTTAATGAGAGAATGTGAAAATCTTTGTCCAAAGATGGTTGAGGAGTGTTTGGGCTTTTTTGCCTTTTTTTCTTTCTTTCTTTTTTTAAGAAATAGTATGTTTGAAGGAGTGATACTTCCTTGTGTATTTGACAGGGCAGGCGTTTGGGGCCCGTCACCTTCTGCCATGGTGCATGGGAACTATCTGTCCATACTGGGGCCTTCACCTCCCTCACACAGCCCACTGCCCTCAGCACCCCTTCAGATGGGTCAGAATTTTAACAAGTGCCTGGAGAGTTCCTTGTGCCCCCCCCCCCCCCCCCCGTTAGAACCGCTAAGCCTCTGCCTCTAGTGAACAAAGGACCTCTGACACTTGGGAAGAAGAAATGACTTGCCCGGCATCTCACAGTGACTGAGGCAAGAACACCGCGTCCCGGCCTGAGGCTCCTTCCCCCTCCCTGCCTCAGCCAGCCAGTCCCCCAGGAAGTCACTGAGCCTTTGTGGGTGAAAGGGCCTGGACAAAAGCAAAGTCTCCAGCATGGAAAGGAAATCGTTGACTTGTTTTAAAGTATCTCTGTTAAAACCGCCCAGGTGGCCTGGGAGCCCAGCCAGCTCCTTCAGGCTGGACCTGGCTGTCCTCACCCCAGAGGGGGCCTTCCCTTCTCGTTCTAATCAGACCCCAGAATGAAGCCTCAGCATTGCAGCCACACTTTCGCTTCTAAAGTCACCCGCCCAGCCAAGCACTAACTGAGCAGGGCAGCAAGTGCAGAGTTCATTTTCTCTGAAGCCATTTCCATTCAACTCCCAAGCTCAGCCCTTGCGAGAAGCCAGTCCTCTGTGAATGCAGAGGACCGCATCTCCCCTCGGGAGTCAGAAAAGCCCGGGTTCCAGCCCTTCTCCCTCCCTGTGACTTTGGGGATCAGGTAGGCTGTGTGAGCCTCAGTTTCCTCACCCATAACACGGGAAAGCTGCTTTCTCCGTCCTAGAGATCTCCTCCCTTGTTCTGCAAACTACCAGTGCCCCCCCAGCCAAAGACACAAGCCGGGGCATCTCAAGCAGACGGGCGTCACCTAACCTGGTAAACAGAGACTATTCTCAAAGATGCCACTTATGGTCCTTTTGTTGTGCTGCTTCTTGATGCCAGCTTTACAATTTTTACAGTCACCGAGTAGATTGTGACCTGTACTTTACCATTTATGTGCCCAGTTACACTTAAAACTAGGTTCCACGAGGCAAGAGAGTTTTTCCCCTCGAACCTCAAGTTACATTGAGATGTAGGTTGCAGAAGAGGGTCATTGGAAGGTCACCACCGGTCCTAGTCCTCACCCACCAGCCCCACAAGTGAGAATTAAGTTATAACCATAAGAAATTGAGAAGTATTCCAGCAAAGTTTGCCAAAATATGAGTCCTGTTTCCTAATAGTCACATTTGCTTATTTATTTGATGAATATTTACAGGGGCCTTGCTAAGAGCCAGGTACCGTACTAGGCAGGCACAAGGGATGCGATGGGGAACAAAGTAAACGTGGCCCCGGCCCTCCCAGGGCTGATTGAGGGGATAGAGGATGGTAAACAGGGAAGCAAAGAAGGATTTCATTTCAAATTAAGGTTAGTTCTGGGGCGCCTGGGTGGTCAGCTTCCGACTCTTGATTTCGGCTCAGGTCATGATCTCACTGCTCACGAGACTGAGGCCGCTCTGAGTCGGGCTCTGTGTTGACAGTGTGGAGCCCGCTTGGGATTCTCTCTCTCCCTTTCTCTCTGCCCCTCCCCTGCTTGTGCACACATGCTCTCTCTCTCTCAAAATAAATAAGCCTAAAAGCATTTTTTTTAAAAAAACAACAACAAATTGAGGTTAGTTCTATGGGAGCAACCTGCTTTCTTTTCTTTTTTTTTTTAATGTTTATTTATTTATTTATTTTGAGAGAGAGAGAGAGAGAGAGAATGAGTGGGGAGGGGTGGAGAGAGAGGGAGAGAGAGAATCCCAAGCAGGTTCAGTGCTGTCAGCAGAGCCCAATGGGGGGCTTGATCTCACGAACTGCAAGATTATGACCTGAGCAAAATCAAGAGTCAGACGCTGAACTGACCGAGTCTCCCAGGGGCCCCCTGGGAGCAACATGCTTTCTCTTGAAGGAGTCAGGGAGTCTTTCTCCAAGGAAGGTGAGACCTAGAAAATGAGAAGGAATTGGCTTGCCAAGGATGGGGAGAAGCGCCCCAGCTCAGGGGGAGAGCTGCTTAAACACCCAAGCGGCCCGCTGTGCTCACAACTTGAAGACCAGTGTGGCAGGAGCCCGCAGAAGCGTGAACGCATCTGTGGGGAAACACACGGGCAGGTCTGCACCGTGAAACACCAGAGGGGGCAGTGGCGAAGGGAGGCCAATGAAAGCTTCTGTTTGAAGAGGGGAATGGCATGATCTAATACACAGGCGACCTTTGAACAACACAGGGGTTAGGGGCACCAACCCCTGTTGCTGTCAGAAATCCACACAGAACTTTGGACTCTCCCAAAACTTAACTATTAACAGCCTGCTATTGACCAGAAGCCTTACTGATAACGTAAGCAGTCAATTAACATGTAACTTGTATGTTACCCGTATTATATACTATGTCCTCTGTATTATATACCTATATACGGATATGTAATAATCTGTATTATCTATCTGTGTCCTTACTATGTATAAAGTAAGCTAGAGAAAAGAAAATGTTATTAAGAAAATCATAAGGAAAAGAAAATACATTCACAGCACTGCACTGCATTTATTTTTAAAAATCCACATGTAAGTGGACCTCTGCAGTTCAACCTGTGTCGTTCAAGGGTCAGCTGTGTATTCTTTAAAAACCACAGGCTCCGGGGCGTCTGGGTGGCTCAGTCGGTTGAGCGTCCAACTTCGGCTCAGGTCGTGATCTCACAGCTCTTGGGTTCAAGCCCCACGTCGAGCTCTGTGCTGACCTCTCAGAGCCCGGAGCCTGCTTCGGATTCTGTGTCTCCCTCTCTCTCTGCCCCTAACGCACTCTCGTTCTGTCTCTGTCTCTCTCAAAAATAAATAAACATTAAAAACAACAACAACAACAACAACAACAAACCACAGGCTACTGTATGGGTAGTGGACTGGAGGAAGGAAAGGTGGAAATAAGAAAGCTAGTTAGAAGGTTGTGACTATTACCTGGCAAGAGGTGATGGTGGCAGAGGCAATGAAAGCAGACAGGTAGATTTACATCAGTAAAGATGTGGCAATTTGTGTGGTCACGTGTAGGGGATGCCCGTCCGAAAGGGTTGGGAGGAATCAAAGGATTCCTTGATGCAAAGCCCCTTGCCTGGTTCGTCCACATGGACATTCAGTTAATAGTGGCTCTCACTGGGGCGCCTGGGGGGCTCAGTCGGTTGAGCGTCCAACCTCAGCTCAGGTCACGATCTCACGGTCTGTGAGTTCGAGCCCCGCGTCGGGCTCTGTGCTGACCGCTCGGAGCCTGGAGCCCGCTTCGGATTCTGTGTCTCCCTCTCTCTCTGCCCCATCCCTGCTTGCGCTCTGTCTCTCTCTGTCTCTCAAAAATGAGTAAACATTTAAAAAAAAATTTTTTTTTGCTCTTTAATAAAAAAAAAAAATAGTGGCTCTTACTGCATAAAGAGATGGCCAAGGACAGGCTGAACCACATGAAGAATAAGCCTCTTCCTCCCCCAAATCCTCAAGAGTCTTGGTCAGTTTATCCTAAACCGATGATTTCTGGTTATCATCGCGATCACTATCATCGTTGTTATTTTTGTAAACAACAGAACCCACTCCTAGGTTGAAATACGCTTCGGTTGCCTCAGGGGTGGGGAGCCTGGCATTTCCCCCTTCTCCGTGTCCCTTGGTGGACGCTGTACCCCACGCCGAACCCCTGGACTCTAGAGAGTTCTGCTACGAAAGGTGGTATTTTAGGACAAGACTGCCGTCCGGTCCATCAACTTCTCTCACTAGACGCGAGTTGAACCCCCAGTAAGTATGAACCAGCATCACTCTATACCCTCAAGACTTTCACAGCACACACAGGGCACGCAGACGTGCTCGCAGCCCGGTGTGGTTATGTACCACGAATGCCCGGCTCAAGAGGTTAGGGCAGGCTGCGTGGGAAGAAACAGCGACCCCTGAGCAGGCGCCGAAGGAGTCTTCTAAGGGACGGGCGAAGGACAGGCATGCCACAGGAAGCCGTGTGGTGTCCTAAGCTAGATTCTCGAGGAGCAAACGTGAGATGAGCGTGTGTGTGCAACCAGTTTATTAAGGAAGTGCTCCCTGTGAGCCCAGGAAGGGAAACTGAGGCTCCAGGAGGTGAAAAGACCTTCCACCCTGGGGCGCCACGGCTTGTCGGTTGAAGAGCCAGGACGGGCTGCTGGGGCTGGCTATTTGCAGGCCCCGAGCCTTCCTTACCCCTGTGCTCCTCTGCCCTGTGCTGGCCCGTTGCCTCGCGCCCACACGCACAGTGGGAAGGCCATTCTGAGCAGGTGGTAGGGATCACAGTCCTGGGTGGTAAGCAGCTGGCCCTTTGTTTCAGGAGCGACCCTCGGCTCTGGTGGCCTGAGCAGCACATCACGTGCCGACTCCGGGGTCTGTTGACTCTGGCGCTCTTCCTGGTGAGGCCTGGTCCCTCACCAGATGCATAGCTCCTCGCCCGGATAGCCTGAGGTGGATGAGCTGTCCTCTAAAGAGCAGCCGTGAGGATTATCAGCAGTGGTGGCTATAAAACCTCTCAACGCGGCGTCGAGAGCTCAGCCCGTTCCCAACAGACGCGGCCCATGATTAACCACAAAGGGATCATGGCACCAGCCCAGCTCTCGCCTCTGCAAACTCTAACAGAGCAGGCCATCTCCGACACCCGGCACCTGGCAGCCACGGGCACGGGTGACGTCTCTGTTTGTCACGGCACAGACGTATGATGCTGATCTCGCCAAACGCGCCGTTTATTTTCTGTTCATTGATGTGGTCTCCAGAAGTCTCCCTGCTCCCCTGAGCGGGTGTGCTTTCCGAGGGCTGTGTTCTGAGGGCAGTTGAAGACGTGGTTCTGCTGAGAACATTTCCTCCCCCCTCGCCTACCCCCTCGCTGGCTGTTAGATGTAATCAGAAGCAGGTGGAAATGTCATCTCATCGTCCCAGATGTTCCGTCCCCTCCACTTTTTCTCTTACTCGAATTCCTGCTCTGTGAGGTGTGTGTGAGGTCGACTGCAGAGAGCGTCTTGCCGTCGTAATTGACCTTCAGCCGACCTGGGTCTGAGGTTGAACCTCCCTTTGGGTAGTGCTGACTGCACCGTCCTCTCAGCCCCGGACACCCTTGTCCCGCAGGGGCCTGGGCCAGGCGCCCCCCGTTGTGGTCATGTCCTCAGGCCTCACAGAGACCTGAGCGTTGCCAGCTGTGACACGAGGCCTACTGGCGGTGGTGGGAATTTGAAAGTTTCCAGAAACACAGAAACGAGTCCAGCACTGGGATTCGGGGTTGCCGGCTGCCTCAGACCGGAAGTTGGCTTCCGGAGGTTCCCAGACACCGGCTCGCCAACCTCAGGTGCGTGAAACTCCCCAGCAGCCGGCAGGACACCCAGGATGTGGGCCCGCGCTTGCCCCGGCCTGACGTCCGTCCTCCTCACAGCCTCTGTGGAGACAAATCCGCAAGCCCCTCCTTCTCTTACGTATTATTAGTTCACGTCCGGCACGCGAGCCTCCCGGCTTTCATCCACGGCTGTGCCATCAGCCACCCCCTCGCCGGGCAGAACTGCCACCTCGGGTCTCCCGGCCTCCACCACCGGACCCCCCACCGTCCACAGATCTTTTCCCCTTTTTCCTCACCTCCTTTCGTGCTGGAAGCACATCTCCC
Source organism: Prionailurus bengalensis (assembly GCF_016509475.1). Classification (NCBI taxonomy): domain Eukaryota; kingdom Metazoa; phylum Chordata; class Mammalia; order Carnivora; family Felidae; genus Prionailurus; species Prionailurus bengalensis. Next base: position 154,002,966 of record NC_057350.1, on the reverse strand, counting down.
CTGCACCACTTCCCCTGCAACCCTGCTACCAGGGCTGTTTGTTCCTTGAACACCAACCCCCCCCCCCCCGCCCCCGTGCGAAGTTCTCCCTTCTCATCTACTGTCATTTTTCAGCTAAGTGCTCCCGGCAAACTGTGAACCATATCCCTCCCCGGGTCCAAACCCTGCGTCAGGTTCCCGTTTCTCTTAAGATAAAACGTATGATTCTTAACCCAGCCTCCAGCCCTTCCTAGTTCTCCAGCTTCACCTTGAACATCTTCCTTTGGCGCCTTGTTCATTCTGCCTGCTCCGACCCCGCTGTCTGCTGGCCCTGTCTCACCCCTGCCAAGCTTACTGCGGCCACAGGGGTTTTGCATATGCTGTTCCTTCTCTTTGGAATGCTGTTCCCTCCCCTCTCTTTGACTCATTGCTCTCAGCTCCAGCAGCTCCTCCAGGAACTTTTTCTGACTGCCACGCCTGTCTCAGAGTCTTTTATGACCATGAACCTCTGCCTTGGGGCACTGGCCAAAATTATAATTTCACATCTATGTGTCTAATTGATCAGTATTCTCTGAAAGCCAGAAGCTTCGTGAGGACAACACTATCTGCTTGATTCATCAAGGACCCCCTACAAGTGCCCGGCACGTAGCAGCTGCTACATAGACAAACAGATGGATGGATGGATGGATGGGGTGGACAGACAGATGAATGGATGGACAGATGGGCGTGTGGGTAGGTGGACAGATGGATGCACGGATGGCCAGAACTCCCCGCTGAGAAATAACATTTGCAAATATATTTTTGAGGTAGAGAAGAGAACACTCAGAGACTCCGGCTTCAAACCCCAGCATCTTCTGTTGTAGACTGAATTATACCCATGCTCCACCTGATGTTAGAGCCGAGAGGACACTGCATTCACGAGCCACACCATGAATCACAATCCTGGTTTAGGTGGCTGGAGAACGTGCATTTGAAGCCTTGTTCTGTAGGAATTCACAGGGTGCTGGAGCCCGTCAACAGGAAGATGCATCATTACCTTACAGAGTGATAAGGACTAAGAGACAGCACTGCTTGGCTAGGGTTTTAATAAGTCCTGTGGAGCCATGGGGGTCCCTTGATCCGGTTCAGGGCCTGCTGCGGCTGGGGTAGGGAGGGACGGCGTAGGAAGGGGGTGCTGAGCGGGCTGGGCTCGGGCTGCCTACCTTCTCTACAACCAGAGAACCTCTGTTTTCTTCCGTTTTGTACATTGAGATGCCACAATAGGGCTTCTCTGCTAACAGAGGCTGAAAATGGCAATGTTTCCAAAAGCTCAAAGAATGACTAATTCTGCCAAAAAGTCAGGTTTCTTGGAACAGCAGATGTAGGAGCAGAGTCTCTCTTTTTCCATTTTTTTTTTTCCAACTTGGCTTTAAAACACTGAGTTAAAAAGAAGTTTTAAGAGCAAAAAAACAGAAAAAAAGGAAAAAAAAGCCCCATAATCTCAAAAAAGCACCTGTGTACTTTTAAAACTTCCAGCCATGTTTCTGCAAAGCTGACGTCTTCTAGATATTAAATTGCTATCTTGATTTTTTTTTTGCACTTAATGTTGTAACATTTGTCATTTCCCCATGATATTATCCTATTTTCAAAAGTATTTAAAACTTGGAAATCAGGCAAAAAGATGATTGCATGTCCTTCCGATGGTAGACTGGAACGTTCCCTGGCCCCTTTCTGCTCCAAGTATGGACGAATGGCATTGGCGTCACCAAGGAGAGAGAGAGAGAGCACATATGCACGTGAGTGGGGGAGGGGCAGAGAGAGACGGAGAGAGAGAGGGAGAGAGAGAGAATCTCAAGCAGGTTCTACCCTGTCAGCACGGAGCCCAAAGTGGGGCTCCAAGCCATGAACCGTGAGATCATGACCTGAGCCAAAGTCAGAAGCTTAACCAAGTGAGCCACCCAGGCACCCCTGAATACTTTTAAGATGAGCAATATTGGATTTCGTCAAATGGACAAGAACAGAAAGGCATTGCAGGCGGCCAAAGCAGCCTGCAGAGGCCGGAGAGCACAGTTCTGGCTGGCGAGATGATGCAAACCAACAAGGATGGGGATGATGGCCCGGCAAGGGGCTGGCAAGGTACGAAGGAGACCAGACTGTAAAGAACTTGGGACCCTGGAATATGTATTCAGCGTAAAGAGAAGTCACCAAGAGCGTAAGCAGAGAAGCAACATAAGACCTGCGTTTTAAGAAGACAACTCCTGGGGCACCTGGGTGGCTGACTCTGGCTCAGGTCATGATCTCACAGCTCCTGAGTTCAAGCCCCGCATCAGGCTCTGTGCTGACAGCTCAGAGCCTGGAGCCTGCTTCAGATTCTGTGTGTGTGTCTCTCTGCCCCTCCCCTGCTCACATTCTCTCTCCCTCTCCCTCCCTCCCTCCTTCCCTCCCTCTCTCTCTTTCTCCTAAAATAAATATTTGGAAAAAAAAAAAGACAACCCCTGATGGCCTCTCCAGGGACCCTGAAAGGGTGCTATGAGATCAGACCAAGCCTGACCTGGAATAGTGACTGGGGATAGGAACAAGACAATACAGAGAAAAGATACGTGGAGAGGTCCAGGGGCGTGACCAGGATCACCAGCTCTTTAGTGGTATAGTCGAGGCTTCATGGTCCCTGCTTGTTGACTCCCCGCTGTAGTCCGGCTGCTGTGCCTTCCTTTGGGGTTTTATCTGAGATGTGACTTCTTAAAGCTGCAGGACGCTCTGATTTTCTCCCCCCCCCCCCGCCCCCGTGAGCTCATTAGAGTCTTGACGCACGGGAACCCGCTCTGCCAAAGCACGAGACATGCATCCAAGAAGACGGACAGCATCACTAAAAATAAGAAAGGATTAAACACACATTCCGGCGAAGTGACAGAGCATTCTTGTGGAATTTGCTAGACTAAACTGCTGTGGATACTCTTAGCTGTGTCTGTATCCACAAAACCAGATCTCCAGCATGGCTTTGCCAGGACGCAGATTTCTGATGCGGAGGGCAGGCAGCGTCCCTGAGAAGCCATCGGGGTGATCCAAGGGGCTCGACCACAGCTGACCCACACTGAGCTCACAGCCTGTCTCAGCAACTCTCTGTCGACGAGAAGGTTTGGCAGACTTATGTTACGTGACCCTGCGCTGGGAATTTTCACAACGCTATCTGATTTTACCTCTCAGACCCCCGTTTCACAGAGGAGGAAACGGAGGGCGGTATCTTGGCTGTCTAAGACCGTACCTGTTGGCCATAGTGCCTCAAGGCTCATCTGTACAAGACGCCATGAGAGATTCTGAATGTGGGGGGTGACTCAATCCACAGCCTTTCAGGGGCAAGAACCCAAGGGCGTGAATCTTTCTTTAAAGACCTGAATCTCTAGTCTGAACGGATGGGCGCATGATGGCAGACTTCAGAGTTGACGCTGTGCCATTCCAGGTGTACTGAGGACAGAAGCAGGTGCAGCTAATCCAGGCCCTTAGAAGTCAGGGTCACGGTGACCCGTGATGGGGAGGTGGTTAGCTGGAAAGGCGTGCAAAGGGGACTTCCGGGGGTTCTGGTCCCATTCTGTTTCTTATTCTGGGTACTGGTTGCACCTGTGCATTTAGCCTGCGTGGGATAAGAATTCAGTGAGCTGTGCACTTGGGTTGTGTTTACTTTTCTCTGTGTATATTAGACATCAGTAAATAGTTTTTAAAAATGGAAAAGTAGCCAACCATGCCCAACCTCAAAAATACCTCCCTGCCGGCAGTGATGGAGAAATCACCTTCTGTTTGTCAGAGCTGGGTTCTGCCCGGTGCCATGCTTGGGGCTCTGTGTGTCTTAGCCCCTTGAATTCTCTGCAGAGGTGCTGTTTTACCCCTATGTTGCAGATAAGAGAAAGGGGGCTCAGAGAGGTTAAGTACCTTGCCCAAGGTCACGTAGCCAGTGAGCACAGTACAGCAAAGAGGCCTCCTTTCCGTTCCCAGAATGACTATGTGTATAGGCAGTTTTCTTTCATTTGCCCCCATGTAGGAAGGGATGGTCTCTGCTCTGCCTGATTTTCTTTGAGATGAGGCTCTGGATTCAGCGTCCATGGGTGCAACTATGGCAGCTTGTCTGCCTCATGACTGGCCATCCAGCCCCTCCCCCCAGCACACACCCCTCCCCTCCTACTCGGGCTGTGGGAATGGACGCAATGAGATCGAGATGTACACCTTTGCTTTTCTTATCACCAGGGCACCGTCAACAAATGGCCTATTTAACCAACAGGTAGTCTTTAAGAAGAGCCACCGTCATCTAGGCGCTCCGTGGTGCAGTGTTGACAAGCTCAGATCTGGGGGGTTGGGGTTGGCTGGACCTGAGTTCAAATCCTGAGTCTGTACTTCAGCTACTTGGCTCAGAGAAAGAGGCTTGTCCTCTCTGGGCCTCCCTGGTCCCCCTCTGTCAAATGGGCATTGAATCCCTCACCGGGTAGTTGTACAACGTGGACAGGAGATTACAAGACACAGAGGAGCATTTGGGAAGAGTTAGCTGGGAGCCGGGCCCTAAAAGGGGCCATAAGCAGTGCTGGTCACTGTAAGGTACTGTGCCCCATCACCCCACGCAGCTTGAGTGGGGAATCCTTGGGCTCCCATGATGAGTGAGGCTTCCAGGCAAGGTGGAAGCCACAGCTGGCCTCCAGCATCCAGCTAGGTTCAGACAGGCTCTCCCCAAGGAGGGGATGGCCCAGCGTGGACAAAGACCCGGGGATGGGCCAGCTGGGCAGCCGAGGGAAACAATGACTGCCCAGAGCTGGGACTTTTGTCTCTTTTGCAGCGAGCTTGAGTGGGCAGTGATCGTTAGGGCAAAGTTACTATGCGGCAAGGACACAATGGATGCTTGGAATTCTACAAAACCAAACCCCACCGTGCCCAGTGGGGCTGGAGCAGAGCCAAAGGGTCCAATTAGTGTTGAGCCAATACATGTTAAGCAATCCGTTCTCCGGCAGGCGGGTGGGGGGCCCTGACTTGTCTCCCAATTTCTGCAGTGTAAATGCCCACACGTCGATGCAGCCAGGAAGAGGAGCACACAGCTGGCCCTTGCCGGCCGATGGCCAGTTCCAGCACACCACTGACTTCCCATGAAACTTGGGGAAACTTGCCTCACGGAGGCACGGGCTGGGATTGCACACGGTTCCCCCCGAAAACCAGAGCCCGGAGCTTCAGGAGTGAGGGTCTCCAGTGTGCTAGGCATTGCCATGAGACCGGAGACGGATGGTGTCCCGGCCCTTGGGGAGTGACAGTCTGTCAGGAAAGTGGCATCCGTCAAATGCTTGCGCTGAGCGACACGTTGAGCTGAACACTTGGAAAGAAGCCGGCACGCCCACGTCCTCCATGGCAAAACCGTGATGCACGGGAGGCTGCTGTTGCCCGAATGCAGAAGAGTGCGTCTTCTGAGACTTTCACCACACTTAGGTTCACTTCATGATATGGAAGTCAGGCTTGTTGTTGTTACAACCCTCTCAAGACCTGGGGCGTGGATTTTTCACCCCCTGAGGGTGAAATTTCACCCATCAGGGGGTGAAAAATCCATCGGTCTACAACCAGGAGAGAACTGAACAGAGTCCAGTCTTCAGTAACAACAGACTGGACTCCTCTGTAGTTCGCTCCGAACGTCAAGCCCAGGCCGGGCTCTGTCACGCTATGGGCACTTCCATTTGAAAATCATTCCCCCTTCTGCTCTGCCTCCTAGGTGATCTTCGAAGCCTTGCACAATCTGGAGCCCCGTGGCTATGTCGTGGGCTGGATCATTGCCATAAGTCTGCTGGTGGGAATACTCATCTTCCTGCTGCTGGCTGTTCTGCTCTGGAAGGTGAGTCTGGTGATTGCAGGGCCCTGTGGAGCCCCCACCCATGTATGCCCAGCCCTCCTGCCTCGCGAGGATCCTCTTGAAAGGAGCTTCCTTTTAGAACTTCCTTCACGGTGCAGGTACAGTGAAGCAAGGTCAGCGTCCCCCTCAGGTTCGAATGGACTCTTGGCTCCACTTGAGACCATTACAGCCGAGGCCTGGACCTTTAGAGCGAGAGCAGACGTCTCAGCCCCGCCCTGTTCTTACCTTCTCACTGGTCCCAACAGAAAGGTGGGAGCCCAACTCCACGACAGAAGCCTGGGAGGAACAGCAGGGCCTGGGGTGGTTCACCGTTTGCTCGGAGAAAACACAAGCAAAGCAAAAGCCGAGCGACTCTGTGTTTTCTTCCCATGTGGAACAGGAAAAGGACTTTTGCCCCGAGGACTCGGGCAACTAAGATGAGATATAGTCCAGAGTTCCGCCTGGGGAGCTGCGTGGTCCATTCTCCCAACCCCGGGTGGTTCACTTGTAGGTGAGCCTGGGGATACACTTGCCCTGCGTCCTTCACCGGGGAACACCGGCCCCTCCTTCTTGCCTCTTGTCACTTTCTCAAGGGGAAAGGGGTGTCCACACCCCAAGTCTGAGCTGGCTTCTTTGCCTCACACTCTCAGAGGTCTGGAGTCCCTTCCCCTCAGAGCCTCTGTGCTCGTCAGTAGCAACCTCAGAGTCATTATCTAGCGAAGGTGTGCCCCTCCTTCTGAGCGCTCATGTCCTAGGTAAGTGGATCCCCGGTTGGTCCTTACGTCTCCAGGTCCTAGAATAGCACCAGGGGGCAGAGCTGGGACTTGTTGCCACCAAAGCCCTGCTTTGCTAGTGTTCCGGGTTTCAGATGCAGGTGGGAGGCAGCCTCTTATATCATTATGGACGGATGCTTTAAATTCAAATCATTACTTTCTTGGGGGTCACAAAATAATTTGTATTCATCGATCAGACGTTGTAACCTGTCAATAAGAAAAAAAAGGTATATGGGGCGCCTGAGTGGCTCAGTCGGTTGAGCGTCTGACTTTGGCTCAGGTCTTGATCTCCCGGCTTGTGGGTTCGAGCCCCGCGTCTGGCTCTGTGCTGGCAGCTTAGAGCCTGGAGCCTGCTTCGGATTCTGTCTCCCTCTCTCTCTGCTCCTCCCCCACTCGTGCTGTCTCTCTCTCTCTCTCGCAGAAATAAATAAACATTAAAAAAAAAAAAAGGTATAGGGGCGTCTGGGTGGCTCCATGGGTTAAGTGTCCGACTCCTGATTTCAGCTCAGGTCGTGATCTCACGGTTCGTGGGTTCGAGCCCCACATCAGGTTCCATGCTGGCAGCGTGGAGCCTGCTTGGGATTCTCTCTCTCTGCCTCTCTCTTTGCCCCTCCTCTGCTTGCTCTGTCTCTGTCTCTCTAAATAAATAAACAAATAAATAAATAAAGACTTAAAAACATTTTAAGTCTCTAAAAGAAAAAAAGTACAAAAACACTCAGGAGTCCGCATCTCAGAATAACCACGATGAACAGTATTGTCTCTTCTTGACCTTCTCTGTAGAGATGTAGACCAAGCATTCTCATAGCACCTATTTATTTTTGAGAAGGATGTTGAACTTCCCAGTAATACACACGACATGTTTAGAGGTACAATGCCTCTAACGTTAAAGCAGTGGGTCCAATTGTTCATCTGAAATAAAAGCGTAATACACATACTTGTATCCCAGAAGTCGAGACACAGGAAACACCGTGTTTTCACTACACATTCTTCAGACTGACAATTGGGCTGATTGCTGTAAGTGGAGGGCTACGTCACCTGAAAAAGTTCTGGAGGTTTAAAGAAAACTACCTGGAACACATTCCTTGAAGAGAAGTTTCTCTTACGTTCCCATGCTTCTCAGACATTCCGTGTACTCTTTTCAGCCTCCCCCGCCCCACCCCGAACACAATACTGCAAACATCTTTCCATGTTGTTAAAAACCCACCTCCAGGCGGCCCCATGTCTGCACGCACCCATCCTGTCCCCCGATGCTGGGAGCCAGGTGGTTCCTGGATTCACACCCCCTTTAAACGGTGCCGCAGTGAATATCCTTAGAGCCAAATATTTGCACAAATCCTTCATTATGTACTTAAGATGAAACCCTAGAAATGGAATTACTGAGTCAGAGGAAATGCACACTTTAAGCCTTTTATTACATCCTGCAAATCACCTCTAGAAAGGTTATACCCATTCCCCCTCCCCCAAGCACTCTATCAAAAGTGTCCATTTCCCTATATATTTGCCAGGAGTGGATATTACCTGTTCAAAAAGAAACAAAAAGTAATCTGCCAATTTGTCGTTTGTTTAATCTGCGTGGCCAGATAGGTTCTCAACGCCCCCTTGTGTCCTCCGACTCCTTCCGGCTGGGACGGCCTCAGGTCTGCAGTCAGAGAACAAAGCCAGCTCAGTGTTTGATCTGAAAAGACAGCAAGAGCTTTGGTTGGTGTGTGTGTGTGTGTGTGTGTGTGTGTGTGTGTGTACTCCTTCCTTCTGCCTTTGGGCTCCTCAGATGACAGGAAGTCCTCCAAGGCTGGGTACGTGAGACCAGACAGGGACAGAGAGTGGGCAGTGTGGTGGCCATGCCCCATACCTGCTCATGAGGGAATGCCCTCCTTCTGGCCACCCCCCTTGGCCCTGCCATTCAGGGCTGTGTCCCAACTCTGTGTACACACTCGTGTCTTCTTCCACCTGCCATCTGCCTAGCTTTGCTTCCGCTGTGTTTGTTTAAAGAACGAGGTTGCAGGAGATAGCTGCCGTGGGTAGTCAGGACCCTGATGTCCCCCAGCTGCCGTGTGATCCAAAGGGCCAGGACCCGAGGAGGCGGACCCCACCCTCTACCACGGACTGGGCGAGGGGGCAGAGTGGTGGCAGTCAAGCGGTGGCGTTACCCCAGACGAGGTCTTGCCATCACTAACGAGGGGGAAGCGCAGGGTCTAACAGCACCTTTAAGGAAGCAGTTAAATGACACCAAAGCGGAAAGCCACTTTGCTCATCCTCCAAGAGCAATATTTCATTTCAGCTCAATTTATTGAACGTTTACACCTGGATACGACGATAATTGGGACTCCTCCCTGCCCCTGAATGCTTCGCCATCTAGCGCACAGACCTACAAATGGAATAGGGGGTGATAAGCGTGTGCAAACTTCTCTGGAAACTGAGAAGAAGGTACCGTTGAGACCTGGCTCTCACGTTTGCCAGCTGTGTGGCTGGCGACGGTCACCCTCTGTGACCCCCCGTTCCCTCAGTAAAACGGAGACCACAACCTCTAACTTGAGGTATAGGGAGGATGCAGGCAAAATGCTTAGCACCGAGCTGAACGCACGGAAGCACCCGAGAGAAGTCAGAGGACATTTCGCAAAGGAGGTGTCATCCAAGCCTGACCTTGGACGTGGTTTGAGTTCTCCAGGCAGGGAAGGGCAGGTGGATATTCCCTAAGAAGGAAGAGGAGGTGAGAATGGGAGCCGCGTGGGAGGTATGTCACAGGCAAGCAGTGGCCCGCAGTAAGATGGCCGACCCCGACTCTCTGAAAGCGCCCACCACCCAGGGGAAAGGGGAAAGGGGGGAGGGGTGGGTCTGTGGACAGAGCAGTGGCATGGCCAGAGCTGTCTCGGGAGAGAGATCTGGGGCCAGTACGGGGGCTAGGGCAGTGGCCACGGATGGAGGAGAGGAGAGCCAATTAGAGCGGGCTTTGGTGGCCGGTTGGACTGGGGAGGTCAGGAAGGAAGACAGTCCCTCACTGTTTTCACTAGACAGTGGACGGTTTCCCTTGGTGAGAGTAAGGAAGGTGCGATTTGAATTCATTCCGGAAGAGAGGCAGCTCGGGGTGAGGCATTCTGAGTGTGCGGGGCCTACAGGAGACTAGACTGGGCGTGAATCACTCCCAGGCCCCCTCACCCAGCAGGCGGAAGGTCTACAGAAGGACATCCCTGTCACCTCACCGGCCCGGCCCGCTTTCCCTTCCGTTTCCTACCTCAGGCATCACCAAGGCCCTTCTTGTCAGTTGCCAAAAAAAAAAAAAAAAAAAATCCCAGAAATCCATTCACAGCCACTTCAGCAAGAATTGTAAGGACGCAAGAGTACACATAGGCCCCAAAGGAGATGTGTGCATCCAGACCCAGAAAGTGGCCAGAAACCAAGCCAGATAACCCCCTCTCTCCCTCCCTTTGTCCCCCGCAGCCCCTCTACACTCCTGCATCCTGTTCTCCCCGAGCTGACCTGCCTCTCCACACTTCTCTGCACACAGGGAAAAACGGGTGCCCCCCGCTGCTCCTGAGGGGTACATCTCAGTGACTTCTAGCCCCAGACACAGACTGATTGGCCACCTCTGACGCCCAGCTCTGCAAGTCCAGGGGAGAGAATGTCCACCGCTGTGGGTGGAGGCAGGGAGCTGGCAGGGAGGGAATTTGGCTCAGCTTGGGTCCCATGTGCCCCACTGATCCCAGCAGCTAAGACTCGGGAAGGAGAAAGATTCAAGATGGCACTTTGGGAGGCGGGGTGGGGGTTGGGGTGACTCTCATAAAAGAAGGAAGTTAGACAGGCATTCGCCCCTTTAGGGTTTCATGGTTTCCTGAGGGGCCGTTGCTCAAGCTGTGGGCTTTTATATCGTACCTTTTAGCCGCTGCTGTGTAACACACTGCCCCCAAATTGAGGCGCATTGTATCTTATAAATGTGTGGGGCGGGAATCCAGGAAGGGTTTGCCTGGGTGATTCTTCTGCTCCCCGTGACATTGAGTGGGGTCACTCAGTGGCATTTCCCTGGCGGCCAGGCTGGTCTGAGGAGTCTAAGACAGCTTAGTCACATTGCTGGCACCTTGGTGAGGATGCCTGGGGGGCCGGACTCAGGCTGAGCCCCTCTTTCTCTCCATGTAGACTTAGAGCCTCCCCGGGGTGGGGTCTGACTTCTTACGTGGTGGCTGAGGCCCCAAGAGAGCATGGTGGAAGCTTCTCGTTCTCTTAAAGGCTGGCCCAGAACTGGCGTAGTATCATTCCACCATACTCGGTTGGCCAAAGCAGTCACCTGGCAGCCCAGATTCAAGGGAAGGGAAATAGACGCCACATCTTCATGGGAGGGGGGGCCGCCTTTCATCTGCACGTTCATGATGTTCAGAACTAGAGGCAAACGTTCAATCGTTTCTTCAAAAGTCAACGATTGTTTTCAAGTAGATGAGACCTCGCCTCTCTTCCATGGTGTCGGGGAAAATCATGATTGAGCTCCTTTGGGGAAAAGGGAGTAAAGGTAAATCTTGGTGCAACATTCATGAATGCACTCGGCATTCAGAGTGGGTAATCTCTTCAGGCAAAGCTACAATGCAGGAAGGAGGTTGACAGAGGAAGTTTAAGGAAAATATCGTTTTTCTTTTTTTTCTTTTTTCCTTTTAGAGAGAACACGTGCGTGTGCATGTGCATGAGTGGGGGAGGGGCAGAGGGAGATAGAGAATCTTCTTTTTTTAATATAATTTATTGTCAGATTGGCTCCCATACAATGCCCAGTGCTCATCCCAACAAGTGCCCTCCTCAATGCCCATCACGCACTTTCCCCTCTCCCCCACCCCCCATCAACCCTCAGTTTGTTCTCAGTATTTAAGAGTCTCTTATGGTTTGCCTCCTTCCCTCTCTGTAACTTGTCCCCCCCCTTCCCCTCCCCCATGGTCTTCTGTTAAGTTTCTCAAGATCCACATTTGAGTGAAAACATATGGTATCTTTCTCTGCCTGACTTATTTCACTTAGCATAATACCCTCCAGTTCCATCCACATCACTGCAAATGGCAAGATTTCATTCTTCGGAGAGAGAGTCTTAAGCAGGCTCCATGCTGAGCGAGGATCCCACAGGGCTCGATCCCACAACCCTGGGATCATGACCTGAACCGAAATCAAGAACCAGACACTCAGCTGACTGAGCCACCCAGGTGCCCCAATATCTTCTTTCTTAAACAGCTAACTAAATGTGATGACTTTCTAGGAGGTTGAAAATGGCAAACAAAATGTAGGATTATTGTGATGACCTATAGACTCCTAAAACTTCACCTACAGACCTCTTGTCAACTGTGATTCCTATGTCTATAACCTCAGAATGATGCCTTACATACAGTGAATTGATATCTGATATCATATGGACAGTCCAGTGCCTAGAAGTCTGTTGATTAGTCGGACTAAAAGCCAGCCTAATATGTAACTTCCATGGGAGGTCTTAATGGTTTGGACTTATTGCCACAGTTTGTATATATTCCCCTCTGTTTCTGTCAAGGGGAAAGCCACTGAGTGGTCCCCAGTCGCTACTGCTGACCAGGAGGTGCCTCCCTGGGGCCTTTGAAGACAGGTAGGCGGCGTTCAGGTCCTCTGCCTTGAGGAGCCACATCTCTTGAAGTTCCCTTTCGAGTGGCTCCTGACATGGCTCCCTGCGGTCGTTGGCCGTTGCCTCGAGCCGATGTGCCAAAAATGGCCATTCCCCACAATGTGCCACGTAAACACAAATCGTAGCGTGGTCGGGAGACGGAACAAAGCAGGTGGCTGTGCTGATGTATTCATTGTGCCACACGGGCCTGCGGGTCAGCACGCTTCACACTTGAAAGATGGCTAGTGCCTTCACTCAGCAGACAGTGTTGGGTCCCTACCAGGCGACAGACTCTGGGCAAAAGGACAGCGGTAGACAGAAGAGGCCTTAGTCAGTCTGGAAGACCTCTGGGAAATGCGGTTAAGTAAGTGACCAGAGATGGTGGCTGAGCCGTGTACACACACCCGAGCAGGACTTGGCCGGGCCAAGCTTGTGCCACCAGCTCCTGGGCCCTCCTGCATGTCCCTGTGGGGCCGCTGACGTGCCCATCATCCACTGTTGCTCTACGTGTTTATCTAAAAGAAACCCCTTACAGCTCAGCAGATGGCCTGTTCCGGAGCGGGGCTCCAGACCCCCCTCCGCCCCCCACCCCCACCACTGGCCGCCGCCTCTGGGCAGACCCGGGGCCTTCCCGAAGGTCCCCCCCACCCACCCACTGCACCTCAGGCGCTCTCCTGCTTGGCAGCCCCAGGCCCTGACTCCAGTACCAAATCCACAGCGAGGGCCCTGAGCTAACCAGCCCCTTCTTCAGATACTGAAATGGATCCTCATCAGCTTTGCCAAAGCTGGGATGTTAGCAGACGCCGAGGGCCATAATTTAAACTGTGCGTGTCAGGATTACGGTAGCCTGCCAAACCACCATGCGGGAAGAAAACTTTGAAACGTGAGACTCTTTTTAAGGGAGAAAAATCCAAATGAGTTCCCTCCCCTCTCCCTTAGCTCCTGCCCGGGCCTCGTGCCTCTCCAAGACACTCACAAAGGCCTGTTTACGGAAGAAAGCGTGGTTGCTCAGAGCTACGGTAGGGAGACCGCTTGGTGTGGGACTCGGGCACGTTAAGAAGCGCCTTCAGCTCCTTAAGCCAGCCTCTGAGTCAGGTGGCAAGCGAGTGAGGCCGCCAGGAGGCTCTTCCTCTAGGAGAAGAAGCCGCGTCTAGGGCCCCCCGCTTCTCTCTCCCTCCCACCCCCTCCCCTGGGCAGTTGGCCAGAACCCACAGGCCGCCCCTCGGTGGAGGAGAAACCCTCTGCCTCCTCCTCTCCCGTGTTCAAGGAACCGTCCCCTCCCTCCTCCTTGCCCCTTTTGCCAGGCGAGATGACCAGCAGCGAGGGAAGTGCCGCTCCCCGGCCAGCCCTGTGGCCAGCCCCTTCCCACGATGGCCGGGACCCCCCGCCCTCCCCTCTCCCAAGCACCGGGCAGGCGGGCTGCTCCCCGCCCTCAGCTGGGCCCGCTCCAAGAGCCTGCCGCTTTCGAGCTGGCGTTGGGTTCGTGGTTTTTATTTGAGAGCGTTACTTCTGACCTCAAGCAGAATCCCTGAGAAGAAGAAATCTGTGAAAGGGCTCAGAGAACGCGCAAGGTTTGGCGGCCCCTCCGGGGGTCGTTGGCCTTACCGCCTTCCCTCCAACCAGGCCCATCCTTGCCTCGCCTCCGGAGCAGGAACGCGCGGATCCACGCGCACGTGTGCGAACACACACAGCCACCAACACCCTTCACGCTGCCTCAATCAAAACCATGTGCCAGGGACACTCAGTGGGGACTTATTTATGCTTGGAAGTAAATATTGGGCTGATGTTGCCCTGCCGACATCTCCAGACAGAGACGTGCTGTGTAAATAGTCGGGTAACCGGAGAGACCGTAAACATGAGGCCCCGAGCTAGTCCAAAGAAGGAGTGTGTCCGAGGCCCTTGGAACGGCTTCCCGGGAGGTAACCCACAGGCCGGGGGAGAAGGGGGTGCGGATCTCACAAGAGCACAGATGCTGTGGAGTTGTGCAGTCCAGTCCCTCACTCACCCCAAATCGGGCTGGGGAGGAAGAGGCTGGTGCAGACCCCAAACCTCGGTCGGGCCTTCTCCTCTCTTCCTAGGCCTCGAGCCTCCCACAACACCTCCCTGATGAGGGCTATCCTGAGGAAATCTGCCGTTTCCCTAGTTGTTTTCGGGTAGGTTTTTGATAGAAGGTTATATCGGAAAATTGTGAGAGTCTGTCAGGAGGGCTCAGGGCGATGCGCTTTGGGGCTGCGGGCTGCCATCAGTCAGGGCCGGTGCGGACAAAAGCCAGAAAGCAAGCTGACGCCTCTGTCTGCAGCTGAGCAAGGCTTGGCTTGAGTCCTCCTCGAGGGTTTCCGTGAACGTTTCCTCCGCTGCAGACAGAACTGTTTTAAACACGGCCTTCTGCCCTTCTAGTGGCAATGCAAGCCCTTGGAAGGTTCCGGAAAAAAAAAAAAAAAAGTGCAGGACAACATTGACTCCCCTGGATGGGAATGGATTGTGGGGCTGCTGAGGGTCCAGCTTCAACTCATTATGAATCATCCCCCAGGGGGCGCAGCTGGCAGCCAAAGCAGGTTTGCCCAGCACTTCTCAGACGTCTCCCCCAGAGTAACCAGAGCCAGAGGAGGTGCCTAAGGAGGGCCTGCTGCCAGAGAAATGTCTTTGAAGTCTCAATTTATCTTCGTTCTAAGAATTTTATAACTCCTTGTGTGTATCCATCCTGTAGCATAAACATTGAAAATGCAGTTTTCCCGAAATTTCCAAAACCTCCTCGAAAACGATCGCCACCGGACGAGGGCTCCGTGTCTTGGGCCGCCTTCGCGTGAACCCTGGGTGTATGCAGCTGTGTGCCCCCCAGGCTGCAGCCCCGGGGTTGCGTTGGGAACCCGCCGAGGTCTGAGAATGCCATCGGTGTCTTAGAGCCAGGAAATGACCTCACCTGTGGCCCAGGAGATAGGTGGCTGGAGCACAAGCAGTCATCAGGACTCGGGGCTCCCCCTGTCGCGTCTCTCCCGTACACGTCTTCCGAGAAGGTCCTATGGCAATGGGCAGACCTGGTGTGACACAGGTGTTGGGGGACCACTGCTCGGTAAACTCAGAGCCTGGGCTTCGGGTTCTGTATCAAAAGCCACAGCGAGGCTCTAAACGGCCCAAAGCTGATATTCTCTTTTTCTGAAACGGAGTTAGCTTAGTTGTGTAAGAAACAATATTAGCTCGACAGAGAGCCACCACTCACCTTTGTGCAAACTAGCAAACAGAGCCCCTTCGTCCAGAAACTGTACTCCCATCCTTTAGAAAATTCAGGAAACCTGCGGATTTTGTTGAGGGGGGAAAAGACACTCTCCTGCCATCTGCTGGAAGATAGTTGTAATAAATGGACATGTCCATGATATCCATGCCGTGAGGGGCACTGCCCCCTTCATATAGTGCACAGCCTGCACCACTGTACCCAACCCCCTAGCCGTGAGAGTGGACTGAGTTTTAAGAAATGGTCTTTGGGCTGCATCGAAGAAGGGCAAACGCCAGTGGCCAGCTCCAGCCTTCCGTCTAAGAGGCCACGCCCGGGTTGTATCGGGCACAGAGCTCTTGAGACCCCGTGGTGTTGCAGTGGGGCATAGAGTTTGCAAGGCTCTTTTGTTTCTGAGAGCGGCATGACAGCCGTCCCGGGGGTGGGGAGGGATTCTTAGGACTAAAGCTGACACCACTCCACTTGAGAGAAAAGAGCTTGCTTCTGGATGCCTGCAGGAGATGATGGTGCTGTCACCTCGTTGGTAACAAGTATGACACTTAAACATGGGCACAAGGGAGCTCCATGTGACTGTGCATCTGTCTGCTCTAGACCCTTGCTAGATTGCTCGCACACTCTATTTTAAATCCTTAGGCTAGCACAGCTATGAGAAAGTGAGCCGACTTTTGTGCCGCTTGGAGATGAGCAAGAAAAGTCTGTTCAGCAGGACAAGGCAGGGCGCTGCTCCTTCGGTCTAGAACCCTACCAGCTGCCCCTGCCTCTCTTCCTGCGAGGGAGACTTCCAGTAAGTCAGAAAACACGGGGTGCTGTATGGCTTGACTCATGCTGCGTGACAAACCATTCCGAAGTTTAATGGCTTAAAAGCAGCAAACGTCTGTCTAGCTCACAAGTCTGTGGGTCGGGCTGAGCTTAACAGGGGGGTTCTCTGGTCTCGGGTAGACTCGTGTCTGCGCCTGCAGGCAGTTGGGGGTTGGCCGGTCTTCGGGGGCCTCACTGAGCGCGCTCGCATCTAGACCAAACTCGTGGAGGCTGGGCAGGGTTCTGGGAAGTGCGAGAGGCCTCTTGAGGCCCAAGCGGGGTACCGACACGGCTCCGCCTCCACTGCATCCGGTTTTCAGAACAAGTCACAGTGCAGAGTCAAGGGGTGGGAGCCAGCGCCCTCCTCATGATGGGAACGCCCACAGAGTCACGTGGTAAGGGGCCTGGACGCGGGGGGACGCAGGATTGTGGGTGTTTCTGCAGTTACTGCCAAGTACAGGTGATACGCTAAGCTCCGGGGACAAAATGCACAAACCCTGCCTTCAAGGAGTCCTCAGACTTAAGACAAACGTGAAGGATAATGAGGGAGCCGTTGAAATTCCGCCTGACTAGAGATGAGCTACTTATCTGGGATTGAAAGCGAGTAAGCTGGGACTAGTGAAGCCTTGCACCATCAGCAGGCAGAGTTCTGTGCTACGGAACCTTATTTCCATCTTACATCCAGCCTTACTCTCGTCATTATGTCCTCCTTAGCACAGAAGGTGCTCATGACATATTTGCCCAGTCAACCACATCTTTATCTTAACGGTATTTCAAGCAGTAACTCCTGAGACATTTCCAGTAAGTCTTGGGTTGCTCTCCTGACCTTCTGCAGGCGTGCTTTGAGGGCCTTGACGACGGCCTTTTTCCGGAACATCCGGACCAAGCCCTGATTCCACATTCCTTGCAGAGGGGAGAAGGTGATAGGGACTTAAGGAGAGGAAAGTGTGTGTGGGCAGGGGGGTGGAGGGGAGTGCCAGAAAGTGGGGTCCTGGCAGATGTAGTCTTATGCCGGGAAGAAACTTCCAGGGCCGAAAACACTAGGAACTCAGTGTCCACAACACTGGCCGTGCGGATTGACACTCAGAGCCGCAAACCCTTGGCAGTTGTTTTAAGAAAGCTTCTTCCCCGTCATTCAACCTGCATCAGCCCCTTCACTGACTGCACTCCGAGTGCGCTCCCAGGATTCCCCTGGCAACCCGGAGAGGCCAATCAGCCCCTGCTCTGGGGCGAGGAATTCCGACCGTCGGATGACTGAGGACGCTCAACTCACAGGGAAGGACTATGAGGACGAATGGACAGAGAAGTGGGCATGCCCGTGAGAGCTGGGCTGGCCTGATGACTCGCTCGGTGCAGGTTTCAGATTCGCTCCTGGCGGCACACTGCAGAAGTTCCTGGTCGTGAGCGCCTTCGAACGTGGCCACGAGAGTCACAAGCTCATGACGGTGTGGAACCACAAGCCTGCAGGACAGCAGGCTCACCGACAGCAGACTGAACGCGTGAGGCCGTTTGAATTCCTCCATTCGAGGGGATTGAACCGGGCATTTGAGGGCGGGTCATTGATTTGCAAGGTGACGGCAGGAAACCCTGATCAGAGCAGGAAAGCGAGAGAGCAAAAGAGAAGGAGGCCCACCAAGACGTGGTAAGTAAGGCTGGTTACCGCTTCGGGCAAGTTCCACCCGGGAACTCTGGTAGGTCGTGCACCTGAGGGTTGTCACAGCCAAGAAGAGGGGGTGTTGGAGTACCCCACTCCGGCTGGCCACGTTTAAGGGCAGAGGCAGGGAGGGATGTCTGACGTCAGAAACAGCGGCCACGAATGCTGGCGACAGAGGACAAGACGTGCCGGGTCTCTCCGAGCATGGGAGAAGGTCAGCTCCCCTGCTTAATGTCTGTGATGCCTGTGCGAGAAAACCCAGAAGCTCGTCTTGCCGGATGTGACGTCAGAGGGGAAGGTCTTTCCAGAACTGAGCTGAAGGAAACTGCCATCCCGGATCCGGTGAGATGCCAGTTTTCGGGGAGTTCACACTGCTGGGTGTGGGGCAGGTACTGCATGTTTTGTAGGTTTGAGAGAAAGATCTAGAGGAACAGCAAGGTAGAATGCAGACTGACGGACGCTTTTCAAAGCCTGTTCTGTGAGAGCGGTATTTAGCAATTCCCCCACGATGGCTGATGTCTCCCCGGATAACAATAGGTTTATCAAAAGCCAGATGAGCTCAGGAAATGTCAAGTCCCTGAGTTTCTTAGATCCTTTACTAAGGGTTATTACATCCTTGACTTTCTACTGTGCATTCCATACGTCTTAAAGGAAGAGGGGCGGCCTGGATGGCTCAGTCGGCTAAGCGTCCAGCTGCGGCTCGGGTGATGGTCTCGCCATCCATGAGTTCGAGCCCCACGTCAGGCTCTGTGCTGCCCGCTCAGAGCCTGGAGCCCACTTGGGATTCTGTGTCCCCCCTCTCTCTTTTCCCCTCTCCTGCTCGTGCTCTGTCTCGCTCTGTCTCTCAAAAATATATATTAAAAAAAAAATTTTTTTTAAGGAAGAAAGAAGGCAGCATCTCCCAAACTCATTTGACTGTGAATTTTATTCGCAAATCACTATTTTACTCCCAAACGCCTTTGAGTAACTCTCGGTAACTAGCGTTCGCCAGCACACCGTTGGGAAAACACTTCACCAAAAGCACTTTATAAGGAACAGTCATGAGAGAACCTGCAGAAAGTCCGTGCATTTTGAAAAGTGGCTCCACAATAATGCTCTTCCTAAATCGGTCTAATCTGAGGGGCTTTCCAAGCCTTCCCAGGTCTGTGAGTACAGGACTTTTTCTCCTCCTCCCCCAGGCTGCCTTGGGACCGAAAGGGCTGATTCTCCAGCATTCTAACCCGGCTTCTCCTCTCTCTGCCTTTTAGATGGGCTTCTTTCGCCGAAGGTACAAAGAAATTATCGAAGCCGAGAAAAACCGGAAAGAGAACGAAGACAGTTGGGACTGGGTCCAGAAAAACCAGTGACCTGCCACACCAGTCACGTGACCCAATCGGCCGCCTGTCGTCCTTGATCTTTGTATCTTCCATATTTGGAAGAAAGAATCTTCTCCAGATTTTTCGGAGGCCCCACTGATGCTGTTCTCTTCCTCGTTTTTTTGTCAAGCCCAGGAGCCACCCTGAGGCAGCCGCTCTGGCCAGGTCACATGACTGGAGCCACCACCTGTTTCTTCTTAAAGGTGAACTCCGAACTTGGGAAAGCAAGCCACAGAGGTGAACGATATTTATGGATGCAACGTGCGTGGTCAACCCTCAGGGGAAAACTGTTACCTAAAAGTATTTTTATAAATATAAGCCTTTTATATACTGATTATGTCTTTATATTTGTATCGATGTTTTATTATTTCTATTAAATAGTTATATAATTCACTCAAGCACTGATCTCCGGGCTGAAATCTTGGAAGTACGTGTGCACTCATACAAATCTGATCGTACTGTGGGACTTGCTGTTAAAAAGAGACGTGCACATAACATAATCTGAGGAGACCTCGTGTGAGCCACGAAGCAGGCGGCACCACACGTATACTGGTTGAGGTCAGACCCCTAAGACAATTCGCATCTCGGTTGCCTGGAGTCGTTTGAAATAATGTGCTAAAGAACTCTAAGCGGTTTTTCATACATACCTTGCATCGGAAGGCTTCCAACAGGACTTTGGATGGAAAAACCTGCCCCTAGCACAAGTCTGCTCGGCATCACCTATACGGACATCACACCGTCCTTGCACTTGGATTAATGGACGAGAGCTTGGAGCAAGGCCATTGGGTCACCTGGCAAACCTCAGCAAGGCATCTCATCCTGGATGTCATGCATCCGAGTCCGCTCGCCACGAGGACTAAATCAGTGCCCACCAAGCAAAGACTTGTGTCAGAATGCTGTGATGTGTTGCCTTTTCGTGGTAATTTGAGGTCAGAGGTCTCCACTTCCCCTCCCACTCTTGCTGCCCCAGCTGATGGCCGTTGCAGATTCCTTCCCAGAGATGACCATTCAACCTGTCCTTAGTTTTTAAAACAGCGTCTTAAGGGAGGTTCCCCGAAAGCAGACTCCAGTACAAAGATTTGCCTGCAAGTAACCGAATAAGGTGGTGTTCTGCCCGTAGGAGACGGCAGTAAGGGGGTGAGGGAAGCAGGACAGGGAAGGGGAGGAAGCCAGGCAAGGGTGCCATTTCAGAGGACATCCCGAGGAGGGTAGCTTCAGCCTGATCCTGCAGGGAGCTCTGGAGGGTAAGTTGTGTCCCAGAGTCGCCCCAACCCGGGGCAAGGGAGCTGATCGTTCAGATTCTTGGGTGCAGGGGAGCTATAAATTTCCCACTCTCAATTCTGGCTGGCAGAACGGCTCCGACAGCCCAGAGGCAGTCCTCTGCACGCGAGCTGCAAATGCACCCCCAGCCCGGGGAGGCATCCAGAGATGATGTGAAAAAGAATGCACTGGGACCCGGGCGCCGCGCTGGCACTTCCCTGCCCACTGCGCGCCGGAATGCTGAGTTGCTGCCCTCGGTTCCAGTCTCCCTGTTTGCCGGTTGGTGTTTATCATCAGCCGCGCTGTGCCGCCTGGTTTTGAGTGCAATGTGATTTTCTAGAAGGGCAATGAGATGACGCGTGTAGTGTGCCCAGCACAGCGCCTGGACCGCAGGGGACACTCAGTAACTGGCCGCAGCCCTGGGCGCGGTCGCCACAAACCTTCTGATGAGAGAAAAAACACGCGGCTGAGAACAGGGTCTGACAAAGAGTCCTTAATGGCTCATTACAGCCCGCTGGAGCCCCAGGAGCATAAAAGATGTTAGCAAGTGGGACCGAAAGAAGAAACAAGACGGGGGATCTTTCTTGTAGGGCCTTGTCTACTGGAAGCTAACATGTTGGGGGGTCTGTGAACATCGTTGCAAAGACGCAGAACTCCAGAGGAGACAGGCTTTTCCACGCACATACTTGGCTAATACTTGGAAAGATAGCAAAGTTTAGGCAAAATCATGAGGATGCCGGACAGTTGTGAACCTGGCGTGGAACAGAAGCGTCTTTTCGTTTCTTATTATGCAGTTGACTCTGATGCAGAAAGACAATGAACGTATCATGTGTCCCTTCCTGGTGAATCTGGGAATAGATGACAAGGCCAGAGGGTCAATGGCATGAACTAGGCTGATCTTAGAATGAAGGCGGGGATGTTGCTTCTGACAGGGACGGAGGCAGAGGTAGCTACCGGGCAGCTGCAGTCAAAGACACCAGTTGTCAGAGTTCCCCTGTGAGTTGTATCAAAAGTAGTGAGGGCAGTTTTGAGGGGGTCTTGGTCACTCGCTTAAAGGACACTTTTAAGCTGTGCATCAGGAGCTGCGTTAAGTGCTGGGGCTTCCCCAGAGAACTCCGCAGCACATTCTGCCCGGAGAGCCAAACCCTCCCGCCAGAGGCGGACGGAGAGTCTCCTCTATGAGACCCCATGTGCGGCTTTCCCTCAGTGGACTTTTGCCGTCCTTTAATAAGCCACTGAAGATTGTTAGGCGGTAGGCCTGGGTCAGCTCCCTCAGCGGCTTTGGACAAACGCATTTACAGCCTGTAACCAGCTCCCTTACGAGGGGTGCAGACGCACTGGTGGCCACGTAGAGGATGACTCCTCCTGTTCCTGTGGACGGTCTCGGAGCCGGGATCTGTTTGCCCCTGGTCGATTCTGAACGGCAGACCCACATGGGCAGTCATACGCTCAGGAGATCACTGAGACTTCATAAGGCAGCCACTCCAGGAATCTGTCTGGAGAAGGACGGTGCCTCTGCACGTCTGATGGTGCTGAGTAGCAGGTGGGGCGACAGCAGGAAGTTAGCTGCTTGACACGGTGATAAAGAAGCCCAGCCCACCGTGAGCCCTCTCAATAGGCTCTCAGGGGAAGCAGGCAGGGTGAATGGCATCTGTACCACTTCTCCAGAATATTCTTTTGAAAGTCCACAGTGCATTCCGGTTTCGAACCCTCCTGCTTCTGTGGGTTCACTGTGGAGTCCTATCAGATATCCTCTTACACAGCATTAGTTCAATCTGCTTCGGCTTTTAGTTATGTATTCAGTGTGGTTTTAACTGACGGGAAGATTGAGACGCTTTTTAAATATGAAAAAGGACCTTTGTAAAAATTGAAAATAATGCCCGCTTTTCAAGAATGGTTGACTTATGCTCCGTTGATGTGGGACTCATGAGTTGGGGACATCCCCAGAGTGAGTCCTAGACCTGTTCCCAAGAAAAGACCACAAGGTTTAGGAATAAGGAGATACTAGAAGAAGGGGGCAGGTCCATTGGCTTGACGCTGACTGACAGGCACACGTCAGGAATCCGCTCTCTCAGTCAGCTGGTACCAGCATCAGCATCACCAGGAGTATTCTCACGTCTGGTGAATGTTGTAGAAAATCCACTAGAAAGTCGTCTTTCACCAAGTCACGCATAGCCTACCATCTTTGAGCCAAAGGCAAGGGAGTTAAGAACAAACAGAAAACCAGCAGGCCTCCCAGGAATATCTGGGACCTGTTTTCAATGCAGAAGTATAGTAGATCCCCCAAGTGATACATGTGCTGTGGGCTACCTGTTAAAACCCTAGCAGAGTCCTTTTTTTAAAGGCTGTTCCGCTACTTTTATTCTTGGAAAAGACAGTATGGCCAGGGAATGCAGTTACACATAGGTTACATATGAAATGTGCATCTGGTGAAACCCACATGCACCTGACCCAGACTTCCGGGAATGTAGAGGCACTGCAAAGGATTGTTATGTCGGGGAAATGGCCCTTTAGCAGACAAAAGGCAGAAAGTGAGTGTCATTTCAGAAGTGCTCCGACGTACAGGGGTCTAAGCAATGTGTCGTTCTGCTATGTGGAGCAGTGGTACACACAGCGGATAATATTTTCTGAAACAAAGAATGGCTGAAGGGAAGATACAGATGCCACCAGGGCCAAGATGAGCCTACTAGAATGTCTTCCGATTTTCAGCACATTGGGATAATGAGCAAATTTCCCACATGGTGCAATGCTTTATAGCACAATGGTCTAGATTTCAGACTTTGTTGTTGTTGTTGTTGTTGTTGTTTTTCCTAATGTGCACGGTGTGACGGGCAGAGTGAGTTTAAAAGCTTTAAGAGTGATTAATTGCATGGCAGACACCCACGCTAACTTCACTTCCAGAACTTGACTGATGCATCCATGTACATTTACGTTGAGGAATTTTGGTGGGAGGGGTGTTCCTCCTCCCAAAGTCATTAAAAGTGTATTAAAGTTTATGCAGTCACTTCTAATTCACTTGCACTGTTAGGGGAATGCAGGTTTACAAAAATACATGTTTGGAATAAAAAATGGCTGCAAATGATTCAGGAGTTTGGTCTGTAATTTCTTTGCTGGTGAAGAACTTGAACCTTTTTAGGGTGTTGAAGATGCGGTTTGAATGTAATACGTCACGAGCGTTAAAGAGCACGTGCAGGTCTATCTAATCGTGCATGAACAACCCCCTCCATGTGGCTGAACTGTCCCCGACCCTTGGCCTCCATTCCGTAGTCACCACTTTCTCTGTGCATCACCCACCTGCCCAACGACACACCTGGGACTTTGATCTGAAGACAAACGTGCCCAAATTAAATGGAGTGGATTCCTTGTTGTTAGTAGACTGCTTCCACTAGTCACCAAGCATTTCCCCAGAAGCTTTCTGGTAGCATCCTTACACGTTTACAAACATCGTGTTCTCTTACATTTGTAATCTCCATCTGTTTAGTTACGTCCCTGTTCTTATCTCAAATGCTGTTCACTTCTGTGTGTTTCTCTTTTTTCCCTGGATGAGACCAACAAAGATCTATTTTGCCAGTGCTTTCAAGAATAAGCCTTTGGCCATACCAATCAAACCTACTGGGTTTTGTTTTCTATCTCATTCATTACTGGCTTTATACTTATTAAAAGTTATTACAGTGCCCTGTAGTTAAAATTCATGCACAAACACACCACACAGTATAGAAGAAGGGTATGAGAAGATACACGCCAAGGGATTAAAAATGGTTACCTTTAGGTAGATGGGAATGTCAGTGTTTTAGCTTTGTTTTTTGTTTTGTTTTTCCTTGCCTGAGGTTTAGTGTAGTTCCAGGCATTTTTTAGCATGTATTTCTTTTGCAACAATGAGGCATATGCAAATTATTTTTTAAATAAAATCACATCTGGGAGAATATGAATTGCTAAGCCAAAAGAGATCTCAAATTGCAAATTGCAAATTGCAAATTCCTTCCAGAAAGGAAGAGCTCTGTTTGCAGCAAAGAGCACTGATGAGTCTGACTCTGAGGACAATGGTCCAGTGAGTAATTTCAAGCTTTCTAATTCCAGATACTTCCTGGCTTAACAAGAACTCCCGCCATCACTAAGACTAATTAAATACATTTCTCTAAGGTTACCCAACCTGTTTCCTTAAGCCAGGAAGAGATCTGGACAAACTCAAAGGAATCAAAAGACACAACACTAAGAGGAAGAAAATCACCAGTTAGCAATGTCAGGCCCCCTTCGATCAGGAGTTTTTCAGTCTGCCAGATTACATCTGGTCCTTATAGACTGTCTGCTCATCAGGTTACTGTGCTTGGTAATCGAATTAATGTAAGTACTTACTTAGAGCTCCGCCTACGCTATGAAACCAGTTGGCAGCTATCCATCAGCAAAGGCGCCTGACCCTGAGATCACGTCCATTCATTCTCCGTACACGTCCAACTGAAGTGTGTTTAACAAGGTATCTCTGACTCCGTACTGAAATCTGAAGCTGTGCCATCTGGGCTTGCTACCAAAGCCCTGCTTTGCCTCAAAGTCGGACCCAGATCATTTTATACTTTATTTGATGTGACTCTTCCATAATTGAAAAAGATCCTAAAAATTAAAACAAAACTCATCAAAGGTACAACTACTCGCCAAACAGATGAAAAAGCAGGGGGCATTTTGAAAGTATTTCCAGGAAACCTTTCTTCTAAGAAATGACAGATTAAGATAAGTGAAATTATCTCCAAATCGACGTCTATTCAGAACCCACCTTATCAGTTAGGAGACTCTCTGGCTCCATATAATAGAAAAAATCCCAAATGACAACGTTTTAAACCCGATAGAAGTGTGTTCCTCTCTCACTTAAGAGAAGACGAGGTCTGAGTCATCAAGATCTCATATAGCGGCTTCGTGGATCATCAGCACATCAGCTCCTATCTTTCGAGGCATGTGGTTTACATCCTTAAAGTTGTTTCCCGGTTCCAGATGGCTACCAAGGAACCAACCACCATGACAATATTCCAGGCCAACAGTAGGGGAGGAGGATAAAATGCCACGTGCCTCCTCCCTTCTCACTAGCCTTGCCAGAAGTCCCATACAACACTAACCAGAAATTTGTCATAAAAATCCACCCGCCCGCAAAGAAGTATGGGGAGTGGATTGTTGAGGTCTAAGAGGAGTGCACATGTTGACGGTAACTACGTCGCCACACCCACCATGTGCAAGATACTCAGAATGTAAGTGTCCTAAACCCTAAGTGTGTAGGGCTGGATGTAAGCAAAGGGAAAGGCTTTATTTGGGGTCAGGGTGGGAATCTCAGGTACACAGAGTTGGTTAATCAAATTCACGTCCATGCAAAGCCTTTTCTCGTTCTGTGTCATTTTTCTCCTTTATCCACCCGGCTCCGTCCCCACTTACGTTTCCCCCTCTTCCCGAGGCACCAAGTCTAGTGAATGGAGTACATGTCCTTGGAAATGTACATAGTATTATTTTTTTAAGTTTATTTATTTTTATATATATTTTTTCATTATGAAATTTATTGTCAAATTGGTTTCCATACAACACCCAGTGCTCATCCCAACAGGTGCCCTCCTCAATACCCATCACCCACCCACCCCTCCCTCCCACCCCCCATCAACCCTCAGTTTGTTCTCAGTTTTTAGGAGTCTCTTATGTTTTGGCTCCCTCCCTCTCTAACCATTTTTTTCTTCCCCTCCCCCATGGTCTTCTGTTAAGTTTCCCAGGATCCACATAAGAGTGAAAACATATGGTATCTGTCTTTCTCTGTATGACTTATTTCACTTAGCATCACACTCTCCAGTTCCATCCACATTGCTACAAAGGGCCATATTTCATTCTTTCTCATTGCCACATAGTTCTCCATTGTGTATATAAACCACAATTTCTTTATCCATTCATCAGTTGGTGGACATTTAGGCCCTTTCCATCATTTGGCTATTGTTGAAAGTGCTGCTATAAACATTGGGGTACAAGTGCCCCCGTGCCTCAGCACTCCCGTATCCCTTGGGTAAATTCCTAGCAGTGCTACTGCTGGGTCATAGGGTAGGTCTATTTTTAATTTTTTGAGGAACCTCCACACTATTTATTTATTTTTAGAGAGCGCACGCACATGGGGGCGGGGAAGGGGCAGAGAGAAAAATCCCAGAGGCTCCGCACAGAGCCCAACATGGGGCTCAATCTCAAGAACCATTAGATTATGGTTCTCATAATTAAGACCCAACCCCAAATCAAGAGCCAGATACTTAACTGACTGAGCCATCCAGGTGCCCCTCATTTCCCTGATTTCTTTAGTTTGTAACTAGAAGTTTGTACCTCTTAATCCCTTTTGTCTGTTTCAGCACCGCTTCCCCCATCTACTTCCCCTCTGGCAACCGCCAGTTTGTTCTCTGTATTTAAGAGTCTGTTGTTTGTCGATTTGTTTTGTTTTTAGATTCTACAGGTAAGTGAAATCATAAAGTATATGTCTTTCTCTGTCTGATTGGTATCACCAGCATCATACTCTCTAGGTCCATCCATGTTGTTGCAAATGGCAAAATCTCATTCTTTTTTATGGCTGAGTGATATTCCATTATATCTATATCTATATATCTCTATCACCTCTTCTTGGTAACTCATCATGGATGAATGCTTGGATTGTTTCCCTGTATTTGCTATTGTAAATAACGCTGCAATGAGCATAGGCATGCGTGTAGCTTTTCCAGTTAGTGTTTTCGTTTTCTCTGGGTAAATACCCAGTGGTGAAAGTACTGGTTCACAGGGTAATCTTATTTTTAATTTACTGAGGAACCTCCATACTGCTTTCCACAGTGGTTGTACCAATTTGCATCCTCACCAATGGTGCATGAGTGTTCGTACTCAATGACGAAAAACTCAGATCCCTCTGTTCCCTCCCTAGTCCCTGCAAGGTTAGCTCCTTAGCCTGGGGGCTTGCAACATGAGAATAACAACAGAAACTGCAAACTCCAACGACAGTGAATAGTAGTGAATAGCTTTCTTGAGGGATCCTGTATTTTCAGGACAAGAGATAGCTCTAAGATGCTATACATTCATCATTATAACATTTAGTGACTCCTTACACAACAGAAAGACAGACTATTGCCCAGGCTTTTCTGAGGAATGATGACCATCCATGGACTCTCCATGTAAGACTTCCCCAGGATATTTGTAATATCAAATATCTAAGATGCTCTCATTGCCATGTCCAAAACTGTTGACAGATGACGTGTGGAATGTACAGTGTAGGAATGTGTTTGAGAAGATGAGCTATTGATTTAAGCAGATCACGGGCCAACACCCAGCAGGAGAGAAAAGGAGCAGAGGACCATACCCACCGGGGCCCTGAGAGACAGGGGACTTGCAGAAGAGAGCCCTGGTTATTGGTGGGGCAGTACCCCGCCCCTGCCCGCCAAACTACCACTACCCCCCCACGTCCCAGAACCTTGCCTAAGGGAACTTAGAAAGAAAATAAGTTCACCTAGGACCCCCAGGGCAGATGGACACAGGGAATAATGCAGCTGCATATACTCATGACCATCCCCAAAGAGGGGATTCAGGAACATCTGGTTGAATGATTCTGGCTGAATTATAGATACTTGCATATGGTGTCATTATGGCTTTGTCTACCCACTCATTAGCAGCAAGCTCTGGCCCATATCAGTTACCTCTAGAATTTGAATCTTCGAACTGTTACCTATTCTGGACATCACTCATTATGGAAGTTTTTTCCTCAGCAGTCCTGAAATTACATTCTTCCAGCTTCTGTTAAACACTCCATTTGATGGAACGTTCGCGTGATTTCCCCACCCAACTGGTCAGCGCTCCCTGAACCTTGCGAGCTCCCTCTTTTTCCCCAGCCCTCCCAGCCATCTATCCCAAGCCTCCTTTTTTTTGCTTTAAAAAAATAATCATGAAATACACATAATATATATTTTACCATCTTAACCATTTTTAATTTTTTTTTCAACGTTTATTTATTTTGGGGACAGAGAGAGACAGAGCATGAACGGGGGAGGGGCAGAGAGAGAGGGAGACACAGAATCGGAAACAGGCTCCAGGCTCTGAGCCATCAGCCCAGAGCCTGATGCGGGGCTCGAACTCATGGACAGCGAGATCGTGACCTGTCTGAAGTCGGACGCTCAACCGACTGCGCCACCCAGGCGCCCCCCATCTTAACCATTTTTAATGGTATTAAGCACATTCATGTTGTTGTACAGGCACCACCACCATTCATCCCCATAACTCTTTTCATTTTGTTAAAGTGAAACTCTCTACCTATTAAGCAAGTCCCATTCTCCCCTCTCCCCAACCCCTGCCAACCACCCTTCTATTTCCTGTTTCTATGATTTTGACTCTTCTAAGTACCTCATGTAAGTAGAATCCTACAGCGTTTGTCTTTTGGTGACTGGCGTATTTCACTTAGCATAATGTCGTCAAGGCCCATCTATGTGGTAGCATATTGCAGAGTTTTCTTTCTTCTTAAAGCTGAATAATATTCCATTGTATATACATCCCACACTTGGCTCATCCATTCACTGGCCAACAGAGCACTTAGGTTGCTTCCACCTTTTGACTACTGTGAGGAATGCTGCTGTGAACATGGGTGCACAAATACCTCTTCAAGACCCTGCCCTCAATTCTTGTGGGTGTATACTCAGAAATGGGATTGCTAGATGATATGGTTAATTCTATTTTTAAGTATTTGAGGAACCACCATATTGTTTTCCATACTGCCGCACCATTTATGCTCCCAAACATGCACGGGGGTTCCAATTTGTCCACATCCTCACCAACACTTGTTTTCTGGGTTTTGTTGTTCGTTTGTTTTTTCACAGTAGCCATCCTAATGTGTATATGGCAGTATCTCATTGTAGGTTTGACTTAACGTTTCCCTAACAATTTGTAACATGGAACGCCTTTTCATGTGCTTGTTGGCCATTTGTATATCTTCTGTGGAATAATGCCCACTCAAACTCTTTGCCCACTTTTGAATTGGGTTGTTTGTTGTTGTTGTTGTTGTTGCTGCTGCTGAGTTTTAGAAGTTCTCTATTCCGGGTATAAACTGCTTATCAGATATGTGATTTGCAAATATTTTTTTCCGTTCTGTGGGTTTCCTTTTTACTCTGTGGACAATGTCTTTTGAAGCACAAAATGTTTAAGTTTTTGTAGAGTCCAATGTTAATAGAGTCCAAATTGTCTATTTTTTCTTTTGTTACCTGTCCCTTTAGTGTTGTGTTCAAGAAATCATTGCCAAATGCAATGTTGAGACACTTTTGTCCTGTGTTTTCTTTTAAGAGTTTTTTTTTTTAATGTTTACTTATTTTTGAGGGAGAGAGACAGAGTGCAAGCAGGGGAAGGGCAGAGAGAGAGGGTGACACAGAATCCAAAGCAGGCTCCAGGCTCTGAGCTGTCAGCACAGATCCTGACGTGGGACTTGAACTCAAGAACCATGAGATCATTACCTGAACTGAAGTCAGACGCTTAACCGACTGAGCCACCCAGGTGCGCCTCTTCTAAGAGTTTCATTGCTTTAGGTCCTTCCTCCATTTTGAATTAATTTGGGTATGTGCTGTGAGGTATGGGTCCACCTTCATTCTTTGCCTGTGGATATCCAGTTGTCCCAGGCCCATTTGTTGAAAAGACTGTCTTTCCCCTCCATTGAATTGTCTTGGCATCCTCGTCACAAATCATTTGATCATATGTGTGAGAGTTCATTCCCGGGTCTCTATTCTATCCCATTGGTCTATTTTTCTGTTCTTCCCACTGCCTCCCCAACCCTCCCCACCATCTGTCCTAAGCCTCCCTTAAAAAAAAAAAAAAGTTCTATTTTGTCTCCATGACAGCACTCAAAGCATATGAAAAGAGCTGCTGTATAACCTACAAAATTTCTCTTTCCTGCACAAAGAAATCTCCAGTTCCTAAGACTATTTTTATGACAGTTTCCACATCCTGCACCATCTCTGACATAGAAGAAACTGCCACCCTGTAATGAAGCCACCCCTCAACTTTCCCTCCTTGCTCTGAGTTGCCAGTATAGAACTAAATTCAGTAACTAGAATTTTTCCACGTTTAATTTGCAGCATTGCCATCCTGTTGACTCATAAGAAGGTTGTGGGCAACTCGTTGGTATTTTTTAATCCACTGCTACAAAAGAAAAAAAGAAATATCTTCCCTATGCCATTTGTCTTAATTCTGGGAAATATTTCAGGAAAGTGCAAACATGATTACAACAAATGCCTGGACATCTACCACCATGGTGTCGTGTTTGCTTCAATTATTTTGTCGAGTCATTGGGGTTGTTGTTTTTTTTTTAACTTTTGGGGGAAATAATGATAGACTCAGGCAGTTGAAAAATAGTACAAAGAAGTCCTGTGTACCCTTCACCCAGCTTTCCCCAGTGGTAACATCTAGCATAACTATAATACATACAATATCAAAAAAGAGAAATGTATGCTGATACGATCTACAGATCATATTCGGATTTCATCCCTTTTTATCTACATGCACGTGTGTGTGTGTGTGTGTGTGTGAGAGAGAGAGAGATCTGTAGGTTTCAGCAATTTGATCAGCCATAGAGACACACATAACCACTACCACAATCAAGATTAATCACCACATTATTTTGTACGCCTGAAACTGATATAATGTTAGATGTCAATTTTAACTCAATTAAAAATGTTTTGCGAAGATTAATCACCACAAAAGGACTCCTTCATGCTACCCCTCCCCAGCCGTCCCTTACCCCTGACAACCATTAATCTGTCTCCACATCTTCTAGAAGATGTTTTCTCAATGGAATCACAGCGTGCATAGCCTTCTTCTTTCTTTCCACTTGTACATTCTAGGCAGATTTGTTTCTATTCACAGAAACTGTTCCTTTTTCTTTCCTCTGAAGAAACACTCACTTCACATATGTGTCTCCCATACAAATGTCCATGTGTGGAAAGCCTTCTTCAGCCATGTGGGGAGAGTGGGAGAAGGGAGATTCCCAATTTCACATTTGGCAGTTACTTTCCACAGTGGAGACACTTGTTTTCTGGTACTAGCCTATGGACACATTATATGGTTTCAGTAGGCTTTTATTTTATTTATTTATTTATTTACTATTTATTTAACTGGACCAAGCTCTACCCATATCTCAGAGAAAACTGAGATATTCCAAAAACTGGAATAGTTTCCAAAGGCTGAAGTGGAAAACAGTCTGTTTGCAGGTGTTTGCAAATACTCTGTTGACACTGTGTAGACAAATTTGACTTTGCCAAACATTGTGCAGATTGGGGATGACTTAGCTGACCAGGATCAGAGAAACAAAAATGTTTGAACTTCTTTTTTTTTTTTTAATTTTTTAACGTTTATTCATTTTTGAGAGAGCATGAGCATGAGCAGAGGAGGGGCAGAGAGAGGGGGAGTCACAGAATCCGAAGCGGGCTCCAGGCTCTGAGCCGTCAGCACAGAGCCCGACACGGGGCTTGAGCTCACGGACCGTGAGATCATGACCCGAGCCGAAGTCGGACACTTAACCGACTGAGCCACTCAGGCGCCCCGCTTCCCTCATTTAAAAAAAAATTTTTGATGTATGTTGAGAGAGAGAGAGAGAGAGAGTGAGTAGGGGAGGGGCAGAGAGAGAGGGAGTCACAGAATCCGAAGCGGGCTCCAGGCTCTGAGCTGTCAGCACAGAGCCCGACGCGGGGCTCGAACCCACAGACCGTGAGATCATGACCTGAGCTGAAGTCAGATGCTTAACTGACTGAGCCACCCAGGTGCCCCTGAACGTCTTTTAATTTTATTTAAAAAAATAAAAAAGATAACCTAACCCTCAAGATTAGCTATTTTTCATTTAGGGTCATTCCCTTGAGATCCATCCAAGTTGTTTACATATATCAGTAGTTTGTAGCTCTTTATTTCAGTAATTGTGGGTGGTGTGGGCATACCGTGGCTTATTTGACCCTTCACCCGCTAAAGAGCACGCGGGTTGTTTCCAGTTTGGGACTATGACAAATAATGATGTAGCGCGACATTTGTATTTGGGGTTTTGTGGCACGTAAGTTTTCATTTCTCTGTGATAAATGCCTAAAAGTGTAATTACTCAATTGGATGCTAAGAGTATATGTAGTTTTATAAGAAACTGCCAAATTAGCTTCCAGCAGTTGTTTCCTCGTACATTCCCATAGCCGCGTAGGAAAGATGCAGTTTCTCTACATTCTCTCCAGTATTTGGTATTACCACCATTGTTTATGTTAGCTGGCTAACAGGTGCAGTATCTCACTGTGGCTTTTATTTGCATTTCCCTAACAGGTAGTGATGCCAGGCGCCCCGTATATCCTCTTTGGTGAAACCTCTCTCCATGTCTTTTGCCCATTTTTAAATAATTTTTAATGTTTCTTTACTTTTGGTGGCGGGGGGGGGGGGGCGGGGGAGCGGGCAGAGAGCGAGGGAGACCCAGAATCCGAAGCAGGCTCCAGGCTCTGAGCTGTCAGCACGGAGCCCGACGCGGGGCTCGAACTCACGAACCATGAGATCGTGACCTGAGTCGAAGTCAGGCACCCACCCGACTGAATCACCCAGGCGCCCCTCTTTTGCCCATTTTTGAATTGGACTGTGTCACATGTTGCTGCAGAGTTTGGGCAGTTCTTTATACATTTTAGATAGTAGTCCTTTGTTACATATGTGGTTTGGAAATATTTTCTCCCAGTCTGTAATTTATCCATTTATTATTTCCTTTATGGATCATGTTTTTGGTGTCATAGTCTAAGGACTCTTCATCTCACCTGAGGTTGTGGATATTTCCTTCTGCTTTTTTTTTTTTCCTGAAAGTTTTCGAGCTTTGCCTTTTCCAGAATGTCACATGGCTGGAAGCATACAGGATGTGGTCTTTTCAGGCTGGCTTCTCTCACTTGGTGAAAAGCATTGATGTTTCCTCCGCGTCTTTTCATGGCTCGGTAGCTCATTTGCTTTTAGCACTGAATAATATTTCATTGTTCTGGATGCAGCACAGTTTATATATGCATTCATCTACCGAAAGACATCTCGGTTGCTCGCAAGTTGTAGCCGTTTTGAATAGAGTTGCTCGGATATCTGGGTGCAGGTGTTTGCGTGGACTTAAGTTTTCAGCTCATTTGAGGAAATGCCCCGGAGCGCAATTGCAGGATCGTATGGTAAGGGTGTGTACAATTTTGTAGGGAACTGAAGAACTCTTCCCAAGTGTCTGCACCGTTCCTCATTCCCACCAGCAGTGGACGACAGAGTGAGGCCAGCCACGCTGAACAAGTCAGGAGGCTCTGGAGATGTGGCTTCCTCAAGAAATCAGTGCTGAAGGACACCTAACGTGTTTGGTCATCAGGAAGGGAGATATAAACAGGCGGAGCAAAGTTCGGGGATGAATTCATGAGCAGTACAGAGAAAACTAAGTAAAAGGGAAAATAAAGAGAGACGATTCTTAACTTCAGGGAAAACGAAAGTTGAACAGAAAAGGGAAACAGATGCATCTAGCCTCAACCCCTGCTCCCCACTTTCATGGTCGCTGAAGAAACTACCGATTGTCACAGCTCCCACTGTAAAACATACAGTATCAGCCTAGAAGTTTCTTGTGAGTTTGGGTATAGAAATAGGTCTCGGGGTCTCCCAGGCTAACACCCCACCCCTTGGCAAACTACGAGAAGGCTGTATAACTATGGTTACTCACAATAACCATATAGATGATCATACAGATAATCATATCAAAAAAGGGTGTTACTCATAACATAAAACAAAAGGGTTTTCCTGTTCTGGTAGCAGAGAAGTCTTCCCTAAGGAAGAAATGATTGAGAAGGAGAAATATAACCAGGTGGAAAAGGAGGGGAAAGCATTCCAGGCAGAGGGAACGGCATGTGCAAAGGTCCAGTGGCAGGTGCAAACTTAGATTATTCAGGAACCTGTGCAGAGCCCAGTGTCCAGACAGGAGGAGCCAAGAGATACAGGTTTGTAGTGAGGCACGGGAAGCAGGCACACTGCTAGCAGGTGGCTGGAAGGAAGCTTCTGCCTATTTGGAAGCTTCCAGGGAAGCTTTTTTGAGGCACAGCTCACCCTCAAGAGTCTGAATTAACTGGGTGAAAATCAAATAATCTGGCTCCCGGCTGGCCCCCTGCTGGTCAGGACAAGTCAGGACTGCCTTTCTCACGACTGCTTCAGAGACTTACGGATATTTTTGGTATTTATGGTAGCAGAACATTTAACTTCCTAAAACGTCAGTAAAGTAGTGCTGAGGGGCAACATGAAAAAAGAAATTAAGTTATGCAATTAGTGGGAATAATGGGAAAAGAAATCAAGCAGCTTTTAAAAGAACAAAAAAAAACCCCTTCAACCGTAAACTTATAAAGGCAATTTTTTTGCATATTAATTTTATTTTTTTTAATTTACATCCAAGTTAGTTAGCATATAGCGCAACAATGATTTCAGGAGTAGATTCCTTAATGCCCATTTAGCCCTTCCCCCTCCACAATTCCCCAGCAACCCTCTGTTTGTTCTCTGTATTTAAGAGTCTCTTAGGTTTTGTCCCCCTCCGTTTTTATATTATTTTTGCTTCCCCTCCCTTATGTTCATCTGTTTTGTCTCCGAAAGTCCTCATTTGAGTGAAGTCATGATATTTGTCTTCCTCTGACTAATTTCACTTAGCATATAATACCCTCCAGTTCCATCCACATAGTTGCAAATGGCAAGATTTCATTCTGATCGCTGAGTAATGCTCTATTGTATATATATACCACATCTTCTTTATCCGTTCATCCATCGATGGACATTTGGGCTCTTTCCACACTTTGGCTATTGTGGATAGTGCTGCTATAAACACTGGGGTGCATGTGTCCCTTCGAAACAGCACACCTGGATCCCTTGGACAAATGCCTAGTAGTGCAATTCCTAGGTTGTAGGGTGGTTCTATTTTTAGTTTTTTGAGGAACCTCCGTACTGTTTTCCAGAGTGTCTGCACGAGTTTGCATTCCCACCAGCAGTGCAAAAGACATCCTCTTTCTCCGCATCCTCGCCAACATCTGTTGTTGCCTGAGTTGTTAATGTTAATATAAAGGCAATTTTTAACATAGGCATTCATTTCAAGTTGCCGGACAGTAGAGAAAGGGAAAATTAGGATGACGCGGGGAACTCGATCCTTACTGAAGTGGGGCCATTCTCTGTGCGGTTTTGTAACGTATTTCCCCCACTCCTCCTGCAAAGCTATAGCATGGTGGAGATTCACTCTTCACCTTTGTAACAATGGAGGAAATGCCACAACCAAGTCAACGGGTGGCTCTTGGCAACATTTTCTCTATAATGTCATCTCAGTTACTAGGAAAATCATTGGAAACCTGTCTCAGAAAAGTAACAGAGGCATAATCTGATTCTAAACACCTTACATTGTTTCATGGAGATTCTTTTCCCGGTCTGTGCGCATGTGCTAAAACTTTTTTTCATTGCACACAAGTATCATTATTCCCAGGTGGTTTGTGCTAAAGTTTTTTGAAAGTTAATATTCTTCTACTTTGAATACATGACCTTGAGCTGTAGCACACTGATTCAAAACACCAGTATTTTGCCCACCGAGAATGTTAAAATTTGCTTGTTGTTTGATGCCTACAAGGATGGGAGACAGAATAGCTTGCTATTTGAGAATTATTTTTAAAAGAAGCTAATAACTCCAAAGAAGCTGGCACTCCCAGAAAAAAAATTAAACTGTAAATCAAAAAGGGGCAAAAGGCAAGTTATTGAGACATACATACATCAAAAATATCATCTGCCACAGTATTAGTTCTAATTATTCTCTGGGCTCCCCAATTTAAAATATGTTGATAAATGCTATGAGAGATACAGATTCATCTATTTAATTTAATTTGAGTAATAGCACTCAGCTTAATACATTTCCTTTTTTTTTTATTCACTTCACATTGATCATATGCCATGTGCCAAACCCTATATAATATATAAGGTCTGTGTTATTCTCTGCAGATTTCCTGAATTTGCATTTTAATATTTTAGAAGATACAGACTTCGATCATTCTAGAACTATAGTTACTCCATAAATTCTTTCTTTGCTAAATTCCTAAGTTCACTAGCTATAATATTTCACTCTTTTATCATGGGGTATTTGGGGGAGGAGCGTCCTCTGTGGCATGAATATCAGCATTCCATCTTGGGTTTTGCTCTGTTTCTCCACTGGGTGAAATGGTTTATTGACTGTCAATTTGTAAAGTGCTCTCTGGGAGTTTCTGGATGCATGATAGTAGGACCGGAAACATATCTCGTTGCCTTTTCTGTCCAAATTGAATTAACATGTGCAATATATCATCTTTTAGCAAGAGTGGATGAAATTCCGGTGAGTGGCCCTATCGCATGGCTGTCCCTACAGAGAGTCCTGACGGAATAGTTGTGGTCTCCAGGGGTCTGATGGCTTCCTCTGCTATGTTTTTAGTTTAATAGCTGTTTTCACACACGTGTGTGTGTGTGTGCATACATTATGTATGCATATAGAAGTACGTGGTTTAAAACCTACTCCTCAGGGTCATGGAAGGAGAGAGGAGTTTCCCTCCCACCCAACCCCCATTTGCTCCTTTTCTTTACCATACTTGCTCCACCCCCTGACCAACCATATTATGTATTCCTTCTGAGTGCATTCACGTTTTCCTTACATACTTACAAGCAGGTATAAATATGGACCTTTGCTTTTTCCCTTTATAAACAAAAGGCAGCCTGCTATACCTATTCTCCCCTCTCAGTAGAAAGTATTCTTTTTTTTTTTTAATTTTGTTAAAACGTCTTTCTTTATTTTTGAGACAGAGAGAGACAGAGCATGAGCAGGGGAGGGGCAGAGAGAGAGGGAGACACAGAATCCGAAGCAGGCTCCGGGCTCTGAGCTGTCAGCCCAGAGCCCGACGCGGGGCTCGAACTCACGAACAGTGAGATCATGACCCGAGCCGAAGTCGTACGCTCAACCGACTGAGCCACCCAGGCGCCCCTTGTAGAAAGTATTCTTATTCTTTTCATTACCTGTATGGTGTTCCATTGTTTTAATGTATAGATAAGCCATAATTTATG
Source organism: Prionailurus bengalensis (assembly GCF_016509475.1). Lineage (NCBI taxonomy): Eukaryota > Metazoa > Chordata > Mammalia > Carnivora > Felidae > Prionailurus > Prionailurus bengalensis. The sequence goes on along the minus strand of NC_057350.1, from coordinate 153,965,431 downwards.
TAATCAGCCCCCTTTGAAGAAAATGTAATTTCTTTCCCGTCTTCATTATTACTGCAATAAATAACCCTTTATGTCATCATGTTGCGTATGTGCAAACACATGCGAGGCAAATGCCAGAAGTAAAACCGTGAAGGGTGCCTGGGTGGCTCAGTCAGTTAAGGGTCCAGCCCTTGATTTCATCTCAGGTCATGAACTCTCCATTGTGAGACTGAGCCCCATGTCGAACTCCGTGCTGGGCATGGAGCCTGCTTAAGATTCTCTCTCTCCCTCTGCTCCTTCCCTACTCGTGCTCTCTCTCTAAAATTAAATAAATAAAATAAAATAAAATAAAATGAAATAAGTAAAAGTGTGAGCACTACTGATCTGGACATTTGTAATTTTGAGAAATATTGCCAAATTTCAGTAAGGGTTGTACCAACTTACCCACCCATATGTGCTGGTTTTCAGTGGTCTCCTGAAGAGAGAACACATTTTGGTCATTTCTTGTTTCCCATCTATAAAAATCCATTCATTGAACAAATATTTACCAAGTGCCAGCAATGCCCCAAGCTCTCTTCTTAGGCCCTGGAAATACAGCAGTGAACAAAAAAATCGTCACACAGAGAAACAGATGACAAAGGCAGTCATGGAATATAACATTCGTGGTCATTTAAAGCCTGTGTCACCAACTCACAGGCCACACAAGGAACTTCTATGTGTGAAGGTCATAGGTGAGAGGTCAGAGGGAGGGGTGGGCCCTGTGTAGCCCCAGGGACCACAGGCCTCTGTGAAGGCCGCAGCTACGGCTCTGCTCTACACCATTAGGTGGCGGGCAAAGAGAAGGCCATGCTGATAAACCATCCCAGTTTTCGAGAGAAACCAGAAGTCCATATATTTTCCCCCATTTTAAACACTGGGAACTAATTCAAAATTTAGGAACATTTTGGGGACAAATCATTTTTTAGTGGTGCTACACAAGTCGATACTAAAATTTATATGGAAGAATAAATGTCTAGAAAAATACTTCAGGAAAAAAAAACTTTAATAAGGGCTCAGGGACTAGCCCTACTGGACATTATAACATCCTTTAGAGCCTTGCAATTAAAACAGTGTGATATTGGTGCATGAATAGAGTGTCCGGCAGAACAGAATTAACAGCCTAAAAAATCAACCTGAATACATATGGAAAATTTTTATACAATAAAGCTGAGATTTCAAGTCACTAGGGCAAAGATCGACCTTTTAACAGATGGCATTGGGACCACAGGGTAGCCATGGAACAAAGGAAAAACTACATCTTTATCTCACACCCCACAGGAGAATAAACTCCAAATGGATCAGAGATCTAACTGTAAAAGATGAAACCATACAAGTACTAGAAGAAAATGTGGATGGATTCTTGCATAATCTAGGTGTAGGGAAAGGCTTTCTAACTACGCCTCAAAATCTGGTGGCAATAAAGAACAGATTGATAAATTTGACCACATAAAACTAAAAAATTTCCTCTTGGCAAAAAAACACCGTAAGCAAAGTCAAATGATAAAACGGGAGAAAATATTTGCAATCTATGTTGCAGATAAGGGCCAATATCCTTAATATAGAAAGAGCTCTAAAACATGGAGGAGGTGAGATTTAACAAAATATATAGGGAAAAAAATGGGCAAAAGACATGAATAGACAGTTCACTAAAATATATAGAGATATTTAAATGGGCCTTAAACATATGAAAATATGTTCAGCTCACATTATAAGAGAAATACAAATTTAAACTATGCTGCAATACCATTTCTCTCCCAGCAGACTGGCAAAAATTTGAAATAGGACAACACATTCTATTGTTGTGGCTGTGGGGAAAGAGGCACTTTCATACATTGCTGGTGGAAATGCAAATTGAGACAACCTTCCTGGGAGGAAATTGGCAATTCCTAACAAAACTATATGTGTGTTTACCCTTTTACACAGTTATTCAGGAATGTATCCTTAAGATACTCCTATGCAGTGCCGCTAAAAAAAGAAAGATACGAGGAAGATCTCTGTAAACTGAAATGGAGTTATTTGCCTCTACATCAAGTGGAAAATAAAGGTATAAATGAGGGGTGCCTGGGTGGCTCAGTGGGTTAAGCATTTGACTTCAGCTCAGGTCATGATCTCATGGTTCATTGGTTCGAGCCCCACATCGGGCTCTGTGCTGACAGCTCGGAGCCTGGAGCCTGCTTTGGGTTCTGTGCCTCCCTCTCTCTCTGCCCCTCCCCCACTCGTGCTCTGTCTTTCTCTGTCTCTGAAAAATAAACATTAAAAAAAAAAAAAAGACAGAAAAGAAATTAAAGAAGGGCCCAAAGAATAATGGGAAGATGTCAAACACACACAAAAGACAACTTAAACTAATTCCCACTTTTTCCAAACCAGGAAAATTGGATGGCAGTAACTGATTCAGGCAAGAATCAACAGATGATAGAAACAGAGGGTGAATATTTGGCGGGAATGTGGATATTTACATGATCTCAAAGTACCTCCCCACAAAATGCTTTTTATTTAGAAAGGGGAAAATACAAAGGGACAAAATTTGCAGCGGACAAACCCCTAGGGATGCTGTCCTAACCGAGAGATCGAAGTGAATGATACCAATGCCACAAAGCAACGTGGTGGGCCCCTTCACATGACACACCGGTAAGGAAACGATACTTCTGGAGTATTCCTGCCAAAAATGCATAGCCCACATCTGATCATCAGGAAACAACAGGCAAACCCCTAGTAAGGGATTTTCCACAAGATAACTGGCCTGTACTCCACAAAACTGACAAAATCATGAAAGACAAAGAAAGACCAGGGAACTGTTCCAGATTAAAGGAAATAATAGAAACATGACAACATGATCCTAGAGTGGCTCCTGGACCAGAAAAAATAAATTTTCTCTTTTGCTATAAATGGCGGAACAGGTCAACTGGTAAAAGGTGAGGAAGGCCTACAGATCAGATAATAATACTGTGTCAATGTTGATTTTCTGCTTTGGGAATGGTGCATGGTTATGTAAGAGACTGTGCTTGTTTTTTTAGGAAATATCCACTGAAGTGTTTAGGGGTAAGTCTGCAACTAATTCTCACGTGGTTCAAATGATAATAATATGGGGGGATAAAAAGCAAACATTTGGGGAATCTAGTTGAAGGGTATAACAGGAATTCTTTATTTTTGCAATGTTTCTTTAAGCCTATAATTATTATTCTTTTTAGCCCATTGTGAGAGTCTTCCCTGTACAAGCAAAACCAAACAACAGTGGAAACAACAACCAACCAGGTTTGCCTCCAGCATGGATGCCTGCGCTGCCAGTGTGCATTCTCTGGCTTGGATATTTACATGATTTTGAGTGAGGTCCTGCTGACAACAGCCAGTGCTAGTGCTAGCCAGTGCTAGTTCCTGCATCTGGAACTTTTAAACCGACTTAGCACCAACAAGAAGGCTGCAGAGATGGCTCGTATATAACAATAAGTCATAAAGCAATGTAAATCTGAATCAGCCTCTGTTCTCAGAAACAAGGAGAAGTGGTTGAGGTTCAGACAGTCTTGCCCTGTGGAAGGCCTGCACTGCCTTTGGAGAGGTGCAAGCAACCTTGCCTCCTGGTTTCTGGTCTTAGCCACTAGAGCGGTGCCTCATGATCTATCAGGACCTCACCGTTGAAGAAAATATGTTTGTAGGGGCGCCTGGGTGGGTCAGTCGGTTAAGCGTCCGACTTCAGCTCAGGTCACCATCTCACGGTTCGTGAATTCGAGCCCCCTGTCGGGCTCTGTGCTGACAGCTTGGAGCTCAGAGCTCGGAGCCTGGAGCCTGCTTTGGATTCTGTGTCTCCCTCTCTCTCTCTGCCCCTCCCCGACCCCCGCTCACACTCTGTCTCTCTTTCAAAAATAAAACAAACACTAAAAAAAGAAAATATATATAACCAAAAGGCAAAAAGAGACTTTAAAGTTGAATGAAGTTAGGAAAGAAGAAAAATGTGTTTCAGTACTGGAAAGGGAAATGGTCTTGGCATATCAAGCTTTTCTGGGTAGGAAGGAGAAACCAGGTGAGAAGCAGGGGCCCCATGCAGCATATGGGACGGTCTCATCTGAGGGTGCAGCCGAATCTGCTAGAGGCAGGATGTGTTAAATCAGTTTGCAGACCGATTCGGGGACGTTTGTGCCACCTCTCCCTTCTCACCCTGCAATTGCTGTTTCCAGATTAATCAGTCCAAAGGCCAAGGGAGCACATAGCAGGAATACTAAACTCAGAAAAGGAGGTCCCCTGATATCTGGGCCTTGGGAGGCAGGGAAGTGTTACTCAAGGAGCAGAGCAGGAACAACATTCTTGGCAGAGGGAATAGCATATGCAAAGGAGAGACACAATAGATAGGACATAACTTTAGGGCTGTGTCATACTCTCTTGCCGCTTACCTCCATCTCCTCATATTTCTCTTGGAATATTCCACAGATAGGCAGTCTGCAGTTGTGAGCTGAGGACATGTCTCCATTACCTAGCGAACGCCCATCTAGCAGGTTCTGGGTCTCAGGCCTCGTTAATCACAATGTAGGAAAAAGTGCCCATTTCAGTCCCTGATCACATGCTACTTGTCCCAGATGAATGTGTCTCCAGATTGAGGAGGCTTTATTAACTATTATGTTTATCCCTGAACCCTTTCCTAGATTTCTGTCGATGCCATTTCTTCCTCAAATAAATCAAGTGCACTCACCTTCTGAGCCATACTATTTTAGGCACGGGATCCAGATCTGCAAACTCTTCTGGCAATGCCTTGCCCTGTAATCTCAAGCAGCTGCTTCTTGGACCGAAGGAAGCCCAGACATGAGGGAAACCATTGCCATCTCAACTCCTCTCTGGCTGTGTGACTGGGCGAGCCTCTTGGCCTCTCTGATCCCGTGTCCTGCCTGTAACAAGCCATTATTAATTTCTACATCTCACAGAGAGGTTGTGGGCATTGGTGAAGACAGAGTCCCTTGTGCTTGACACACCTACAGCCACCTTGGGCTCTCCCCCAGGCAATCTTCTACACCCCAGGAAATGCCACCACTCCCCTAGAGCCAGCTGGACAAGGGAAGACCCAATTCTGACATTTGTGGGGAAAGAGAACACAGATTCCGCATGCTTCACTCCGTCCAATCCATTCCAGGGAACTGCAAAGGAACACAAGGCTGGAAGACCAAGTTAAGTTTTTAAGTGATCAGATTCCTTGACGTTCTGCATGGGGGCATCCCCAAGCCCCCAAGCCCCTGGTCCACAGCCTGCCTTCCTCCTCCCCCTGACACGTGAGGCACCATGGCCATGCATGGGGACTCTCCTCTGTCTATTCCAGCTGTACTCTTACCTGCCCCCCCCCCAATGTTTGCAAACAGCCACCCTTTGGCCATTCCTCACCAATGGTGAGGTCAGCCCTCAAGAAACAGATCCAGGGAAGACATGCCTACTGATCTTAGCGGTGGGTTGAGAGCTGTTTGGGTAGGAAATTCCAGGGTTGTGGGTGCTCTGAGTATGTTCTAAAACAGGGCTGGTGGGTACACAGATTGTAGGTAGTCACATGCCCTGTGGTCCTGCAAATTCCTCCTCCCCTGAAGAAGGGGAATCCTGGGGCGAGGGCATAGATAGTGCACTCCACAGTGCCAGGCCCAGGGCGAGGGCTCCTCTTGCTCAGGTAGGACAATACTGAAATGGGACTGGGCATCTGACCTATGAGCAGCCTAACCAGTGACTGGCCGGTGACCTAAGAGGTGGCCTGGCACGAAGACTTCTGCCCAGAGAGGATGATTTGGCAGACTGTACTTGCCAACACTTGCTGCCACATTTCTGTTCACATGTTCGTCTGTCACCTTGCCATGCCCCGCCAAGAGGTGGGGTCTATTTCTCCTCCCCCTGAACCTAGACGGGACTTTGCGGCTTCCTTGGTGAGCAGAAAGCAACAGAAGCCATACCGGGTATCTTCTGAGACTAGGTCATGAAATGTGATATGGCTACCCAACTGGGCTCTCTCTCAGAGGGCACTCACTCTGGCAGGTCGGCTACCAGGATGTGAGGAAGCCCACACCACCTGAGAGACCATTGGTTTAAAATATGGGTTTTGTTATCATTCACATATGGTGAGGCCAACGGATCAGAGGGTGACTGCCATTGAAAAGACAATTCGTTACACTCATAGCTCCCAAGAGAAGGGGGTATACCATGCCATGGGGTGGGGGCTCAAAAGGAAGAGCCAGGGTTGGTCAGGAAGCAGACTAAGAGAAAGGAAAGCTGTGACAAGAGACTTTATTGTGGTTTCCATGGAAAGGTACAAGTGAGACAGCCTCGGCCGGTTAAGGATTGGCTAGTTTGAATAGTGTCCGTGGGCTCTGGGATGCACTTGGCCCTGAGGTGATTAGAGAAAGGGAAAACTGGCCTGGAGTGTAACAGCTTCATAAGGGAGTGGTTGGGGCGGGGAGATGAACTCTGGATTGGTTGGTTTGCATGGGAAAGATCTGCACACAGGTGAGTTACTCGCCATCTCTAGGAATGAGCTAGCCCTGGGAGGCGCAGTCCATCCAGAGTCAGCAAGATCCCAAGATGTCAAAACGTCAGAGTACAGCAAGTGAAAGGCATGAGTAATACAACCATTAGATTTTCCAGTAGCCTAAAAGTCTCAGCCAGTGTCAACTGTGACGTGAGAAAGTGAGCCTTCTGACGGCCCCAGCCTCAGCCTTCAAGCTGTCCAGATGGCACCATGTAAGGCAGAGGTGAGCTATCTCTATCAAGCCCTGCCCAAATTGCAGATCATACGCAATATACATTTTTTTTAAGTCACTAAGCTTGGTAGTAAAATTTTACACAACCTAACTTGAACAATGGTAATGAGCTGAACTAAACAGACTCTCTCTCTCTCTCTCTCTCTCTCTCCCCAGAATTGAAAATGGGACTTGAGAGCATTAGTAAGTTGCTAACAGGAAGACAGGTGATTAGACCCAAAGAGAAGCAGGGATGGAAGATTTGGCTGAGTCACAGTCATGACAAATGACAAGAGGGCTGGTCTGGAGTGCTTCTGATCCTGAATGACCCAGTTTCCTAAGGTCAGCAGTGGGACCCAGTCAGCCCCGAGGGCCGTCGGGCAGTAGGTTTCTCCAGAGTCTAAGCTAGGTTCCCATGAGGCTTTAGATGGGGCAGAGACCCCTGCTCTGGGACCCTCACCCCTGTCCTTCCCTACGAGTGTCTCCATTCTTTGCAGCCAAAGGAGCCTCTCCCCCTCGGGGACACACGGTACCCAGTCAGAGCTTGGCATAAGGTAAACAGTCAGGATGGGTGACACCCACCCACCTTCTCTCCCACCAAGAGCCGCCAGGGACTTAGAGACAGAGACAATGTTAAGGAACTCTGTGGATTCTCTAGGTCTGGCCAAATCTAGGTGACTCGTATCTTCATTTCTCAAAAATTTGCTTTGAACATCTAAAACATCATTGTAATGGTTCCAAAATGTCTGGAAATTTTACTTCCTCAGTCTCATCTCCAAGCTCAGACCAGGATAGGCGTCCCCTTCTGGTCTGCACTCTTTCTTTCTGGGCCAACAGGCCATCATCTACCTGAAAAGCCAGGCCCAGAGAGAGGAACCTGGCCTGCGGCCTCCTTCAGTGGAGACAGGGTCCCCAGCCTAGCACTCAGGGGTGGAGCACAGGGAGTGCCTCCCATGGCTCGGCAGCAAAGCAGGACCGGTGGTTCATTGGGGTCAAGAGCCCCATCTGGGAATGGGCTTCAGCGGTGCACGTGGGATGGCTGTGTAGACGGGCAAGGCGGAGCAGGTGCACCTGAGAGTGTGCTGGGGGGATGAAGAGGTGTGTGGCTCGGGGTGGGGCTGTCTGTGTCAGAGGACAGGCTAATGTACTGACCTCCTTTTTTCACGCTGTATTCTCTCCCCCGGTTCCAAAGCAGAAAGCCCAGCCCTCTCTCCACCCGGGCCTCTGGGGAAGTTTGTGTGAAAAATAGAAATTGCTAGCAGACGTTTCCTTGCTTTTACTTGTGATCATGCACGGGAGGGACGGGCCAAAACGACCAGGAAGGCAGGAGGGGAACTGAACGGTTCAAGGGGAACTGAAGAGGCAGGGTAAGGCTTGGCAGGGCTGGACTTCGAGGACCAGAGGCAAGGGAGAGAGAGAGAGAAAAACAGGCATGCCAAGGTGGAAGAAACCAGCCTGGGCAGAGACAACCTTGTCATGTGTGCGCCCTCTGTCCCAGCACGTATATGAGCCTGTGTACAAATGAGTTTGTACCTGTGTGTGCCAAATGTGTGTCTGTGACCAGACCTGCCTGTGAAATATCTCATGCCACAGACTTTGGGCATGTCTGGGTTTGTCTACTTCAGCTCCAACTCAGCCACTGCAAACACAAGTCAGGGAATAAAGGGGGGACCGGTGGCTGGGCCAAAGCCCGGGGCCTGGGCAGCCTGGGTAAGAGAAACCAGATGCCATCAGCTAGGCGAGAGCAGGCTCTGCTTGCCTGGGCAGGTGATGCCTGGTGCCTGGGGACATAGGGGAAGCAATGAGGGGGCAATCCATGGGGTGCTAAAAGTGTGGGGTCCCACTTCAAGGAGCTCATTGGCTCCAGAGTCACCAAATCAACCTGGGACTCTGGGACTCTCTGGCCCTTCAGGAACCAAAGCCACTCCCACCAGTGGGCTGAGGGGACACAGGGCTGTCTTACCCACCCTGTTCTAATCGCTATTCCTTGGTAACCGAGTTTCAGGGTAGGACCCTGCCCTCCCTCCCCCCAGGACTCCCAGGGAGGATGTGAGCACAGGGCCGTTTCCCCTTATCCTACCCCAGTTCTCTGGGCAGGGCAGGTCTGGGATTTGGGAAGTAGAAGGAAAGTGGCTAGGATGTCCTCCTCCGCAAAGGCTTCTCGGATTTCTGGGTGCCCTGAAGATGCACCAACTCAGCCTCACAGGCCCGAGAGCCTGTCTCAGGCCAGGACGTGTCTTGTTTTCAAATTCCCCAAACACTTCCTAACCACCTACTTTTTGCCTAGGGTCCTCTTCTCAGTGTTCAGGACCCCAGCTCACTGGCCTGTTCTTTATCGCCTGTGGCCAGCATCACCAATGCCACTTCATCTTCTAACCAAGAAGACTGGCTGCCAAGTGGGGCCCAATGCTCGTTTCCCCTGCCCTCTATGCCCTAGACAAGTACATGGGCCCTCACATTCCTGAGCTCGTTTCTGTTAATACCCTGGGGGAAACTGAACAGGAGTGCAGCCCACGACAGCTCGGTGAGGCAGGGACAGGAGCGAGTCCGCTCTGGCTATGGTACTGAAGACAAGGGAGAGATTTCCCTTGGCCCAAGATTCTTCCAGCTGCACGAAAAATTAAATTGACATGAGACAGATTAACGGGTGGAAAAAAAAAACCCCAAGGTTTTCTTATGTGTAGATGAAGGCCCAATAATGAAATGGAGACCCAAAGAAATGACCAAAGCAGGGTCTTTATACTTTTTTAGACAAAGAGATAATAAATTTGTGAGGAATTGACAAGATGAAGAAAAAACTTTGGGTTGGAGTGGTAACTTAGTAAAAGTAACAAGGCTTGTTCTGAGCTCTAAAATTCCCATCTCTGGTGATAAGGATGTCTCTTTACCTCCTGGTACAGGTAGGGTACCTTTCACCCAGGAGATTTCTTTCCTGATTTCAGGGGGACAGAGGGTCTGAGTGTCCTTCTTGCACAGGCTGGCTTTCAGGTAACTTTTATTTAAAATAATAACTATGCCAGGGGTGCCTGGAGGGCTCAGTAAGTGGAGTGTCCAACTCTTGATTTCAGCTCAGGTCATGATCCCAGGGTCATGGGATCAAGCCTTGGGTACCTGAGGAGACTGCTTAAGATTCTCTCTCTCTCCCTCTGCCCCTCTCACCATCTCACACGCTCTCTTGCTCTCTCTAAAATAAATAAATTAATTAATTAATTAATCAATATGCCAAAGTGGCACATTCTGGAGCAGCCCGCCCTTGGGCCCTACATTATTCATCAGGGAACAGGCAGGCAGTGAGTCCAACTTCCATATCCAATTGGCACATGAAAAGGACCTCACAACATGGGGGCCACCAGGGGGCAGGCTGCACCTGCTGGACCACTGGCTCATCTGGGGGCCTTATTCTTGGCAGTAAAGTGCCTATAGGTGGCAAGGATGCTTTGCACAAGTCCCACACGGGGACAGATGGAAAGCATCCTGGGGATGACAGCAGAGGACAAAGATGGCCAGGATGCCAGGTGTCAGTGGACATAGGCATTTGGTTGGAGGAATCTATGTGTGATGAGGGAGGAGTCTTGGAAAGGAAGAATCAGGATGTTGTGGGAGCAGCATGGATGTTAAGGACAAAAAGATGAGCTTTTGGGGAGCCCTCAGGAATGATGTCCTGGGCGACCTGCATGGGAAAGACAAGACAGGGCGTCTTGGGCATAAAGAAGCCCTCTGGCTTCCCTAACTATACCTGGATCCTCCAGCTCATAGGAAGTTCGTAAGTTCCCCCTGGGGCCTCCACATCCTTGAGTCAGAGGTGCTGTTCCCAGACCACTGCAGCCCAGGCATGTAACCCTTGTTTGGTTACACAAGCCAATATAGTCCCCGTTGTTGCTTAGCCTGGTTTGAATTGTTTTCCACTTCAACTCACAGATCTGAACAAGTTTCTTAAATGCTACCTGTTCCTTGCTCAAGAAGTATCAATAGCGCCAGATTACCCACAAGTTGAAGTCCAAACTCAACCTGGCTCTCAAAACCCCAATCTCTTCCTCCATCATGACGTCCCACTATTCCTCAGATGGAGCTTTCTCTGTGGACGCCGTGGTTGGAAAAGTCCTCTTAACGGGACACTGTGGGCTCGAAGATGCTTTTGCCAGCACCATATCCTCTGTGGGGACTCCTGGACTACCAGGAGAATAAATCAGTTCTACTCTGTGCCATCCTGATTTTCCTCTGCGTCTTCCATCAGGCCACGAGTCTCTTGAGGGCACTATGTCTACTGCCTTTGGCCCAAGCCTGGCACACTGAAGGCATCCAAAAACATACCTGAAGAATAAATAAACGACCTCTGTGAGTGCAGCCTGTCCTGCATAGCTAGAATACACCTTTTTTGGAGCCGATCAGACTCTAGGCTGGTCCACTGTAGGGGAGAACTGCCACCCACATCTAGGTCCCAAGGTCCTAGGTCCCAAGGAACCACATCTAGGCAGAGACACTTGTGAGCAGACTCAGGTTTGTATCCACTTAACTGACCGCCAGGAACCTCTGCCCAGATCCCACTTCTTCTACTGCTTTCCCAGCAGGAGACTTGCTGCCCTGAGCCAGCAGCACGTGCAGCTAGAATCCAAGAAAGACCAGAAAAGCCAGCAGCACGTGCAGCTAGAATCCAAGAAAGACCAGAAAAGCTGACACTGAGATAGAAACTAAGTAACAGACACAAAACTCAAGATTGAGATGCCCACAGAGAAGACAGAAAGCTGACAAAGCACAGAGCCTAGACAGCAGAGATTCAAAGACAAAGAGTAGGGCCAGCCAGGCTGGGAATGGCAAGTCCAGAGAGCATCCCATCATCTCCTCTCTTGATTAACGCGACATCTTCTGTGGGGTTTCCCTGCCTCTTGCACTGCCTCTGACCCAATCTGTTAGCAGGATTTTTTTTAAATTTTTTAAATGTTTTATTTCTTTTTGAGAGAGACAGAGTACAAGTGGGGGAGGGGCAGAGAGAGAGGGAGACACAGAATTGGAAGCAGGCTCCAGGCTCTGATCTGTCAGCACAGAGCTGGATGCGGGGCTCGAACTCATGAACTGCGAGATCATGACCTGAGCTGAAGTCAGACGCTTAACCGACTGAGCCACCCAGGTGCCCCAGTAGGAACCTTCTAAAGACATATCTGAATATGTCATTCCCACAGCCCTCAGAGTAAAGAAATCCCCGATACCTCTCCTGAGTTCCAAGGCTCTGCTTGACATGAGCCCTATACATCACCAGAGCCTTCAACTCCAACCACTGTGAACTTTCCCCCAGGTATGCTCTCCCTGGCCGCTCAGCCTGAAATCGAGCTACTGTTCCCTCTAGCTGGGACACTCATCCTCCCCTGCCTCCTCCCAGTCACCCATTTCATACTCAGTGTTCCTTTGTCAAGGGCAGCCTCTTTCTCCCCCCACAAGCATTCTTGCCCCCAGCCCCCAGCTTCTGGCCCAACTGTCCTCCCCCACACTGGAGCTCCACCCCAGAGCTCTACCAGAGTCTGCAGGCCAGGCTGACCTCACCCTCTATCTTCCTACCTGCTCCTGTCCTTGGCCTCATGGGGCCAGGCTTGCCAGTTCTAGGGCCATGTCCCACTGCCCTTGGTACCCTAATCTCTGCCCCCGCACTCTGTGCAGCACTCCCTTTTGAGTCATGGTTCTTCCTACGTCTTCCATTTGCCTTTTTTTTTTTTTCTAAATCTTATCCACTAATTTTCTATTTAGATAAAAATTAAGTTAATTTAAAGAAAAACATTAAATCGGGCATATGGTACAAGGACACTGCATTATAATAGTTTGGGGAATGAGACTCAGATAACATTTCAGTGCTCTGTTCAGACCCCTGAGATCCCTTTTACTGTTTCTGGGCATCTCTCTCTCTTGGACTTGTGCTTTGGCCTCCAATGGCTGGTACCTGTCCTCAGGTCACTACGTCTGTTTTGATTCCATTCCCCAAGAGCCCAAAGTGTCTGGGGGCTTTAAGCCCCCTGAATCCCAGGGACAGCCCATAGCTTTAACTGGACATGAGGGAATATGACAGCCCATTTCCCTAACCCTCATTTCAGACAACTCTGAGAGCCTGCCTAGAACAGAACCTAACACATAGCGGGCATTCAATAAATGTTTGTTGAAAGAACAAATGTAGCCACATTTATTAATCTTATCCTCTGTAATTTCTGTATTTCGTTGTAATTTGTGTCACTCTTAGCTTTTCCCATCTGACATCAAAAAGCATTTACCTATATTTGTTTTATTTATTTATGAATTAATTTTTTAAAATTTTATTTTTGTATTTTAGAAAGAGAGCGTGTGTGTGCGAGCAGGGGAGAGAGACAAGGGGAGAGAAAGAGAGAGAGAATCTTAAGCAGGCTCCACACTCAGCACGGAGCCCAACGTGGGGCTCCATCTCAGGACCCTGAGATCATGACCTAAGCCAAAATCAAGATCAGACACTCAACCGCCTGAGCCACCCAGACACCCCTATGAATTTTTTATATTTAATTATTTGATCCTTCTGGATATGCTGTTAAGGACTGAGATAAATGTATTTTCTTCTCATGACTAATCAGGTGGACCAATAGCAATTCTTGAATCTTTCCTTCATCTATCAAACCAAGATACTATCTTATCTAAGGCTCATTCAGTGAGGCATCATGCAATCATTTATTATGGTAGTTATAAATGATTATGCACCGCATGGAAAAATGCTCACCTTATAATTTTAACCATGATATTTTTATAGCTACATAAAATTATGTCAACATATTGGCAAGGACAGGGAGAAGTAGAGAAAAAATAGATTTAAGGATGCTGATAGGGCTGTGGGTGATTTTTCTCTTTGATTTCTGTGAATATTTACGAAATTAAAAAAGCCCTGAAACTTTAAATGAACATAATATGGAGGGTAAGAAGAACTTTGAAAAGATAGCAAGCTGTTTTCTTGATTGAGCTTGAGACAAAAGCTTCGGTGAGGTAGCTTTTTGGTTTTTTTCCTTTTTTTGGAGGTGATCTCAGAAGTAAGCTGAGGACAATGAGGGATACAGGTAAGAGAAACTGGAGGGTCCGGGGGGGGGGGGGGGTCATTGTTTCAGGAAAGGCCAGACCCGAGGAGCTCTGCGTGTGAAAATCATGTCCTTTGGCCCTGTACCCTTGAGCGCTGAGCTCCTTCCCTGCCTCAGCTAAGTGAGTAGACCTTCTGGAAGTCCCCCATGCAAGAGGAATCAAGGCCTCAAGCGTGTGGATCAGTGAGTCCAAATGCTCCCATCCCCTCGCCCTGGCTAAAGGGACGCTGCCTCGACCAGGCAGGGGGATACAGATCTCTGTGGTCACACACTAAGAACTGTAGAACGGTATCTGGCTGCAAGACTCCTCTGACCCCTGAGAATTCTGCAGTTTTTTAGAAACTGAATTCACCAGGCCCTGGGCCAGCCCTACCCTCGTGACAAATGTAAAGAGCATCGCGAGTAGGAACACGGTTAGTCCTGGGTGCCATGGGGCCCCAATCCGGTCGGTACCCGGGAGGGGTAGGCAGGGCATGTCCTGGAGCCTGGGCTGTATATACTCCAGGGCTTACGTTCCTAACCGACAGGGCACTTCACTTCAACCTTCATATCTCAGCTACCCCCGGCAATCCACTGGGTCCCAAAGGTGCTCTTAGACGAACAGGTACACAAGCATCAACACGTACCAAGGCAACCGGCACAGGACCCATCCACACGCACAGAGCGCCAGGATGTCACTGGAGGGCTTGGATTTGGGGGCACAGCACAACCACAGGCGGCCCCGACTACGTCTTATAGCAGCTCTCCTGAAGTGCCTTCCCACCTGCCTGGCCACAAGAGCCCTGTCCCGGGGACGTCTCCCACACCGAGACCCTCACTGCGCTCCACCTGGCGCAGAAACTGGTGAGGTGGGCCGGTTGCCCCCGGCCAGAGGGCTTCCGGGAGTGTACTTGAAAACTTTGGAGAGGCTCGCTGGTTCCCTCGGTGCGCACGCCACCTGGCTCTCACCAGCTCCGGGAGGTTCGGGGGAGCGAGAAAGGACCTACTAGCGTCACGTCTTTTAAGTCACGACGGGGTTGAACGTGCCTACGAGGCCCGGAGTGCGCGCGCAACCCCGCGCGGGCAGGCGAGGCTCTGTAGGCCGCAGGTCGCCCCCTCGGCCTTGCCGATCACGTCACGCTCCGCAGGCCCTCCCGAATCCTCCTGATTGGTGGAGAGCGCGCGCGAGCGCTACCGCTCCGCCCCCGGACCCGCCCACCTGCGGCACTGCCCCGCCCCCTGGTTTACAAGGCTGGCCGTGTGGCTTCCAAGTTGGAACGCGAAGGCGCGGGCGCGAAAAAGCTCGGACCCTCCGAGGTCGAGGGGCCACTTAGCCGTCATGCACGCCGTCGCTCCAGGCCTGACAGTAGGTGGCTGCTCTTCAGAAGCACAGTGCCTGCTCCGCTAGGCCCGCGACCGGCCCCTTCTTCTCCATAGCCCACGACCGGCTCCCCCACCCCCCTTATTGCAGAGCACCCGGAAATGCCCATTGCCCAGGCCCCCTCGACGCCGATACCCACACGTACCAGGAGACTGGTCCTCGAGGACCCGCCGCCCGACTCCCAGGCTCGCCCGACTCCCAGGCTCTCGGGCCCGATGCGGATGCGGGTTCCGCCGGCACCTCACGCCTGGATCCCCCAGCCCCGACCGCGGACGCCCCTCCTGACTCCCCGCTCACTCCTGGCTCCCCAGGATTCTCCGCACTCTGGGACCCCTCTGCTGCCCCGCGCGCCCCCGGGTTTTTCCTCACACGAGCGTCCGGGACCCCTCAACGGACCTCCTCGGCGTATGAGGGCCCACTCCTTAGCAGCCTCTACCTCCGCACACCGCTGCTCTCCGCGCCCTGATCCCTGACTCCTCGGTCCCCGCACCGGGACGCCCCTCACCCAGCATCTCCCCCCAGACACCCCCACGGAACACCCTCCCCTCCCCCCCCCATATTCCTCCTCCGGCCTCCTCGCGGTAAACATCCCTTCTCAGGGCCCAAACTCGCTCCCGCAGCCGTGCGAACCCCCCTAGGCCCCCGGGTCCCACAGTGCACACCCCCTCTGAACCCCACCCGCACGGCCGCAGGCCCCCGCTTAGCTCCCAGCGCCTGCCAGGCTCCCCGCACCTCTTCCCCCAGCCCCGGGCCCCTGCCATCCACCGCCAGAACCCCGCCGAATCTCCCGCACCGCGAGCCCTGCGCCCCAGTCCTCCGCCCGAGACCCCCTCACGCACACGCGCGCGCACACACACACACACACACACACCCGCGCGCACGCCCCTCCCGCCCTCCTCTCACCCCTCCGTCTCACCCCGCACCCCTCTCCCCTCGGGCCCGGCGGGCAGCGCCGGGGGCGGCGGCGGAGGCCGGTCCCCGGGCCGGGACACACCCACCCGCCCGCCCTCCTTCTTTCCCTCGCTCCCTCCCTCCTTCCCGCCCGCCCTCCCGCCCTCGCTCGGCGCTCGCTCCTTCCCCCTCGGCCGCTCCCGCTTCCCGCGGCGCCGGGCCTCCCGCTCCGCCTCCCCGTGCGCGGCTCTCCCGGGCGCGGCTCCGGGGTTCATGGTGACGAGGCGGCGGCCGCTTGAGCCCAGCGGCGGCGGCGGCGGCGGCGGCGGCGGGAGCTGGGGCGCGGGCCCGGGCCGCCTCTCCCTGAGCGCGGGGCCGGGCGGCGGGCGCGCCCAGGCGGCGGCGGCGAGCGCCCCCCCGGCCCGCGGCCCCGCGCGCCCCCCGCGCCGCGCCCCCGCGCGCCTGGCTTGCGGGGGGCCGGGCCGGCGGGCGGACGCCGCGCCGCGCACCCATGGACGGCCCGGCCATCATCACCCAGGTGACCAACCCCAAGGAGGACGAGGGCCGCGCGCGGGGCGCGGGCGAGAAAGGTGAGCAGGGGCGCGGGTGGGCGGGCGCGGGCCGGGGGCGGGCGCACTCCCCGCGCCGCAAGAGTTGGCTGCCGCGCGCCCGCACGGGCCTGGGGGAGGGGTGCGCCCGCGCAGGAGGGTGCGTGGGTGTGGGGGTGAGCCCGCAGGCGAGGCTGTGAGCGGGTGGCGGTGACCCTGACGCGCTGCGAGTTTAGGTTTGCGCTCCACCAACGGAGAAGTTGTGAGCGTGTGTGTGCGTGTGTGTGTGTGTGTGTTGCTGGCAGGTTGTGAGTGCTTGTGCCCTTTGGGTTTTGTGTGTGCAGGAGACAGAGAGGTTGTTCAGGGTGTGTGCGTCTACCAGAGAGGTGCGGAGGATGCTGTGCACCTGACAGGTTGTGAGTGCGTGTGTGTGCACTTAAACGTGTGTGTGCGGACATGCCAACTGAGATTGTAGGGGTGTGTGTGTGTGTGCACCTCTCGCAGAGGTTGTGAGTGCATGTTCTCCTGCCAGGCCATGAGGTTCTGTATGTACCTTATGTGCAGGTTTGTATGTAACCAAGAGGTTGTGGAGTAAGTGTGTGTGTGTGTGCATGAGTGTGAGCCTGCAGAGAGGTTGTGTGTGTGTTCCCTACTGACGGGAGTTTGTGTGTGTGCATGGTGTGCCTACACCACCAGCTGGCAGGTTGAATACGCTGTGTCCGTGGACTGGAAGCTTGTGTGTGTTTGTGCACTCACGCAAAGGCTTTGGCCTGTCTGTGCCATATGTGTGCACCAGTGAGGCCGTGTGCCTGGGTGTTTTAGTTGGTTGTGCAAGTGCTGGGGAGGCGGGCTGTGTGGGGACGGGGGAGAGGCATTGCCTAAGCCATTCCCCCTTTTTCGACTTCTGGTCTCAGTGACAACAGCCTGTTGGGAGTGTCTGCTTGGTCTGATGCTCCCTGGGCCCTTTTAGGGCCCACCTCTAACACAGACTCAGGGAGCCCTTAGGGTGCCGGGTGTGTCCCTTCTCTCTGTGCTGCAATGCCTGGTTTGATTTTAGCACATTTGACCCCATCACCCACTTTTGTCTCCTCCTGGTTCTTTTTCTTTGTGTCTCTGCCCCCCTCTGAGACTTGATGTCCCCCTTTCTTATGTGCCCTGCTTATTGTCCCTCTAGTGAGTTGTCCTGAGGTCTTTGAAGGGCCAAGGAATCTGGCTTGGTCTCTTTTGGTGACTAAAGCCTGCCTCCCTCTCTTCCTGCTGTGCGCCCCCCAAACACCTGGACTGATGTCAGGAGCAGCCCACCAGGACACCCTCCCCCCACCCAGCCTAGCCTGGCTACGGCCAACTCTGGGAAAGAGTCAGATTTCTTTCCATGTGTTATGACCCTTGCTGTGCCAGTGGGGTAAGGGGTGCAGCCCATCTGACGAAGTGGGGTGAAGGTGGGAGTAGACAAGCCCCTGTCTCTTTCCAAGCAGGGACCGCTGGGCAGGCCCATCAGAAAAGGCAAGAAACCGCCAGAGGGACCCCCAGATTGGGGATTTGTCAACCCATTTGCACTTTCCTAAACCAGGAACATTATGTGTCTGCAGACGCGTTTTCTTTCGTGCGGAATTAGAAATCAAACTCCCCCAGGCATTTTTCTGTGCCTAACAAACTAGCTACAAAACTAAGCGAAGAGGGTGCTTCAGGTCCATCTGTATGTCTCTTTGGGCCCAAGTGGGCAACACTTGTTCTGACCTTTCTGCCATCAGGACTGTCAGTTGGAGCCCTGACCTGTGGGCTCTGGGCCGGGTGTGTCCTCTCATCGAAGGTTTAGTGGGAGGCACGAAGGTGGTTTGGTGCCTCTGCTTCTCACCCACTCTGGATCGAGTGCTTTGCGTGATGCTTTGCCAGAGCGAGAATCCACAGCTGTTATGAAGAGAGGTGTGGCATAAAGCAGAGAAATAAAGCAGGACCTTAGCCCTCCTGCTGCCCCCAACCTGAGTCTAGGAGTGGGGTCCTCCCCAACACTCTCTCTTCCTCTAGCTGCTGGGCTTTTTAGAGTCAATCTATCCAAAATCCAAGCCACGCACAAATCGTCAAGGATGGTGCTTATTCTATTCAACCTGTTTACATTACTTTTCATGGCGATCTTTCATTATCTTTAACAGCTTATTTTGTTTGTTTTCTAGTGTCTGGCTGGCTGATTGTTACCTGATTAGGCCAATACTTGCTGCTCGGGGGTGGGGTGGCTAGCCAGTAGATTCTTCTTGCCGAAACATTAAATAATACTTGATTCAGTTTTTCACTTTTAAAAAATTGAAAAAAATAGGTCAGTTACAACATGGCAATAAACTTCAGAGCCAAAATTTGGAACAGCTTCTTCATATTCGTACATCTCTAAATTGGTTCGGCGATGTTTCTAGCTTAAGCATGTTGATCTGTTTAGATGGGCACAATATATTTTACATAATTTTAATTCTAGGTAAACACTTAACCATTTTGTTTTTATTTGTGGGGCCTGGAATGTTGTAAGATTTTGTGGGAGGAAAGAGACACACTGTGGGTTTTAAAAAAGTTTACTTTATCATTTATTCTGTAAAACAGGAGTAGTAATGAGTGCTTTTGTGTTTGATAGGAGGGTTAAATGAGATGATGTATGTTAAACCTTTCTTTAGGTATGGATTTGTAAAACGAAGAATAATAACACATAAATACTAAACGTTGGCTCTGGCGTTTTGCACGAACTGAATTACTCCTTGACACATTGCCACGTGGTGGTGCACTCCTTGGAGACGACTGTCACGATTGCCACCAACAGCCTGGCCTGTCAGGGAAGATTTATTTCTTAGCTGTGTTTGATTTGGTTGACAGTATAAAGATGCAGAGACAGATTTCCCTGTTAGTTCCACTCAGCCTGCTTTGCTGTCTAGACATTTACTCTTACAAATCAATAAGAAAGGTTAGTACGGTGGAAAAGTGGACAAGTTCATGAACAAGGAAGTCCTAGCATAGAAGAGCCAATCTGTCCCATAAATGTATGAAGTGATGCTCTACTTCATGTGACATAGTTGCATGCATCAGTTTGGTTAAGCACTTAAATGACAACATTCAGAGTAAATAAAAGTTTTGGGAAATGGATACTCTTACAGACTTTTGTTGGAGAATGCAATCAATACAGACTTTTTAGAGGATAATTTAGCACTGAATTGTTTAGGAACCTATCCGGCTGCAAGTAACAGACAACTGGGCTTATCCTATGGCGTAAACCAATGGATTTTATTCCCACACAGCTAACAGTCTGGAGGTAAGCTCCTGCTGGCTGTGGTTCAGCAACTCCTTGGTACCAGGCCTGACATCACCATGATTCTCTTGGCTTCTGTTCTTGTTGTAACATAGCTGCCACCCCTCCAAACACCACAGCCACCTTCAGGGCAGAAAACAGCGACAGTCATGTCTGTCCCTTTTACCTGGAAAGCAAAAACGTTTGAGGACTGGTCAGCAAACTTTTGCCGATGTTTATTTAGCAAGAACTGGGTCACACCGCCACCCCTAGCTGCAAGCAGAATGAGTTTCCAGCTTTTCCAGCCTTTGTTATGGGAGGCAGGAGATGATTAGAAATAGGTGGGAACAAAGTGTTGGTTCAGCCAATCAGCGATGTTGGCCGTATCTTCAAACTTGTAGTTTTACTTCTGGGTGTTTCTCCTGGAGAAGTGCCCTCATATGTGATCAAAGAAACACGTACAGGAATTTTCACTGATGGGTACATTGCTCGCAGTAGCAAAAAATCCATTCTGAGTTCACTGTTTTATAAGATGAGAAATTTAGGTTCAGTTTTTTGCTGTTGAAGCAATTAGACATAAATTGTTGGAAAGGCTATCCTTCCTCTTTTGCATTTCCTTTGTATCTCTGTCCAAAATCAGTTCAGCATATTAGTGTAGATCTCTTTTTTTTTAAAAATTTTTAAATTTTTATTTATTTTTGAGATGAGACACAGAACGCAAGCAGGGGAGGGGCAGAGAGAGAGGGAGACAGAATCTGAAGCAGGCTCCAGACTCTGAGCTGTTAGCACAAAGCCGGACGTGGGGCTCAAACCCACGAACTGTGAGATCAGGACCGGAGCCAAAGTCAGACACTCAACTGACTGAGCCACCCAGTCCCCCCTGTGTAGGGTCTCTTGTTCACTGATCGACCATAGCTATGTAGTAAGTCTTGAAATAGGATGCACTGATTTCTCCAATTTTTTGTTCTTTTTCAAAAATTATTTTAGCTGTTCTATGGGGCACCTGGGTGGCGCAGTCGGTTAAGCGTCCGACTTCAGCCAGGTCACGATCTCGCGGTCCGTGAGTTCGAGCCCCGCGTCAGGCTCTGGGCTGATGGCTCAGAGCCTGGAGCCTGTTTCCGATTCTGTGTCTCCCTCTCTCTCTACCCCTCCCCCGTTCATGCTCTGTCTCTCTCTGTCCCAAAAATAAATAAACGTTAAAAAAAATTATTTAAAAAAAATTATTTTAGCTGTTCTAGTTCTGTTGTTTTTCTATATGCATTTTACAATAACCTGGTCTGTATCTACAAAAGATCTTGCTGAGATTTTGATAGGAATTGAATTTAACTTGTATATAAATTTGGGGAGAACTGACATCTTTACTATGTTGAGTCTTTAATCCATGAACACGTTATGTTTCTCTCCTTATTTAGACATTCTTTGATTCTTTCATCAGAGTTGTATAGTTTTCAGCATACAAGTCCTGTTGATGTTTTGTTAGATTAACATTTAAATGTTTCTCTAGCTTGTTTTAAGTGATCATATTGTACTTTTAATTTTGGTCCAAGTGTTCATTGCTATATAGAAGTAGAATCGATTTTTGTATGTTTGTCTCATATCCTATGACCTTGCTGAGCTCACTTATTAGTTGTAAGAGGCTTTGTAGATTTCTTGCAGTTTTTTTCACAAACATATCAAATAAGAACATTTATATTTCTTCATTTCTGATTTGTATGCTTTTTATTTCTTTTTCTTGCTTTATCGCACTCACTAGAACTTCCAAAGTATGTTGAATAATAGTGGGGAGATTGGACAACCTTCCCAGTGGGAAACCATTCAGTCCTTTACCATTAAATGTAATGTCAGCTGTAGGGGTTTGTTTTTTTTTTTTTGATGTCTTTATCAGGTTGAGGAAGTTTCCCTGCATTCCTATTTTTCTGAAAGCTTTTAGCAAGAATGGATGTTATTATTTTTGGGTAGTACCTGGGTAGCTCAGTCTGTTAAATGTCTGACACTTGATTTTGTTTGGATCAGGTCATGATCTCCTGGTTCATTCGTGAATTTGAGCCCTACATCGGGCTCCTCAGTGACAGTGCAGAACCCTCCCATGCACTCTTTCAAAATAAAGAAACTTTTAAAAAAATTTTTTTAAAGGATGTTATTTTGTTGTGTAATTTTTTTGCATCAACTGATATCGTCCTGTGAGTTTTGTCTTTAGTCTGCTAACGTGGTAGATTACATTGATGGATATTGTGTAGAGTTTTTACATCTGTATTCATGAGTGATATTTGTCTATAGTTCCTTTTTTTGCATTGTCTTTATCTGTTTTGGTGTCAACTTCACAAAATAAATTGGGAAGTGTCCTCTCTTCTTTTTTCTGGAAGAGATTATGCAGAATAGGTGTTAAGTCTCCAGTGAAATCATCTGCGTCTGGAGATTTCTTTGGGGGAGAGTTTTTAATTACAAATTTAATTTCCTTAACAGTTATAGAGCTATTCAAATAGTCTCTTTCACGTTGGCTAAGTTATAGGTGCTTTTTTTTTTTCAAGATTTGACTATCTCATATAAGTTGTCAAACTTATGTGTAGAGTTGTTCATAATATTATTCTCATATTATCTGTTTGGTTCCTGCAGGGTTTGAGGTGATATACTCTTTCATTCCTGATATTGGTAATTTTTGTCGTTCTTGCTATAGATTTCTCCGTTCTCTTGATCTTTACAAAGAATCGGGTCTTTGATTCATTAATTTTCTCTATGCTTTTATGTCTTCAACTTCAATGATTTCTGTTCTTTTATTATTTCCTTCCTTTTGCTCGATGTGAGTTTATTTTGCTCTTTTTTCTTGGTTCCCGAAAGGGAGCGTAGATTGATTTGAGACTTTTCTTCTTTTCTTTTTTTTTTTTAATTTTTTTTTTAATGTTTATTTATTTTGGGGACAGAGAGAGACAGAGCATGAACGGGGGAGGGGCAGAGAGAGAGGGAGACACAGAATCGGAAGCAGGCTCCAGGCTCCGAGCCATCAGCCCAGAGCCTGACGCGGGGCTCGAACTCGCGGACCGCGAGATCGTGACCTGAGCTGAAGTCAGACATTTAACCGACTGAGCCACCCAGGCGCCCCTCTTCTTTTCTAATGTATGCATTTAGTGCTACAGATTTTTCTCTTAACACTACTTTTGCAATGTCCCACAAATTCTGATGCTACATTTTCATTTTCACTCAGTTCAATGTATTTTTTAAAAATAGACTTTATTTTTTTAGAGCAGTTTCAGGTTCATGGCAAAAGTGAACAGAAGTTAGAGTTCCCATGTGACACTGACCCCACACATGCACAACCTCCCCTGCATTGACACATTATTATCACCTGAAGCCCACAGTTCACATTATGGCACACTCTTGGTGTTTTACATTCTGTGGGTTTTGACAAGTGTGTAGGGACATGTATCTACCATTGTAATGTCATACAGAATCGTTTCCCTGCCCTTAAAATCCTCCCTGTTCTATTTATTCATTCCTCCCTTCCTGCAGCCCCTGGCAACCACTGATCTTTTTACTGTCTCCCTAGTTTTGCCTTTTCCAGAATATTACATAGTTGGAAATCATGCAGTATGTAGCCTTTTCAGATTGGCTTCTTTCACTCAGTAATGTGCATTTAAACTTCCTCTGTTTCTTCCTGGCTCATTTTTTTCTAGTACTGAATAGTATTCCATTGTATGCATGCACTGTAGTGTGTCCATTCACCTACTAAAGAACCTCTCAGTTGCTTCCACGTTTCAGCAGTTGTGAATAAAGCTGCTATAATCATCTGGGTACAGGTTTTCCTGTAGACACAAGTGTTCAACTCATTTGGGTAAATAGCAAGGAGCACCATTGCCGTCTAGTGTGGTAGGAATATTTTTAGTTACGTAAGAAACTGCCAAACTGCCTTCCAAAGCGGCTGTATCATCTTTAGTTTTCAGAAGTTTAGTTATGATATGTCTTGGTGTGGGTTTCTTTGGGTTTATCCTGTTTGGAATTTGCTCAGCTTCTTGAATTTGTAGAGTGTGTCTCTTGCCAAATTTGGGACGTTTTCAGCTATTATTTCCTGAAATGCTTTTTCAACACTGCCATGTCTCTTCTCCTTCTGGGACTCTAATGACACAAATATTAAATCCTTTGTTATAGTCCATGGGTTTATCAATGCTAACTATTCTTTTTTCGTTTCTCTCTGTTGGTTCAGATTGGATAATTTCTGTTGTCCTGTCTTCAAGTTTTTTTATTTGTTCCTAGTTCCCTCCATGCTGCTGTGTATCTCCCATCCACTGAGCTTTTTATTTCAATTTTTGTATTTTTTAGTTCTAAATCTTCCATTTAGTTTTTCTTTCTATTTTGTATTTCTCTCCTGAGACTTTCTATTTCTTTGCTGAGGCTTTTTATTTTCCTCATTTGTTTTAAAGTGCTCCTAATTGTTTTTATCATAGCTGCTTTATTTTTTTATTTTTTTTTAATTTATTTTGAGAGAGAGAGAGAGAGAGAGGGAGAGAGAGAGAGAACTCAAGCAGGGGAGGAGCAGAGAGAGAGAAAGAGGGAGAGAGAATCCCAAGCAGGCTCTTGATTTCCAGCCCAAATCAAGTCAGATGCTTAAGCAACTGTGCCACCCAGGTACCCCTCATAGCTGCTTTAAAATCTTTGTCAGAGAAGTATGACATCTCTGTCATCTTGGTGTTGGCATCTATTGATTGTCGTTTTTCGTTCAATTTGAGAATTTCTGGTTCTTGATGTAAGTGAATTACAATTGAAATCTTGACATGTTCATACTATGTTATGAGTCTCTGGATCTTATTTAAACCCTCTGCTTTGTTTGGTTTTCTCTGAAACTGCTCCAGCAGAGAACGGAGGGGAGGGCGCTCTCTCATTATGCCAGATAGATGTAGAAGTCCAGGATCTCTACTTGGCCTCTTTTGACACGCTGCTGTGCAGGGAGGGAGTTTTCAGCTCCCACATGGTCTCTACTGAACTGCATTGGGAGTGGTCTCATGCCACTGGGTGCTGGGAAACCCCTGCCTCCTCCTGTGCCTCCTCTGGCACCGCTCCAGTGGGAGGAGGGCTTCCTTACTTCTAGGTAGGGATGGAAGTCCAGGCTGGCCACATGGTCTCCACTGACACCTCTGGGAGACAGGGGAACTCTTTACCAGTTGTCAGGTTTGGAAGTTCCTGCTCCCTACTTGGCCTTCTCTGACACTACCCTGGCCTCCTAACACCCTGATGAGGGTGGAATTCTAGGTACTCAGCCAGTTTTGCTGGCACGGGTGAGGAGGTGTGTGTGTGTGTGTGTGTGTGTGTGTGTGTGTGGTGATTGGCTGCTGTAGAGCAGTTATTGTCTGAAAGTTTTGTGTGTTGCCAGACTATCCCTTTCCTGGTCCCTTAGTTATAAAGAGTAGTCTTTGGAGGGAACTCCCGTCTGCAATTGTTGGTGTTCGCCTTACCACCTTCTTCAGCTAAGTCTGGGCTGTTAGAAAAAGAAACCCCAGAGATCACTGCAATGTCATTTTAAGTTTCAGAGCCCCTAGCTGGTCTGTCTTCTTCCACCTTTCAGAATCTTCTTATGTTTACTTTATAAACAGTGCCCAGGGTTTTTACTTATACTTAATGGAAAGAACCAGAAGTATGTCTACTCCATGTTCCTGAAAGCAGAAGTCCCCTGATTGACTTTTAGACCGCTCCAAATTAAGTGTTTTAAGGAAGACTGGAGTTGGAAAGTTGTCATTTTCAAGGTTTATTTCAACATTGTGCTTATGATCAATGTAAAAGTCAAAGTGACTTAGTGCTTTGAGAATCTTGATTGCCCCCTAAAAAGAGAATGATAATTAATTCAGTGGGAAATCAAGGCTAGATCAGTAGGGCTTCAGTGACAATTGTTGTTTAAACAACCTTAAAAAAATGCTTCCATAAGCTTTGGTCTTAACACCAGAATTTTTTATCAGAGTTCATAGTATCCTGATTTAAATATATTTTTGATCTCATATTCCATTTGGTTGGCAAGCATGTTTAAACGTCTGTCTTTCATTTTATTTCTCAAGCAAGAAAGCATCAATTTAAGTCAATAGAAATGTCTTCATAGGATAAACACAAAGGAGCTCATCTCTGGATTTAGCACTCATGACCACCACACATGGCTTGCTGGCCAGTGACTGGAAAAGTCTGCTTCCAGCCTGACTGCTCTAGAAGGAGGTTTTAGAGCTTCAGGAACTTGTCCCAGACCGTACTTGACTGGCACGTCCAGGTTGGAGAGGAACCCCATTTGGAACGGACTGGGTTTTCAGGAGGGACCACAGAGCTTCGAGTTTAATTCCGACATAGGTGTATGTTCGTATGTGTTTACTTACCTACTTATCTGTCTTCCAGTTTTATTAAGATATGATTGACATACAACACTATTTAAACTTAAGTTGTACAGCGTGATGATTTGACGTACGTACATGTTGTGAAATGATTACTACAGTAAGTTTAGGGTGCATCCTTCACCTCGTATAGTTACAAAACAGAAAAACCACCTTTTTTGTTCTTATGATAGGAACTTTTGGGATTTACTCTCGTAGCAACTTTGAAGTATACCCTACAGCAGCGTTGACTGTAGTCGTCATGTTGTATGTTACATCTCTGATGCTTGTTTACCTTACAGCTGGAAGTTTACAAGTTTGTACTTTAGGGTCACTTCACCCAGTCCCCCTCCCCCACTCCCTGCCTCTGGCAACCACAAATCTGATCACTTTTTCTATGAATTTGGTTTTTTTAGATTTCACGTATAAGTGAGATCACACAGTATTTATTATTTTTGTCTGTCTGACTTATTTCACTTGGTATAATGCCCTCCAGATCCATCCCTGTTGTTACAAAGGGCAGGATTTCCTTCTTTCTTATGGCCGCGTAACATTCCATTGTATAGGCATACACCTGGTCTTTATCCATTCCTCTATTGATGGACACTTAGATTGTTTCTAAGTGAATAATGCCGCAGTGAACATGGGGGTAGGGAGGGCAGGTGTCTCTTTGAGATGGTGATTTTGTTTCCTTTGGATATATACCCCGAAGTGAGGAAAAGGCCTTGGTCTCTTTTACTGATGTGGAGGGTAGGGGAAGTAGGATACATGATGCAAGTAGGTTCACTGGGTCTTTTCAGCCAGGAACCGGCAGAAGTCAGGACACGCTCTGGCGACCAATGATTCTAGATTTAAATGTACGTATATAGTTTTAATGTATGTTTTTTTTCACTTGCTTTGTCAGTAACGTATGATGCCAAGGTCAGGGAATGTAAGGAGTCTCTTGGGTAATATTAAAGGCATAATGTATACCTTCAGATTTATTTTCTAGATCTTGATTTATCAGACATTTAGAGTTTAGTATTTTTAATGACTTATCTTTCTGTTTAAAGTCTACTTTCTTTAAATAGTTTTCTTTCCTTTAATCTTTTAACATATATCCTCCTATCTTCACAAAGTGAGGATGCATATTCAGTGCTATATTTAAAATAAAATTAAGCAAATATTTGCTTTTATGGCTCTGCATAATGGAGCACTGGGTCAGGATGTGGACATTTTTGTATTGGGGATCAGGACTGAAAACACTGGTGGCATAGTTCTCTGAAAGCAGGGAATAATAAACACTGGTCTTTATGGATGCTAAGGATTATGTAATCACCTAAGTAATAGCTCATTTTGATTCTGAGTAGCTGCTTCAATTTAAAAACTGAAAGGTTTCTTTGTAATTATGATTTGTAGTAAGGCTATTTGCCAGAATGTTTTAAAATCTTGGTACTTAAAAGTGCTTGAAAAACTGAAGAGAAGTGGCTTAGCACCTGATGCCCAATAGCGTTCGTACTTTTCATAGTTAGTATTTAACCCAGGCTTTAAATGTTTTTAGGGTATCTTGAAGAACAGACTGTACCACCTTGTCAACATGGCTTGAATGAAACATAGCCTTTCAGTACCAGAAGTCAGTATCCCAATAAGAATTTATACTGTTCTTTACATTGTACCTAATACCTCCTTCTGCATTCTGATCAAGATTAAGCTTTCATGCTTAGCATGTCATTAAATTTGTTCTAAGTATTTGGCTCACTTATGTTCAAGTCAGAAACCATTGACCTTAATTCCATAGACTTCAGTCAGAGCCATATTTTCTTTCCCCTTTTTGAAGAAACAGCTCAACACGTTCATTTGGGTTTTGGTTAGAACAGATACATTTCATGGCAGTCATCAAACAGTGTGCAGTTTGAGTAGCTTATTAATAACTCTGTCAGATATTTATTTATTTATTTATTTTTAACTCTGTCAGATATTTAAACAGTTACTGGTGAGCATTAATGTTTCTACTCCATAGCACACCCTGTATCATTGCCGAAGGCCTGACTTCTCCTTTTGAATTTTTTTGAGTTTGATTTTATATCGAGATAAATTTGCAGACAATAAGAATCACTCTTTTTGGCCTAAGCCAAGGTTCCCAATTTCTGTGTTGACAAACCAGCCCCACAGTCAAGATGGAGGATATTAACACTGGTGTCAAAATACTCCCTGTGCCCCATTGCAGCTGTTCTCCCTCTACACTCAGCCTCCGACAATAATCTGTTCTCTTCTCTATTGTTTTTTGCCTTTTCTGGCATGTCATATACTAAATGGAATCCTGCAATATGTAGCTTTTTGAGTTTGGCTTCTTTCACTTAACCTGATGCCTTTGAAACTCCTCCAGATGGCTGCACGTGTTAGTGGTTCGCTCACATTTATGGCTGGGTAGCGTTCAGTTGTATGGAAACGTCGCGATTTAAAAGTATATGTTTCGCTTAAAAAAAAAAAACCTGCCAAACTACTTTCCAACGTGGCGGTACTATCTTGCATTTCCATCAGCAGTGTGTGACAGTTCCAAGCGCTCTGCATCCCTGTCGGTCCTTGGTACCATCAGTTTTCTATTTTAGCCATTGTAGCAGGTATCTATCTATTGTCATGGTTTTAATTTGTATTTCCCTAACAACTGTGAGTGCTGAGATTCCTTTTATGTGCTTGCTTGCCATTTAGATGAAGTCTGTGGTTAGTTGTCTGTTCAAATTCTTGCCCATTTTTTAAAAATCGGACTGTTTGATTTCTTCTTATTGAAGGAGAAGGTTCTTTGTATATTCCGGATACACTTTTCTTGTTGGATATGTTTTGCAAGTATTTCTTCTCAGTCTTTGGCTTGTCCTTTCATTCTCTTAGCAACTTCTTTTCTTTTCCAACTTTTTAAATTGTAGCGAAATGCAGACAACATAAATTTTACCATCTTAACCATTTTGAAGTGTACAATTCAGTGGCAGTAAGTACGTTCACACTGTTATGCAACTATCACCACCATCCATTTCCAGAACTCTTTTCATCTGGTAAAACGGAAACTGTCCCCTTTAAGCAATAACTCTCCTTTCCCCCTCTCCCTAGCCCCTGCAGTTACCATTCTGCTTTCTGTTTCTGATTCTGACTATCCTAGCTACCTCATAGAAGTGGAATCCAGAGGTATCTGTCTTTTAATGACTGGTTTATTTCACTTAGTTTAATGTCCTCAAGGTTGATCCATGTCGTAGCATCTGTTAGAATTTCCTTCCTTTTCAAGGCTGAATAATATTCCATCATATATACAGTTGACCCTTGAATAACTCCGAGGTTAGGGGCACTGATCCCCTGACGCTTTTGGAAACCCATGTGTAACTTTTGCCTTCACAACAGCTGAAACTGCTAATAGCCTGCTGTTGGCAGCAAGGCTTACTGATAACATGAACCTTTAGTTAACACATATTTTGTATGTTATATATTATGTACTCTATTCTTACAAAAAAGTAAGCTGGAGAAAAGAAAATTTTTTTTAATCTTAGCAGTTCTGTTTAAAAAAATTTTTTTTAATGTTTATTTATTTTTGAGAGAGAGAGACAGCATGAGCAGGCAAAGAGAGAGGGAGACACAGAATCCGAAGCAGGCTCCAGGCTCTGAGCTCTCAGCACAGAGCCCGACATGGGGCTCAGACTCGCGATCTGTGAGATCGTGACCCGAGCTGAAGTCGGGTGCTCAACCCGCTGAGCCACTCAGGCGCCCCAAAAAGAAAATATTTTTGAGAAAATCATAAGAGAAAGTACACATACAGTACTATACTGTAAAAAATCCACATATAAGTGGGCCCATACAGTTCAAACCTATGTTTTTCAGGGGTTGACTGTATTGTATATATATTATATATATATAGTGTATACATATCATACGTACTGTATACACTTATGTATATGCCGTATATAAAATATCCCGCGTTTTGCTCATTTATTCATTTGTCAGTGGACACTAGGTTGCTTTCGTGTTTTAGCCATTGCGAATGGGTATATACCCAGGAGTGGAACTGCTGCATCACATGATGATTCTCTTTTTTAAATATTTATTTATTTATTTTTGAAAGAGACAGGGAAAGGGTATAAGCAGGGGAGGGCCAGAGAGAGAGAGAGAGAGAGAGAGAGAGAAGGAGAGAGAATCCCAAGCAGGCCCCGCACCATCAGCGCAGAGCTCGATGCGGGGCTCGATCTAATGAACCGTGAGATCATGACCTGAGCCCAGATCAAGAGTTGGATGCTTAATCGGCTGAGCCACCCAGGGGCCCCTCATATAGTAATTGTATATTTAATTTTTTGAGGACCAACCATACTGTATTCCATAGCAGCTACACCATTTTACATTCCCATCAGGTATATAAGGATTTCAAATTGGGGTGCCTGGGTGGCTCAGCTGGTTAAGGTCCGACTTCGACTCGGGTCATGATCTCATGGTTCGTGGGTTTGAGCCCTGCATTGGGCTCTGTGCTGACAGCTCAGAGCCTGGAGCCTGCTCTGATTCTGTGCCTCTGATTCTCAGATTCTGTGCCTCCCTCTCCCTCTACCCCTCCCCTGCTCATGTTCTGTCTCTCTCTCTCTCTCAAAAATAAATAAACATTGAAAAAGATTTTTTTAATTAAAAAAAAAGAGGATTCCAGGTTTTCCACATCCTTGCCAATACTCGTTATTCTCTGTCTTTTTGATAGCTGCTACCCTAATGGGTATGAGATGTTGATGTCTTCTGAAGAGCAGAAATTGAAGTTTGTTTGTTTGCATATGGATGTGGCAATTGTTTCCGCCTCATTTATTGAACAGAGCATTCTTTCTCGATTGTATTGCTGAACCTTTAGTAAAAACCAATTGACTGTATATATGTGGGTCTATTTCTGGATACTGTACTCCTTAAATTTTGATCGCTTCCGTAATG
Source organism: Prionailurus bengalensis (assembly GCF_016509475.1). Classification (NCBI taxonomy): domain Eukaryota; kingdom Metazoa; phylum Chordata; class Mammalia; order Carnivora; family Felidae; genus Prionailurus; species Prionailurus bengalensis. The sequence continues at coordinate 153,934,335 of NC_057350.1, read as the reverse complement.
TGAAGTGGTGCTAAGCTTAATATAGTACCAGTCCTCCCTCAGAAGTAAATTTTTGGTCATGATTTAAGCGGAAGAGAAGACCAAGACATTTTACAATCTGGCAGGAAAGATTTACTCTGCATTTTGCAGTGAGGAGGTGGGGGGCTCTAAAAGACAAAACCTTTGACTTCCTCCACTCTTTTTTTAGGAACTTACCCAAACAGATTTTGTACGGTATATCTTTTTTGCAGATTTAAAATCGGCGCTGAGAATTTCTTTTCATCTTGAGCATCCTTATGGAGAGACCTAATACAAAAGTACGAGAGGAGATAAACAAGCATTTGAGTTTAAAAGACAGCCTCCCATCGTTATACAATAGTATAAAAATAGTGACTATCTTGATGGAGTCTAAGAGAACAAAGGAATAGAAAAGCACCAGGAGACAGAAATGTGCTGAAACCCCAGCTCTGCAGAGAGGGCCTGGGCTCTGGAGGGTGTGAGGGATACTTTTCAGGCTGTCCCCATGTGTCGGCAGGGCGGGGGAAGGAAGTGCTGACACTGTTTGAAACAAAAGGGCAAAGCCAGCTCATTAGCCGGGTAGCTTCATTTCTGTTGCCCCCAGGTAAGTAAACAGGTGAAACTTTCCTGAGAAACCCTCATCCAGGAAGTGTGACCCAGTTTGGATAGAGATCACAATTGTGCTGGCCGCTAATGTTAAGATGTCACTTAGAAAATAGTATAGCGATGATCAGAGCCTCAGAGATGGGAAAGCCTGGGCAAATGGCTAATCTCCTTTGCTATCTTCCTACCCCCTATCTGGGCTCTCATTCCAGTTCTTCCTCTGTGAGGCTGCCGGAGGTGAATTTCTGAAGCACAGCTCTGATCATGCTGCTGCCTGCTTAAAGCTATTTCTCAGTGATTCCCCATTGGCCCCAAGAGAAGAACATGATGTTGTTCTTAAGCCGTTGTCCGTAAGCCCTTCATGGACTGACCCTAGACCACCTTTACAGTCTCCTGTCCAGGGACTTCTCTTCTACACCGTCATGAACTAACATGCTTTTCTTTTTCGCTCCATTGTGTATGTCCTGGTTCACCTTACTGAGATGATTTTTTCCTTATGTGCTTGATGGATTCTTAGTCGTCCTCTAAGATCCAGCTCACGTGTTACTTTCTCTTGACACCTTCTTGTACTGCCTGAGCAGGATGCAGTAAATAGAGTGTAATATTTAAAGGCATGGGCTTGGGGCGCCTGGGTGGCTCAGTCGGTTAAGCGTCCGACTTCAGCCAGGTCACGATCTCGCGGTCCGTGAGTTGGAGCCCCGCGTCGGGCTCTGGACTGACAGCTCAGAGCCTGGAGCCTGTTTCGGATTCTGTGTCTCCCTCTCTCTCTGACCTTCCCCCGTTCATGCTCTCTCTCTCTCTGTCTCAAAAATAAATAAACGTTAAAAAAATTTTTTTTAAAGGCATAGGCTTGTGTTTGAATTCTAGCTCCATCACTTATGAGTTGTGTGAACTTTGACAACTTGATTAACCTCTCTGAGCCTTGATTCCATAGTAGTTAACACTTCCTAGGATTATTGTGAGGATTAAACAGTATAATGTATGTATATACCCATATATGTATTGCATATCAAAGTACATAAATATGTAATAAACATTTCTTCTTCTTATTTATATTATTTCTAATTCATTTATTCAGAAGCACTTATTTAGCACCTTCTGTGGTATTCACCCATACCTGGTACTTGGAACGCACAGATGGGTGAGACCTGCCCATATATTTGAGGTGCTCAAACATAATGTTCTAAAAAGAGGCTATGCAAAGTGCCATGGAAGCTACTATTTATTTTATGCCTACTGTATGCCAAGTACTTTGCATGCGTATCTTACTTCATCCTCGAACAACCTTTAGATGGAGGTATAATAATCCCTATTTTATTTTAAAAAGATGTTTATGTATTTATTTTGAGAGAGGTAGAGAGTGAGGCAGCGGGGGAGGGGCAGAGAGAAAGGGAGAGAAAGAATCCCAAGCAGTCTTCAAGCTCAGCACAGGGAGCTCAATCTCGCAACCATGAGATCCTGACCTGAGTCTGAATCAAAAGTCGGACACTTGACTGACTGAGCCACCCCCCCCAGGTGCCCCCATAATCCCTATTTTATGTCCGTGGAAACAGAGTCTCAGAGAGGTTAAGTAACTTGCCTGTATGATGTAGGTATAGACCTACCAAATAGTAGAGCCAGGAGTTAAATGTAGTCCGTCTGACTCCGTTAAAAGGAAATGTAGGAAATCTTTGGAGAATATGGTAAGCTCAAAAGATTTACATCTTGAAAGACAGCAACCATATTTTTCCAAAAGATGCTTCTTTTTGCTTCTGCCAGAGGCGGCATATTTAACAGGATAAATTCTAGGGCTCACCCAAGTTGACAGGCCACATTTTCTTACAATTCGTGCTCTGTTATTTATATAACAAATTCTGTGTCCTTGAGTCTTACTGTTAACTCTTCACCCGCTGCATATTCACTTGTATACTGTGAACAGTTAGAAGTGAGAGAAGGTAAGGGCCCAGAGTCCAACAGCTTTCATCTCTAAAATTCTGAAAGTGATAGGTTTCACTCTTATCACTTACACTCTTTCTAGGTGTGTGATTAAATAAAAGTGGAGTTTTGAGGTGCTTTTGGAAGGAAAGAGTGCTAAGAAGGCTCTTAAAGATGCCTCAATCCCATGGTATTGATCAGAGTTCTTAGCAGCAAACCACAGAAACCATGTGAACTGTTTGAGACAGAAAGGAGTTTGTCAAAAGGTTTTAGTGACTTGTAGGCCCTCTGATTTGGCCAAAGAATTAGAGTTGGCTGTTTCACAGCTAGGGAAGAATGCTTAATTACACCGTAGAGTTATTCTAGTAAAATAATATACTGCTGCCCTCACCTGCTGATGATTCAGCTTAGCAGCATCACCAGAACAGTACTTGTTCTCCCTTAAACTTGGTGTTCATTTTCTAGAAACTGTAAGAAACAAAACGAAGCTAATTGTTTTTTGCTTTTTAAAGTAAGCTCTGTGGCCACCATGAGGCTTGAACTCACAACGCCAAGATCAAGAGTTGCATGCTTTACTGACTTAGCCAGCCAGGTGTTCCAGGAAGCAAATTCTTACAGCCCTGCTTGATTCTTTTTAGGTGGATGCTTTTGAGGAGCTGGGCTGAGATCTAGTTAGAAGAGATCTTATAGGAACAAAATCTTAGATAAATAAATGGAAGCATGCTCAAACAATGAAATCATATAAGGCAATTAAAGGGAATAAACTAGAGCCACACCTATTAACATGGCTAAACTTTAAAATGTAACATTGAATGAAAAAGCAAACCCCCTAATAACAGCTACAGTGTGATGCCATAAATAAATGTGAAAACAGGCAAAAACAGTTTTTGTATAGGGTGTGGATATATGCATATATAATAAAACTACAGAAACATCCGTAGGAATGATGAATGACAAATTCGTAACAGTGGTTATTTCCTTTTTTTTAATGTTTATTTTTGAGGGGGGGAGGGGCAGAGAAAGAGGGGGACAGAGCATCTGAAGCAGTTTCCAGGCTCTGAGCTGACAGCAGAGAGTCTGATGTGGGGCCGGAAGTCACGAACTGTGAGATCATGACCTGAGCTGAAGTCTGACGCTTACGACAGCCACCCAGGTGCCTCAGTAGTGGTTATTTCCCAACAGGGAGAAAAGGGGTGGAATCAGGGATGGCTGTATAATTAATTCCGGGTGCATATTGAACATTTTTTGTTTTTGTTTGTTTGTTTTTATGAATTATTTTCTTGAGACAAGATTTTAAGCAAGATTTTAAGATGTGCTAGAGCTGGGTAGTTGGGTAGCCTAATATATAGTTGTCTGTTATCTTTTTTCCTTGCACTTCTGTTTAAATATTTCATAGTTAATAATGTTAATCCTGGACTTTGAGTATTAACATAAATTTTGAAAAGTACTGCCTCCTTTACATAGAGATAAATTCAAAGGAAGTGGTAAAAAGGCAGTTACTGAACTTAGTTGGTTCTTTTCCCAATAGGAGAGTGTTCAGGAAGATACCCAAAAAACTTGGTCATTGAGCTTTCCAGAAGGGGTTCAAGTGATCTCATTGCTAACTCAGGCTGTGCCAGATACGCAGATTGGAGCCAGGTCATACCCCAGTCCTATTTTGTTTCTCTCAGGTGACCTTTCAAAGGGTGTCGTGAGTACTTGGTCTGGAGTCAGGTTGGCTTTGTGTGGAGTGCTGGCCACAGAAGTCTATGTTGGTTTAAACCGTCCTATTTACAAACGTGTAGTCAAATAGTCTTGGTTTCATCAAAGGGAGGATTTGCTTGATTTGCCAATTCTACCCCATTATCATGGGAATTTATTTTAGGAATAAAGGAACTGAAATGTTTAGTCAAGTCCTTTATATTAAGCGAAGGAAAATCATATTGGAAGGAGAACAAAGAGATGTGTGAAATGCAAAATCAAAAGGAGTCATCTTAAAAGAAATCAACTGAAAAAGCGTTTGAAGACCTGTGGCATCCCTCCTCGCACAGAGGCCCTCACTAAGGCTTTGAACTGATGCATCAGCATTCGGACTGGAGCTCTTGTGCCCTAGTCGTCCGGGCTGCCGCCAGCCCTGGTTTTTCAGTGCAAGGGTTTTTCACCTGGAGTCCACTCCCAAGTGGTCCATGAGTAGAGTTCAGGGAGTCCCATCAACTTGGTTAGCGGAAGATATTACTTGTTAATTTTCAATGACCCCTAACTAAAATTTAGCATTCTTCTCAGTTATGAAGATAACTGGCGATAAACCACTGTAGTGTTAATAGTGCCTGTAACTTTATCATCATGTCCGAGAGAGATTAACCTGTGGTTTTCTGTTCTTTAAATGTCCTTGTGAGGTTTTGGTATCAAGGTCATGCTGGCCTTAAAAAGCAGATTGGAGAATTTTATTCTCTGGGAGAATTTGTGTAAGGTTAGTTTTATTTCTTCTTTAAATATTTAGTAGAATACCTTGGTGAAGCCCTTTGAGGCCTGGAGTTCCTTTGTGGAAAGGTTTTTTAATGTAGATTTAATTTACTTAAAAGGTACAGGGCTCTTCATATATCCTATTTATTCTCATATAAGTTGGAGCAAGTTTCTTTTTCCTAGGGATATGTCCATTTATCTACATTTTCAAAATAATAAAAGTTGTGAAAGTTGTTCAAACTGTCCTCTTTTTGTTGATGTTGTTGTTGTTGTCGTTTTTAGAGAGAGAAAGCAAGAGAAAGAGCAGAGGAGGGGCAGAAGGAGAGGGAGAGAGAGAACCTTAAGCAGGCTCCCTGCCCAGCGCAGAACCCAGTGTGGGCTGTGAGATCATGACCTGAGCTGAAATTAAGAGCAAGATGCTTAACCACCTGAACTACCCAGGTGCCCCCAAACGGTTCTCTTTTTAATGTCTGTAGAATCTGTAATGATGTACTCTTTTTCATTCTTGATATTAGGTAAAACTTTTAAAAATGAACAAAACCCAGAGTTCAGAAGGGTTTAGGGAAATGACAGCTATTGATGGGAATTGAAATTAGTACCATCTTTCTGAAAGACTGTTTTGCAGTGTATATCAAACGAAATGTGAGTATATTTTATCCAACAAACCATTTATTTATTTGTTTACTGTTTGTTTATTTTTGAGAGAGAGAGAGAGTGTGCACATATGAGTATGAGTGGGGGAGAGGCAGAGAGAGAGAGAGAATCCCGCACAGGCTCCACACTGTCAGCTCAGAGCCCAACACAGGGCTCAATCCTATGAACCATGAGATCATGACTCTAGCCAAAATCAAGAGTCCATCGCTTAACTGAGCTACCCAGGTGTTCCTATGTAACAACCCTTTTAAAAAGGAATTTGCCGGGTTGCCTGGGTGGCTCAGTCGGTTAAGGTGTCCCAATTTTCGCTCAGGTCATGATCTCATGGTTCATGAGTTTGAGCCCCGTGTTGGCCTCTGTGTTGACAGCTTGGAGCCTGGAGCCTGCTTCAGATTCTGTGTCTCCCTCTCTGTCTGCCCCTCCCCCACTCATGTTCTGTCTCTCTCTCAAAAATAAATAAACATTAAAAAAATTTTTAATAGGGACGCACGGGTGGCTCAGTCAGTTAAGCATCCGACTTCGGCTCAGGTCATGATCCTGCAGTTTGTGAGTTCGAGCCCCGCGTCAGGCTCTGTGCTGATGGCTCAGAGCCTGGAGCCTGCTTTGGATTCTGTCTCCCCCTCTCTCTGCCCCTCCCCTGCTCACGCTCTGTGTCTCAATAATAAATAAGCATTAAAAATTTTTTTTTAAATAGATTAATTAAAAGGAATTTGCCATAAATAGTTTCGCAAATGCAAAAATATTCACCACAGTGTTATCCATAACAGCAAAAAACAAACAAGCAAACAAAAAACACCTGGAAACCAATCAATAGGGGACAGGGAAGTAATTATGTTAATTACATTCACTAGAATCATTTTTGCCAGTTACAAAAGTTAGGATATTGACATGGAAAAGTACCAGAGACATACTGTTGGTTACAAAAAGCAAATCACAGAAGAGCATGTAGAGTGTAGGCTCTTCTGTGTTAAATACATACTTCTCTATGTGAATGTATCCAAAGAAAATAATTTGGAAGTATAGTCACCAAATTTCTTTTTGCTTTTCTGTATTGTTTAAAATGTTTGCATGAACATGCATCATTTCTACAGAAATAGCAAAACTTTCTGACAAGCTTGGCAGTCACAAGATGAGAGGGTGGTTGGGGAGGGGAGTGTCAAAGCATTTTTCTTGCCTGATGGAGAATAGCCAGGAAGGAAGGAAAGCTTGAAACTATAAGAAAGAGGGGACAGTCAATTGAGTAAATCCCTTAGAAAGACAGGAGGGCCTGGACTCAGACACAGAAGTTAGCCTTAAAGGAGCAGGACAGCATTTCTTCCCAAAAGGGAGGGAAAGATGATTGGAGATACAGAGAAGTTCAGAGCCAAAAAGAAGGGAGATACGAACACTCACAACTCACGGCTGCCGACTTCTTGGTGAAGTCGGAGGTAAGGCCGTTTGCCAAGAGTGGGGAATGAGAATAGAATGAGGTCTTGAGACAAGAGGAGAGGGATGTGGGGTGTGGGCAGCAGAGCAGACGGGGGGCCTGATGAAACTTTTGAAAGGGCCCAGAGGTATGGCTGGGCAGGTTTCCTCTAGCAGGAGGCACAATTGGTGCCAGGTTATAGGGCAGCACAGCACGCTTAGCAGAGCTTTGGAGGATGACAGAATTCAGGGTAGGGACGAGGGCAATTTAAATAATTGCTTTGGAATCTAGGACGCATGGGAGGAACATGAATTAGAAAGAGTGCTAAGGAAGGACTGGATATTGAGTTGGAATATGGAGATCCCAAAAGCCAGAGGACAGGTGTTCCTGGTCATGGTGGGGTTTCAGAGTATGACATGTTCCAGGGGACACAAGGTCAGCTAGGTGGTCATGGAGTATCAGGAATGGTTGTGGAAGTTGGGAAGGTCAGGGTTGTGATGTTGGGAGTTTCGGTGGTCTTCCTCATGGATGGAGCATTTTCTCAGGGTGGTGACAGGAATTCTGGTTTCAAGGATAGAAAGAAGGCCGACTCCTCAGAGAAGGCTTAATGAAGAGAGGCGGGAAAGCCCTGGTCGGGAGCCACTGCAGGAGAGCAGGGAGTTTACTGACTTGCCCTCCTAAAGCTCAGGACCCTCGGCGCCAGGAGAAGTCTCAAGGCAGAAGGCCTTCAAGGCTGATGGGAGAAGCCAGGTTTGCAGTGCAGGAAGGAGGCTGACAAGAGGAACGGGCCAGAAAAGGAGAAGAAACGCTCTGTAGAAGAAGCCTCTTCGCAAAGGGATCAGGGGCAGGGACAAAGGGGTACAGATGAGTGGGCAAACAGTATGAGAGAGGGGCTTCTAAAGAGAAGTGAGCTGACAGGAGGAAGGTCTGAGCTGCAAAGGGGTGGAGCTTTGGCTGCTGGATTCCCAGAGGAAATGCTGAACTGTACGTTTCTTAGCGCAGAGCGGTACCTGCTCACTACAGAGAGAACAGCAACTACAGATAAGCAAAAAGCAAAAACAAGTAAACAGAAAGCCGTAAGAACTACCCAAATCCCAGGGTCTTGGAGCTTTTCCCATTGACCTGTTGTTCCCTCCTGTTCCTACTGCCGTAAATCCAGGTCAAGGCCACATCATCTCTACAATAAGCTTGTCCTCTGGGTCATAAATCTCTCTCCCTGGCTGAGCCCCTGGGCCTTCTCCAGCCTCTCTCCCCCCCTTCCCATGTATAAACCAACACAGCCATCTTCCCCAAATACCACTTTCCATTGTTGCTTCTCTTTGCAGGTTCCATCATATACTACATCCCTCCCTGGTTTTCAAGGGCGTCTCTAACTCAGAACCATCTTATTTCCCCACACTCATTTCCAAATATTTCTCTTTTCTTAGACATGCTTTATTTCCCTCCCAGCTCACTTTCCCACATCCTCACATCTGGGTCTCTGTCCCCTCACTATGATGCCTGGCCTGTTAAGGGTGACCACATCTTTCCATACTATGCCACTCCCCCCAATCCCCACCACCATGTGAAGGCCTGGTGCCTTACTCCAGCCCATCATGACTGATGTTTGGCCTTCCAGGTACTCATGTGACCACCCCTTTTAGGACCTTATCAGTTGCATTTCAGTAAACACTTAGGTGTGTTGAGTATACTTTCGGTACACCAAGGTGAGAGCACAGGATTTAGAGCCGGGAGGAACCTAGTCCCCTGATATTACTGATGAGGAGCCTAAGATTCAGAGAGGCCAAAAGACATCCCCATAGTCAACCCGCAAGATGTTAATAAAGCGGATCCCAGAACCCTGATTCTCAGCCCTAAATACTACATGTTGAATTGAAATTTGCTCTTAAAATACAGCTTTTCTTTGATACCTGGGTGTGGAGCCCCAGAGACCCAAAGCAATGGTTATCAATTTTTACAATATGTTAGAATTAGCTGGGGAGATTTCTAAAAATCCAGACTTCTAAGCCCAGTGGGGGGAAACTGATTCAGTTGGTGTGGAGTAGGACCTGAGTATCTGCTTAAAACCAAACCAAACCAAACCAAAACAAAACAAAACAAAACAAAACCAACCAACCAAACAAATGAAAACAGCTCTCCAGATGATCCTGGTAAAGATGATCCTTGGATCACCCTTCGCAAAACAGTTTGTGTCTTTCTCTTTGGAGCTCCCTAACATTGCCCCTGTAAACATTGTTAAGCTTTCCTGAAGCCTCCCATGTCAGGAGCAGGTTTGAGTTAAGCCACAACCATGTTACCATCCAGAACGCACAAGCCACCAGCTCTGTGCTGTAACCTGTGTAAATTCTCAGGCTCAAACTGGCCTGGGGCCCGGCTGCTGCCCTCCCTTAATATGCTTGGCCATTTGGCCCCAGGAGCCAAATTACTTTTCAAAATACTTTTAGGCATACCTTGGCAAAATATTGATCGTAGTGGAATTCTTGTTGGAAACACCTCACTTGCCAAGGTGTTTCTGAGCACCTTCTGAAGTGTGGATGCCCGGCCTCTGCAGCCTGCCAGCTGTCTCTGCCACAGGACACCCAAGTAAACCAAACCCAAACAGGCACCTAGAGCTCGCCAAATCCCAGCACATGCAGCCCTGGGCCAGTATGACAAGGAGGAAAGGCACTTTGTGTAGCGATTAGGACAAGGCTCCGGAATCTGTGTTGGAATAATGAGGCTCTAAAGGCATGACTCACTGCTCTCCACAGTTATCAGTCTAGGAGTTATCAATGCCCTCCTTGTTGCCTGAGCACACATCAGAGAAATGACTAATAACGTGGTAATAGCTCTTCAAAATGCTGCCCGGACCTCTGAAGACAATTCAAATATGCCAGGTATTTCCTAGCAGTAAGGGCAAGCCTTGCATAATTTAAGAAATACACAGCGGTTTCGCATTTTGGTGCTTGATAAGTGGCAGTTACATAACAGCCTGTAACCACGCAGATGAGCAGAGCCAGAGGTGGGGGAGAGGGTGCTTCTAAAAGAGGTGTTAGTGCTGGAGTGAGGGGTGCGATAGCCGACAGACGTGGCGGCAGCTAAACCTTCACGAAGTTTGGGTCCGGGAGATCCACGCATGCCCATTATGGCACACGTTGGCTCGACAGCAGGAAAGACATCTCTCGACATTTACTATCAGGCTAACACCAATGGGAGGTATGAAATTTTTTCTCTCATGAGCCATATTGCCAGTGTTTTCTCACTCCTTGGTAATGTTTTTAAGCTAAAAGTAGGATTGCCTCAGTCTCTGAAGTAATACAAAGCTGAATTACTCTCTGAAATCATATGTTCTTCAAACTTTTCTGTTAAAAGCTCAACTGACGGGGTTGCCAGAGCATCACCTCGCTGCGGTCATAGAGCCAAGTTGACCTTTCTTGGTGCTTCAGATGCAGTGGTGCCATACTTCAGATTCCAAGTATAGGAGAGCCCTACAAGGGTGCTAAAAAGCGGGTTCCCATGGCTTATTTCTTTCTGGGGATGGGAGATGCTAGTCTATGAGCACCTACCAAGTGATCTCATGTGCTACCAAAATGCTTCTTGGACTGCCCTGTTTGAGTTGTGTCATATTCTTGAAAAAAGGACTGACTGATTTAAATAGATTGCTTGGTGTTTGTCACAACACAAGGCTCAAACATCTAGAGACCAGAAAGCCAGTTTGTTTCTGGAACCATCTTTAGGCCAAGCATCGTTCTCGTCTCCTGGGAGGAGCCAGCATAGCTCATCTGTTGCCCTTACCTTTTGGAGATGATGCTCAAACCTGGGGTCTTTAGATCCACGGATGGGGAGATTGCTAGAAGGGGCCGCTGTGAGCCAAGTCAGGCTGAAAGCCTCCACTCGGCCTCTGCACTTGGTAGCCTGCCATTTGCCTTAGCAGGAAGCTGCCATGGAAGGAGCCCCTGAAATGGATGAGGTCCTGGAAAACCTTGTTGGACTGAAATACACAATCTTGCCTCAGGGTCTTTTAAGATAAATAATTTTTTAATATTTATGAATGAGAACAGAATTTGAGATGAATATATTCTTTTTTTTATTGCAGCCTGTCCAAGCAGCGTGGGGGATCAGAAAGCTAGCTTGATGGACGGGTGGCAGGCAGTAGCCAGGAGGCCTTAGCTAGCTGTAACTTTTACTTATTCACGTGATACCCCCCACGCAAGACAGGGACCACACTATGCCGTAGAGGAAAGGCGATGAATGTACAGTCTCACTGAGCATCATGTACATGTATGTAAGGCGTTATTTTGAATGCCAATCAGTTTGAAATTTTTCAGAATAAAATTAAAAATTTTTTTTACATTTATTCATTTTTGAGAGACAGAGACAGAGCACAAGTGGGGGAGGGGCAGAGAGAGAGGGAGACACAGAATCCGAAGCAGGCTCCAGGCTCTGAGCCGTCAGCACAGAGCCCGACGCGGGGCTCGAACTCGCAAACCGTGAGATCATGACACGAGCCGAAGTCCATCACTCAACCAACTGAGCCACCCAGGCGCCCCTCATAATAAAATTTTTATTGAATTAGCATATTTGAATGAGCATATTTGAGAAGAAGATGTTGAAACATAGAAACATAACTAACTTAAACACTTAAGGATGACAGAAGGACTGGAAAACAAAATCAGGGAGTTTCCAGAAGGTAAAATGAAAAGATACAGAGAGGGGCGCCTGGGTGGCTCAGTCAGTTAAGTGGCCGACTTCGGCTCAGGTCATGATCTCGAGGTCCGTGAGTTTGAGCCCCGCGTCGGGCTCTGTGCCGACAGCTCAGAGCCTGGAGCCTGTTTCGGATTCTGTGTCTCCCTCTCTCTCTGACCTTCCCCCGTTCATGCTCTCTCTCTCTCTCTGTCTCAAAAATAAATAAAACGTTAAAAAAAATAAAAAAAAAAAAGAAAAGATATAGAGAGAAAATAGGGGGAAAATAATCAAAACTGTAATGTTTGTTTATGTTTAGAGAGAGAGAGAGCAAGCGCACCCTAGTGGGGGAGGGGCAGAGAGCGAGGAAGATAGAGGATGCAAAGCAGGCTCTGTGCTGACAGCAGAGAGCTCAACACGGGGCTTGAACCTACGGGCATTGAGATCATGACCTGAGACAAAGTCAGATGCCCAAGCGACTGAGCCACTCAGGCACTCCAGTACATAAAAAATTTTAATGGCACATCCAAGAGCTTTAATATTTGACTAATAGGAATCTCAAGGAGAAAGAACACAGAGAGAGAAGGAAATTATCAAAGAAATAATACAAGAGAAATTTCAGAACTGAAGGTCAAGTCGAGGCGCTCTAGATTAAAATGTGCAGGGAATGAGGGCCACCTGGCTGGCTCTCTCGGTAAACAGAACATGCGACTCTTGATCTCAGAGTTGTAAGTTTGAGCCCCATATTGGATGTAGAGATGACTTTAAAAAAATAAAAGCTTAAAAAAGTACACCAAATGAAAAAGAAATTACCCATACCTATACATAGTATCATTAGCATTCAAAACTCCAGAAACAGTGAATTATAAAAGTTTTTGGAAGGGGAAAACCTGTCACAAATGAATGAAAATCAGAATGTATCAGAGTTCTTAACGTCAGTACTGGAAGCTAGAAGACAATGAAATAAAAGTCAACAAAAGTTCTAGAATTTTATACTCAGCTGAACTTTCAATCAAATGTGAAGATACAGCAAAGACATTTTTAAATCTGCAAGGACTCAAAATTTTGCTTCCTGGGGATCCTTTTCTGTGAGACAACCAAAATAAATACTTAAGCAAAATGAAGAAATAAATAAAAAAGGAGAGAGAAACAGAATCCAGAAGGCAGGGAACCAACACAGGAAAACAACGCAGAGAAGACTGACGTGTATACAATGGGCTTAGCTGTTTTGGAATTCACAGATTATCTGACATACTTGGCCATTTGGAAAATAATACTTATTGATAATTCAGGCAGGGTATTTGGAAAAATTTGAATGAAAGTGAATAGAAAATTAAACAAGTGAAATTAAAAAGGAAGTGTTGACTCCAAGGAAGAAAATGGTACTTAGGAAAAACAAATCAGAGTAAACTCCTTGGCTTTTCAGTGAAAAGTTCTTTATCATAGTAGTGTAAGGGAAGGGGGAATGTGGTAGATTATGTAAAGAGCTAAAACCTAAACTGTTAAAACAAAATTAATAGTTGAAGGCTAAATAGAGAAACCAAGAAATGGCAATATTAACATAATTTGGTCTTTTAAAAAAACTAAAAACATTGAAAGTGTTTGCCTCAGGGTTGTGTTTTTTTATTTCAGTATTTTTGAGCAATTTGCTTTAAACCATGTGATTTTATCTGCTCTCATAAAAATAAAAATTATTTGTAAGAAAAAGCTCCAAAGTCTGGCCATCGGTGGGAAGTTCCAGCCTGCATCGTTCAATAAGCTTTAGCCACCACAGGCATCACACACATGGTGGGTGACGGCACACAAAGTCCCAGTTGGATTTTGACTCTGTCTCTAGAGTCCTTGTCACAGGATATCCTTCCTGTCCACTGGCAGGTTATGGGCTGTCTCCTGCCAGAGTCATACCAAGTTTCAGGTGAGGTTATAAGACTGAACAGGGGTGTGTGCCTCTTAACAGGAAGGTGGGGAGGTGGAGAGGGAGGGAAGGAGGTAGGGAGGGCGGGAGGGAGGAAGGAAGGGAGGAAGGAAAGGAGGGAGGGGAAAATCCCCTTCAGAGATGAATTTAGAAAACAATTTGCCACTTTGCTATTGAGACAGCTTCAGGGAAATTCTATCCAAAATACATCCAGCTGGATGTGGCATCTCATGATGATTCCACTTTTTGACTGCGTGAAGCTTGTCTGCGTGTCTCAAGGCCAGCCCTAGGGAGTAAAGCTAACCGGTGGGCACACCAGGCCATCCCATGCCACCACTGCCCAGGTTGGAGTTGGGGTGTGGTCCTGAGGATTCCAGGCTGGCCCAACCTAGTGATGGCCAACCCAAGCACGCTAGAGAACAAACACAGGCTGGACCAGATTTCCTTCCTAGGGGTCCCAGTATCAACAGTATCACTTCTCTTCAGTATTACCACTGCTCACTGGAGATGCCTTATCATAAGTCTGGGATCTGTCCAGTCCAGATTAATCCATGTCTGGGATCACTGAGTCTCCTTAGAATTAGACTACCCTAGAGCTTCTGGATGGCTCAGCGGGTTAAGCATCTGACTCTGGATTTCAGCTTAGGTCATGATCTCACGGTTCGTGAGATCAAGCCCTACATTGGGCCCTGCACTGACAGCGCAGGGCCTGCTTGGGAGTCTCTCTTTCCCCCTTTCTCTCCACACCTCCCCCTGCCCATTCTCTCTCTCTCTCTCTCTCTCTCTCTCTCTCTCAATAAATAAGCATTTAAAATAAATGAAAGGGTTTTTTTTTTAAGAAAATCATTTAAAAAAAAATTGGACTACCCAGACCATGGTAATATTTAAGCAGCCATTCAGTTCTCTATACCCTACTCCTGATGACCAGCACCGTCTAAAACAAGTGACTGCACAGGAAAGAGCCTTTCTACTCCTACACACAGGTGTGCAGGGCCCCAGGCCAGCCACAAGCTAGGACACAGCTGTTTGTGTACATGGGTCTGCTGTAAAGCTTAAACTGTCCTCCACTGCAGGCTTGGAGTGCATTTCACCATTTTCCAGTGAAAACGACTGTACCAAGGGACCCCTTGCACTTTCAGTTAGTCGGGATTAACCTGTTTATGGAAGTGTTTTCCTTTGGAAAAAACATCTTTTTTTAGGTAGTGAGCCATTTTTTTACAAATCTTGTTGGTTGGGGTGCCCAGGTGGCTCAGTCGGTTAAGCATGCAACTCTTTTTTTTTTTTAATTTTTGTTAACATTTATTTATTTTTGAGAGACAGAGAGAGACGGAGCATGAGCGGGGGAGGGGCAGAGAGAGGAGACGCAGAATGTGAGGCAGGCTCCAGGCTCTGAGCTGTCAGCACAGAGCCCGATGAGGGGCTTGAACCCACAAACCATGAGATCATGACCTGAGCCGAAGTCAGATGTTTAACCGACTAAGTCACCTAGGCACCCCTTAAGCATCCAACTCTTGATTTCAGCTCAGATCATGATCCCAGGGTTGTGGGATCGAGCCCTGAGTCAGGCTCTGTGCTGAGGGTGGAGCCTGCTTAAGATTCTCTCTCTCCCTCTGCCTCTCTCCCCTGCTCACACACTCTCTATCTCTCTTAAAACTAAAAAAACAAAAAACAAAAACAAAAAAAACGTAAAAACCAAACAACTAAAACAAAAATCCTTTTGGTTTATTATAGATTGAAACATGCTTCTAATAGATTGAAACAGAAGTATGTTAGAAATTTCCCTCCATCCTAATCCCATCCATAGGGAAAAAGGATGGTATATGTGTGTGTATATACAACTTTATATAACATAGATGTATATATACCTACATATATACAACATATGTGTATACACACATATCTTCACAACCGTGACTCAATGTATACAGTTATTGTTCAACAAAAATGAGATCTCACCTATGCAATGCACATTGTTTTTTCTGCTGACATATATTATAGACATCTTTTCATATCATACAGATTTACCTCATTCTCAGAAATATTCTTTATATGGATATATAGTACCTTAATTTATCTGATGAACTGATGAACATGTAGACTCTTCTAGACTTTTGTTATTAATTTTCTTGATGCAATAACATCCTTAACTCTGAAATCAGACAGCTTTAGTTCAGATTCCAGGTAGTCCATTTACTTTGTGAACTGTAGCAAGTTATTTAAACTCTCTATGCCTCAGTTTCCTGATATATAATATGGGAAGCAAAGTGTCCCCATGAAAAAAGAGCTAAGTAAGATAGCATATGATACATTTAGCATATTATAATAGTGATAGCTAACATTTACTGAGTACTTGCTAATCAGCCAGGCTCTGTGTGGTTAAACAAATACCACAGTTTCATGCATTAGCCTTACAGCAAATTTTTTAATATCTCCAAAGAAAAGTCTTACATTAATATTATTAAAATGACATTAGCTATTCCTTTGCATCTACTCCTCCAGGTAGATTTTTAAATCAACTTTCCACCTACCTCCCATCAATATGACAAGTGTTTTTTTTTTTTAATCTAGTTGGAATTTTGAAGGGAGTCTGTACCCTTGAAGGTTGCCAGAGTAGAAAGACCCTTGGACTTGAGTCAGAGAAACCTGGATAGTGTCATGGTGTCCCGCCAAAGACTTGTGACCGTGGGCAGTTCATTTAAATACTGCAGCTTCCCTACCTATAAACCAGGAAGAATGATCCTTATGGGAGTGGGGGCGGGGCTCTCGTAAGAAAGCGCTGGAACAGCACCTGACACTTAATATTTTTTAAATGTGCTTGCTTCTGAGACCAGTGTTTTCACGTTGTCTTCTGGTCCTTTGTCATCAGCACCGTTTTCAGTGGCAACTCTAAGACGATCATCAGTGGAAAGAGCTTGTGTCAGAGCAAGAGCTGCGATGAGCGAGCAGGATGAAGCTTAAGGCCCCGCTTCCTGTGCAGGGCACACTGAACGTTCATGACCAGTGAAGATTAGCCAAAAGGGAGGAAAGGGAATTGGGACAAACATAGACTGCTCCGTTGTGCTGGCGTGTGCCACCAGCCGTGGCATGGACTTCCTGCTGCAGGACACAGCTGACCTTTGGAGAGTCACTGTCCGGGCGAGGCTGTCCTTTAGCAGGACAGACCACAGCTGTTGTTTAGATGTCAGAGGCTAGTTAATAACTGTGTTTGGCAGTCAGCTTGCAATGTTAACAGTTTGGAAAACAGTCTGCTTCTAGGTTTAAGGAAGGCGAGTATGAAGGGACTCTTTGTGTTGTGAACAGGTTGTTCGGTAATCCTTCTTTGAACAAAAATTAACACTTAGCAGCTTTAAAAAACGTTAAGAGAACTCATAAAAGTCAGAGCAGATGTGCAGGAGAAGGTCACACTTCCAGAGCTCTCTTGGGAACTATTTCTGGACTAACAAGTCCAACAAACGTGTTAATTCAGGTTGAGATTTCTAAGGCAAATATTGACTCGATCTCAACCTTTTGCAGTTAATTGTCCCAACTTGAATGTGTCCTGTCAGGCTACCTCGGCCTGTTTTCTTTCCTCCTGCCCCATACTTTGCCCACCTTCATTTTGAACTATTAGTAGGTGAGCTTTTAATAGTCAGTTCTGCATTCCGTCTCTAGGTCTGATAATGTTAGGAGGCATAAATTTAACTATTCCTCACTTTCCCAGTGCATGCTTGTGGGAAAGGAGGGAGGAGAAGAAACGGTCTGTGGAGACCAGGAAATCTTGGCAGAATGTAAATGATTCCCAGACTCAGATCAGATTCCATAGAAATAACTTCTTACCCACTCTGCACCATTAAAGAAAAAACTTGAATGTTTTTTTGTTTTGTTGATTGCCACCTCCACCCAGTTCACATGATTTTTTAAAAATTATTGTTCATTTTTAACCATGCGTTGCAAAGTCTCTGTGAATTGGTGTGCGAGCTGTTGTACCGCTGCCCAGCTTTTAGTGTAAAGTAGAAAGCTTTGACTAAAAGGTATGACAAATATAATGTATATTTACTTCACCTTCATTCCTGAAGGATATTTTCACTGGCTATAGAATTCTGGGTTGAGGATTTTTTTCCCAGATGCTGTTACACCATCTTCTGGCTTCCTTGGTTTCTGATGGGAAGTCAGAGGTCAGTGGAATCGTTGTTACCTTTAGGTAATTTGTCCCTTTTCTCTGGCTGCTTTCAAGATTTTTTTTTTTGTCTGTACCTTTGGTTTTATTTATCCTGCTTACAGTTCATTAAGTTTCTTGAATCTGTAAATTTAGGTTTTGTACCAAATTTGAAGAATTTTCAACCATTATTTCTTCAAATATTTCTCTACCCCATTGTCTCTCTCTTCTCCTTGTGAGACTATGGTTATACCAATGATAGACAGACTTGTTTGTTTGTTTATTATCTTAATTCCAGTGTAGTGAACATACAGCGTTAGCTTAGCTTCAGATAATACAATATAGTGACTCAATAAATCTATGTATCCGCTGGTGCTCATCATGACAAGTGTGCTCTTTAATGCCTGTCACCTATTTAACCCTTTTTCCCACCCACCTCTCCTCTGGTAACCATCAGTTTGTTCTCTATATTAAGAGTCTGGTTCTTGGTTTGTCTTTCTCTCTCTTTTTTCCTTTGCTCATTTGTTTTGTTTTGTTTTTAATTCCACAGATGAGTGAAATCATATAGTATTTGTCTTTCTCTGACTGACTTACTTCGCTTAGCATTATACTGTCTAGCTCCATCCATGTCATTGCAAATGGCAAGATTTCATTTTTTTATGGCTGAATAATATTCCATTGTGCATATATACCATATCTTCTTTATCCATTCATCAGTCGATGGGCATTTGGGCTTTTTCGTTAATTTGGCTATTGTTGATAATGCTGCTGTAAACATAAGGGTGCATTTATTCCTTTGAATTAGGTGTGTGTGTGTGTGTGTGTGTGTGTGTGTATTTTGGAGGTAGACACCTAGTAGTATCATTACTAGATCGTAGGGTAGTTCTATTTTTAACCTCTTGAGGAACCTCCATACTGTTTTCCACAGCGGCTGCATCAGCTTGCATTGTCACCAACAGTGCAAGAGGGCTCCTTTTTCTCTGCATTCTCACCAACACTTTTGTTTCTTGTGATTTTGATTTTAGCCATTCTGACCAGTAGGAGGTGATATCTCATTGTAGTTTTGATTTGTATTTCCCTGATGATGAGTGATGTTGAGCATCTTTTCATGTGTCTGTTGGCCACTATGATGGACTTTTTGATATTGTCCTACATATTTGATGTTCTGTTTTTTTCTTTTCAATCTTTTATTTCTCTCTGTTCTTCAGATTGGGTCATTTCTCTTGGCCTATCTTCAAGATCAGTGACTCTTTCCAATATCACTTCCATTTTATTAAGCTCATCCACTGATTCTTTGAAAATTTTATATATTGTATTTTTTAATTATGGAACTTCCAGTTGGTTCTTTTTTATAGCCTCTATTTCTCTGCCAAGGTTTTCTATATATTTCATAAATTCTTTTATGCCATTGAGCATAAGTATAATAGCTGCTTTCAAATCCTTATCTACTAATTGTAACATCTGGGTTACCTTGGGATTACTACTGTCTCTTTTTCTTGAGCATGGGCTGCATTTTCCTATTTCTTTGTATGTTTAATAATTTTGAATTGTATTTTGAACATTGTACTAGGACATTATGAAGACCCTGGATTCTCTTACACTCTTCTGATGAGGTTTATCACTGGGGGGAGGTGGTTATTGTTTATTTTGATTTTTGTCTTAGCTAGCGGTTACCTTGATTGAACTAACACCACAAACTCTGTCTCTTGGGCAGCACCTTAATTCTTAACCCGTTATTTTATCCTTGGCTAGATTGCTTACAGTCTGCCCCATGCATGCATGTCTCAGGAGACTCAGGAAGAGTTTTTTACATAGGCTTTCTCTTTCTGGCTCTATTCTTTCTAGGATTCCCTCTTCACTTACTTTACAGTGGCTGTGGTGGTCCCAAAACCTGTCTCCAAAATTCTGCCTGCTCTCTGTTGGTATTTTAGCCACACAGCGTGGCACTGACTGCAGCCTGCCACACTAGGCTAAAAGCCATAAAATTGAGAAACACATCTATCTACATCTTTTCCCTTCTTCCGCATCTCAGCCCTCCTACAGAATCTTATTTTTTTGTCTTTCTACAGTGCCTTCATGCAATTGTTTTTATGTTTTGGCCGGAGTGTATAGCTTTCTCTGGGAGAATTGGTCTAGTAGAACCTTACTTGGCCATACCAGAAGTGGAACCAAAAGCACACTTTTTAAAGAACATTTAAAGTGCCAACTGCTCCTTCCTTTAATTAGTGTAGCAAATTTGAGGGGCACTTAGGTGGCTCAGCCGGTTTGGCCTCTGACTTTGGCTCAGGTCATGATCTCACGGTCCTTGAGTTCAAGCGCCGATTCAGGCTCTGTGCTGACAGCTTAGAACCTGGAACCTGCTTCAGATTCTGTGTCTCCCTCTCTCTCTGCCCTTCACCTGCTCATGCTCTGTCTCTCTCTCAAAAATAAATAAACAGTAAAAATATTCAGATTAGCAAATTTGAAAAATAGATCTATATGTAGATAATGGCATGGGACTTGAAAATTACTAGAGGAAATAGTTATTTTTAGGGTCTTAGTAAACAACACTATTATTAACAACTGAACAAGCAACATCATTCATTGTATACTTCAACATATTAATGAGATACCAAAAGTTTCTTTGCTAAATCTTTTAGTCAAAGTTTCTATTTCATATTAGCTAAGTAAAATTTGTCATGCAGCAACTCACATACCAATTCATAGAATTAAAGGGAGAAACAAAATATACCTCAATCAGAGTTGGAGATTTCCCCACTGTCAGCAACTGATAGATCAGTTATACAAAAAAAAAAAAAAATCAGTAAAGGCATAGATGAAGATATAAGCCATATTGATGCTTGTAGAATACAACATTCAACAAGAGGATACACATTGTTGTCAATTGCTCATGGCATATTTACCAAGTTGGTCAAATGCTGGACCATAAAACAAGTCTCAATAAAGTTTAAAGATTTGCAATATGTAGAGAATGTAATATGACCCCTTACTACATTGGAATTAAATTAGAAATTAATAACAGAAGCGTGTGGGTGGCTCAGTTGGTTAAACTCCAACTTTTGATTTGAGCTCAGGTCATGATCCCAGGGTTGTGGGGATCAAGCCCTGCATCGAGCCCAGCCTCTCTCTCTTTTTCTCTCCCTGCCCCCCACTCATCTCCCTTGCCCCTCTCCCCCATTCATGTGTGCTCTCTCGCTCTCTCTCTAAAATAAAAAAAAAAGCAATAATGTCTTGGGAAACCCCAAATATTTGGAAATTCAGCAACACACTTATGAACAATCAGTGGTTCAAAGAAGAAATCACAAGGGTATTCAGAAATATTTGTAATTAAATGATAATGAAAATACAGCATATTAAAATGTATAGAGTGCTGCTAAAGCAGTACTTAGAGGAAATTTTATAGCTTTAAATGTTTGTATTATAAAAAGAAAGGTCTGGGGACTCCTGGGTGGCTCAGTTAGTTAGCGCCTGACTTCAGCTCAAGTTATGATCTCACATTTGTGGATTTGAGCCCCACATCAGGCTCTGTGCTGACAGCTCAGAGCCTGGAGCCTGCTTTGGATTCTGTGTCACCTTCTCTCTCTGCCCCTCGCCTGCTCACACTCTGTTACTCTCTGTCTCTCAAAAAATAAAATAAAATGTTAAAATAAAAATATAAAAAAAGGTCTTAAATGTGCTGTACAATAGAACTTTCTGTGACAATGGAAATGTTCTATGTCTGTGTTATACAATCTGGTAGCCACTAGTCATGTGTGGCTTTTGAGTTCTTGAAATGTGGCTAGTATGAATAAGAAATTGAATTTTAATTAATTCACTTTAAATTAATTTAAATTTAGATACCCACATACGGTTCTTGGCTACCATATTGGACAAGACAGGTCTAAAACTCAGTGACTAAATGTTTTCTCTTAAGAAAAATATCCAGGGGCGTCTGGGTGGCTGTCGGTTAAGCGTCCGACTTCAGCTCAGGTCATGATCTCACAGTCAGTGAGTTCGAGCCTTGCATCGGGCTCTGTGCTGACAGCTCAGAGCCTGGAGCCTGCTTCAGATTCTGCGTCTCCCTCTCTTTCTGCCCCTGCCCTGTTCATGCTCTGTCTCTCTCTGTCTCAAAAAAAAAAAGAAAAATATCCAAAATAAGTGGTAAGAAGAGCATGAAAAAGGTAAGAGCATAAATCAATAAACTGGAAAGTAGATTTAAAAATATATTGGGGCACCTGGGTGGCTCAGTCGGTTAAGCGTCCGACTTCGACTCAGGTCACGATCTTGTGGTCCGTGAGTTCGAGCCCCGCCACCGGTTCTGGGCTGAAGGCTCAGAGCCTGGAGCCTGCTTCGGATTCTGTGTCTCCCTGTCTCTCTGCCCCTCCCCCGTTCATGCTCTGTCTCTGTCTCAAAAATAAATAAACGTTAAAAAAAATAAAAAAATATATATATAGAAAAACCATAAATCCAAATGTTTGGTCTTATAAGAGATCAATAAAAGTGATTAAATATATAGAGAGAATTCATTACCAATATCCAGAGTAAAAGAGGGGCTATCAATCCTATAGACATTAAAACATTAATAGAGGGGGGTGCCTGGGTGGCTCAGTTGGTTAAGCAACCGACTTCGGCTCAAGTCATGATCTCACAGTTTGTGAGTTTGAGCCCTGCGTCGGGCTCTGTGCTGACAGCTCAGAGCCTGGAGCCTACCTCAAATTCTGTGTCTCCCACTCTCTCTACCCCTCCCCTGCTCACACTCTGTGTCTCTCTGTCTCTCAATAATAAATAAATGTTAAAGAAAAAAAATTTTTAAATAAAAAAATAATAAATAAAACACTAATAGAGGAATATCATGAACAAACTTATGCCAGAAAAGGTTCAGCAACTAGATGAAGTCTACAAATTCTTTGAAATATACAATTCATAAAACTGGCACTGGATAGAGGGCGCCTGAGGGGTTCAGTCAGTTAAGCATCCAACTCTTGGTTCTGGCTCAGGTCATGATCTTACAGTTTGTGGGTTCAAGCCCCACTGTGGGCTCTGTGCTGTCAGCACAAAGCCTGCTTGGGATTTTTTTCTCTCTCCCTCTTTCTCTGCCCCTGCCCTGATTGTATTTATCTCTCTTTCAAAATAAATAAGTAAACTTGAAAAAAGAAACTGACACCAGATGAAACCGAAAATCTGAATAGCTCTACATCAATTTAAGAAAATCTACTTCAGGGGCTTCTGGGTGGCTCAGTCCATTAAGTGCCAACTCTTGATTTCAGCTCAGGTGATGATCTCACAGCTCATTTCATGAGATGAAGCCCCACGTCAGGCTCTGTGCTGACAGCTCAGAGACTGCTTGTGATTCTTTGCCTCTCTCTCTGCTCCTCCCCCACTTGCACATGCTTGCTTTCTCTCTCTCTCTCTCTCTCTCTCTCTCTCAAAATAAATAAATATGTTTTTAAAATGCTACTTCAGCATCAAAAACCTTCTCACAAGCTATTTGGAACTCTCAGATAATGATGGTAGGAATGTAAAATGGTATAGCCGCTTTGGAAAAAGTCTAGTATTTCTTTTTTTTTTGGTAGTGTTTTTTAAGGTTTATTCATTTATTATTTGAGAGAGAGAGAGAGAGAGAGAACAAATGGAAGAGGGGCAGAGAGAGAGAGAGGGAGACACAGAATCCAATGCAGCCTCCAGACTCTGAGCTGTCAGCACAGAACCCAATATGGAGCTCGAACTCACAAACTATGAGATCCTGACCTGAGGGAATTCAGATGCTTAACTGAGCCATTCAGGTGCCCCTCGAGCATTTCTTATAAAACTAAATGTATCCTTGTTTGACTCAGCAATTCCAGTCATAAATATTTATACAAGAGAAATTGAAATATTTGTTGACAAACACATATGAAGCCTAGGTGTCCCCATCAATAGGAAAATGGATATACAAATAGGGGTATATTCATACAATGGAATGCTATTCAGCAATATATATCAAGGAGAAAATTACTGATACATGCAACATGTGTGAAACAAACAAAAAAAACCTAAGTGAAAGAAGCCTTCCACCAAAAAGAGTATATATTATTTTATTCCATTTACATGAAATTCTAGAATAGGCAAAACTAGTCTATGGTGGGGAAAAAATCAAAACAGTTGTTCCTTATGGGGGAGTAAGGATTTTTTTTATATAACTTTTTAAATGTTTATTTATTTTTGAGAGAGAAAGAGAGTGTGAGCAGGGAAGGGGCAGAGAGAGAGGGAGACAGAATCTGAAGCAGGCTCCAGGCTCCGAGCTGTCAGCACAGAGCCCATCACAAGGCTTGAATTCATGAACCATGAGATCATAACCGGAGCCAAAGTTAGAGGCTTAACCAACTGAGCCACCCAGGTGCTCCAGGAGTAAGGATTTTTTTAACTCAAGTGTATATATTTATGTATACCACATATGTATAATGATGTATATACGCTTAAGATTTGAACACTTCATTGAATATAAATTTTACCTCAAGAGAGAAAAAATGAACATTGAACTGTAGTTAATGATACACATGATGAATTATTTAGAGGAAGTAGAATGATACCTGAAGTTTACTTTGAAAGACATTGACAAGATTAGCTGGATTAATGAATGGATATGTGTATAGGTACGTGATATGATAAAGCAAGTACGGTAAAATGTTAATGGTAGAATCTAGGTGACCTTAAACATACTTTGTTGTGTATGTGAAAATCTTCAAAACAATATGGGAGAAAAAGTGAGGGAAAAGTTTGCTTCTAATTCTCTGTACGCAGAATTACAATGCAGTGAATTGATCCTTCATTGGATCTGCCTTTATAGACAAGAAGAATGTGTTACGAACACATTTGTTCTGAGTTTCTTGAGCACTGCTAATAAACAAAGGACTGTGGAATAATTAACAAAGTGATTAATATGAATCAAGCATTTTCTCTGTGCTCTAGAAACCTGCAATCTGATGAAGGATATGAAACAGCATACTAAAAATAGAGTGCAGAATAGGATACATTCTCTAGTAGACATAGGGACGATCCGGTGTGATCGTTCCGGAGAACGAGAGCCTATCAGGTTGGAGGAGCCATGGAGGCTGCGTGGAGGATGGGATGTATCGAATACCAGTGGACAGAGGGCTTCAGCAGAGGAGACGGTATCCCAGGCGCAGGTGTTTGGATAGTGTGAAATAAAGGTAGAAAAGTGGGACTAGGGCCTTGAAAACCAGGTCTGGGTTTTATTCAGTAGACAGGTGAGAGAGAGCAAGGTGGGGAGACAGATGCTTTAACGTAAATGTTACTTAGTGGACCTAGAAAGGCAGGAAACCCAGATGGGGGCCCTGACCGCCCCCCCTCACTATCAAGCTCCCTTGCAGGGGTGCCCAGGCCCCCAGCTTGGATTTGAAGGAATTAGAGGATCTCCAGGGCCCTTCCAGTTCAGCATTCTGTGATCTTGTGGCCGCTTGAAAAAGTTGTTGCTCAAACAGAGCAAATATTTCCTCTTGCAATATTAGTGTACTGTATTAGCCAACCCTTTCTTCATCAAGTCTGGATTGTACTGTGAGATATATTACAAATTCCATATTCAGAATGTCAGAGCTCTGAGCTGTTGCTGGGTGGTAATGCTGCTTTTTACAGAGCTGTAACATTTCAAGCTGTTGAACTTTCGCATTACGAGAAAAAAAGACTGTGATGTTAAGCCAGATGGGGGTTAGAGGGGAAACCTTACAACACTTTGTGGGAGCTGGGAGTGGTGCATCTGTCTGCCTAACCCAAACTTGAAAGGAGACTCTTCACAGAACGCTTATAGCGTTCTGGTCATTCCTGAGTGCAAGGAAATAGAATCTTAAAATTGTGTAGGACAACACAGTTTCTTTGGATGAAGAGAGTATCTTTTACCACGTGAGTTTTTAATAATGGATTTTTAAAAAAATTTTTAACATTTTTTATTTTTGAGAGAGACAGAACACGAGCGGGGGAGGGGCAGAGAAAGAGAGGGAGACACAGAATCCGAAGCAGGCCCCGGGCCCTGAGCTGTCAGCACAGAGCCCGATGCGGGGCTCGAACCCACGAACCGTGAAATCATGACCCGAGCTGAAGTCGGATGCTTAACCGACTGAGCCACCCAGGCGTCCCAACAATGGTTTTATTATTATCTCTGATGTGTTCTGATCTTTGGTCCCAAACAATATTTTGAACCGTTGAGTGTGTGATGAAAAATTGACTTTTCATCTCTAAGCATCCAGGCCCGGGTGGACACCTGCTGTGTCAAGAGTGAAGGAAAGACAGTGGAAATATTGTCACTTCCAGACCACTGGGTTCAAGTGTTCAATGTGAGTGAAAGAAGTGATAGGCTGAAAAACTTGTGTGGTATGGGAACACAAACTCTTCGGGAGGAAGGACAGAAAGAAAGGTGGCCCAGAGCACTTCCATAGTCAGTCAGCCATGGCTGTGGTGGTTTGATGGCTGGCTTGGACCTAGTTCCAAAGGCTCCAGCTTGATCATTATGGAATGCTCGTTCTATAGGGAGCTGTGCTGCAGAGAAAACGTGTCTCTTAACATTTGGTCACTTTTCATCTTATTAGGGAGAGAAACCATGTTCCAGTCTCCTCAAAACACCAAGCCACACCTCTCCGTGTGTCTCGTGTGTTTGTGCTCTGTGAACTTGACAAAGGTAGTCTTTTACGAGGAGGGTCTTCTCTCAGGGAACCCCGGTGAGAGGGGTCTCGGATCAGAGCTGCTTCAAAGAGGGGAGGGATGTGCCTCTAGGCCTGGGCCGCCTTTTGCTGGGAAAAGAGGAGAGCCGTGTCAGAGACCGTCTTCGACTTTAAAAACATTTCACTGAAATGTATGCTTCCTGGCTGTAGCAAACAGCATGTTTTGCGGCCAGATATCCTGCCCAAATACTAGTAACAGTGTCATAACTTCTGTTATTAACACCCTTTCCCCTTTCTTCAGCTAATTTGTAAGGAGTTTCCTTGTGGTTATAAAAGAAACTACAGAAATCATAGAAAATATCCAAAAGCGTATAGACAAAAAGTTATGCATCAATACCACAACTTAAAGATATTCGTCATTGTTTTTTCTTGCATTTTAAATTTCTCTTACATATGTATATGCCTAAATGTCATAAGGGAATCATGGGAAATACAGCACATAGATAGCTTAATATGCCACCTGGTTTTCACATAACAGGAGAATTTTTCCCAAATTATAAAAACCCTTAGAGAATATCATATTTAATGACTACAGAATATTCATTCCCTTTTGTGGACGTAGCATCGCTTTTGAAAATAATACCTCACTATTAGGCTTTCGCATTGTTTCCAATGTTCTGTTGTGAAAGCAACACTATCTTTGGTTTCAGGAGACACGCTTCTGTGTCTGGGGAAGAAGAGAAATGCAGAAGTTTGCCAGGGTGCCTGCTGCCCCTTACTGAGCCTTGTCAGGGCCTTTGTCTGGCTTTCTCTATGTGCTGGGTCCAGACTGCAGGAACAGGGAGCGAGTCTTCTGATCAGCTAATGGTGGCAGGGATCACTGTATCTGTACTGCCCTTCCCAGGGGACAAGCAGGCTCTAGGAATGGGAGTCCGTGTCCCTCTGCTCCCAGTAGCCCCCCTAGGCCCAAGGACCTGGCGCTTCCTCACTCTGTCTTCCAGAAAGAAAGACAACTCTTTCTGGGTTCCTACTTGACTGTGGTCATAGGTACTAAAACAGGAGCTTGGAGCCATGTGGAGCCTACTCGGCCTCGTAATAATAGTAATAACAGTGGCTGATATTTACTAGGCGTCTGCTAGGATATGTCAGGGGCTTTACAGACAGCATCTTATTTAACTCGCAGACCCCTTGTTCTGAAAGCCAGAGGTAGTGTGCCCAGAAGAGAACAAGCAAGGTGGCTCTGGAGTTGTACGGACCTTGCTTGGAGCCCAGCCCCACCATTTACCAGCAGCCCTATGACTTAGGCAGGTGAATCAGTCAGGAATGCATTCAGCTGCAAAACTCAGAAAACTAAGCCAAGAGTGGCTTAAACAAGTAAGTCGTTATCATGAGAATTCCGGACGGAGCCAATCCAGGGTTCACACGATGTCATCAGGGACTCAGCCTCTTACCTTCCTACCTATACTGTCCCTGGCAGGTGGCTTTCCTCCTCCTGGTGGCCGATGGCTGCTGCATCAGAGGCAGGAAGAAGAAGAGTAGAAAGCCGGGACGATCCCTGGATCAGGAATCAGAAGCTTTTCCCTGAATGCTCAGCTTATGTCTAATTGGCCAGAACTCTGTCATTTGGTCACCTAGGTATAAGGGACTCTGTGGAGAAGTGTCAGCTGCCTGTGTTGTCATCCCTAAAGAGATAAGGGTTCTGCTGAAAAGGGAGGCAAGGGAATGTCTGATGGGTCAGCAGCCATCAGTGGCTGCGTCAGCAAGTCACTTAATGTCTTGGGAGTTCAGTTGTTCCTCCGTTAATAATTCTTTCCTATTCTGGTCAGGCTTTCTCAGCTTCCACCAGGCGTGCCCAGTTTGCCTCAGGGTTTGGCAGTTCCTCGGGAACATCCCCAGGGGCAAGGAGAAACTCAGGCGTGGGTCCTAGCCACACACACCCCATTCACCAAGGGTCTCTTTACTTCCCAGCAGGCCCATTAACACCTCACCCTTCAGGATGTACCGGGAGCTCTAAGCACCCACTGTCACGCCACCACCTTAGACCTGGGCATCCATGACTGCTTACCCTTGGGGTTCTTCTAGGCGGGCAAAGCTGAGCTCGTTGTTACTTGTTCCTCTTGCTGCTGCTTCTCTCTCTACTATCTCACCCCAACTGCTGTCTCTGCTGCCACTGCATCTCATAGTCAACCCCCCCAAAGAGGTGATGTCTTGGGTCCGTCACCACTCACGAGGAACATCACAGTCAGGCAGGGTCTTACGCCCGCCCACCCCAGTACCCCAGTCGCCCTTTAGCCACAGGACACACTGGGGCTTCTTTCCTCGACAGAGACCTGTGGATGTGGCAGGTGTTAAGGACCCCAGGTCCTCTTCAGTACATTATGTCAGAGTCTCAGACATATAGCTGTGCACAACTATAGGGGCCCCATGCACGTTGACACCCACAAGAGTCGCGTTCCAGGAAACCCCGGTCCCCTGAAGTTGAGCACCAGGGAGGTGCAAGTCCCAAGTCGGCCTCCCCTGTGGTTTAAGACCTTGAGGCCGGGGTGCGGTGAGGGAAGGTGGGGGAGATGGTGGGGAAGGGGGTGTCCCGTTACCCGGCTAGCCTGGTGCTGACTCCAGGGCGGGTTCTGTGAAGGGGGGAGAAGTCTCCGGAAAAGGCAGCTGGTCAGATTGCTGGCATTCCTGAGGAGGACGTTGTTTGAGAAGGAAGCCGCTGTCAGCTGCACCCTTCGTCCCCGGCTGCCCAGAGGTGAGGGGCAGTTATCAGGACAAATAAAATAAGGGAATGTGTGTTCACATACTTGGAAAGGGTGACTCATTCCAGAGGCCTCCTTCTTGCTGTTATTTCAGCTGCTGCTGCTGCAAAACAGCTTTGAACCCTGAGGTGTGAGGCTGCCTGGAGGTAGGGGCAGGGAGCAGGGGAGAATTGCCTGGCAGCCCGGAACCGAGAGCCTGTGGTCAGTGGGCGGGGAAGGGGCCCGGAAGATGGACGAATGAGGCTCGTCTGTCTCCTCAGTAGTGGCTGTCGGGTATTTGTGCGATTCCTGGCGCAGATGGAGAGCGGATCTGGGCCCTGAGGGTCAAACGCAAGGCAAGGATG
Organism: Prionailurus bengalensis; assembly: GCF_016509475.1. Classification (NCBI taxonomy): domain Eukaryota; kingdom Metazoa; phylum Chordata; class Mammalia; order Carnivora; family Felidae; genus Prionailurus; species Prionailurus bengalensis. The sequence goes on along the minus strand of NC_057350.1, from coordinate 153,904,878 downwards.
CCCTTGTCGTCACAAGGCGATCCAGGCAAGCAGTCGGCAAAGGGTGTGTCAGACCGCCACCAGATCCTGTCATTGTGGGCCTTGAGAATCAGGCACGAGCTCACAGTCTCTTGAGACAAAAGCTCTGCCGTCCACCCTGCATCCATCCTATGCCGCTGAGACGCTGCAATGGGCCAGAGCCCCACCACTGCTGGGCAGTGTTTGCCAAGTCCATGCAGTTGCTTCCGGCTGGTGCCAGGTCCCCCAGCCAGCTTCCCGCAGCCAGCCAGCCGCTGGGTGACTGGTTCGTAGAAGCTGCACATGCGTGAGCTGTGACAGCGTAAGCAGAAAGTAACTGGGTGGCGCTGCCTTCCTCCCCCGACCCCTACCCCACCCTCGCGGGCTCCTGGACTTCGCCTGCAGCCTGTCCAGAGCGAAGAGCTGTACAGTAAATCTCCCGAGCGTGAACAAGCCTGTGGAATAAAGTTGGCTCCACGGGCTGGCTGCCTGTCACACCGCCAACAGAGTGGCCCTTTACTGGAACTCTGAACTTGATTATGTGACATTTTCACTTGAATCAGAGAGGAAAGCCAGGTTGCTGAGCAGAGCCAAGGTGGTCATGGCTCTTTTTTCTCCTGTTTCGCACTAATTCCCTTTGGGGGAGGGTCCTCACTCGGCCCCTTTTTAGACACCCAGGAGAAGAGGGAGAGGTGCACTCTATCAAGCTTCAGGGGACAAGACCCACCCCAGCAGGTGGGAGACCCAGGGTTCTTGTCCCACCCACGCTGAGAAAGAGCTTGATGGTGTTAAGAGCTGTGTGGAGGGAGAACTGACTCGCCCGAGTGCAGATACACTGGAACAGAGGTGGGATCAGGGGGCGCCCATCAGGGGTGACAGGTCCCCTTCCAGTCCCTGGCCAGGGCAGGACTCCTCTCCACGTTCTGAGACAAGGCACTGGGAATGCCTCGGCTCTCCCTTGTCTGGGCGCTCAGCCCACAGCTCTCTGCTCAGCCCCCTCGCCGTGGAGAAAACATGTCTGGCCATGGGTCCCCTTCCTTCCCACATCCTGGGACACATCTCCCTGCTGCGTCATGCAGACCTCGTCCACATCTCTGCTCCTTCCTTCTCCACGTTCTCCGATCTGGAAAAGTGGTTCTTCTGCCCATCCTTGCATCTTGACTGCAATATCACAACAGCCTCCTAATGAGGCTGCCTGCCTCTGGGTCTCAGCAGCAGCAGCAGCCTGTACATATGTCCAGCAGAACTTGCCAAAGCATGATGCAGTCTAATCACCCTTCTGCTGGGAAGCTGTCAGTCCTCCTCACTGCCTACAAGGGACAGAAGATGGGAGAACATCCCTTTGGGATTTGGTCCTCACTTGCTACTCTGAGTCTTCCTTACTCCACTTTGTTCTGCCCACAGCTCCAAACACAGACGCTCAGGAAGCATTTAGAGATGGAAGGAATGATTAGAAAAATTAGGAAGCCAAACAAGAGTTCTCTGGTGTTTTTAGTTTCATATAGAGGTACCATGCTAATATATGCATGAGATTAATTACTGATGATAGTCTTTTCATGGTCTTCTTGAGATGAGTCTATTATCCAAAGAATGGAGAAGCCTGTCTTATTTTATAAAGAGAGCAAGGTTTATAGAACAGATAAGGAAATTCAGAGTCAGATAACATTTTGATCTTTGATTTTGAATTGGTAGCTCAGATGATGCCTCCAAAAAGGATCTCAATAATTCCCCCCCCCCTTTTTTTTTAGCCAGCCACTTCTCCAGTCAAATTTTAAAAGGCTTAGAAGAACATGTGATTTTTAAAATATCCTGGAGGTCTTTTCCAGGCCTGGGCAACTCATGGGTCAATGCACGGCTATTTCTGTATGCGAGTAGAGTGGGGAGGGTGCCCTGACAGTTCACTGAAGGTCAGGGGCCTGACTGTCTGAACTGGGAAGTTGGATGGAGGAACTTCCTTCTTCCCTCTTGTGCCGCAGCTGGGCTTCACTACAGCACTGCAGACATGTTCTCGCGTGCCTGCACCTGCCGCAAGGTATTTTCTTCTGAGCTGGTCCCTTTAAATTGTGGGGACCCCGACTCCTGTGTCAAAGGTATAACACACAGGTGTGAACAGAGTAGTCATTTGTGGAGTAGTGTAGACTGAACCATGTAGGGGTAGCTTTGCAGTGCACGGTCCCTAAATGAGAAATAAAGTTTCCAGTTGATTTGAAGCCCTGTTCTTTTTCAAGGTTTGAGCCATGCTTATAGGAAAAGAAATGCTCTGGTCAGATGGAGAGTGGAGGTGTGTGGACTGGCACCCAGGGATTGAGTTCCCAGCCCAGCTCTGCAGTTCATCTGTTGATTTTCTGGGCCAGGACTTTCTCTGGAAGTTACAGTACCTTTCAAGTTTGGGGGTTGGGTCAGTTTGTTCTTGTGCTAGGCATTTTCTCCTTGCCCCTCCAGATCCTGTCTCCAGCCTTCTCCACCCTGTCCTGTGCCCTGGAAGCTGACCGGTAGGGACGGGACTAAACTAATGGGTCCCCTTGCTTCCTGGCCCCCTATTGAGTTCCTTACCCTATAAGGAAAACCGACAGGAGATTGAGAGGGGAGTAGAGGAGGAGTGGGGCCCAAGTATTGATTCTCCTGGCTCCTCCCTGAGTCTGGGCTCCTGGCAGGCAGCCCTTTTCACAGGGTGTGCTGTCTCAAGGTTCCAGTTGCCTCTCCGCCCTCACCCATTTGGTCCTAGGGATGTAACTGTGGCAGTGTTACTGGCCCCAGAACACTGCACTGTGGTTCCCCTACTCCCTGCCCATCCCTTATAAATGGCCCCTTTATTAAACTCTCCTCAAATTACCCAATTTGAAAGTGCCATCTGTTTCCTGCCAGAATCCTGATGGATACGGTTCCTAAGATCTTTTCCACCTCCGAAAAAAGATGCCGGCAAGCAGGGGAGGAGCTGGCCCTTTGGGGCTCCCATTTTTCACTCGTGCCTCCCTTCGTGGTTCACCAGGATCAGGGGAGGGGCGGACCGGTAGAAATACGATCTCTAAAGCACAGAAGTCACGAGGACGAGAATCACCCGTGCCTTGGTAGGCACAGGCTGTTCGAACCCTGGTTTCCAAAGAGTACGCAGGTGTGCTCTCCCACTGTGGTGGAGGGGTAAGAGCGAGATGATGGATCACCCCGCCCGAGCCTGGGCTGTCCCTCCTCCCCCTTGCCGCCTCTGTGACTGTGGGCGAGTGACTTCACCCTCCGAGCCTCAGCACCTTTTCCCTCCTAACCCAGAGTTGGTAACACCTACCCTGGCCGACACGGATTGTTAGGAGGTGCAAAGGAAGGAGCCTGTGGGAAACCCGCTTTGATGAACATCAAGTACAGGACGAAAGAGAATTGTGGTCATAAACAGCTTTTACTGTGGAAGGGGTCACAGACAGGGCAGAGAGCCCAGTGGGGACATTACCCCTGCTCCTGACCTAGCTGCAAACCCACCTCCTTTCTCTCTCTTCCCTGCTATGTGCGCTTGCCGAGACATATGTGGCTCCCAGAGAGTCAGTTTCAGGATCAAAGTGTGACCTCAGAGATACCAGATTACAGAGTCATGTCATCAGACAGCAGCAGCAGCTCTCTGACATTTCTGGAATTCAGATCCTGACCTTGAGGGTCTTAGGTGGCCATTGACGGCCCTTCTAAAAGCAGCTGCTTCAGAATAGTTCCAGGAGAGGATAAGGGAATGGAGTATGCTTTATTTGTTCATTTTTAATTATCAAATTACCACAGAGAGACTTCTTGGCATACAAGAAAAACACGTGCTTGTAAACGACATACGTCAAGTGCAATTTTTTCTTTAAAAAATAATCAAGGGACTTTGGGGCACCTGGGTGGCGCAGTCGGTTAAGCGTCCGACTTCAGCCAGGTCACGATCTCGCGGTCCGTGAGTTCGAGCCCCGCGTCGGGCTCTGGGCTGATGGCTCAGAGCCTGGAGCCTGTTTCCGATTCTGTGTCTCCCTCTCTCTCTGCCCCTCCCCTGTTCATGCTCTGTCTCTCTCTGTCCCCAAAATAAATAAACGTTGAAAAAAAAAATTAAAAAAAAAAAAAAATAATCAAGGGACTTAAAGAATTTTAGTCATAGTGCCTTGGTACCGTTGAGAGTATGTTAGGCCATGCACATACAGTCCACATGCAGCACCCGTGCAGACGAGTGGAAGAGTTGAGGAAGGAGAAAACAGGTGAAGAAGTGACAGGCTGGGAGTCCACAGCATTACATGTCCTAGTGGGATACATACCTCACTGTATTTCTTACCCAGCAGTTCAGCACTGTGCACAGAGCAACGAGAGTGAACGTCAAGAGCATAGTACTTAGTGGACAAAATAAGAATGAGATGCGCAAACTGGTATTTCCGTAAGTTAAAAAGAGGTGCACCGAAGCACCCATTGCACATTTTGTAAGTGCTGTTGCAGACATAAGGATACACCTCAGGCACATTAGAAGATTTCGGTGTGGGGTGAAGGGAATGGAAATGGGCTCGAGGCATAAAAGGAAAAAAATGCATATGTACATAAATACAGGGCTTTTGCCTAGAGGGCGTTAATCAGAACTGTTGTGTATGGTAAACACAAGCTCTGTTTTTGAGGTACACAACGAGCAAAGTCCTCAGTTTTCCTTTTCCTTTTAGGTTTTTAAAAAAAATTTTTTTTTTTTTTCGGGGCGCCTGGGTGGCGCAGTCGGTTGAGCGTCCGACTTCAGCCAGGTCACGATCTCGCGGTCCGGGAGTTTGAGCCCCGCGTCAGGCTCTGGGCTGATGGCTCAGAGCCTGGAGCCTGTTTCCGATTCTGTGTCTCCCTCTCTCTCTGCCCCTCCCCCGTTCATGCTCTGTCTCTCTCTGTCCCAAAAATAAATAAACGTTGAAAAAAAAAATTTTTAATTTTTTTTTCTTTTTTTAATGTTTATTTTTGAGACAGAGAGAAAGACAGAGCGTGAGTGGGGGAGGGGCAGAGAGAGAGGGAGACACAGAATCCGAAACAGGCTCCAGGCTCTGAGCCATCAGCCCAGAGCCCGACACGGGGCTCAAACCCACAAACCGTGAGATCATGACCTGAGCCGAAGTCGGACGCTTAACTGACTGAGCCACCCAAGCGCCCCTTTCTTTTAGGTTTTAAAAGAAACCTAAAAAGGGTTTTACTGTTAGGTTTGAATGCTCTTCCGCCAGAGCCCTCAGAGCAGCCCCTGAACCACAATGGTTAATGGCACAAAAGTAACATCTGTCGGGTGAGAACGCGAGCACAGCATAAAAGCCATGTAGAAACCACTGGAAGGAAAGGATGCCGTGAACCACACCTCAGGCTCACTTCTGGAAACTCACGACCCGACCCGGTAGTGCCCACCAAGTGGGCCAGTGTTGATGCAGCAGGCAAGACTATTCCAAATATGGTTCTCTTTTGTTTAAAAAAAAAAAAATGCTTAAGGGAAAGTGGAAGATATGGCAGATGTGTGTAAACTTATCAGAAGAGCCTGTGTAAAATATTTTGAGCAACATACCTTTTTTTTTTTTTTGGTGAATTTCTTTTTAGTGTCTTATGGGTAATTTTTTGCAAAAATGATATCACACGTCTATGTAATCCCATTTTACATTAATTACATTTTACATCCTTATCTGTTATTCTTTCCTTAATGTTGCATTTAATAGTATTTTTCCATTTTGCTACATAGACTCTGTCACCATCATTTTTAATGGCTGTGTAGCACTTTATTGACCAAATATACCAACATTTGTTAGAATGACATTTAAGCTACTTTCAACTTATCCCTGGTTTACAAGTAATGCAGAAAATGCTGCATATAACCTTTCATATTTTAAATTAATCCCTTAGGATAGTCTCAGGAAATGGAATTACTGGATAAACTGGCGTACAAAAGCGTCTATACTCTTGGTACAAATTGCTAAATTGCTTTCCAAAAGGATGGTAGCACTTTGCACTTAAAACAGTAATACGTTCTTGTAGCAACATTGTGTTTAAAAGTTCTTAATTGCCGCGGCGCCTGGGTGGCTCAGGCGCCTGGGTGGCTCAGTCGGTTGAGCATCTATCTGACTTCCGCTCAGGTCATGGTCTCGCGGTTTGTGAGTTCGAGCCCCACATCGGGCTCTGTGCTGACAGCTCAGAGCCTGGATCCTGCTTTGGATTCCGTGTCTGCCTCTCCCCTACTTGTGCTCTGTCTCTCAAAAATAAACATTTTTTAAAAATTTTAAAAAAGGTCTTAATTTAACAGCTAACATGCATTGCTTTCATTTTTGCACTTCTTTGATTAATAACGACGTTGACAATTTTCCAAGTTCGAGATTAGTGTTTCTGGGCTTTTCTTTTCAATTTGTATGCGGCCTTTACCCAGTGTTTAGCTTTCGTCAAATTCTACGATTTTCCCTTGAAGATTTTTTAAAATGTTTATATAAACTGTTTTTCTTTAAAGAAACTGATACTGGCCCGTTGGTGTTTTCTGTTTTATTTTGTTAGCAAAATAAAAATCATGATGAGAACTGTTTGTTAAACTTGAGAACTTTTACAGTATGGCATAATGAAAAATGCACTGAATTGAGGGCTTTGTGGGCAGACAAAACCAGTTTCCAATCCCCGCCTCTGATGTCCTGGCTGAGCACATCACTCGAGCTGTCTGAGCCTCACTGTCTTCATGTATGCCATGGAAATTATGACCCACCTTCCACATGTGGGACTGGGGTCATCCACAGATGCTGGCACGGTGGGTGCCCAATACACAGGGATTTTCTTCCTGCTCCTCGCCTTCCAGATCCTGGGGCTGAGCGGGCTGAGCGGGCTGGTTCCTGGGGCTGAGTGGCTGGTTCCTAGGAACGGGCTGCCTGCTCGCCCAGGACTGCCCGCGGCCTGCCCAGCCCTGCCCTGGGGCTGGCTGTTTCCTTCCAGGCCGGAGGCAGTGGCTGTGCTTCTCACCAGTGGCTCTGAACAGTGGGGTTGTTGTTCTGGCATATCTGGTTACCAGCTTCCTGTTTTTCCTGGTGTAGCAATGTTCTCTCAGTCAGCAGCAGGAGGGAAAGTAGTCCTGGATGGGGAACTTCAGTTCTCTAACTCCTCCTGCAGCAGGGGCTCTGTGATCACCATCACGGGGCTGCGTGACCGGGAGCAGGACCTTGACACTGAGTCCCATGTGTGGGGAGGGAATGAAGGAGGGGACAGAAAGTCACCATTGCTTGGAATTCGGGACAGTGGTGCCCAGGAACTAATGCTATTGGGTCTCAGACGTATGCTAATTAAACATGAAACTTTCATTTCCCACAAAGTGAATGTATCACATGTTCTAATTCTCTTCCTATTCTGGGAACAGTGGTGAAGTCATGAACAAGATTCATATCCCAGCCCCACTTACTAGCTATGTGACTTTGAGCAAGTGACTTAACCTCTCTATGCTTCAGTGTCCTTATCTGTAAAATGGGAGAGTAACATTAACTACCTGGTAGGGGTGTTGTGAGGTAGTGTGAATAAAGTATTAGCAGAATTCTAGGCCACATAGAGTAACCACACGGTAGTTTGCATAAGGTCCTAAGATGTTACCTGCTAAATTCCACTTCAGTCTATGGTTCTCAGAGGTTGGACTGCATTCTTCTGTTCAGAGATCTGGAAATTCAATTCAAAGGCAATTTGGTGAAATTTCTCAGTCATTAGAAGTAGATAGTATTTGTGAAGGATGTGCATCAGGAATATAGCAGATCTCTTCCTAAAAAATTAGTTGTAGAACATAATAAGTAACTTATTTTTATTGGCTTTGATTTTTTAAATTTTTTTTAAATTCAGGGCTATATTCCTATGGAAGAAGTTTGCTTGCTGCTGAAACAGATGTCCCTTTGTCCCAGACAAATACACAGAGGCTGAATTACTGCCTCTCAGGGTGGGGGCCGGGGGCCCATGTGAGATGTGTGAGCTCACCACATGTGAATGTGAGCCCTGCTGTCTGGGGGAAGTGAGACGGTGGGTTATAGCTCTTCTCAAGCTCCACTAGTTCCAAGGTCGAGGCCCCTGTTCCGCGTGCAAAATCCTGGCCTCGGCCCAACTTCATGACCGTAAATAGGGTTTCGTTAGGTGATGATGTCGTCCGGCACCTTTCATGGGTGCTCGGACAGATGCAGAGGCTACAGTGAGCATGTGGGCAGTTGAAATCACTTACTTCCCTTGCTTCTTTCAAAACGGTGTCTCAGGGGCTGACTTAGTTTCTTGCCATACTCCTGAAATCGAAGCAGGGGGTGAGCCCTAGATGTGGTTACGGCGGCTACTGCATTCGCTTTTCCGCGGTGCGGTTTGCCGAGGTGACTGAATACTCAATCAGAGTGTAGTGCTTCTTGGGTTCCACAGACTAGGGGAGATCCCTTTTGGTAACAATTTGCAGGGCATTCAGAACTGAGTTGAGGCTGCACCGTAATGACTTCCTTTTTGTTACGCAGCAAGAACTGGGAGAGAATTCAGAGAAGGGCCAGCAAGATGTGAGAGGGAAGAAGAACTGTGTAGCTGGAGCAGAGAGGGGTAAGGGATGAAGGACTAACAGTCTTCTTGACCTGGGGTACAGACTACCTGCTTCTTGTTCCCCTGAACCTCCAATGAGAAGGACCTTCGGCAAACGATAGGGATTTCTTTGCAGGAGAAGAAATTTTTTGAACACTGTAGTGGATTTCAGGTTCTCTTTGTGGTAAGGGCAGGAGGGGAGGTGACAGCAAGAATCGGGAAGGTGTCCAAACAGCGGGGTGACCCGTGAAAGAGGGAGGAGCAGGATTCTGCTATGCTTACAAGTCAAAAACTGTCATTAGGAAAACCTCTTCAGTTCATTACAGTTTAGCAAATTCATTTGTAGCTTTAAAGCACCTCGATTTATGGTGTCTTGGGTGGGGTGGGGTGGGGTGGGGGTCCGCAAGCGAAATGACTGTGCCAGTAGGGAAGCATGGAGAGCGCTGTGGCTCCCCCTGGAGGAGAGAAGGCAGCCCTTCTGCAGTCAGCCCTAGCCGCTCCTTCTTGCCAGGCAGGCGTCTTCGGGCCTCAGGTGTAAGTTCTGGAATAGGGCTTTGTAGCACCTAGCCTCTTCCTGGTTTGGAAATGGTTTCCTTTCTGAGTGGTCTTGTATCAGGAGTCTCTGGGTAAGGTGGACCCTCAGTCAGTCGATTAGGTGTCAGCCAGGCCACAGGCTACCCAGGCACAAGTTTACCACAAGAGGCAGAAGGGTTGCCATGTGTTCAGGATGGGAAGAAGGGAAAAGATGTTAGCTGAGGTCAGGTCTTCAGCTGTGTGTGTGTGTGTGTGTGTGTGTGTGTGTGTGTGTGTGTGGTGTTGGGGTCGCGAGAACCAGCCCAGGCTTCAGTAAAATGGGAGGCAGAAATGTATTAGGAATCCAGTTATCATTTCAAAGGTAGTCTGACACTATAAACAAGGGGCCTGAACCACTGGTAGGATTTGGGAGAGCCTGGTAAATTAGTAACCTCCCCATTCCACAAATGTTTTATAAACATTAACCACACATTAGGCACCAGTGATAAACTCTCACGAGTCTACTTTGTTATTTCTGTTACTCTGTCTTCATCATCACCATAGCCCCAACATCCAGCCCTGGTATATCTTCAGCAATAGCTTCCACATTTTATTTTACTTATTTATTTTGCTGTTAACTGAAATGCAGTCGCCATATTCGCTGCAGCTGCACAGCACAGTGATTTGACAACCCTGGGTATCACTTGGGACTCACCACGCTGAGTGGAATCAATGCTTGTCACCACGCAGTTATTACAACGTTATATTCCCTATGCTGTATCTTCCTTACATTTTAAACTTTTTAAAAATGTTTTTTAGTTTATTTTTTGAGAGAGAGAGTAAGCAGGGGGAGGGGTAGAGAAAGAGAGGGACAGAGGATCCGAAGCAGGTTCTGCGCTGACAGGCTGACAGCAGTGAGCCCGATGTGGGGCTCGAACTCGCGAACTGTGACATCATGACCTAAGCTGAACTCGGACACTCAACCGACTGAGCCACTCAGGTGCCCCTGCTGTACTTTTCATCTCCATGACTTGTGTATTTTATAACTGGAAGTTTGTACCTCTTAATCCCTTTCACCTATTTCTCCCAGCCCTTTCTTCATCCCCTCCCTCTCTGGCAACTTTCCGTCTGTTCTCTGTATTTATGAGTCTGTTTTGTGTGTCTGTTCATTTGTTTTATTTTTTAGATCCCACACATAAGTGAAATCACAGGGTGTTTGTCTTTCTCTGTCTGGCTTATTTCACGTTGGCTTCTACTTTTTAAATGCTTACTATGTGCTGACACTGTCCTAAATGCTTTACAAGCATTATTCACTTTAACCTTCACAATAACTATCCTTTCACAGATCAGGATAACTGACACTCAAAGAGCTTAAATGGTTTGATTAGAAACTTGATAGGCGTGTAAATGAAAAGTAGTATTTTAAAACCAAGGTCTACTTGATTTATCCACTGCCGGTAATGCCTCCTAAATGAGCAAACAGTACAAGCCTCAGCAGGCTGTACCCTTTATATTCAGCCTGGACCAGCCTGGAATATTTTGGACTAAAATCTAGAAGTGGCAGAACAGAGGGCATAATTAATCCCTGCTTTTCCTTTTTTTCTGGAAAGCAGAGGGAAAATGGTTTCCTGGAAGATTATCTTGCTTTCGGATGGAAATGAGACACACTGCAAACTGGAAATGCTTACTAATCTGTCTTTATTTCAAATCAGAATTTTGTGACACAGACCAGGTTACAGATGTTAGAGATGAAGAAACTAACGTCTACACAAGGGACGAGACTTGCCCAGGATTACACAGGGAGGAAGGATGTTGCCTCAGGAACCTAGCAATACTGCCCCCTCTGTATGTGTACCTGTATCTGCCGGCGACTGTTTCAGGGTTTCTGTTCTATTATATTGGTAATATGTGATATTTCGGTACCCAGTGGATCAAGTCTATTACTAGCTCTCTGCATTTCCACTTAAATCTTAGAATCAGCTTATCTGTTTCCAGTTTCCATAAAACAAAACAAACAAAAAGCTGCCATGGTTTTCTTTGAGATTGCGTGGGACCTATAGACCAATTTGGGGAGAATTGACATCTTTATAATGTTAAATCTTCAAAACCATGAACATGGTATATCCTTCCACTTAAAAAAAATTTTTTAAGTTTATTTATTTGAGAGAGAGAGAGGGAGAGAGAGAGAGAGAGAGAGGGAGAGAGAGAGAGAGAGAGAGCAAGGGAGGGACAGAGAGAGACGGAGAGAGAGAATCCCAAGAAGGCTTTACACTGTCAGCATGGAGCCCAGTGTGGGGCTCGAACTCACAAACCACGAGATCATGACCTGAGGTGAGACCAAGAGTCAGACACTTGACTGACTGAGCCATTCAGGTGCCCCCCCCCCTCCATTTTTTTATAGATTTTACAAATTTCTCCAGATAACATTTTAGAATTTTCTGCATACAGGTCTTGCATATCATAGTTTATTCCTAGCTATTTTATATTTGGATGTTAGTATAAATTATAACCTTAAAATCTTTTTCCTTTTCTGGATATTTATTATTGGTGCTTAGAAATACAAAAGATATTTCCAGACTGACCTTATATCTCCCAAGTAATTGTTCACTCTAGAAATTTGTCTGAAGATTCTTTTAGATTTTCTGCACACACAATCAAAAAATCTGTGAATGAGATTTTTGCCCCTTTCTTAACACCTCGTTTTTTCCAGTATGATTTGGACAGAGGTAGTGATACAGGCAGGAAGCATTCAGCATTTCACCGTCAAGCATGATAAGGGCCACAGTTATTTATAAATACCATTTATCAGATTCAGGAAGTTCTTATCTAGCCCTAGTTTGCAAGGAATTTTATCATAAATAGATACTGAATCTCATCAAATTATTTTCTGACTCTATTGGTATTTTTCTCCTTTATCCTGTTAATGTGATGAATTGCATTCCTCCATTAAACCCATTTGCTTGTGATATATTATCATTTTTATATGTTGCTGGATTTGTTTTCCTGGTATTTTCAGAATTTTTTACATCTGTGCTCCTGACGAGGATTACCTAGAATTTTTACCCTTTGGTAATGTCTTTGCTATGGTTTGGTTAGTCTCATAAAATGTATTGAGAGGTGCCATCCCTACTGTTCTCTGGAAGAAGTCGTGTAAGATTGGTATTATTCCTTCCTTAAGAGTTTATTTAAGGGGTGCCTGTGTGGCTCAGTCAGTTAAGCATCTGATTCTTGATCTCAGCTCAGATCTTGATCTCAGAGTCATGAGTTCAAGCCTTGCGTGCTGGGCATGAAGACTTACTTAAAAAAAAAAGAGTTTATATAAAATTGGTGTTATTTGTTCTTTAAATGTTTGGATATTTTCTTTTAGTACTTTGACAATATTCCAGTGTCTTTTGCCTTTCAGTATTTTCATTAAGAAATCAACTGTACACCTTATCTTTCTCCCTTGATAATCTGTTTTCCCTCTGGCAGTAGTATTAAAAGTGTTTCACTTTTTCACTTTGTCTTTGGTGCACAGCGGTTTACTGTGAGGTGCTTAGGTTTAGTTTTGTTTTTATTCATCCTGCGTGGAGTTTATCCATTTGGGATGTTAGATCGGTGCTTGATGTCTTTTTGCAGTTTAAACATTTTTTGGCTACTTTTTCTTTTGTCCAGTTCTTTCTCTCCCCTCCTGTGACTGTAATTGAATGTCTGTTATTCATTCCATTTTTCCCTGTATCTCTTATTTTTTCGTCTTTATTTTCTATCCTTTTGTCTCTCTGAATTTCAAACTAGATATTTTCTTTGGACCTATCGTTTAGTTCACTGTATTTAAGCTCCTCTTAAACCCATCTATTGAATTCTTTTTTAATTTTTATTAAAAAATTGTTTTTTAATGTTTATTTTTGAGAGAGAGAGAGCGAGAGAGCACGAGCAGGGGAGGGGCTGAGAGAGAGAGACACACAGAAACCGAAGCAGGCTCCGAGCTGTCAGCCCAGAACCCGATGTGGGGCTTTTGCACTCACGAACCCTGAGATCATGACCTGAGCCGAAGTCGGATGCTTAACCGACTGAGCCACCCAGGTGCCCCATTACCTATTGAATTCTTAACGTGAGTTATTTTATTTTTAAGTTCCATGGTTTCTGTGGGGTTTTTGTTTGTTTGTTTGTTTTATTTCGTTTCTAGTTCTCTGAGAAACTTTTCAATTTTATCTTTGAACATATTAATCATAGTTGAAAAAAAATGCTGTGTCTGATAGCACCTTTATTTTTAGCCCCTGCCAGTCTGTTTCTATTGCCTGTTGTTTTACTCAGAGTCCATTCGTATTGTCCTGTATCTTCATACAGCCAGTTATTTTTGATTGAGTGCCAGCTGTTACAGATGAAAACTCACAGAAATAACTTGAGGCCTTCAGTGATGTTATCTTACTTTCAAGAGAATTTAGATTTGCTCTGTCAGGCCCTGGAGCACAGCGATCTGTTATCACTGCCGTCCAGTTTCAGGGACTGAGATGGCCTTTGTACCTGTGAGGACAGCCTGTTTGTGCTTCATCTTCTCACCCAGCGTGTAGCACTTGGGGAATAGAACTCGAACTTTAGACAGGCTGTCCAAATCACTGTTCAGCCTTTCCGGCTCTTAGCCAGTTCTTCCAGAAGAAGCAGGCACTCCTCTTAGAAGAAGTGTCCCCTTGTCTACGGCCATACCACCCTGAACGCGCCCGATCTCGTCTGATCTCGGAAGCTAAGCAGGGTCGGGCCTGGTTAGTACTTGGATGGGAGAAGAAGTGTCCCCAAATGCCAGGCTTGCCTTTCTGGTTTTTCTCTATTCTGAATCTTGGCTTCATTGTTCTTTACTGCCTCATAATCCAACGTAACTTAAGCAGCATTTTAAAAAATATTTTTCCCGCTTTTTTGTTGTTCTTGTTGTTCACAGCAAGAAGGTTAGTCTGAATCACCTCGTCTGACACTATTTCACTGGTTTTTAAATATGGTACTTTTATTCACATGGTGCCTGCTGTGGATTAAATTGTATTCTACAAAAAGACATGGGGAGAAGTCCTAACCCCCAGTACCTCGGAATGTGACCTTATCTGGAAAAAGGGTCATTGCAGATTTAATTCGTTAAGATGAGGTCCTAGTGGAGCAGAGTAAGCCCTTAATCCAATGGACTTGTGTCCTTGTAAGAAGAGGAGCAGAGACACAGATAGAGGCGCACAGGGAGAAGTCCACATGATGGTGGAGGCAGATGTTGGAGTGGTCCATCTATAGACCAAGGGGTGCCAAGGATTGCCAGCAAACACCGGATGCCAGAAGAAGCCAAGGATTCTCCCTGCAAGTTCAGGAGGGCATATGGTTCTGCCAATACCTGGATTTCAGACTTCTGGCCTTCAGAGCTGTGAAACGGTAAATTTCTGTCATTCTAAGCCCCCCAGCTTAAGTGCCTTTGATATGGAAACCCTAAAAAACGAATACATTGCTGTGTGCTGCACACAGGACTTTCCCAGAAACCATACTGTTTGTTCTGCACAACTATCCCGACATAAGGGGGGCAGGTGGGTGGTGCTACCTGAGATGAGTTTGAGAAACTGAGGCCCAGAGAGGAAGCATCTAGGCGGCACATTCTAGGGGCACGAGTCACAGGCTAGGTGCACGAGTTAGGATGTATGTAGGTGTCCCGCTTCTTTCTACCCACCGAGATGCCATCATTTTTGTTCAGTTTCATCACATCTCTCTAGTGTCCTAGGTCAAGAGAGACCAGCGACCCTGTGCTGATGCTCATTGCTTTGTAGTTGAAAAGAATAGAACATTTACCTGACTGGGCAGTCCGCGCATTCGTTTTGTGTTCATTCATTTGTTCAGCAGACACTTACTGAGCACTCAGGTCCTATGCCTGGCTGAGGTCGGGCATAGTACAGGGAAGGACAAATGCAGGAAGGAGAGAACGAGAACTCAGTTTCTTTCCTCAAGAGCTCACAGTCCAATGGCAGAGAAGATACATCTTGACAACTAAGTCATTATAGCTTTTAAGATGGAACTTAACAGAGCATGAACGATTTTACTCATAGTGAGTTTTCCACTCTGGTTGATGTACAAATGAAATGTAAGAAAGCATTTGTATATCCAGTTTAATATTTATGGCATGTCTTTTGCCCTAAAGTGTTAGAAACTCTCATTCTAATTATTTAGAAAATTATCTGCCGATAAATTGTCCTAAATTACAGCCCAATATAGATTAATAAATTTAGATATTATTGGATTGATGTCATCTAGTTGAAAATGTAGCCTTCCAGCCAATGCCAGACTGCAGTGTACTAGATACAGTTTTACTATTAAATGTTTCTGTTTAGCACACAGTGTTAGTCATCATATGTTTATTTATAATTTTCAAAGGAACGTTAAAGGAAGTGTCAGGCAGTTCTTGTCCTCAGCCAGAGACAAACTGTAAGTGATGAAACCTTCATTCTTTGATTCGTTCAACCTTAATTTGAGTGTCCAGGCAGTGGGGATATGGTGTTGAATAAGACGCAAATAAGCAAAGCATAAAATTCAGCGCTGTTGCATTTGACAGCAAAAATTTGAGAAAAGAGCTGGATGAGCCAAATGCCCAAAGGCATGGTAGGAATTAAGGAAGAGAAATGTGGGTTGGATTTGGGGGGGAAGAATGTCGGAAAGTTTCACGGAGCTGGGCCTTATGTGAGAACAGGTTAGGGGCTGGAGGAAGGCCTGGCAGGTGTACGAAGCGAGGAGAGGTGGGGAGCAGAGGCAGAGGCAGGGGCAGGGAGGAAACCCGAAGCATACAGAAGGTGCTCCAGAAAGGACATGTGCTCAGTATACTCAGTTTAACATGCATTTTTGCTCCGTTCAGTAAGAGAACAGACCTCAGGCCTGGAGCTCGAAGTTACAGTCTCTGTCCGCCCCTAACCAGCTCTGACTTTGTGCAGGTCACTTCATTTCTCTGTACCTTTAGTAAGGAAATGAAAATCTGCCTGGTATCAGGACATTGCTAACCTGGCAGAGCCCCTTTGTCCCCTGCGCAACCTGCCTTCATTGCTTGCTTCATCAAGCCAAGGCTTTGCCAGCTCTGGAAGTCTCAATGTCTGCTGGGGCTGGCTGGGGTCCCTGTGGGCCCTGTACCTGTTCTCAGTGCCACGCCCCTGCTTCCAGATTGGCTCATTCCCCTTAGGGACATTTGTGGAATATTTCCCAAGCCTTCTTGCACTTAGTGTATTTCTTGGAGCATACCCCCCTCCCCCAGCCAGCCTATAAATGTGGTTTGCCTCTCCCTAGGAATATCATCTGGGCTCCCATTTCTAGAGGATTCTAACTTTATTCTGTCCTTCCAATCACATTCTGTGTTCATATCAACCAGTTCTCTTACTAGTTCTCCATCCCATGTTCCCTTGCCTGAATAAGATCACAGACAGATAGACTAATACTTGTATTGCTTTATGGTGACTAGACATTGTATTCTTCAATTACGGTAGAGTTGTTTTTTGTTTGTCTTTTTGCACCAGCTAGGATCTTAACTAAAGGACAGTGCCTGGAGCTTGGAAACCGTTTCAGTCATCCACCCAACAAACAGGAGTAATTATCAGTGATTGGGCCCTCTGCTGTTAGCCCGTCAGAATGGTGAAGAAAGTACTGTTCCTTCCCTCCAAGCTCCCGAAGGGGAAACAAGGCCTGTAGAACAAGTGGAGAGAACCCTAAGGGACATTGCGGGAGTGGCAGGAGCACCTTTTATTGTAATAGGATTTGTGTCCATGGGAATATTTGTTGCTTAAAAGAGTATACATAATATAAAAATAGATAATGTGTGATATCCATTTGATGCATTAAAGCATTATTTGATGCTTTAAAGTTGGGAAACTGTCCTTTTCTATAGAAGAGGACACTCCACCATGGATTCTGGACCCTTCGGAAACTGTACTTAGGGGTCTCACGATCAGAGGACCCTTGCTATTTCCAGGAGTCTGCTCCAAGAAGGGACCCCCTCACCTGAGAACATTCCAAACAGTTTCCTCAATGTAGAATTTAAAGCTTTTCCCTTCCCTGGAGAAACAGTAGTGGAATTTTGCCTCAAGTTCATAATTAACACAACGTGATAGAACAGAGTCTCTGAATATGTTTTCACCTCCATCTGTATTTTAAAAGTGAAGTGTGAGGTAGAGACCGGAATAGGAGTAGGTGGGGCAGGTGTGGAGGACAGTTTCCAGGGAGATTTGATGACAGTAGGTATTTGCTAATCCCAAAGCAGGTCCCAGAGAAGCTTGAGGGATTGGTGGGAGGCTGCAGTTTCAGGAGTTGGGGAATCAGTTAGCAGCTGGGAGCCTGCAGCCGAGGGAGGGTCATCAGAGACCAAATGGGAGGGGGACCAGGGCTCCCCTTCTTCAGGGTAATGGGCTGGCCATCAGCCTCTGCCCTCCAGCTCCTGGAGGGCCTCAGGGAAGACAGAACGTGCTTGGCAGGGCCTCAGGAGAGACAGAACGAAGTTCAAACCGGTTCGCAGGGCATTCCCCTCAGTGAGCGAGCCCTTTGCTGGGCATTCCCCTCAGTGAGCGAGCCCGGTGAAGGTGCCCACAGGGTGGTTGGAGAAGGGAGCTGGCCAATGCAGGCAGGAGCCAGAGAGCTCATTTAAGAGGGTGGAGAGTTCTTGAAGCCCTGAGGGTGATTCTTTCTTTCGGGCTCTGCTAGAGGCTTAAATAGCACTCATATATTCTCCCCTAGTTCTGGAGGTGCGAAATCAAATCCATTTCGCTGGATGAGAGTCAGAGTGTTAGTAAAGCTGGGGACGAGAGAGTCTGTTTCCTGACCTTTTCTGGCTTCTGGGGCACCTGCGTTCTTTAGCTCAAGACCCCACCCTTACTTTACTTCAGCCTTTTGTTACTTTTTCGCGTCTCCTACTTCCTATGGTGACCTTCTCGGCATCCTTAGGATTATATATAGGGTCCATTTGAATAACCAGGGTAATCTCCCCATCTCTAGATCCCTAATGGGATCGACTATGCTAGTTTCCTTTGCCAGAGAGGTTCCAGAGATCAGTATCCGGCGGGGAGTATCATTCAACCTACTGTAAGACAGAAGGGATTTAGCTAAATCGTGAGGAACCGTTTCTGGATGAAAGACAGGAATTCCTCTCTCCGTTTTGAGGTCTTTGAGGGTGCAGCGCGGCACCCCGTCTTGGGGGCTGAACTGGCCGGGCCACCAGAGCTGAGCTCCTCAGACCTTCCCCCCAGCAGACGGAACGCCGCCCGGCCTGTGCCAGGTCTCGGTGAGACTGAGCACCGCGGGGGCAGCTCTCTCCAGAGCTGCCTCGTCTGCTCCTGGAAGCAGGGGTGTGAGCTGCTAGCACTGCTCAGGAAGGAAGCAGTCTTCTCTTCCTTCTGATTGGCAGGCTGGGCTGTTGTGTAGCTTTGCTCCCCCTCGGATCAGCTGTGCTTCCGCAGGCTGGGAACATCTGCCCTGGAGGTTCAACATCGGAGCGGAGGGCGAGAGAGGCCCAGCTGGGCGCCCTGGCAGGAGGTGTGTGGGAGGCCCGGGCTTTTCCTCACTTGGGTCTGTGGATGGTCGAGGGCCAGGCACAGGGCATTTTCAACTTGGAAACATCCTCATAAGGAGTGGTATTTTCTGGGGCGCCTGGGTGGCTCAGTCGGTTGAGCAGCCGACTTTGGCTCAGGGCATGATCTCGCAGTCTGTGAGTTCAAGCCCCGCATCGGGCTCTGTGCTGATGGCTCAGAGCCTGGAGCCTCCTTCAGATTCTGTGTCTCCCTCTCTCTCTGACCCTCCCCCACTCTCACTTTGTCTCACTCTGTCTCTCAAAAATAAATAAATGTTAAAAAAAAAAAAAGAGCGGTATTTTCAGCGAGCGACCTTTTGTGAGAGAAGACCAGCACCTGGTTCATGACCGCCGGTCCCTTTCAACCCTGCCCCCCCGGTGCTTTCAGTCACTCGGGATTTAATGTGGATGCCTCCCACTTGCCATATGGACAGGGGCAAGTATTTTGGCCTGATTAGCTCACTCAGGTGTAAGAGGACCTAATGGTTCTGCCCAGGTCTAGTCTCTTCCCCGCCCCAACTTCCACGAGCCCTGCTGCCCTCTGCATTTCTTAGCCCCGTGGGCCCGGCTCCACCAGCCATGGATTTGCATCCCTGACCCTCGGTCTCTGCCAGCCTCGGTGAACCAGCACCCTCATGACAGGAGCAGGAGAGCGGGGGAGCCGAGAGAGACCTCCTAAAACTTTCTCGCCCATGATTTTCTCTCTCACATCCTCTGGAGGTGACCAGCACAGGGCCTTTATTTCCCAGGTAACAGAGTTTCCCTTGCCTGCGGAAAAGGATGTTGGGGACTGATGCTGTCTGGGATTCTCTGCACTGCTCACATCTGAGGAGTGGCTCCTCCTTCTGCACTTGACTGGCGAAGCACGTGCCCCGTGGCACCGTCTTTTCCAGGCGGGACAGAGGCCCAGAGAGTGTGCGGGACCAGCGCCTGGCTGCTGGACACGTCTGACCCGTGCCGTAGTCGACACACCCACGCTTAGAGGCCGTGTTATAGGTAGTTGGGTGTCTGTGTGCCTGTCGCCTCCCACTAGCTAGTATGGGTGTTTCCCAGGGACAGAGTCATTTCTTCATTTAACTGCTTTTAAGCTCTCGGTGCCTAGGCCGCGTCTGGCATGTAGCTGGTGTGAGAAAGCAGTCCCGACCCCTACAATGACCACCACCGCCGCATGTACACAGTGCGTGCAACTTTTATGTTGATACGCAACTGTTACGACTTTCTGAGGCCTGTGAGGCCTCACCTCTGTGGTAAGCGAACGTGCCCCCCGTAAGGCAGCGGTCGTTACAACTCCTGATGGTCCTGGGACGGCGCGTTTCTTCTCTTTGTGCCCTGTTGTCGTGGGCCTTGCCTCTGTGGAGTTCACGTGTGCTTGAGGACTTCTTCCCAGGCCATGGGGAATGAAGACCTCTGCTTGGGGGAGGAGAGGTATCCAGGGACAGTGCCGTGGAGGGGAGTGAGGGCAGCCACATCCAGCAGCCGCTGCAGGTTACTCTGCCCTGTGCTCAGACCTGCAGTGCTGTGGAGCGTGAAGGCCAGGCTCTGTCCCCAGACTCAGCCTGAGCGGCCTGAGAGGAGTGCCCCGAGGTACGTGAGGCAGCAGCAAGGGCCAGCCGGTTTCCCAGAGTGAAGTCAGCTCTCAGGACAGGAACTGGACTGAGAACTCCCCATTGCTCCGTCCCGTGGAGAGATTCTCCCGCCTCTGCCCAGGCTAGAGGATCAGGGTGTTACCTTACTAAGGGAGCGAGCAGGCATCCTTGTATCTGGTGCCAGATAAGTCTTTACTGAATAGGTTGCTACTCTTTTTCCTCCTAAAGGCAGCTCTGTTGAGTCATGGGTTAAATCAGCTTTTATGGGCACCTTATCCCTCTTTGTCACGCAGTGTTTATGGGAAGTAGCGTTCCAGATCCCAGACAAGTGAGGCTGGTGACCACAGCCTGCTCTCCGACCGGGGCCTGGCCACCTCCCGGCTTGGGGCGCTGAAGCATCTCTGCAGAAGGACCACCTCCAAGGCTGTAGTCCATCCCAGGCTCAGAGCCCGCAGGCCTGCAGGACTCTCCCGGCCTCCGGCCATCTGATGAGCCAGGGCCGCATTTCCATCACAGACAGTAAGGGGTGAGTTCATGAAGCATCCTTACCACTTACCTTCTCTCCTGTAACATTACCGCAACCCAGTCTGAGGCAAGGGGGCACCCCCCCCGGGGGGGCTGTAAGCAGCAAAGGGCCTAACCACATCTGCATCTCAGAAGAGACTGCTCTGAAGGCGGGGGGGGGGGGGGGGGGGGGGGGGCGGTGCAGAGAGACCTGTCACCAGTCAGGATGTGGCACAGGTCCCGGGGAGGGAGGAGTGGTGGCGTGGGCCACGATGACAGCTGAGCAGCCGGGAGAGGAGCCTGGGCCTGGCAGCGGGCGACCGTGGGGGATGCGGATGGAGAAGCTGAGCTCACTGTCTGTGTTGCTGGTGTTCTTGAAGTGATAGTGAAGTAGGCAACTGGAGGAAGGAACCCTGAGCTCTTCTTCTGGGGCACCCTGAATGCTGTGAAGAATTCCAGGGGACTGCATCCCAACGGGTAGTTCAAGCGTGTTCTTAAAATATCTGCTCTTGGCAGAATGGAACTCTGTGTAGGAAGAATCACATGGTACTTCGTATTCCGTGTTCAGTCCCCGAAGTGTGGGGTTGATTTTGAAATACGTGGTTTAAGCATTTTTTCTCTTGAGAGGTTTCTTGGGGTCGTTTGTTAACATTTTTTCCCATTTATAAAGGTTATATACCCTAGAAGATTCCTGGTTAAGGAACAAGTAGCCAAAAAGATTTCTTGTGAAGTCACGCTCTTATGGAAATTAAAAATGTACAGTTAACAACCGTAGACTGTCGACAGTGACATTTAATGTGCATATTTCCATCTGAATTATTAAACGCTTAGCTAGTTGATGCGAACAAGCCTTCCAGGTATTCCTTGCTTCTCTCTCTCTTTTTTTTAAATGAAACGACACACTTACAAAGCAATAGGAAATCCAGACAATATTAAGTCACTTATTTAGGCTGTCAGGAAAACTACCACCGTAGGAAGGCAACGACACAAACATATGATTTGATGAAATTTCAAAATTAATCTGAAAACGTCTGTCCATATGCATGAGAGCTGATGCCTGTTTTCTTCAGACTGTCACAAGCACAGCCTCTCGTGTTTACCTTTCCCTTGTTAAAACGAAATGGGGGAGTTTCTGTGTTTGAAAACTGGGAACAAGGACAGCTGGTCTCTTGCCATATGCTTCCAACTGGCCCAAGGTGAAATTTTCCTCGTCTGGACATTCTTAACGGTAGGAATTGAGAGTTCATCGCGATTCGTGCTGAAGCTGTTTCCATTATTTGGCCTGAGGAGAGAGAAGGAGCGCTGTGTGTCCTGTTTATGTGATGAAAATAAATTTCTCCGGGCCGGCCATTTGCTCTTTTGAACCTTGTGGTTGCTGTCCCACGATCGGGAGGCTTGTTTATCCATGCGAAAAGGGAATTCGAAGGGGTTATGAAGTCCAGAGTTGGTATTTGAGAGACTGCAAAGGATGGATGGCCCCGTGCCAACAACTTTTACTTTTTACTTGGAGATTCCCCTGTATCGTAGTTACCGGCCTTTCCAGCAACGGTCTACAAAAGGGCACCGTGAGGAATTATCCCGGTGGGTAACGCGTAAAATCTTCTGGGCTCGTGTTGATCTTCCTGCCTCGACAACTGCAAAATAACGACAAAAGTAAATATTTGGGACCAGGTTTATTTTGGTCAGACGAGTTCCAGTCTGGTTTCTAAAATTAGGAATTCTGCGGGATGCACGTGGTTTGGGGCATCCTGCCAGAGAACTTTGTCTCAGGGATGTACAGTTCTCTTATTTGTTGTTGCTTGCTTGGAAATGTGCTTCCAAACCTCCTCTCATGTCTGTCCATCTGTGCAGACCCACCGCCGATGGTAGGAAGGCTCTACCCAGCTAATTTGGGTAGGCTCCCTCCCTCCTGTCCTCACCCCTGCTTAGAGGAGGATCTGAGCCTGCCGTCTGTCCTTCATACATTGCCAGACAGGCCTTCCAAGAGCACAGCTTTCCTCCTGTCACTGTCCCTCCTCAGAGCATTCACCTCCCCCCTCAAACACCCACGCTGCCTTCAGGCTAAAGGCCCTCCCCACTGTGGTGCTATCTGGTGTGGGACATCCTCTGCCACCAGCCGAATTGGCCTCCTCGTTGCCCCTCAAACACACTGGCTACTTGCTTGCCCTTGTAACTTTCCATTTCCCCCATATAAACGTCCCTCCATATCCCCTCTTTCCATCTTTCTGGGCCCAGCAGCAGCCCCCTTCCCCCCAGGAAATTGTTCTGTCCAAGGGAAACCTTAGCCAACCACTGTGGCTGCATCATCCGACGTTGTCGTGTTCCCTCAAGCCCAGGAGGTACTCAGGAGGCATTTCTGTGTAGCCCTCTCTTTGGGTGTCAGGTTCCCCCCCTCAGGAAGCTGTCCTATAAAAGCTGCCCTCCCACTGCTGGTTCCTCGGCTCGTCTTTCTCCTCCACCCAGACTCATTCAGCACTTTGGAGGATGTAGTAAGGGCTGCTGTTATTCTGCACCTCTAACTGGGGCTGTGTTTGGGGTGGGAGGAAGGCCTCATTCACAGGGCCTTGCCTTCATCTGCCTTCTGGGGTAGAGTAGGAGTAAGCACGGCCAGCCTCGTGGGCATGCCTCCTGTGCTTCACAGAGTGCCCCACGCTTGGTTTAATGCTCTGCAGTTACTGTCTTGAAATTCTTACTTTTTTAACAACGGGCCCTGCATTTTCATTTTGCACTGGGTCCTGCAAAGTAAGTATCTGGTCCTGGGAGTAGGGCAGATGCTGGCAGATAACATAAGGTTATGGAGACATTCTAGAAGGAATGCTGGGTGGGGTATGTGCGGAGGCCAGTGAAGGGTGGGTGACAGAATGGGAGAAAGAGAAGTGAAAGAGATACATCAGTTGTGAGGGGCCTTCCTTGTAGGGGTGACAGTTCTCCAAAGCCATGGGTGGTGACTTCACAGGACCTGCCCTTGACTCTAAATAGGTTTATTTAAGTTCTTTCTTTTAAGTCCCTCTTTCACCTCTTTCCTGCTTTGCTTTGATCCACAACACTTACCACCATCTGACGTACTCTATAGTTTACACGTAATTATTGTCTGTCTCTTCCCACTGGAACATAAGTAAGCTCAGTGAAGGGAGGGATGTTTGTGAGTTTTGTCCACGTAGAACACTACCCGAAGGACAGGAGACGCTAACTAAGCATGTGCTGGTGAATTCACTGCCCTCTGGGGGGCTGACAATACTGTTAACTTGAGACCAGAAGGATGCCACCGAGGGGAGGTCTGTGAGGCCAGAGCAGGGTCACAGAGGAGACAGCAGGCTGGCTGACAGAAGGAAATTAAACAGTAACACAAGGTAAGTAGGGATAAAACTCGACGAGCCAAATTCAGCAGAGCAGCAGAGCGAGGAAGAGAGCTTCTCTGAAGCCGCGCCTGGGACCTGAGAGGAACGGCCGTGGTGGATGAGCTCACAGGTGTCCAGCCTGCGCAAGAAACACCAGTATTTTCTTATTTCTGCCCCCGTCATGGACCCCATGTCAAATCCACCAGATAAGCTATTAGGGAATTAATTTTTGTTCTCATTGGTGAATAGAGACATAATTATTTAAGGTGATTTTTCCCCCCCAGTTTTGAACCGGTATTTGGTATGATTGGATGGAGAGCAAGGTATGGGTATGGTTACACCTTAATTGCAGAACCAACGTAGAAGACTCTTCCGGGTGAGCTGGCTTGCTGCTTTGGCTAGTGATTCTAATTAAGTACACTGGGAGAAGTTTGATCCAACGATAGCAGTTTTCAGTGGAACTTTACCGATGAATTGTGACTTTTACCCACAAGCACGAGCATTCCACAAGCAAATGCGGTCATTATGTCGAGGACGCTTGCAATGCTACTGCCCGGCGAGAGGGGTGGTGAGCCGGAGTGAACGAGCCCCACCACCCGCTTGGGTCACCCGCAGGCCAGAGCGGGTGAGGCAGATACCCCATGGTGCGTTAGTCGTAATGATGGCGGGTAGAAAAGCGCACATAGACTGTGCAGTCTGGCGGCCTGAATACAAACTGCAGTTCAGCCACATGGTGGTTGTGCCTACTTGAGCGAAGTCCAGGTGCCCCACTTCCTGGACTGCTGGAATGAGGGTGATGATGCCCGCGCGAGGTGGGGATTGTGCACGATCAGTTGTGGGAGCTGCTGGCACAGGGCAGGTGACGTTCCATCAGTGGTGGTTGTGGCTTCCTTCCGAAGCCACTCTTTTGTTTTAATGTGATAAAAAAGCAAAACAACACATACAACATGAAATCTACCCTCTCAATGAGTTTTAGGTGTGGGACAGCATTGTTGACTATATGAAGTGGAATCGTATACCGTATTTTTTTTTATGTCTAGCTTATTTCAGTTAGCATAGTGTCCTCAAGGTTCACCCATTTGTAGCACATGACAGTGTTTATTTTTTTTATGGTTGAATAATATTTGATTGTATGTATATACCACATTTTCTTTCTTCATTGTTGGACATTCCAGTCGCTTCTGCCTCTTGGCAGTTGTTAATAGTGCTGCAGTGAACGTGGGAGAGCAGATATCTCTTTGAGACCCTGTTTTCAATTCATTTGGATAAGTACCCAGAAGTGGGATTGCTGGATCATATGTAGTGATCTTTCTAATATTAAAAATACGGGACTTTGGTGGGGGGGGCGGTGCGCACCTGGGTGGCTCAGTTGGTTGAGCTTCCGACTTTGGCTCAGGTCATGATCTCACGGTTTGTGAGTTCGAGCCCCACGTCAGGATCTGTGCTGACTGCTCAGAGCCTGGAGCCGGCTTCGGATTCTGTGTCTCCCTTTCTGCCCCTCCCCTGCTCGCTCGCACTCTCTCTCTCAAAAATAAATGAATGTTAAAAAAAATTTTTTTTTAAATATGGGATTTTTAATTTGGGGGGAAACTTCCATATTGTTTTCCACAGCAACTGCACCATTTTACATTTCCAGCAACAGTGCACAGGTGTTCCAGCTTCTCCACATACTCACCAACACTTGGTCTTTTCTCTTGTGTGTGTGCGTGTGTGTGTGTGTGTGTGTGTGTGTGTGTGTGTGTGTTTAAATGATGGTCATCCTTACAGGTATAAGATAATATTTCATGTGCTTTTGATTTGCATTTCCTTGATGATTAGTGATGTTGAGCATCCTTTCATTTGGCCATGGTATGTCTTTTTTTGGTTGTTGTTTATTTATTTTTGAGAGTGAGACAGAGCACAAGTAGGGGAGGGGCAGAGAGAGAGGGAGACACAGAATCCGAAGCAGGCTCCAGGCTCTGGGCTGTCAGCACAGAGCCCAATGCAGGGCGTGAACCCTTGAACTGAGAGATTGTGACCTGAGCTGAAGTTGGACGCTTAACTGAGAGCCACCCAGGCGCCCCCATTGTATGTCTTTTTTAAGAGAAATGTCTATTCAAGTCTTCTGCCCATTTTTAAATTCAGATTATTTGTTTTGTTTGTTTTGCTGTTGAGTCATAGGAGTTCCTTACATATTTTGGGTATTAACCCCTTACCAGATACATGGTTTGCAAATATTTTCTCCCGTTTTGTAGGCCTGTTGATGGTTTCCTTTGCTGTGCAGAAGCTTTCTAGTTTGATGTAGTCCTGCTTGTCTGATTTTTGCTTTTGTTGCCTATACTTTTGGTGTCCTATCTAAAAAAATCATTGCTAAGACCAACATTTTTCCCTGTTCTCTTCGATGAGTTTTATAATTTTAGGTCTTAAACTTAAATCTTTAATGTACTTTTGAGTTGATTTTGTACATGGTGTAATATAAGGGTCCAGTTATATTATTTTGCCTGTGGGTATACAGTTTTCAGAAATACCATTTGTTGAAGGGACTATACTTTCCTCAATGTGTAGACTTGACTCCATTGTTGAAGCCCCTTTGACTACGTATGTGTGAGTTTATTTCTGGGCTGTCTGTTTTGTTCCATGAGTCTGTGTATCTGTCTTAATGCCAGCACCATACTGTTGGATAGCTTTGTGATATATTTTCAAGTCAGGAAATGTGAGCCCTCCAGCTTTGTTCTTCTTTCTCAAGACTGTTTTAGCTATTTGAGGTTCCATATGAATTTTAGGATTGTTTAATTCTATTTCTGCCAGAAAAAAAAAAAGGCCATTGGGATTTTAAGAGATTACACTGAATCTGTAGATTGCTTTGGGTAGTGTGAACATTTTAATAACATTAAGTCTTCAATCCATGAACACCTGGTGTCTTAGCATTTGTTTGTGTCTTCTATAGTTTCTTCACATTTTTTTTAAGTAGGTTTCACACCCAACGTGGGGCGTGAACTCATGACCCTGAGATCAAGAGTCACACGCTCTACTGCCTGAGCCAGACAGGCGCCCCATGTTTGTGTCTTGTACAATTTCTTCCACCAGTTGTAGTTTTCAGTGTACAAGGCTCTCGTCCCCTTGTTTAAGTTTAACCAAAAAAATGAAAAAACTTTTTTGATGCTATCGAAAGTGCAATTGTTTTCTTAATTTCCTTTTCATTGTTGGATTGTTTGTTGTAAGCAGGTGGAAACGCAACCGATTTGGGCACATTGATTTTGTCTCCAGCAACTTTGCAGAATTCATTTATTCGTTCTAGTAGTTTTTTATGGGATCTTTAGAGTTTTCTGTATATAAGATCATGTCATCTGTGAACTGAGATGGTTTTGCTTCTTTCTTAACAACTTAGATGCCTTTTATCTCTTTTCCTTGTCTAATTGCTCGGATTTTCACTACCTTGTTGAATCAAAGTGGCAAGTGGGCACCCTGCCTTGTTGCTGAGCCTAGAGGAAGAGCTTTCAGTTTTTCACTTTGAGTAGGATGTTAACTCTGGGCTTTGGGCGGGGGCGGGGGGAGGGGGAGGGGAAGAAACCATAGGAAATCATAGGAAAGATATGTTTAACTGTAGCGTAATAACAACAGCAAAACTATGGGCTTTTAGTATATACCCTTTATTATATTGAGATTATTTTCCTTTAAGTTCTATTTTTTTAGTATTTTATTATGAGATGGTGTTGAATTTTGTCAAATGCCTTTTTTTGCGTCTGTGGATGTGATCTGTGTTTCACTCTGTTAATGGAGTGTATCACGTTGATGGATTTGTGTGTGTTGAACCATCCTTGCATCCCGGGGATAAATGCCACCTGGTCATGGGACATGATCCTTTTACTATGCTGTTAAATTTGGTTTGCTAGTATTTTGTTAAGGATTTTTACATCTTTATCCATCAGGGATATTGGCCTGTGCTTTGCTTTTCTTGTAGGTCTTCGGCTTTGGTATCAGGATGAAGATGCCCTCGTAAAATGAGTGAAATGTTCTGACCTCTTTAATTATTGGGATGAGTTTGAGGGGAATTGGTATTAATTCTTCTTTAACTGTTTGATCGGATTCTCCAGTGAAGCCATCTGACCCTGGGCTTTTCTGTGTTGGGAGATTTTGATTATTGATTCAGTTTCCTTATTCATTATTGAACTGTTCAGGTTTTCTGTTTCTTCATGATTCAGTCTTGGTAGATTATATGTTTCTAGAAATTTATCCATTTCTTCTAGGTTATCCAGTTTGTTGGCATATAATGTTTCATAGTAGTCTCATAATCTTTTTTTATTTCTGTGATATCAGTTGTTAATGCCTCCTCTTTCATTTTTTATTTTATTTGAGTTTTCTCTTTTTTTTTTTATTAGTTTACCTGAAGGTTTATCAGTTTTGTTGATCTATTCAAAAACCCAACTCTTGGGGCGCCTGGGTGGCGCAGTCGGTTAAGCGTCCAACTTCAGCCAGGTCACGATCTCGCGCTCTGTGAGTTCGAGCCCCGCATCAGGCTCTGGGCTGATGGCTCGGAGCCTGGAGCCTGTTTCCGATTCTGTGTCTCCCTCTCTCTCTGCCCCTCCCCCGTTCATGCTCTATCTCTCTCTCTCCCAAAAATAAATAAAAACGTTGAAAAAAAAATTTTTTTTTTTAAAAATTAAAAAAAAAAAAACCCAACTCTTAGTTTCATTGATTTTTTTCTTTTGTTTTTCTAGTCTTTACTTTGTTTATTTCTGTTGTAACTATTTTTTATTTCCTTTCTTCTGCTAACTTTGGGCTTGGTTTGCTCAACTTTGGGCTTGGTTTACTCTTGTTTTTCCAATTCCTTGAGGTATAAAGTTAGGGTGTTTATTTGATAACATTCTTCTTTTGTTTTTCAAGTTTATTTATTTATTTTGAGGGGGGATGGCAGGGCAGAGAGGGGGGTGGGGAGAGAGAGAGGATCCCAAGCATGCTCTGGGCTGTCAGCCAGAGCCTGACATGGAGCTTGAACTCATGAACCAGGAGATAGGACCTGAGCCAAAATCAAGAGTTGGACAGTTAACCAACTGAGCCACCCAAGGGCCCCATAATTCTTCTTGTTTAATGTAGGCATTTGCCACTCTAAACTTCATACTGCTTTTTCTGCATCCTGTAAGTTTTGGTATGTTGTGTTTTCATTTGTATTTGTCTCAGATATCTGTGATTTCTTTTTTGACCCAGTGGTTGTTATTCAAGTGTGTGTTGTTTAATTTCCACATATTTGTGAATTTTCCAAATTTCCTTCTGTTGATTTCTTGTTTAATTCCATTGTGGTCAGACAAGTTATTTGGTACGATTTCAGTCTTCTTAAATTTGTTAAAACTTGTTTTGTGACCTAATGTGTGATCTGTCTTGGAGAATGTTCTTTGAGTACTTGAGAAGAATATGTATGGGGCTGCTGCTGGGTGCGGTGTTTTGTACATGGCTGTTAGGTCCATTTGGTCTCTTGTGTTATTCAGGTCTTCTGTTTGTCTTCTCTCTAGATGTTCTTTCCATTATTGAAATTTTCTATTAATGTGTCGCTGTCTGCTTTGCCCTTCATTTCTGCCCATGCTTGCTTCATATATTTGGTGCTCTGGTGTTACGTACATATATATTTATAATTGTTGTATTTCCAGTGAATTGACCCTTTTACCAGTAATGTTCTTCTTTGTCTCTAAGTATAGCCACTCTCCTCTCTTTTGCTACCATTCGCATGGAATATCTTTTTCCACCCTGTCACTTTCAGCCTATGTGTGTTCTTAAATCTAAAGTGAGTCTCTTATAGACAGCAGGTGGTTGGATCTTATTTTTTTGTCCATTCAGCCACTGTATGTCTTTTGGTTGGGGACTTTAATCTATTAACATGTACTGATAGGGAAGGTCTTACTATTGCATTTCGTTTTCTGTCTTGTAACTTGTGGTCTCTCGTTTTTCTTTTTAGCTGTCTTGTGTGTCAGTGACTTTTTGTGGTGACATGTTTTTAATCCTTTCTCATTTTCTTTTGTGTCTCTTCTATAGGTATTTTCCTTATTGTTACCATGGGAGTTGTATAAAGTATCTTATAGTTACAACAGTCTATTCCAAGCTGATAACCAAGGCCACTTTTAATCTTGGCACAATTCTAAGGAATAAGGTACAACAAATGGATTGTTTAAACTTTCTCGTTTTAACCTTCCTTTAATTACTTTGATGGAATTAACTAGAGTTAGTGGATGTATATTTCATGAGCCTAATGCAACCGAATCCCAATGGTATTTTTTTTTTTAGAACTTGATAAAGTGATTCTGACATTCATCTGGAAGCATAAAGGGTTAGACTATCCAAGAAGTTTTCGAAAAAAATATAATAAACGGGGACCAGTACTGTTAACTATAAAATAGTGTATCTGCAGTAGCAAAGCTTTGTGTTACGGGCATAAGCAGAGGACTGGAGGGGAGCAGAGAGGGATGAAGAGAATGCCCCACTCAGTGTATGAAGATGAATTGTTTAATAAATATTATTAGGATATTTAACCTTTGGGGGCAAACTAGGTAGATTTCATATATCCTACTATGTACAGAATAAACTCCAAACAGATAAAATTTTTACTTTAAAGATACTTTAAACTGAAAAAAGAACTAGAAGGTTGGCGGGCCGGGGCCGGGGCCGGGGTGGGGCGGTGGCATGCCTAGATGGCTCATTCGGTTAAGTGTCTGACTCTTGATTTCGGCTCAGGTCATGATCGCACGGTTTGTGAGTTTGAGCCCCGCATTGGACTCTGTGCTGACAGCATGGAGCCTGCTTGAGATATTCATTCATTCTCTCTCTCTCTCTCTCTCTCTCTCTCTCTCTCTCTCTCTCTCTCTTTGTCTCTGTCTCTCTCTTTGCCCCTACCTTGCTCGTGTGCTCTCTCTCTCTCAAAATAAATAAACTTAATTAAAAAAAAACTAAAAGAAAATGTAAGTGAATAGTATATCATATTAGGGTGGGAAGAAATCAGTTAAAAAATCATTTGATGGGACACCTGGTTGGCTCATTTGGGTGACCGACTTCTGCTCAGGTCATGATTTCACAGTCCCTGAGTCCGTGGGTTCGAGACCCGCATTGGGCTCTGTGCTGACAGCTCGGAGCCTGGAGCCTGCTTTGAGTTCTGTGTCTCCCTCTCTGTCTGCACCTCCCCACTCATGCTCGGTCTCTCTCTCAAAAATAAACAAACATTAAAAAAAAATCATTTGATTTGACTCCCTAACAACTTAAAACTTCTGCACATCTACAACCACCGTAAAAAACAAAAGGCCTAAAACAAACAGACTATTTCCAACGTACAGAACGGTCCAAGGATTATGTCTCCAGTTTGGACAAAGGAACTCTTAACAATCAAAGAAAAAAGTGGAAAAATAGGCAAAAAATATATAAGCCCAGTTCTCAGAAGCAGTAGAAATGGTCAGAGGCGTAGGAGAGGTCACAGAACTCGGAGGTCGGAGGTCGGAGGGCGATTGCGGAAATGCGCATGAAAGCGACATTGTTGCCATTTCTACCTTGCAGACGGGCGAAGGCTGTTTAAAGTCTCTGTGTTGGCACAGCCTCCGGGGGACACCCCACGGGTTGGGGGTGCACTGCGACACCGCCTCTCTAGGCAGCAGATGGTCCGCAGGATCTAGAGGCTCAGCATTTCTTCAAAGACTTTGGTCCCAGCGATTGCACTTCTAGGAATTTCTTCTAATAGGATAATCAGACACATAAAGTTATGTACACGTCCTCGCTGTAGTATCATTTTTTATGCTTCTTACTCATTATAATGCATGGTACATTACATAGAATTTCCACTTTAATGGGTGGTACAAAATTCAAAGGATACTGAAAGGAAATGGAGTGAAAAAGCATTCTCCCTCCCTCCCAGTTCTGTCCTCCATTTCTCTCCCATGGAGCAACCAGTTGCTTATAAATCCTTCCAGAGGTACTTTTTGCGCAGGTAAGAATGTGCACGTGATTGTGCTCTTTCGTTTGTTAATTTGTTTAACTTTGTATTTGAAGGTCTGCGGTAGCACACTATCTGTACCATATGTACGTTGCTTTTCTCATTTAATAGATCTCAGAATGTGTTCCATTAGTAGTAGGCAATATGGTACAGAAGTTAAAAAGCACGCGTTAGTTGGGTTGGAACAAACACTACTGTTTACGAGGTAGGTCATCTTGGACAAGTTTCTTAGCTTCTGGGGGCCTTAGTTTCCTCATCTATAAAAGGAGTATAGTATTAGCTCTTACACATAAGATTACTGAAGTGATTCGGTGAGTCACTATATAAAGTGCAGGAATAGCAGTTAGCACATCTTACGTAAGTGTTTGCTACCATCGGTGTGTGTAGAGCTGCAGCCTTTAAACAGCTGTATAATACTCCACACCAGGGATCTATTCCACTTTGTCCCATATTAGTGAACAACTAGATATTTCCTAACATTGCTGTTGCAAACAAATTGCAGCATTTGTTGTGACACTTTAAAAAAATTTTTTAAAGCTTATTCATTTTTTGAGAGACGGAGACAGAGCACAAGCGGGGGAGGGGCAGAGAGCGAGGGAGGCACAGAATCCGAAGCAAGCTCCAGGCTCTGAACTGTCAGCCCAGAGCCCGACGCGGGGCTCGAACTCACCAACCGCGAGATCATGACCTGAGCCGAAGTCGGACGCTTAACGGACTGAGCCACCCAGGCACCCTTGTTATGATACTTTTTTAAAGGAAACAGCATAAGTGTCCAAAGTTAGTTTAATTATGGCACAGTATATAGGCACACATATGCAATATAGCCCATCAAAGTAAGGTCGTAGAAGGGTACCACATATGCAAAAATGTTCACATATATTTTTTAAGTAGAAACAAACATTTTTAATATTTGTTCAATTGTTTTCCATTATTAACATGAAGTAGATTATAGAAACTGGAAAACAATAGAAAAGTATAAAGTTAATAAAATAATAATTGACCCAGCCCTATGATCCAGAAATTGCCATGCTTACCGAACGTATTGGTGAATTTTATTTAATCTCTCTCTGAAAATTTGCACCAATTATTTCATAGGAAACAGAGGTTGCCACTTTGATTAAAAACATCTGGGAGCTGAGAGTTGGATTCCTCAGATAGGTTGGCGAGACGTGGGTGGCATAGGTGAAGCCGGCTTGGAGGAGGAGGCTTGCTGTGGACAAGAGGGCTTCCCAGGAAGCAGTATTACTTGAGCTGACCTCTCTCTGAAGAATCACAGGCGCTGTTCCTTTGGTAGTCTCCCAGAAATGCTCATTGTTCTCTGTTTTGTCTCATACGTACACTCATTCAGTAAACATGTGTCACCACGGGCCCGTTCTGTACCGGCACGTTTCTATGTCCGAGGGACTTGGGCACGAACAAGATGTGTCCCAAGCTTGTGCGCCTGGAGCCTGTGTTCCGGATCTTGTCCAGAGACACCTGACAAGGCTGAAGACATAAGGAATGTACAGCACCAAGAGGTCTCACCTGCCGGTGACCATGAGCACTTTTCCACGGCTCTTCCTAGTGGCATTTCTTGTGGCTGCAAGGTTTTCTCTCCAGCTGGCACGCATTAGTTTAATTAACCTTTCCCACTCTGCTGGGCGTTCGGATGGTTCGCGGAAGACTCATGGTCTCCGACACATCGCTCGCCTGCTTTCCAAACGGATCGTTCCAGTCTCCAGCGTGACCAGCAACGTGTGGACGAAGGTGCCTCTGCCATCAAAACCTTACCACCATTGGCTGTGTTGTTGTTTTCGTCATTTCTGTTCATTTAATTAACAGGCACAAAACGGAGCTTCATCGTTTCGGCGTTCATTTATTTAATTACTGTTAAATTTTAACCTTTACTTCCTCTTAAGTGCATTTTCTGTTTGAGTCCTTTGTTCTGTTACTTCTTTTGGCCCTTGCTGTGAAAAGCGGACTCCGTACAGTGACGGCTGAGAGCTCAGATTCTGGACTCCCCCAGGCCTGGTTTCTCTCCAGCCCTGTTACTTAGGAGCCGTGTGGCCTTGGGCCAGGGGTCTGGGAGGTGCTGAGGCGAGGAGGGCATTCCCAGCACAGGGGCACTCCCTGGAAGCTAAGTCACAGAGAGTTTGACTGCCTGGGTGCGTCCGGGGCACAGTGGACCCACTGTGTCTGGACTGATCTCATAGGGCCACCACAAGTACCCTTGGCTCACTGTGGAATTTTCTCGAGTGTGGCCTTTGGCGTGATGACGGGCAGCACAAGGCCTCATATCAGCTTTTTCTCCCTGGCAGTAAAACCCAAACCCAGAAGAGTACAGAGGAGCGAGGCAGGGAGGGCTAGTGGGAGGGCTGGAAGCTCTGTAGTCGGGCTGCTCTGGCTTTGAACCCCAGCACCCTCACCGCACAGTTGTAAGTACTCCGAGTCTCGGCCTCCTTGTCGGAAAACCGGGTGTCATCTCTGCACCGCACGCTGGGAAGGCCAGCCACGATTTATGTCAAGGGCCCCCTGCAAAGGCAGCAGCTGATGAGGGCTGTTAGGAGCCAACAGGGAACAAGGGGGACATCCTACCGTCATGGAAGGATGACATGGGGACTCCTCCTGCCTGGCCTTTAGTCACCAGCCCCTGCTCTTCCCCTGGATTCCTCACGGGTAGTGCCGCCCCTGCCCGTCGTGGGCTGTAGTGGGAAAAGAGCGATCAAAGGCACGTTTCTTCCAGAGGGCCGGGTGCAGTTCCCAGGGGAAGTTTATCACTTGGAAATTGGAGAGGGACTGACTGGGTATCTCAGCAGGTGACCCTTTTGGTGACTAAGTCCTTTTTCTAGGAGAAAAGGATGTTTGGATGCTCAGCAGCCACATCTGCTTTTGAACTCTGTACGGTCTGTGCCCTGGCCTCTCCCCACCCCAACAGTCCCCCCCTTACCCTCCTATTATTCAAACAGAGGAAAGTTGTGTTTGTTGACCACTCTTTCGGGGTGGGAAAGGAATGTAATGTATGCATAGACTGCCCAGAATTTCCTGTTAGACACCCACTCCAAACCACGGCCCTGGGCTGCATTCCAGAGATTTGCAGCCCAGTCCTACAAGAGAAGAAAGGGTGCATTCATTTAAACGCCGGCGGCCGGCGAGAGGAACCCCCTCCCCCCCCCCCCCCCCCCCCCGCTCCCAACTCAAAAAAAGGTGTCTAGCTTGTTCCCTAGTAATATAGTTGTGAATCCAGCTGCGTGGGCTCTTCAGGGTGTGCTCTGACATCCCCACACGTGAAGAAGCATTTTTTCCTTGGGAGACTCTGGTGGGCAGTTTTGCACCCTTAACAGCACCGGTGTCCATGCTGATGCTTGGACATGTTTCTAATGTTCTGCTGTGAATACTTGGACGCTAAAAACCTGCTGTGGAATCCTTTCTTGATTCTGCTCTTGCAACAAGAAAGAAGCTAGCATGGAGGGCAGGTGTTGGTGCTTTGACACATTAGCAGTAGATGTGGTGTATCAAGTCCGTTTTCTCCTAGAAACTCTGCGGTGCTGGGTCTTTGGCACGGAGGCCGGCTTGGCACTGTGAGAGTTAAAGGCAAACCTTTGTTGTCTGTAGCTGCCAAGATGCAGTTCCTTGGCTTGGGGAGAAACCCGAATGACTCGGGAT
Source organism: Prionailurus bengalensis (assembly GCF_016509475.1). Classification (NCBI taxonomy): domain Eukaryota; kingdom Metazoa; phylum Chordata; class Mammalia; order Carnivora; family Felidae; genus Prionailurus; species Prionailurus bengalensis. Next base: position 153,869,325 of record NC_057350.1, on the reverse strand, counting down.
GGATTGATGGTAAGTAGCAATCACTTCGACCAACCGACGTTCCAGCTTCTCTGAGCTTCATCCCGAGCGACTCTTTTGACTGTGTAGGGGTGTGTTTGGGGCAGTGGGAGTTTCAGGTCAGATGTGAGATAAAGACAGGTGGGTGGGGTGTTGACAAAGACAAGTTACGTGAAGCTCGGAGTTGGTGTAGACCCAGGAGGTTTTGGTCCTGAGACCAGGGGTTCAGGAAAGAGCCAGGGCCTCCTCACGGCTGTAAGCCAAACCAGGTCAGAACGCAAGAACGGTTTAAGGGCCCGGGTTATGTGGCATGGGCTGCTCCCACACTGATGGAGAAACACTGGCTGCTTGAGGGGCAACAGCTCAGTTTCTGGACGCAGGAGGGAACCGGTTAGGTCAGGAAGTATCAGCGGAGGGCTAGAAATGCCCGTCTTGGCCCGTACATACCAACTCGCTGTGGATTCACTTGCACCCTCCGTGCGTTGGCATAAACACCGTTTGATAGCTCCTCGGACCCGTCCCCTTCATCCCACCAGAGGACCGAACCGCACCGTCTGCCTCGGTGGACTTTGCCCAGACATTTCATGTGTTTAATTATAACACTTTCTTGCTAACCGGATTTCATATAAGAGTTCCTAGAAAAGGCCTGAGTCCTAGGCCTTTATTTTAAGCTTCACATGGGGAGCTGCTTTTTATTTGTTTAGTTTCTATGATTATTATTATTATTATTATAGTACAAAGAAAGTATTGGATAGGAAGGAAGGAAGTAAAGTTTTAAGGAGCCACGTCAAGTTCTAAGTTTAGAATTCACATAACCAAAACCAAAATGGTTCTGCCTACATGTTTTCTCATAAAGCCAGGCTGTTTTTGTAAGGACTGTTGTCTGGAGACACGCTAACTTCTGAATGTTCACAGGGAGACATTGCTCAGTACCTAAATCAATCAATCTCTTCTTGCTTGTGTCTTAAGCTGCCGGTAGATCTTCTCTCTTGAGCACCATACGTGCTTTACAAACACGCGTGTTTTTGCTGCATCCACACAACAGCCCTGCAGACGTAGGTATGAAGTGGTGTAGCTTAGGTAGATGAAGTCACACTGGCTAACACGTGGCAGGGAGGGACTCAAACCCCAAGAATCACTCCACAGCCCATTTTCTCTCCGTGTAATTTTTTTTTTTTAATTTTAATTTTTTTATTTTTTATTTCCATGTAGCTTGTATTTAAAGTCAATTTTGGGGGCACCTGGGGGGCTCGGTGACGCATCGGCTTCGGCTCAGGTCAAGATCTCACGGTTCGTGGGTTCAAGCCCCATGTGGGGCTCTGTGCTGACCGCTCAGAACCTGGAGCCTGCTTCGGATTCTGTATCTCCCTCTCTCTGCCCCTCCCCTGCTCATGCTCTCTCTCTCTCTCTCTCTCTCTCTCTTTTTCTCAAAACTAAAAGTCAATTTTTAAGTAAGAAATTTCCATTCTAGGCTCTTTACCCAAAACGGTCCACATCTCTGATTTGCAGATACGGTATCCTGGAAATCCTTGATATGGATTGATAGCCTGTATCAGTCCATTTAAAATTTAAGCTCGGTGGTTCCAGTCGCAAGGTCAAACCGTGACATTTGCGGTCCAGATCTGCTCGTGCCGCTCCCCATTTCCATAGAGCCAAATGTAGACTCGTCGCATGGTTTACAAGGCTGTCGTCCACCACGTCCGCTCCCCCTCGCCACTGCTCTGATTTCTCAGATCCCTCGTGCTGTCTCTCACATCAGGCCCTTTACCAATGGCTATGTCCCCCACTTTCCTGCCCCCTCCAGCAATTTTGTGAAACCGTCAGCCCAGCTCAGAAAGCATTTCTTCTAAGAAATCACTCCTACCCACCCTCCAGTTGGGACTGTGCGCCCTGTGCTGCCCGTCATAGCAAGACGCAAACTGTACCAGAATCTCTTGTTCGGTGTCTCTCGTGCTAGACGTGAGCCACGTGAGGTGGGGACGGTGCCTGTGTGGTTCACCAGTGTTTGCACACCACCTCGACAGGGAGCTGACGTTTCCAGGGATAATCTTTTCCATCGCAAATAACATAAACCCAGAAAAACAGGTAATTTATTCTCTTACGTAACTCAGAATCCCGGGAAGGATCTGGTTTTAATGAAACCACGTCCCCAGATGGTATTGTCGGAGATTCGTCCCTCTCCATGTCTCAGCCACTTTTTCCTCCGTTTTGGCTCGTCCTCGGGTAGGTGCTTCTCACGTGGCCAGAGCCACCAAAGGCTCCAGGTTTACGTCCTACCCATTTGGCAAGCCAGCAAAAAGAGAATATCCTTTCCAGTGGCTGTAGCGTGAATCCTGGGGCAGACTCTCCTTGGCCCAGGTTGGGTCAGATGCCAGTCAATCACGTGGCTCGAATTGGCCGGGCCTTGGTAATGGATGGAAAGCAGCTTGGGGCGGGGGAAGGCCGTAGGATTTTTAGACCCGGCCAGTCAGCATCCTGAGCCCTTTCAGAACCGAGTAAGTGCCAAGGAGGGGTGAGGCTGAGCAGCTCCATTCATTTCCCCCGCTGGCCTGGTTTTGAGAGCACCAGACGAGTCCAAGAGTGTTCAGGAAATTAGACAGCCCCCAGCCTCCCAAAGCTTCCTGTAGGCCCTAGAACAAACCTTGCTTAGTGGGAAGAGGCCCGGCTCCTCCCTCAGTGTGGAAGCGAGGCCGCTTTGGGCTGCTTCACCTCCTGGTGCAGAGAAGGGAAATCCTGAGCGGGCTGCCACTTTCCTTTCAGGGTGCTGGCCTCCCCGGGGACTCACTCCTGCAGCTCTGTTTGTGGCTTCTACGTGGTAAACCATCTAAGGGTAGAAATTATAAGTAGCTTGCCGTCTCCAGATTTAGGATTTTTTTAGTCTGTTAATTTGTTTGTCAGTTGGTTGTGAGGAAGAAGTATATGACCTGACGATGAAAATGGGATCTGGGGGCTGCGGGTGCTTTTTCTGCAAAGCTATGTACTGCCCTGCTTGGGCATCAGCTGCTCAGTGTCTCTGGGACATAAACAGATAGCGTGTTTACTTGCAGAGAAATGTGCCATTGGCCAGGGAAGAGACCGCTTTTCTTTTTCTTCCCCTGACTAAATTATTTGAGTGTGGCATAAAAACAAACACCGTGAGTTTATTGCAGTCTTTTCTCCCCCATTTGGCATGTTCCCTCCTGGATCTGACCTGATCGGTCAAGACTGTCTTCAGCATGGCACATGGACTTTGGAAACAGGCCCCCTTGGGTTCAGATCCTGGCACACGCGGTTACTAGTTGTATTTCCGCCGTGGTGAGATGGAAACCGAAGTGTCCATCTCCTTGGGTAGCCGTGCGGGTTACCTGAGATGAGAACTGAGAGGTACTGGAATTCAGAGGGCTGGCCCTCAGCGAACAGCGGTCACTGTCACTTCCCCACACTGCTGCTTGGAAGGCCTCTGTGCCTGGAGGTCCCCGTGGCCGGGCCTGGCCTACCGTGGGGGGCCCCAAGTAAGAAGACGGGGGTGCCCTATGACATGCACCCAGCCGTTCTCAAGGAAGATGAAACAGCCATCATTTCCAGGCGGTTATGGTTCTAAAGCTCATTGTTAGCAAATCAGGACCTTAAACTCACACTTACTTGGCCACTCGCCCACGCCTGTCCATGCCTGTCGAGTTGCCGGCAAAGACAGTTTTTCAGTCTTTTCTCAGAATCTCCACGTGAATGCGTTTGGTTTTGCCGCTGGCAGAAGAGTACCCCAAGACTTTTAGCAGGAGTTTTGTGATCTCACGACGGGGAAGGTGGTGCACAAATCACTTAAGTACACAAAAAGGGGATCGTGCCAAAACTGCTTTTCGGGATAGATAAACTCCCAACAGTTACCACGCGGACTCAGTGATTTCCTACGCTGGTACTTTCCCCATTAACCCTAAGCACGGGCCCTTTGTGGCCTCTGCCCAGAGTACGTTGACCCACCCAGAGGTGGTTTGTGGTGGCACAGCCCTGGATGCATTCCCAGGCACTGCTCCTGCCCCTCCAGGTTGTCAGTCTCCTCCCCTGAGGTGTGTTTTTCGTTTTATTCTCATTTTTGCCTTTTATTTCTGACTTTCGGCAGCTTGTCTCGAGGCCCAGATAACAGAAAAGATAACCTCACTCCCTCCGGAGGGACAGGACAGGCCGGGGAGTGAGTCCATGGCACAGGGTCGCCCTGGGCTTCAGGAAGAGGGACTTTGCCCTGGCCAGCCCTGCCCCAGCCGAGCACGTGTTCTCTGTCCCACATCTGCTGTTTGTGTTTTAAGTGCAATGGAAGACTTCAGTCCTCCCATCAGTTACTTGACAGATGGCAGAGTTTAAGAAAGGGCATGAAGATGCCCTCACACATCTTATTTCTTCATGAGGTCAGGGTTGGAGTTAGGAGTGTCCAAGGACCTAGCTTCAAAGTGACTCTTTCTTGGCACCCTGCACAGAGTAACGCTGCTCGGAGAGTGTCAAGTCGGACTTGTGCCTGAAAGGATCTTTGTTTTGGAGTAGTGCTTAGTCCTGGGTCGGGAGACTGTCTGCTGGGTTCAGGAATGCAGATGGGGCCTGACCCTGAGGCTGGGTCAGTTAATGAGCCAGCAACCCCCGCCGGGCTGAGGTCAGAGGAGTTCTGTCGGCCAGCAGGCTTGGACTCCATGGACCAGCTGGCCCTCGAGGATTCGCATGTTGAATAACAATCCTTGAGCGCGACTTCCTGGGGCCCCTCATCTTCTTTCCCGAGTAGGTCTCCTGGTATGGGGGCCCTGGGGGGCAACTGCACGTTCGAGTTTTTGCGTTGCATTACGGCCACGAGTACGTGCTGCAGTTGGCCGCAGTGTGCTTCTCTCTTTCCAGCATCCCAGTGCAACGTCAGCTTGAAGAAACAGAGGCACCGTGGCATCCTCAGCTCCTTCTTCTGCTGCTTCCGTGATTATAATGTGGAGGCCCCACCAGCCAGCGGCCCCAGTGTGCTTCCGCCGCTGGTGGAGGAGAACGGTGGGCTTCAGAAGGTCAGTGCTGGAGGGGACCTGTGCACTCAGCAGAGCCCCAGGAGCTGCAGGTCTGTCCCCTCCCCGGTGAATATCCTGAATAAGAGTCTGGGATGGCATGTGTCCAGCCACTCACTGTATAGCCCTGAAATTTCCACAAAAGATCATGTGTTTGGTCAGAGGATGGGTCGGTCGCTCCCATTTAGCAAACGGAAGAACATATTTGATGAGAGTTGGAAGAATCACTTCACATTTTTAAAACATTCTGTCTTGGGAAGTCGGCTGCGTGAGATGGAGAGTTAAAGAACCAGTAGCAGAGAGAGAAATGGGAAGACAAATGAAGAAACAGAGGCATGGGAAAGAGCCAATACTAAGTATAAATGGATTCAACTACCTTGTTTAATAACACACGTATTTATTACACATTCTTTTATATGCAGCGGATGAAAAATCCTAAGTCAGATTTTTCACAGTACGTAAAGAAAAACTAAACTCCGCCCACATGCTGCCTAGTGGACGTATCTATCCTAAACAAAGCGACTCAGAACAGTTACAGGGGTGAGTAGAAAGATACCAGGCAAGTAGAAGCAAAAAGAGAGCAGGGATTACAACATTAATCTCCGTCGAATTAGACTTTCGGGTAAGAATCACTGCAAGAGGCCAAGAGGGATTATTCACTGTGAAGACAGTTGAGATTTTGAGGACGCAAAACCCGTAAAACTTCATGTTCCAAATAATGTGAGCGAGGGACATGAGCAGGCATGTCACAAAATAGGAAACATAGGCCAGTAAACACGAAAAAATGTCCAGTATGGCTGTTAATCAAAGAAAAGCAAACCGAAGTGTTGAGATAGCCCTTTCCACTTACCAAATTATTGAGGACATTTGTAAAAATATTTGGATTCGGAGGAGGGTAGTGACAAAGGAGTTAGACGATATAAATCAGTTATTTGTAGCCATGTTAATTGGTTACAACTTTCTGGAAGGAAATTTAGCAATATAATCTTAAAGCCCTAGAAATTATTTATTGGCATAATTATGGATTATTGAACTACAACACACTGTCCAGCACAGATCGTAATGTTGCAAAATTGTAAGCAACCTGATGATCAACAATAGAAAATAGAAAACCCATAGAATAAGCCTATATTCAAATAGTATGCAGCTATTAAAAATTATCTCTCGTAGGGGCGCCTGGGTGGGTGGCTCAGTGGGTTAAGCATCCAACTTTTGATTTTGGCTCAGGTCATGATCCCAGGGTCATGGGATCGAGCCCAGCGTCAGGCTCTGCCCTGAGTGTGGAGCCTGCTTATGATTCTCTCTCTCCCTCTGCCCCTCCCCCCCACTCATGCTTTCTCTCTCTCTGTCTCTAAAATAAATAAACAAATAGGGGATAAAAGACTTCAATGTAGCAGGTGAGTGTATTTATAAGTATATATACATAGTCCTACATGCACACACAGGCATTCACAAGACTAGAATGATATATGCCAAAACATGAAGAGACTATCTCGTACTGGTGGGATTATGTATAGGATGTTCTCCCCTCTCCTGTGCTTCATTTCTTTCTCTCTTTTTTCTTGTAGCTTTTCCCAATTTTCACAAAATAAGCTGAAATTACTTTGGGGACTAGAAAGTAAATTATTTTTAAAGTACATATGAATGGAAGGAGCAGGGTTCTGGGAAGATGACAGCCTGAGCACATGGCTCTGACCGTTGAAATTCTGTCTCTGGATAAACCCGGTGAGCCTGCTGGTGGAATCCGGAAAGCGCAGTAAGGCTTCTGGTTTTCCTGACATCTCCAGGGGAAGGAGCAGGTGCAGGATGCATCCTCTCTGAGCCTCGGTGAGAAGCAGGAAGCCACCAACAGAGGAAAATGCTTGCCTCTCTTGGAGTCCTAGGACAGAGACTGGACATGGATGGTCCCATGAGGTCCACCGGCCGGCAAGAGCTCTGGATCCCCTCGGAAAGGGCCCGCACTACCCGCTTGATGTGTGTGGTCCTTGGAGGGGCTGTACTGATGAGCTGAATTGCTTTCACTTCTTGTGCCCTAAAGCAGCCCACTAGGTGCAGAGACTTTCTTCCTGTCCTTGTGGTTTGTCAGTTTGGGCTCTGCTGGACCGCAGAAACGTTGCTCCTTGCCGGACCTGGCGGTGCCCCCTCGTTTGCCACTGTGGAGAAGGTCCAAGTCGAAAAAGTACACGACGGGGCTCCCACTGAGGTAAAAGCAACAGAAGAGACGGAAGAGAACTTTAGTAGGCAACGCAGGAAAGGATACGTCAAGAAACGAATTTCGAGGACAAAAGTAACTTCCAGAACTTAACAAAGAAGTCCCATGATTTCTAAATATAAAAACTTAGTAAACAAACTGAGGAAAAGGAGAATGAGGATGGTCACTGCTGAGGCCGGAATTAATGTTCTAGAGCAAGTGGGGAAAATATCTTTCAGTTCAGACCAGAGACACAGAGATGATCGTTGTGGGAGGAGGGGGGAAGGGTAGGAAGAGGCATCGAGGAGAGCTAACATGCAAATAGGAGCTGAAAAAAAGTATGAATATGTAGATTGTGAGGGCTTTCGCCAAGTAAGTATACAGTGAGGCTAGTGGGGCGGGTTAGGGGAGCACATGCCTGGATGTGTGCTGTTGAAATTCTGAAATTTAGGGGCACCCGGGGGGGCTGGTCAGCTGAGTGTCCGACTTCAACTCACGTCCTGATCTCACTGTTCGTAGGTTCGAGCCCCGCCCTGAGCTCTGCACTGACTGTGTGGAGCCTGCTTTGGATTCTCTCTCCCTCCCTCTGTCTGCCCTTTCCCTGCTCCCCGCCACCCCACTCTCTCCCTCTCAAAAAATAAATACGCTTTAAAAAAAAATTCTGAAAGTTAAGTGTGAAGAGACAATCTGGCAAGCTACCAGAACGAGATACCTTCAAAAGAAAGAGACTTAACAGCAGTACCAGACTTCTCATCAACGATACTGAAAGCCAGAAGACTATGAAAAAAAATTTTACAGGCTATTGAGAGAAAAGAATTCCAGACCCAAAATTCTGTATGTGACCAGGATAGCATTTATCTGTTGAAGCAAAGGGAGTGCATTTTCAGACATGTCATGATTCAGAGAGGGGACCGAAAGAAGCCTGGGCGAGATCGATACTCCGTTATGATACAATTATAGAAGACGTAAGAATAAGTACCACCTGTTAGGAATAGAACCATACAAGCAGCGCAGTTAGGAAATAGATCCTGAAAATTCACAAGGAGTGAAAGGAGAAATGGGCAGCAACGTGAGTAGGCCGTCAAAGTGGAGAAAGGGGGAAAAGAACAAACACCAATAGTAAACCTAACATAAAGAGGAGGCATAAAACCCAAGTTCGGTGAACCAGATTCCCCTCACAAAAGACCACGACCGTATCAGATTGGCTTGACAAATTCATCTGTATGCTGTTTCCAAGAATAGACCTGCATCAGATAGGAACGATTTTGGCAGCAAGGAAAAGAAAACTGAGAAATAATAGCTTAAACAAAGAGGGGATGATTTTCTCACATAAAAAGCCTGAGTCTGGCGGTTGCCGGGGTCAGTTTAGGTGCCCGATGATGCCATCAGGGACCCGGGTTCTCTCTGTTCTTCCGTCTTTCCATTTTTCCGCTCCACCTTCCTTGGCACGGTTGCTCTCATCCCCATGCTTGTTTATTATCCCAGAGTCACAGGCTTCAGACAGCATGTCCACATCCGAGGGAAGAAGGGGGGGAGGAGTACCCCCACCTAGGCCGCTTGTATGGGAAGTCAGTGCCCTCCCAGAAAACCCGAGGGCACGTCTCCTTCTGTCTTCATGGCCAGAACTTTGTCACACGGCTACCCTCTGGCAGCAAGGGAAGGGAGGCCCAAAAGGGGAAGACTTTAGACTGGCATATTCCTGCCCTCCGCAGAATCAGAGCTCTCTCACAAAGGAGAAAGGAGAAATGACTGCTGAGTCAACGTGCTAGTCGGTGTGGGCTCGGTTAGGCCGTAGGCACAACCCCCAGACCTCAGAGGCTTCAAACGGTAAAAGTCTGTTTTTCACTCACGCTACACGTTGATCGTGGATTAGCTGTGGCACTTGTCCAGTAGATCTATAATGTGAGCCACCTGTGTTGTTTAAATTTTTCTAGTAGCCTCATTCTTAAAAATATTTCTTACAAGTTGAAATTGCTCTTAATAATACATTCGATTTAACCAAAGACCTCCAAAATATCATTTCAACATGTAATCAATAGAAAAAAACTATCAATGAGGTAAAATTTATACTCTTGTTATCTTTCTAATTCTTCAAAATCTGATATGTATTTTATACCTATAGCGCATCTTAACTTAGCTCTAACCACCTTTTCACAGGGTCAGTAGCCGCATGTGACTCATAGCTACTGCTATCAGATTGCGTAATGCAGCTCATCCTCATTCATGGACTTAGACTGAGAAAGGCCCCATCTTTTTGCTTTCGTCGTTGCCATAGCAGGAAAAGGGAGTGTGGTGAATCACACTGGCTCTTAAAGTCTTCACTCAGAAGTAACATGCCTTGGGGTGCCCAGCCGGCTCAGTCGGTTGAGCATCTGACTCTTGATCTCAGCTCAGATCATGCTCTCAGGGTTCGAGCCCCACATTGGGCTCCATGCTGGGCATGAAGCCTACTTTAAAAAAAAAAAAAAAAAGAAGTCGCATGCCTCATTTTAACTTCCATCTTCTTGGCCAAAGCAATTCACATAACTATGCTTAACTTCAAGGAGCATGGAAGTGTAGTCCTACGGTGTGCCCAGAAAGGAAACTGGAATTACTATTACAGTAGGTGACTAGTAGTTTCTGACCCAACGTCTAATATACGGTGGTTTTTAAAAGATGGAAAATAGATGGGCAAAATGGAAAAGGCAGATCAGATGACCAGAAAGCAAAGGTGACAAAATCGGTATCAGACAAAATTCGAGGCCAAAAACAAACAAGAGAAAGAGGGACGTTTTCTAATGATAATAGGTCTGATACATCAAGTGTGTAATAGCCATAACCTTTGTATACTAATCAACAATATAGACAAATATGTAGAAGGAAACCACTTAAATACGATAAAAAACTGTCTTCTAGAAATACAGGGTGCCTGGCCGGCCTAGTTAGTGTAGTGGGCGACCCTTGATCTCAAGAGTTGTAGCTTTGAGCCCCGTGTTGGCTGTAGAGATTACTTAAAAATAAAATCTTTGGGGCGCCTGGCTGGCTCAGTCACAAGAGTATGTGACTCTTGCTGTCGGGGTTGTGGGTTCAAGCCCCACACTGGGTATAGAGATTACTTAAATAAATAATATTTTTTTAATAAAATAAAATATTTAATAAATAAATACAGCAAGCCACATAGGAAAACCTCTGGCAGTTTCTGGCTAATGTAAGAAGATAAGAAAATGAAACAATTGATATAAATATGAAAAACATTGGAGTTTAGCTTTATTTGCATATGACATGATTACTTACATAGAAACCCCAAAATACTTCAAAAAAAATGGAATCATTAAAAGGTTTTGCTCCGGTAGCTCTTAGTTATGGAGAAATGTGTTAGGTTGCTAGATAAGACTTAAACTTTACATAGAAGAAATAATGTCGAAGAACAGCTGAGAACATTTTGGGAAAAAATCACGAAAAGATGACTTCCCTTAACCTTACTCTACATTGGTGTGGAAAAACCTATTCGTGGAATTTATATGATGAGATTCCACTGTAAACCCTGTTGCGGCCCCAAATTCTAACATGTTCCCTCGGTGAGCTTTCCTCGTACTCTCCCTCCCCCAATTTAAATCATTGCTTTAGAGAATCGCCATTAGCAAAAGGACCATCGTTGGTACCCTAGGCCTGTGAAGGATTCAAACAAAGAGTTTGAAGGATTCAAGACTGTCTTGGTAAAAGTTTTAATTTAAAAATAGTATTTGCCTAGGTGAAATGGCATGGGAAAATGGTGGCGTACCTCTGGCAGGTTTCTTGGAGTAGCTGGCTGTATATATGAGAGAATAAAGGCCTTTCAGGGCAGTTCTCTGGCAGAGCTAGGCTTACCCGGACCCAGTATTCATTCCTGGACTTCTTCACTTACGTTTGTCACAATTGCTTTTCAAAGAATTAACTCTAAGTAATGCATCATTTGCATTGCACTTACTATTCGGTCTGTAAGACCAGACCCCACAGAAAGAACCTGTCAAAGTGGGGCAGCTACTGCCTAGAGGACCCTCTGCCCTCCGTCTCACTCAGCTTGGTCAGGACAACTGGAACACAGCCCAGGCACATTAGACGTGGAAGCTGGTTCTAGGCCCATCTCTACTGCTGGCCACCAGCTCTCCCTGCCTCTTGGAACTCAGCATGCCAGAAGCAGAGAGAAGGCTGTGGACAGAGTGCAACAGGTGGCATCTAGGGTTCTACCCACATTACGTATTCGCTTTGTCCTGGAGAAATGCTTCAGCAGCAGTGGCCTAGAGTGGCAACCATTGCCTCCATCACAGTGACAACCTGGACCTGCACGCCAGTTGCCCAGAATAAAAGGGTGTGCAGCCCCTGATGAGAGGCAAGAAGAAGTCAGCACCCAGGAGACTCCAATGGCCCAGACCACGGAGGACTAATCAGGGAGAGGACAGAGGAGAGGGATTGCTGAACACTCCCTAATACGTGCATACCCCATGCGCGCGCGCAAGCTTCCGGGGTGATTTTCCAGCCCAAACATCTGTCCAGAATAGCACCTTCGGTCCTAGCCTGTGTTTTGCCAGGTATTTGCTGTTGTTCTCTCTTCCTTCACTGATGTGCTCATCTTGTCTGAAGGTACACCTGTGTGTTGGGCTGTTTGTAGCCTCCCACTAGTGCAGTGGTCCTCACTTAGAGATGATTTTGCCCCCTAGAGAACATCTGACAACATCTAGAGACATTTTCGATTGTCGCTCCAGGAGTCCTACTGGCATCCGGTGGGTAGAGGCCAGGGATGCTGTGGAAGATCTTACAATGCTCAGGACAGCCCTGACAGCAAAGAGTTACCAGGCCCAGAATGTCAGTAGCTCCAGGGTTGAGAAACTCTCCTCTGTCGTGACCCAGCAGGCTTGTGAGCTTCTGCTTAAAGTCTCCCCACCAAGAGCAGCCACCTCCTAGATCCAGATGTTGGGAGTAATATTACTTAAGAGCTTCTGAAGTGAACTTCTCTGCAGAAGTTCTTAAAAATGGATTCGATTTGATTGCACCTTTGTGTTGGAGAGCAGCACAGCTCTGCCTTGAATAATGGCAGAAGGCAGTTTAGGATCCTTATGGCAAGCCCCAAGTGTCCTGAAAAAGGAAAGAGCCATCAAGAGGATCTCGAGAGGAAACAGGAGTTGCTGTTACTCGGCAGAGGTGGTAACTAGGGCTGCAGATAATCAAGAAGTTGCTAACTGGTGTTTAGAGTCAGAGCAGAGCCCAAAGAGGTGCCAGCCACCTGCCACTGTCAGCAATCTGCTTTGACCCCTTCCCATGAGACCCTGGTCACAAGCCACGCCCTCAGTAAAGATGGATACACTTTTCACAATAGTTCCATGTGGGAGACCAGGAAACAGTCTCATATCTCCTCATCGGGAACTGTGATGCTGGTATTTATTGCCTCCCATCCTTCCATCTAAAAAAGAAGAAACAGAAACTGGAACTGCTCAGTGGAGATAATGGAGAAGAAGTGTTATTTTGTTAGCATTTATTAATGATGCTAAAATAAAATGTTTTGGAGTGCCTGGATGGCTCGGTCGGTTAAGCGTCTGATTCTTGATTTCTGCTCAGGTCATGATCTCACGGTTTGTGAGTTCAAGCCCTGCATTGCACTGACAGTGTGGAGCCTGCTAAGGATTCTGTCTCCCTCTCTCTCTGCCCCTCCTGTGCATGTGCTCGCTCTCTCTCAAAATAAATAAATAAGCTTAAAAAAATAAAAATGAAATGTTTCCCTCAACCGGGTTTGGAATGGCTGGCATTCCAGGGCTGCAGAATGGGTGAGGCCCCACTTTGAGGCCTGAATTTTCTTAACACTCCCTGCAAATACAGGTTCTGTTCCCCTTAAAGGGGACTCTGTCTCCACCGCTGTGGCCTCAGAGGGAATTTCTTGTGCCTTGCCTTGTCCCCTCTCTCCAGTCCTCCTCTAGAAGAAAACCTGGAGTGACCAGGGGATTCCTTATAATCTGATAAACTAGTCTTCCTTCCTCTACATATTGTATTGACTTAAGGCTTAGTCTTTTTAGGGAATAACTAACTTAAAAACAAGAAATAAGGCAGTTACTAGAGGGATTAATGGATCAAAGTAGTATATGGGCTTTTGTTTTTATTTTTCAGTTAAGGATTAAATTCCTGGGAGTAAGGGAGGCACCATTTAAATAAGCAAGATTAGGGGCACCTGGGTGGCTCAGTCGGGTGAACGTCTGACTTCGGTTCAGGTCACGATCTCACCCTTCGTGGGTTCGAGCCCCGCCTCGGGCTCTGTGCTGTCAGCCTGGAGCCTTCCTCACATTCTGTATCTCCCAGTTTCTCTCTGCCTCTGCCTTGCTTGTGCTCTCTCGCTCTCAAAAATAAATAAGAAACATTAAGAAAAACATTTAAACACGCGAGATTAATGAGCCTCAGGAACCCAGCCTGGTTTGTCAGGGGTGGGGGTGTCTGGGAGGCAGAGTGGAGCCCAGTGCCCTAATTGGAAAATCGTTGGGTGCCTCCTGTTCACTGAACACCACCAGGGTGCAGAGAACAGGAAATCATAGGGCTGCCGTACTCAAGAGTGCTTTGAAGTTTCTTTTGAGTATATGATCTGCTTACTTCTCTTCAAACCTGACAATGATTTCTTTTTTCTTTTTCCTTAGGGTGACCAGAGGCAGGTCATTCCCATACCAAGTGTATGTATATTTATCAAATTTTATTTAAACACGTGTAGAATCTTGTAGCTTTGGGCCTACTAATATAAATGGTTATTTAAATGTTCTTGCATACATTGAGTTTTAGCACATGGTACAAACAGCTCTGTTCTGTTGAAAAATGAAGCTACATTTTAAACTGTGAGTAGGTTTCTCAGGAACAGCAGGACAGCCAGCATCTAGTCGCCAAATTCTCACCTTTCCTTTTTTTCTGCGAAGGGCCTCCAAGCTAAGGCGGCCTGCTGCCCTTCCCCACCCCCAGCACCTCAGCCCCAGCTCCATAGACTGGGAGAACAAACTTTTGCCCAGACGTAGGATTCTGCAGCAGGCTGTATCCCAGGGGGCTCCTCCAGCCCATGTCCTGGGTGAGCAGACCGTTTATGATTTACTCAGCAGGGTCAGTAGCTTGGCCTTGGCTCTAAGATCAGAAAAAAATTGCCCCAATTGTATTCCCTGAACTTGAAGCTGTTCCAGCTGGGCACTCCTGTGGGCCACCATTTCTCTCTCCAGCCTCGGAATCTGGGAGAGGAGCCCCACCAGTGGTCAACGTCAGCACGGGCCACCCCTCAGACATCCACTGTCCCCACTGTCCCTGCTCTTCCTCCTGCTCTGACAGCAAGAGCCATTTAGCCTGAGGCTAAGCCGGCAAGAAACAGACCAGTGACCGACTCTCCAAAGAGACTTGCGCCAGAGATGTCCGTATCCAACAAGACCTTTTAAACAGTCCTGTGTCCTTATGGAAGGATTTAGATTTTAAAAGATGTCCATAAATTGATACTTTAATCCCTAAAGAGTCTCTGATTCAGATTTGGTAATGAGTGTCACTTATAAACTAATAAATTGCCCCCTAATTTTTTGATGATTCCATTTTTCTCAGGACTTTAACTCTCCATTGATTAACAAGTGTCAAGGGTTTGTGGAGTAGTTCTGACTTCACCAGCATGCCTGGAAGTCAGGCTTTGTCAGGAAGACCGACTTGATTCAAAAAGATTGATCAGGCAGCCGGGCTTCTTATCGGGTGTTTGAGTAGGATACCCAGTGGGATTGTTACCAGAGGTCTCCTTTTAACCGTTATGCAAAGTAATTTCATACATTTCTTCCTACAAGATACCTACATCAAATGCATGACAGGTGCCACCTCTCCCCCTACCTGTGATACTCCCATAGCCCTGGTTTCTCTCAAAGTTCATTAAGTGCCAAACCAAGCATTTGTCAGGGTAAAACTCTGCCGTGGAAAATGACCCTTTCCCCACAAATCTCAACACATTCTAGAATCCCAGAATGAAACAGCCAAGGGGAAAAAGGTCCCTTATATAATTTAGTGCGGTGTGAGATCAATACACTGCTGGCTCCTTCCTACAAATAAGAGTCTAGGTCAGGCCTCGTGAATCTCTGAAATACCTTGCAGAAAAACAAAGCCTAGCTAAAGTAACTTGCATCATTGAGTGAGAGCTTCCAGAAAAGCAGTCTACCGATGGGCATGCACGACTGAGCCCAGGTCCATCTGGAGTCCAGTTCAGCCCCAGGATTCGAGACTTGGGATCCCCTGCAGAATCTGTACGCACATGGCAAGGCCACAAGTCACATAAATGAAATAGCCGTGCCCTTTCTGGATCGCAGGGGACCTGGTGGGTGCTGGGAGCCCCTGTGAGCTTGGGGTGCCGTACTGTAGGGCCAGAAATCCAGGCTTGTGCTAATCCCAAACCAGGGCCTACAGCCTCTTGAAAGCTGTTTCCAGGCCCTGAAGGTGAAAGGTACCCCTGAGCCTGTGGGTGCCCAGTGTAGTTCTGGCTGGAGCCCACTCCCCCCCTACCCCCACCCCCACCCCCGCATCTCTGCTTCCCACCATGCCCCTCTTATTTCATTGTCATGCTACTCTCTTAATGTGTGCAGCTTTGGTCTTTTGATTTTTTACTAAGCAATAATTCAAGCTCAGTTTTAAAAAATACTGTAAGAATAAAGTAGAAAGAAGAAAAAATCTCCCAACATGGGCCTAATCCCTGAAATAATCACTTTTAATATTTGTTATGTATCCTTCCAGAAATTTTCTAAATAAACACAACCGTATTCACACAAATGAGAGTTTTGCAAGGTATTTTTTTGCTTTAAACAATATACTTTGAACGTCTTTCCAAATATCAGTGCATAGTGATCTGCCTCATTGTTTTACTCATCCTTGATGGCATTGACTTTGTTTCTACTTCTCAACTATTGCTAATACTTCTCTTAGGAATATTCCTGTGCACGTATGCTTATGGACTTGAGTTACAGTATCTGTTGTGATCAGTTCCTAATTGTAGAAATGCTAGATCAAAGGATATAACTTACATCTTGGGTAGATTAAAGCCAAGTTGTCCTCTGAAAGCCTAATTTACATTCCCACCAGGAGTGTGTGGGATTGCCCATTCCCTTATCAGAAATGACAATAATCAAATATTTAGTTTTTGCTGATCTGCGAGTAAAGAATAGTGTATCAATTCATTGCTTTGATTTGCATTTCTTTATGAATGAGTATGAACATCTTTTCACAAGTTTATTGTCCATATGTCTTCCTGCCTCCCTATTCATTTCTTTTAGAGTTTATACTGTTATCTTTTTAATTTCAAGGAAATTAGGGCTTTCCCCCCAATTTATGGTATATCTCTTGGCCTTGTTTATAATCATTTTGGCCACAAAGAAGTTTAATTTTATACAGGCAGATGTTTAATCTTATCCCTTCTGGCTCCTGGTTTTTTATGTCACACTTAGAAAGATCTCCCCACTCTATGACTGTGACCCATATTTTCTCCTAGCGTTTTAATGGTTTTATCTCTACACTTAAATCTGCGATCCATCTGGAATTCACGTTGGGGTAAGGCGTTAAGTAGTGATCCGGCTTTATTGCCTTTTCCGAGTGGCAAGTCACATGTCTCGACACTATTTATTGATTAATCCATCTTTTTGTACACCTGTTGAAAATGACATTTTTATCTGGACTTGATGTTACAACATTCCGCTTAGTAACGTTTGTTGCCCAGCCGTCAGCGGGGATTTGGGGCCCTCCACACATCTTATTGGAAGCCTCGTGGGCTATCCAATAATAAAAGTCAGGTAGTAAAGGATAAGGAAAAGAAGCAGAGGGCCAGCTTTAGAATCCCCTGAAGTTTGGGTGGCCTTGGCCGAAGGTGAGAGTTCAAATGCTTTGGCCCCAGCAAGGAATGCGGAATGTGACTGGGGCTGTGACCCGATTCCTCCCATTGCTGCTCTTGGAGGAATCTCACTCTCGATGCTCACGGTGCTCACGGTGCAAGGTTGACAGTGTAGCTGAGTCACGACGGTGCGAGAGGAGAATAAGAGGAGAAATGAGTTTTCTAGCAATTACATTTCTGCTCTGTGTGCCTAAGCCTGTTAGTAAACAGCAGTGTACTTTTTTCCCACCAAACCTTATGGAGAACCTATCGGCAGAACAACGATTATGATTAAAAATGGTCTAGAGTTTCCTTCGCCTCCTCCTGCAGAAGCCCTGAGATCTCTGCCCTCAGCTCTGAGGCTTGGGGAGCACAGTGTGCAGACTGTGAGCCTGGGACTCTTATGTGCAGAAACCCCAATCTAGTGTGCCAAGAACGTTTCCGCCTCTAAGACCTGTGAGGGTTAGTGGGATGGGTGCCCCGGGAACCTGAGAGTTAACTATTCATGGCTGCCCGTTCACTACCGAGGTTGGAAAATTCCAGATCTTCTCCCAGGAAGAGAACTGGAATGAATGCCCTTCCTAGATCTTAGAGGGCAAACCAAGGTTCCTTCCCCCCCCCCTGCCCCCGCCCACATTTTTGCTCCCTACCCTCACCCTCTCCATCCCCCTGGCAGTGTCCTCCGTGTACTTTGGAGCAAGAGGTTTGTATGAAAAGGCTCTTCTTGATGTAACTGGTGTCTCTCTTGTTCTCCAGTTTTCTGATGGCCTGGGAGAAAATTTGCCCCAGGACGTTTTTAGTTAATAATTCAAGCATCACCTGAACAGATCAATTGAAGTACCAAAGCACTATTGCAACTATATAGTGTCCTTGCGTGTTCCAAGGACACAGCTGTCCAGAAGAATTTTTACCAGTGGTCTGAGGAATTTGCATTAATCTAAAGCCAAGCTCTCAGAGAAGCTGTGTGTGTTTAGGACGCGGGGCTGAGGGTTAATGGAACCCTCCTTACCCATTGTCCCCAGCCCCGCCTTGTTCTCTGCAGCACAAATGCTAAATCAGTAGCTTACTTATGAGGAGTCTCACCCTCCTCCCTCTTCTCTCTCTTCTCCCTCTTCTCTCTCTTCCAGTAGTACCTGAGGTCTTTTCTGTCCTGTTAACTCAGAGAGTGCTTGCAAAGTGTGGGTTAAATATGCTCAGAAAGTAATTTTTATTCTCAGGTCCGGAAAATAACTGAGCCGCTTTTGGCGGATCTTTGACGTTTTCAGATCTGCTAGGGATGGAATCATTTCCATCCCTGGAGCCTTATTTCCCAGGCGAGCAATTACATAAAGTTTAAATGTTGTTTTAGTATATAAATGCATAGAGACTGGACAGACATGCACCGAACTGAAAAGAGAGGCACCCGGGAGAGGAATGGGGAGCAGGGAAAAGGAAATAGTTGTCTCTTACGTGTCTGTATTCTTTACAATGAGAATGTGTTTTTATTACATAATCGTGTGATAAGAAATTAAATTTTATTCTGGTCACAAGCATGCTTTCTGCTATGGCCCAAACAACAGAAATAGCTCAAACCCTCTTTATTATGTTCACTTACAGAGCTCACCATATTCTGCCTTTTTGAAACACTGAATACAAAACTTCTTGTTGCGAGTTTATTGTAATGTTTCTAGCACCCTGCTTGCTTGCTGATATATAGTGAAAGACAGTATCCTTTTTAGGACCCTGAATCCCATGTCCCATGTCCAAGGTGCATCTCCTCCCGGTGCTACTGCTTGGTGAACTTTAATTAGAGCCAAGGGAGTTGGGAGGACGTGAAGGCTTTTTCTTCTAGATGATGTTGGACAGGAGGAAACGCCCACTGGAGAGAGCCCCTATCGAATTAGAATCACCACTCAGCCCTAGACCAGTTGATCGTCACGCTTGCAAATTGACCTACCCGGTTGACTTCCTGTGTTCCGTTCACTAGTGAACCAGCTAAAGTCCAAAATTAACCCTGGATCTTGACTAATATTCACTGTAACCTCCCGTCTCCCCTCCTCCAAAAAAGGAGATAATCCATTCAAAAGGGAATACTTCTTGATTTCATTGTTTTCTTGTTTTGTTTTGGGGTTTGTTTTGATAAGCTAAATTTTCTGTTCTTCAGTGGCTAGGGACACAGTTTTTTTGTGTGTGTTTTGTTTTGCATTAAATATTGAACAGAGTTTGACCTTCTTCCAGGAGAGAAAATTAGCTGGTTAACATTGGGTACGGAATATGCCACAAAGTAAACTAAAGTACTTGGAATCACTTCTAGAATGAGGCAAAACCCAAAGAAATAAAACTCTAAATCACGAATGACTTTGGCTGCCGATATCCAGCAGCTTATTAACTCTTTACAACCTCTTTACCACAAGATTAGAGTCAGCTACTACAAAGACATAAATAGGTTTTCTGATCCACAAACACCATGTGGATTAAAGTATAACCTCCAGAGACTAAGGATCCAAGGGGTAAGTGCTACCTTCACTCAGTACTGCAGTGGGGTGGACACAAGTCAGGGCCCTGTACCTGGACCACTTTTATTTCTGTTTTCTATTATTGGAAGTCCTTTTGGATTGCGCTTTGCTGGTGGACCATAGGTCCTCTTCAAGTTTCTGAAAATTGTGGTCGTTAAAACAAACCAGCAAAAAACCACTACGGTTCCAGTATGGCTGTAAAATGTACTTCTATACCACAGGGAACTTCAGACAAAAACGATCCCCAGGAAATGGGCCTGTGTAGTTAGAATAGCTAATATAATTGAGTATTTATTTTGTGTAGCCCATTTTAATAATAACAGTAGCCACATGTATATACCAGGCAGAACACCGGGCATTTTACCAGTTACAGCTGAGAGCAACAGCCTTCCATGGCAGGTAGTACTATCCCAATTCACAGCCAAGAAGAGACAGATCTGATACTCACACCCTGACTTGTCTGGTTCCAAAACTGAGGCCCTCCAATAGCCATTCAGATAACGGCACATCATTTATTAAAACTTCAGTTGTAAACTATGTAGTCCTACTGTTTTTAATAACCTCCCATGATGTGCTGAATCAGGCATTTACATGTCTGATCTCATTTGTAACCTCGCTGACAACATGATACGGCGATAAGGGGATTGATTGGTTGGTATGTCTTCTACATAAAGGTAATAATACTGATTTTTTTTTTTCACTTTAGCCACCAGCTAAATACCTCCTTCCAGAGGCGACGGTGCTTGACTATGGAAAGAAATGTGTGGTCATTGATTTAGATGAAACATTGGTGCACAGTTCATTTAAGGTAAATCAACATAAAAAGCAATCCATAACCTTTGTGATTTTGGCCACAGTGTGTTGGAAAAGGAAAAATAGAAAGGATGACATCACTGTTCGTGAAGAAATCCCAGTAATAGTTGCTTATCACCTCCGGTGAACATTAACTCGAGTAGTTAAATACTAGCTACTTAGTTTGGTGGGAAATGCTGGGCTGCTGGTGTCACCGAGACCCCATTCTTACCTGTGAGGTTTGAGTTTTCCAGCCCTCCAACCCCTGCAGAAATACTTCTCGGATGGCAAAAGGCGATCAATGTGCCAGTGCCCCAGGACACCACGGTGTGTTTGTGAAGGTAGCTAGAGTGCTGTGTGTCTTATTGGAAGGGGCAGGGGAGGCACTGTTAAAACTGTCAAGCAACCTGCTGTCTTGGAAGTTTCCCCAGACCAATTTTTGAAAGATGTCCAACCCTGAAGAAGACTTCCAGAGTTACGGCCTCCGAGCAGGCTCAGCCATTTGTTGTGAGCTTTTTCATGATGGGAGGTAGCTGGGCTTTTTTTTTTTTTTTTTTACAAGCTTCATAGCTGAATGAGGATCCGTCCACCGTATGACTTCCCTCCTGAAGGGGGCGGGGCTGCAGCGATGTCACAGGGAGCATCGGACGGTCTCGGTCTCGTGTCTACCTCGTTCCTCTCTCCATCCCCTCCCTGCCAGAATGCCAGCACAAGTTACAAATTACCAAAGGGCCTCCGTGGGGAAATGGCTGTGGCTACGCCATTCAGAAATGACTTCATGAACCATCTCTCCGTTTTTTGAAATGAGACAGGTTTTTTAAAAGATGCAAATGAGGGACGCCTGGGTGGCTCAGTCGGTCAGGCGACCGACTTCGGCTTGGGTCATGATCTCGCGGTTTGTGGGTTCGAACCCCGCGTCGGGCTCTATGCTGACAGCTCGGGGCCTGGGGCCTGCTTCGGATTCTGTGTCTCCCCCTCTCTCTGCCCCTCCCCTGCTCACACTCTGTGTCTCTCTGTCTCTTAATAATAAATTTTAAAAAAATTTTTAAAGAGGCAGATGACATGGCACCTGGATAGCTCAGTAGGCTAAGCGTCTGACTTCAGCTCAGGTCACGATCTCCCGGTTTGTGAGTTCGAGCCCCACGTCAGGCTCTGTGCTGAGAGCTCAGAGCCTAGAGCCTGCTTCCGATTCTGTGTCTCCCTCTCTCTGCCCCTTCCCTGCTTGTCCTCTGTCACTCTCTCTCTCTCTCTCAAAAATAAATAAACATCAAAAAAAAAAATTTTTTTTAAGGAGGCAAATGATGAGGGGTGCCTGGGTGGCTCAGTCAGTTAAGCATACAACTCTTGGTCTCAGCTCGTGTCTTGATTTCAGGGTTGTGAGTTCAGGCCCAGTGTAAAGCCTACTGAAAGAAAAGAAAAGAAGAGAAAAGAAAAGAAAAGAGAAAAGAGAAGAAAAGAGAGAGAAAGGAAAGAAAGAAAGAAAGAAAGAAAGAAAGAAAGAAAGAAAGAAAGAAAGAAAAAGAAAGAAAGGAGGGAGGGAGGAAGGGAGGGAGAGAAAGAAGGGAGGGAGGGAGAGAGAGAAGGAAGGAAGGAAGGAAGATGGATAGATAGAGGCAAATGATGAAGAAGCTTAAAAATAGGGTATCTGTGTGTTGGAAGGAAGAAGTAGGGTCCTGGTCCTATTTTTCTTGGGGCGCTTCTGGAGATGAGCTGCTCCACTCTCACTGGCCAGTTTGATCCCATTCCTCCTTGTACCCCAACCCGTGACACCCCTTACTTTGCAGAGAGATATGAAGAAGGCACCCTCCATGGTTGGGGGGCGTGGGGGGTGTCTCACGTGAACCAGTCATTCCCTGGCCATTGCGGGGGACGTTGGAAGAGCCATCAAATTTACCGGAAGAACTTTCTGTCAGAAACATCCTTCCTTATGCCTGCTTCTCACTAAACAGAAGCCTTCCTTGATAGGACAAGGCCAGGCGGTTGTCCGTGAGTCCTTTGGGAGAGTAGAGGAGGTAACACACGTACTGTAGCAGTGAGACAGGCCACTGGGGCCTGGAGGTGCCACCTCATTCCCCAGCACCCTGAGGGCCCTTCCAGGATTGGTCCCCTGGTTGCCATGACCTTATGTCCCAGCTCAGCTCTCAACAGCATTGGAAGCTTTTTCTCCCCTGTGGGCAAGTTGCTCAGGACTTTTCAAAGGCCTCTGGAGGAGAGCCCTTTGGAGCAGGGGTTCTTTGCCATTTCAGCCTGGACAGCTTCCTCCCAGGCTCTGGGAGTGTGGGCAATGCTGACCAGACTGCCCGAGGCTATGGAGGGTTCCTGACTCCAAAGGCAGGACCTTAACAGCCCCTGATGTCTCCAAGGCCTGCTCAAAGAGCATTATACAGAAGCTGATGTGAACAGCGTCTCTTCATTTCTTCCCTCCCTGGCTTGCCTATATTTGCAAGCAGAATATCCTTTATTGTAGGGGCGGGGGGTGGGGGGGCGCTATTCAAATATACTTAACATACA
Organism: Prionailurus bengalensis; assembly: GCF_016509475.1. Lineage (NCBI taxonomy): Eukaryota > Metazoa > Chordata > Mammalia > Carnivora > Felidae > Prionailurus > Prionailurus bengalensis. The sequence goes on along the minus strand of NC_057350.1, from coordinate 153,846,483 downwards.
GGGTTATATTAGTTTCAGGTACACGACACAGTGATTCAACAATTCTATACATTTCTCAGTGCTCATCAAGATACATGTACTCTTTCTTTTTCATCACAAAGGAGATTTTTTATTTGTCACCATTAAATGTCTGAATTTTAAACAGATTCTTACAGGCTCTTACCCATCAGCTCATTCAACGTTAGCACCGGTCTCATCCCCAGTAACTTCTCCAGAACTACCACCTTCAAACCATGAAGCTTCATGAGCTTTTCCAATTCAAACGTGGGCTTCTTCGGCATTTTTACTTTTCTTTTCTTTTTTTTTTTTAATTTTTTTAATATTTAGTTTTGAGAGAGAGAGAGAGTGCGAACAAGGGAGGGGTTGCAGAGAGAGGGAGACACAGAATCGGAAGCAGTCTCCGGGCTCCGAGCTGTCAGCACGGAGCCCGATGCGGGGCCCGAACTCACAAACCTGAGATCATGACCCGAGCTAAAGTCAGACACTTAACCGACTGAGCCACCCAGGTGCCCCAGCATTTTTAGTTTTCTAATGAAGACATCATGGGGTGGATAAATAGACTGACAAGCCTTTTCTGTGTCTTTTCCGATGCTGTCCGGAATCAATTTATTGACCAGTTCTTTCAAGTCATTTGCACCTCTCGGGTCATGATTTCCACCATCTTTTTCTGAACTCGGCGGACCTGTTGGTGCTGAGTGTAAGAGATCTTCTGAATCTGATTGTTTTTTTTTTTTTAATAGCAAAACCAACACAAAACAGACAAAGCAAGTAACTATCAGTAGTCTTGACATCAATATGAGTTTCAATCATAGTCTGCCATTTTTTGACCATGGAGCACACTTTGTCACAGGAAAGATCCATGCCATGGATGTTTGGCAGTTTTTGCCCTGAACGTCCTCAGTAATTAGGTTGAATTTTCTAAATGCAACTTCATCATTCCGCAGATGAGCAGGGCTCACTTCAAAAACACGACCCTGGAGGCCATCAGATGCAATTTCGGTTCCTTGAGTCCTCGTGACTACTGTTTTTCCAGGATTTCTTATATTAAATGTAGCTGGTGCTTTCACATCCTACCAATCTTTCTTAGAAAATGGTTCGACCACTTTCTTCGTGGCTGCCTTTTTGCCACCTTTCACAAGGTGCTTATTCTTGCCCACTGCCATGGCGCTGCTCAGGGAGCCAAAGGCCAGGTATGTGTGCTCTGAATCTCCTTTATCTATTTCACCCATCCTTCCACCCACCTTCCCTCTGGCAACTGCCTTTATTGTACAGTTTTTAATGTTCTGGGGCATTTCAGAGGCCTTGGAGAATCTGAAAGCTGTGACCTCTCTTGAGATCATACAACTGTAAACATACAACTGTTTCACACAGAGCCTCTTAGACCCAGGTTAAGAACCATGGCTTGGCATGGCCTCCTTTACATAGCATGTAAGAAGAAACCGAGGCTGAGGCTTGATTTGAGCTGTTCTCTTTTAATATACTCTATGGAATATGATTTTGCAATCTAATAATGCCTTGTTAGAGTTTCTTCCTTCATGATTTTGTATTTTGGTTGTGGAATTATAAAATACTGAACTCATCCGTGGCCTTCCAACCACAAGAGTGAATAAACTGTAATCTTAAGCTTCAGGTACTCTATTGAGTGCTTAGCAATGGTTCTGTGATCTAGTATTTTCTGTTTACTTAGCAAAGAACAATGCATGTATGTATGATGATGGGCTTAATAAAAGCAGACCCCAGTTCAGATTCTGACCAGAGACTCTGCCCTGCACACCCCTGTCCGCACCCCTGCCCAATAGCCACCGCACACGTGCTGTCTTCCCTCTGTCTCTCTCCTATTTGTCCCAGGGGTTTGTGTTCTGAGTCTCTTGGGCCTGTTCATTGGAGTAGTTGCTACCTCATTTGCGGACTTCCATTTAGAACTTCATGTTAAACCTGGTATTGATTCACACGAGGACTGCCGAAATAATCATGTTTGCATTTTAAGTATCATTAGTATTGTCAAAGACTTATTTCAAATAGGCTTAAGTTTGTGGCTGTGCTGGGTATTGTGTTACTTAGAACAGAGCAATCCAGGGTGGGCCGGCTCTCCCCACTGCCCAGGGCAGGAGACGGTGCCAGGCAAGGCGGAAATCACTGCTGCTCAGGACCAGATGGAGCCATGGGCACACACATCAGACCCATTACCGCAGCTGTGGAAGAGAGGAGAAACAAAGGTCCAGAGGGAAAGGAGCCGAGGCCGTGGCCTGTGGCCTCGGATTTTACCTCACGTCTGTGGCCCTGCTTTGTGTCCTGTGCTCAGCATCTCCTGCCCAGCAGCCCATCACGGGGCAGCTTACATCCATGGGTCCAATACAAATCAGTTTCCCCCCAAGTCGCAAGTCCTCTGGGACCACTGGGCTCTCACCTCCTCCCCCTGGTGGCCAGTACTGGTTCCACACCATGTGGCAGGGCTCTAGGCGAGAACTGGAGTTTCTGAGGAGCCCCATTCTCTGGCCAGGCTGCCTTACCTTTGTTGTTTAGGCCAGGGAGATGATAGAGAGGTTGGACCGAGATGCTGAAAGTTTAACGATATTCAGAACAGAAAAAAATGTGCTTTCCTGCTTGTGCTTATTTTAAGGAATCAAAGCATACTTCAACATCCTTCACCTAAAACTTTTTTCCAGGGACAGCCGGGTGGCTGTCGGTTAAGTGTCCAACTTCGGTTCAGGTCATGATCTCACGGGTCATGGGTTCAAGCCCCACGTTGGGCTCTGTGCTGACAGCTCAGAGCCTGGAGCCTGCTTTGGATTCTGTGTCTCCCTCTCTCTCTGCTCCTCCCCCACTCGTGCCTGCTTGCTCGCTCTCTCTCTCTCTGCCTCTCTCAAAAATAAATAAACATTAAAAAAAAATATGTTTAGCTGTTTTTTCCAATAATAAAAACATTGGTCCAGGCAAACCTTATTCTTTCTAAAGTTTCCAATTTTATTTTGTTCTTTCGGATATATTAATTATAATTTCTTTTCTCTCTAGCCCATTAGTAATGCTGATTTTATTGTTCCGGTTGAAATCGATGGAACTATACATCAGGTAAGAAATCAAAGCTAAATCTGAGCTGCCATTAGCATTTTTTGGTAATCACGTTTCCTATGAACTTAATTCTAAATTCCCATTTCATCAACACTTTTATTACCGAATCAAAAGGGAGCAAGCTTTGTAAAATAAATACAGTGATTTCCTGCTTTCTTTTTTTCACTGATGCATTTACTTTATATCGAGTGTATAAGGGAAACTATAATCCATTTGTAGATAGTAGATGTGGTTGCAAGTTGGAATAGTTCTTTGATTTGATTCGGACTTTTAGAAGTTTCCATATCCCCCACTGGCCTATCTTGATGGTCTAATTAACTTCCTCCTGTAATGGCTTTCGGCTACTCTTCTAGCAGGCAAGAGGAAAATGCCACAAGTACCCACTTTTGGTGGGATGTCGGGAAGAGATGTCAATTTCCAATACCTGCCACTCCAGACTGATCCTGTCACTCCTACATCATGTTCTCCAGTGGATCTTTAGTAAAATCCCAACCAAAAGGATGTGTGTTTTTGGATCAGGAGACAACTTTGAATAAAGATGCCCTAGTTAATTGGCACGCATCTTTGTTCTGATGGGTTTTTTTTCCCCTTATCTGCATGAAGCTTCTCCAGGAATAGCTTCATTTATGAACATACTGGAACACTGTGGGAAAACTCCTAGCCTTGGAAGTTGAGGAGTAGGGGCGATTTGTAAGGTTTTCCACGGGGATGGTGTGACCCACTTCTTGTCGACCCAGGGTCTTAAAGGGAGAGCCTCTGGCCTGATTGTGTTTATATCCCAGGAAGGAAAATCTCTCTTGGTGCTTGAGCCATAACAGGATGTCTTTCCTTAACAACACCAGTAGTTTCCTTGGCCCTTGAGGACAGGGTGTCAGAGTTGATGTCTTGGAAATCAGCTGGTCCGACCGTGTCGTTGTCCAGATGGAGAAACTGAGGCTCGGCCAGAGAAAGGGTTGGTTCAAGGTCACATCATGGAAAGAATTCAAATGAGACTTCCAGTCTTTTGCCTCCTGGCCCATGGCTCTTTTCCTGATACCCTGGTCCCTTCCCTTCCCAGGCAGGAGGTCTTGCCAGGAAGCTGGCCCTTGGAAAGGCAGCTTTATTTCTAGTGTCTCCACATGTCATGCTTTTAAAAGCCAGCAGGGAGCCAAAAGACAGGCGCTTGGGCATTTAACATTTGCAAAAGCACCAACTGAATTAACTCAGCATCTGAGAAGCAGTTAAGGCTTCATTTATTACCTTGGCTTCTGCTACAAAATAAGGAGACAAAGGAGAGGCTGCCCACTGGCATGGCAGGAATTAGGAGAGAAATTAATCCTTCCTTCTTACCTTGCAACTGTGAGCATGACCCTCAGGGCCTGACCTGCGACGGCCAGCCCACTCTCAAAGGAGCCACCCCGGTTCCCCCAGCCTCCCTCCAGACTGTACTGTGATTCATATGGCGATAGATACTCCAGGGTCCCAGGGGTGGGATCAGAAACCCTCTCTCCTGAGGGAATGAAGCCACAGGCGCCAAGAGGAGGACCAAGGCCCTGGCGAAGGCCGTGGCCTCGTTCAAGTAATCCAGGATAGGCTGTGCAGGTCCCGATGGGCCTATTCTTGGTTACTTGCACGCGGACGCGGGCCTGGACGCCGGCATCCGGGCCCAGGACCTTCCTCTCTGCCAGAGGCACCAACACCAGAGTTCCCAAATCAGTCTCCTGCCCTCTGCATGTAGCAAAGCTTGCTTTCCAAGCAGCATTCCCAAGGGGACTGAGGACCACAGGCCGCACCCATTCCCTGGCACCGAGGAGCCTCATGGACAGAGTAGGGGCCTGGAGCTATTGCAGCCACAAGCCCTGCCCCAGCCCCAGCCCAGCCTCCCAGCTCCTCACAGCCCTGCTGGCACCCCCGCCAGGCCTCTGGCCCTTCACTCCACCCGCGGCCACAGACCGTGCTTACCCCAGTCTTTCAGTGGGCCACAAGTTTCCCACCGAGTCCTGGCTCTGTGCAGAATTCTTCTGCCATGCACGCATCCCCTGTGTGGTACAGAGCCCCGTCCCCCCTCTGTGACTCCGTGGGATAGACGGCTGGCGACATCTGCCATTCACGGCCTCACCTGTGCTCCCCCTGACCTGCCTTTCACACTTCCTCTTTAGCCCCTTCGTCTATCCCCCGTCTCTAAAGGGCTGGTCACGGAGGGCTCTGGCCTTGCTCTCACACCCAGGTACTTTCAGGCCAGGTCTCATGTTCCTACTGCTTCCTCTGCCTGGAAGCTTGCTTCTCATCCTTACCCGCCTGGTGAACTCTCGTTCATCCTGCAAGGCCCAGGCCAGATGTTACCTTCTGTGATTCCTTCCCCTTGAGAGGGGAGTTCATTGTCCTTCATTTATCTCTCTACTACAACTTGGATATGCATGCTCATTTTGATTTGTTCTTATTTGTATCTGCTCTAGACTGTGAGCTCTTCAAGGGCAAGGCCTGTGTTTTGTTCATTTTTGTAACTTCTTCAGGCTGAGCACAGAGCTGGGGCTCCGTGAATATGAGCTGAATTGAATTTTAATAAGTTTGATTTATTTTAGGGAAGTGGCTAATTTCACATGGAATTTATTCAAGTTTTAATTAGTTCTTCCCTCCTCCCACCTTCCCTATCTTCTCTCACCAGCTTCGCCTTGTCTCCCATTTCCCTGGTCTCCTCAGATTTGTTCAGGTTCCCCAGTCAGGAGCACAGAGCCACCCAGCCACTCCAGGAAAGCCTCTTCTTTGCCCCCCTCTGCCTGGAGGCCCCTCCTGATGGGGGCCCTGGGAGTAGGCTGGCGTCACGTCCCCCAAAGTCTATTTCTGTACCGAGCTCAAGTAGAGTCACCTTTGTGGCGTCAAGTGGATGGCTTCCCACACTGACAGGGAAGGCACCTCTCGCCTCTTTGCTGGGCCTGCGCTCCCACCCCAGGCCTTCCTGGCGAGAGAGGTGTTCCAGTCGAGGGTACGAGGTGGCCGCTTGTCCCAGAGCTGCCAGACACTGGGTCGGGCCTGGACGTCCGAATGGACGGCCCCTGGGCCGTAGCCTGTGTCCACATAGGGCCTGACCCACAACACGTACCGAGAAACACGGGCGAGAGAGGGAGCCGTTTCGCACAAACACGGCCCAACCCTTCTACTTACTGGTTCTGAAAATCCCTAAGACCCCCAGTACCGCGGTCAGCTTCCCTTTCCCTCTTCAGAGGAGGGTGCACCAGACTCAGACCGGGAGCCCGGTCTGAGGAGTGTGTGTGCGGCCTAACGTGCTGCATCTGACTGTGTAGCCCTCATACAGTTGGGGTGTCCCCCCCACCCATAGAGCTGGGGACAGCAAGCAGTTCCCTTTTAAGGAATTCTTCCTGCGTGGGTGTTGGGCCCAGGCCACCCCAGCAGCTGCCATGACTGACCAGCCTGCTGTTTGCTGCCGTTGCAGGTGTATGTGCTGAAGCGGCCCCACGTGGATGAGTTCCTCCAGAGGATGGGCCAGCTCTTTGAGTGTGTGCTCTTTACTGCCAGCTTGGCCAAGGTACGTCCTGCTCCCAGCTGGGCTCCCCCAGCCCCTCCACCCTGACCCCCTGTCTGCCAGGCAGCCCTCTGTTAAGGTGTGGGAAGCTGTTTCCATGGTGACAGTTTCCCACCCCAGATGGGATGGATGCAGACCACGTGCACAGCGCCAGCCTGAAAGGCTTCTGGGTTATTACCATGGTGACAGGGAGCCTTTGGAACAAATGCTCCGTGAAGTTGCTGCCTGCAGCCGCCTCAAGCTGGATGTCCACAGACCAGGAAATCAGTGTGTCCCGTGTAACTGGGAAAGGGCATCTGCCCCTCGGCTGTTGACTGGCAGACCCCTGCTAGGGGCTCAAGCCTTTGCGTCCTCCATTGGCTTACACAGGTTTGGGGAAGGATAAGTGTCCAAGACTTAGCCACGTGCACGGGCCACAGGAGGGTTCTGACTGCCCTAGTGAGCCATGTGATCTCGGACAAGTGACTTCACTTGTCTTGACTCCATTTCTTCTAGAAATTGGGGATGATTTCCTCTACCACATGGGTTGGATCAAATGAAATAATACTTGTAAAGGGCAGAGCATCGTGCTTGACTCATTCAGCAAACGTTCCTGGAGCACCTGTTGTGCTCCATATGCCCTGCGGGCACTGTCACGTGGTAAGTCTCCTGGTGCTCAGGGTTTAATTATCATAATTATTAATGATGACAAAATAATTCACATGTTTTGGCCTTATAGCTTGGTATGAATCTTTGACCCAGCGTCTACACTGGCTCTAACCAAAGAGAGTGGTTTCTTTGCCCTTCCCCACTGTTTAAAGGAAGTAGCAGGTGCATAGGACGACCCCCACCCCCACCCCCGTATGGTTATGTCTGCCCTTTCACAGGTGTGCTGAGGTGCTGTGCCTCGGGTGGAGAGGGCGGGCCCCAGTCCTCGGAGGAGATCCTTGCCATGACCACCCCTCAAATCCTGACTCTGATGGGGCCAGCGCCATCATTTGTTGGTGGCACCACCAGCGTCCCCGTGGGCACCTTGGGGACTCTGAAGTGGCCGCAGAGATGAGCTTTGTGGGGCGCAGGTTAGCCATCTGCTCATCTCCAGACCTGCTGCAAGGACTCTCCCCTTCCCCACCCCCTACAATGTCCTGGCTCGGGGTGGCTCCCTTCTCCTCTGCGTGCCGGGGACTCTGACCCCAGGTGCCCAGACATACCGCTTTGCCAGACGGGGCATTCCTGGTCTGAATCATGTCTCAGTCACGGCTGAGATGAGAGGGAGCCCCACCTGCACAACGTTCTGCCAGACTCATTGGCAGGCCTTAGGGCATGAGCTCGGTAGAAAGGGAATCCCAAACCTAGGCCTCACTTTGGCATACTAAAAAGAGCATGGCCTCGGGGAAGACATAATCTTCCCCAGTGGGCGCTCTTTCCCATGAATGGCACCAAGACGAACCGTAGCGTGGACGGGTCTCCCGGCGGGGCTCTGGGGCACCGAGGAGCCTGAAGTGACAACTGCAGAAATAACAAACAGGAAGATGGCACCGGTGTGGTAGATTAAGAATTGGGGGGGTGGGGGTTAGGAGGGCGTTTGCGGGGGAAGCTGGCAAAATTGAAACCCTCTTTCTCGGCAGTAGTCGCCAGCGCTTAAACATCCTTGTCCAGTCTCTTCCTGGACGTCTCCCACCTGCGCCTCCACCTGTCTCTCCAGCCCTTCCCTCACTGCTACTCCAGCCTGGCTCAGCTGAGTCGGCTCCCAAGTGCAGCCTTCCGGCCCTTTCCTCCCTGATGCACAAGCTCTGCAGACAGGTGGGCGCTCCCCGGTTCTTGGCTCTGGGCTCAGCTCCCAGCCAGCACCATTGGTGCCGTGGACCTCCTGGCCCACAGCCCAGAAACCCACAGGAGCCCTGAGCTGATGTCAGAGCCCTTCTATGTCTGTTTCCTCATCTAAGTTTCCTTTTTGATTCGTTCACCCAACAGATACTTGCTTAGAACCTCCTGTGTGTCGGGCTCTGTACTGGGCACTGGGGATACGGCAGAGAACAAAGGAGACAAAGCCCCTGCCCTCATGAAGCTTACGTTCTCCACATTTACCTCTAAGGCCTGGAGCCCCCAGACTCAGACGTTCTCTTGAAGGATGTATGCCACCGCCAGTGTTCACAATTATGCAGAAATTAATCACTATTTCCACCTAGAGTCAGCCTCCTAGTACCGGTGGGTACTGCCCTTTCCAGCGGAAAAGTGCAGTGCCTGCCTGGTCAGCAGGAAATGGCCTGCTCCTGGACTCTGCCCCCTCGGGATGTGTCTGGGGAAAGGAGGACATTGCCACAGAGTTAGAGCTGCTGCCCGTAGCCCCACATCCTGCAGCGTGCTGGCATTTCTCTGCACCCCGGGGGCTGCTGTGCATTCCGGGCACTTCCTGCCTCCCTGGCAGAGTTGCTGGTCTTTGTGCTGTCACCTCTCTTTCACTTCCAGCCCCAGCCACTCAATGGGAACCCCGTCTTTTCGACATCTTCATTTATGAAGATTTTCCCTCAGGGATGACCTCTTTATTTTTTTTATCTGGTTCAGCTTGCTTTGGGAAAATCCCCCAGGCCATGAGAGAAGGCCAAATACGGTGAGCCCCACACTCCCTCCCATAAAACTCGTGGGCTCTGCGGGGCACCTGGGTGACTCAGTCAGTTGAGTTTCTGACTCTTGATTTCGGCTCAGGCCGTGATCCCGGGATGGTGGAACTGAGCCCCGCATCAGGCTCTATACTGAGCATAGAGCCTGCTTGGGATTCTCTCTTTCCCCTTCTCCCTCTCTCTCTCTCTCTCTCTCTTTCTCTCTCTCTCGCTCTCTCTCTCACTGAAAAAGCAAAACAAAGTTGGAAAAAACCTCCTGGGCTTCAAGTAAACAGAAGTGGGTGTCTGGGCACCGTCCCCGTGCTGGTGCTGGTCTGGCCCAGCTCCTCAGAGAGCACGTGTAGGAGGCAGTGCGGCCTCATGCCACGCAAGCCAAATGCAGAGTCTGCTCATTCGTTCGGTGACAAAACTAGTGTTTACTGAGCCCCCACCATGAGGTGGGCACGGTGCAAGGTGCCCGGGACATCCTGGTGAACACGCCAGACAAGGCCTGCGCTCTGGCCAGAGAAGAGAAAATCCGGTAATCCCCGGGGGTGGTGAGCTCTGTGAAGGAAGCCACCGTGAGACCCCGGTAGCCAGAAAGGGAGGTATAGGTGGCTCTACGTGGGTGGTAAGGAAAGCCAAGACCCGAAAGGCGAAGGGACGGAAGGAGAAGTTTGTGCAGAGACCTGAGGAGGGAATGTTGCGTGCGGAGGGAGCACTGGTGCAGGGGTTCTGACCACGTTCAAGGCCAGTGCGGCTCGGGTGACGAGCTGGAGCTGAGCGGGGGCACACGTCACGTAGCCGTGGCCGTGCGGGACAGGGCAGGCCCTGAGGAGTGCGGGCCTTACTCCAGGGCCAGTGGGTCCGCGGCGGGGTGTCGTAAGCAGGGGTGATGGGACATGAGAGGAGCAGCTGCATGGGCTGCAAAGGAGACACAAGGGGGAGTGGGCAGGCCCTTTGAGAGACTCACGCAGCTGGCCCAGGCAGAGGTTACACACACCGGGAGCCGGGCGGTATATACAGATGCAGGTGGATTCAAAATACTCTTGGTGGCGGAACCGCCAAGAACTTCTGACGGACTGGATACGAGAAGTGAGAGAAATTGAAGCGGCCAGGCTGTCTTACACACATGGAGAGGAAAGCAAGCAGGATCCTAAAACATGTCCAATTATGTGAACCCCTGTCTGGAAAAGTAATGTGGATCTTGCTGCAGTAGGGCAGGTCTCTGGGCTCTTCCAGGCGCCCGGCCTTCACCACGACTCCTGCTTTCCAGTACGCAGACCCCGTGGCCGACCTGCTGGACCGCTGGGGCGTGTTCCGGGCCCGGCTCTTCAGAGAATCGTGCGTCTTCCATCGTGGCAACTACGTGAAAGACCTGAGTCGCCTGGGCCGGGAGCTGAGCAAAGTGATCATCGTGGACAATTCTCCGGCCTCCTACATCTTCCATCCTGAGAACGCAGTAAGTAGCCCCAGGGGAGAGCACGGGGGGGGGGGGGGGGGCGTCCAGCTTCGCCTTCGTGCTCTCAAGCATCTGCACCAGCTCTCTTGGCCTGGCCTTGGTGAAACCCCAGCTCTGCCACTTAGCAGTTGCATGACACTGACCCAGTTCGTTCACCTCACTGAGCCTTAGTTGCCTCGTCCACCAAATGGGAATTCTGGGGGTGCTGACCCATAGGAGGGTTGGAGGATCGAGCGTGGCAGAGCGTGGAAAGCACTTGGAACAGTGCCTGTGATGGGTGAGTGCTCAGTGGGGCTGCATCTTAGCGTTGTTAATGTTGTTCCTGAGAAGGGTTCCATCGCGAACTTCCTGGAGCTGGCTCATGGCTCCCGTAGACCCAAAAGGCCTGGCTACCTCTTCAGCGGAAGACGTTCTTAAACAAGAATGAATGAAACACCTCAATAAAGGCCTTCAGACAAGCCTGCCAAGCTTTCCCACCTCACAATGATGTCTGAAAAGTATACAGTGGGGACATCTCCTACCTAAAACTCCCCGGAGTGTGACAGTCCCCAGTGCCTGCTCACTGGGTGCAGCATGACTGTCCAAGCAAGAGAGACATGCTCTCCCACCTCCCGTCCTACGTTTCCAGGGAAAGGGAGGTCAGCCAACCCCGCTGGTGACTGCCAGCCATCAGCAGGACCGCCACACTGGCCCTCAGCTCAGGCAGCCTTTCCCGGAGAGCAGGCTTCCTCCCCAGCCTGGTCTTCTCACACTAAACAAAAGGCCCCCCAGCGTCCTTTCCTTGAATCCAGAGCTCTGTGGCTCCCCATATAGCAAAGAACTGAGTTCAAGCTAGATTCAGTTAGTGAGTAATGATTATTTGAGTAAACGTTCCAAATTTATTATATTTACATGCATTCATTATAGTGAGTTAATCAAATTCATCGTAATGCATTTTGTCATGTGTCTCTTAACAGATAAGGATTACTTCTTAATACAATCACAATTCCATTATCCCATCTGACAGAGCTAACAGTTTCTTAATACTCTCTAATATCCAGACTGTGTTCATATTTTCCTTATCATCTCAAAATGCCCTGCATTTGGACTGTTTGAATCAGAACCAAGCAAGGTCCATGCACTGCTTTGGTTAATAATGCATATAATCTTAACAATTCTCCCTCCCCTCTCCCTTTTTCTTCCGTCCTGTTTACTGGTTGAAGAAAGTCTGGTTATTTGTCTTACAGAAATGTCCTCTCTTCTGGATTTGTCTAGTTGCAGCCTCGTGCTGTTTTCCCATGTTTCCCTTGAACAGGTACTTAGAGCACTCCTGCCCGATTCAGTGCAGGTTCAGTTTTGTTTTTTCAAGAACACATCTCAGGTGGTATTGTGTACTTAGTATGCTGTCACATCAGGAGGCATATCATGTTCGGGCTGTCCCACTTTTAAAGACTTCAAATTGATCTTTGGAGTCAGGTGTTGTTAGCCTGATCCTACTGTTTTTAAATTTCCCATCAACCTTTGACCTAGAAATTGAGCGGTCGTTGATGATCATTGCCTACATCAACTATTTCATTAAGAATTGCGAAATGGCGATTTCTAAATTCTATCATTCTTTCCACATGTGTTGGCCAGAACTCCCCCCCCCCCACTCTTTTTGTTTAAATCGAATTTGCCCTCGTCGACTACTTGATTACCCTAAATTCAGTTTGAATGTTTGAATCGGGAAGTCAGGGTAATGTCTTGGTTCTTTTTCTTTAATTCTTTAATCTTCAGAGTAATGAGTCGATGGTCTAGCAGCTTCCAAAAGTAGCCAGTGAATTTGGGGGGAGGGGGGCATTATGATGAACTCAAGCATTTTTCATTGTTAAAACTTAATACATTTATTATTCTTTTGTATGCTCAAATGTTCGTTCACCTTTGGACAGCGGACATCCCTTCAAATAACAATAGTCTTTGAAAGCTTCCTGCTTCTGGTGCAACAAGATATTCCAGGCTCGTCTTGTCCGTTTCTTACCTCCACCCTGGAATCAACCACTTTTCTATAGAGCCTTGTTCCTATTAGTGGGAATGGTATTGAGAGACCACAGTTTGGATGGACTCTCATTGTTGCTGAGATGTCCTCTGCTTCTGGCCTTTTATACTAGACAGAGCTAACATATATATATTTTTAGAATTAAAATTAAATCATAAATTCATATTGTTTTTCCAGTTCAGTGTTATAACAGTTTTTATTTAGTTTCTTTGGTTTTATTTTTGTATTTGTATCTCCTGCTCTTGTGCTGAAATTCTGGGTTCCTAAATATATTAACACTTCATTACATATTTGACTTATTCTATAGTATATGTTTAATAGTTTCCAAATAGAGTACTAATATTATTACTACTACTAAGACAATTGCACGCACTTAGGGTGTCTTTGAGAAATGTACGGACAGAACACTACGTTTTAAAATCACTTGAAATAATTCTCGGTGTGGTTATGTCACCAAGTTTATATGCACCTTGGGTTCATTTTTCATTGCTTTCTTTTCTTAATGGTTTAATTTTATTTCAATTATGTAACACATTTCCATGATTCCAACATCAAAGCTACCAACAGAGATAAATTTGGAGAAGTCTTGTGTCCATGTCTGCCTTCTCCCTCTTTCCTGCCCTTCCCCTAGGAGTAGTCGTTTTTTTGTTAATCCTTGCCTTGTTTATATATTTTTTTTTATTTTGAGAGAGAGAGAGAGAGAGAGAGAGAGAGAGAGAGAGAGAGAGAAAACACAGTGGGGGAGGGGCATAAAGAGAAAGAAAGAACCCCAAGCAAGCTCCATGCTGTCAGCACAGAGCCCAATGTGGGGCTCAGTCCCACGAACCGTGAGATCATGACCTGAGCTGAAACCAAGTTGGATGCTTATCCGACTGAGCCACCCAGGCACCCCTATTTTTTTTTAATTTTTTTTTTCAACGTTTATTTATTTTTGGGACAGAGAGAGACAGAGCATGAACGGGGGAGGGGCAGAGAGAGAGAGAGAGAGACACAGAATCGGAAACAGGCTCCAGGCTCTGAGCCATCAGCCCAGAGCCCGACGCGGGGCTCGAACTCATGGACCGCGAGATCGTGACCTGGCTGAAGTCGGACACTTCACCGACTGCGCCACCCAGGCGCCCCTGCCTATTTTTTAATTATACAACGAATCGTTTCGTTTCTGAGCAGTCCTTCAAAGGGCCCAAAATGTTACTTTTGTGAACTCCTTCGCTTTCCCCAAATTCCTTTTTGCATCTCTTCTTTTGCACCGCTGGCTGCTACCCATTACCACCACCACCCCCCACGTCTGAAACTAAGGGAAAATCCTGTCTGTGCCCAGAGCTCAGACTGTCCTGAAATTTTATACTTCTCCTTTTAACCGATCGCTGCTAAGGATGGGAGGAAATTCTCTGCTTTTGGCTGCGCGGCACAGTCGGAAGCCTCGCCGTGCCCGGTTTGTGGGCTCCGTGGTGTCAGTGGCCGGCAGGTAGCTGTGGCCCCAAGTGCTCTGAGGGGTAAGGAGCTGTTGGACGCAGTGGAAAGAGCTTTTGAAACTGGCAGGTGGCAAGGCCACCTCTCATACACTCCGCGCCGTGGCCACCTTTTCTGTGACAGGAGAGCAAAACAAGCAGACGCACACACACTGACATTTACACTTCACTTAAAAAGCAAACACACTGAACTCTGCCTTCTTCCTGAACCAGGTAGCTCTGGATCCACCTTAGTTGGGACGGGAGAGAACAAACAAGATGGTGACGATGATGCTTTTTAGACACCCGTCCTCCTTACCAAAGAAAATGCCAAACGTGCGGGCACCAGTCGGGCTAGGAGCTGCCCCCGGTGCCGGGCACGGTTCAGCTGCCCCCTCCACACCCTGTCTTCCAGGTGCCCGTGCAGTCCTGGTTCGATGACATGACGGACACAGAGCTGCTGGACCTCATCCCCTTCTTCGAGGGCTTGAGCCGGGAAGACGATGTGTACAGCATGCTGCACAGACTCTGTGACAGGTAGCGCCGGCCTCCGCCCGCCCCGCCCGTGCGCTCCGGGACCTCGGCCTCGGGGACCTGCCTGGAGCGAGGACACTCCGTGCTCCAGGCCGCGAGGTCAAAGTGGCCATACCTACCTGTTTTATTTTTTAAGAACAGAAACACTATTTTAAGATGAACTCTTTTAACAGATTTCATAAAGGGACATGCATTTTACGGTATTTGCTTTTCTTAAAACATACCAAAAAGAAAAAAATGGAAAAAAAAAAAAAAAGAAAAAGCTTGATATCTATCGGACTTCCTTTCAACTGCCCATCCCCCCTTCCAAGCAGACAACCGGTCCCTTTCTATCCCAGCTCGGAGCAGCTGACCCAACTCAGAATCTCTTTCCTACAGGATGAAGTGCCTTTTTGAATGTTATTTTAAGCTGAGAGTTAATTTTTCTACACGACATATTTCCAGACATCTTTTAGTCTTTTATTGTCTTAGATTCTCTAAGAAGACAACTACAACAATTTTCTAGAACCTGGGGGGGCGGGGCGGCTAGGGCTGGAGGTGAGTCATAGAAGCCTGTCTCCCAACAGGTGTGACCGCTCAGACGCCCTGTGGCATGTTGTAGGGCAGGGCCGGGCTCCCGACAGAGGAGTCGCGGCGACCACGCTGGTGCCTCCGTTCGTTACCTGACCCAGTTTGGAATGTATCTGCAGTTGTGCGGCTCGGCCCTTTAGGGAACGACAGCTTCTTTTACGTTATTGCTATTGTTTCTGATGGGGACACGTTTGTCTTGAGGTCCCAGTCTCCCCCCCTTGAAAAGCGGCATCGTCACTTCTGCTCCCACACGACTGCCGTACTCCTGTGTGTTTTCTGTTGTGTCGTCGTCGTTCTGGGTAGAGCAGTTACCAGAAACTCTGAAACCCTTGGATATTTAAAAACAAACAAACAAACAAACAACCTGTTTATTGATTTTTTAAAAATGTTTTCCTTTCCAAAAGCTGGATACACATGGAGCTGTTTGGGAATTTTCTTTGCTGCTATTGCTCTGCCACCAAATGGAATTGACCAGCGGCTGTTACACTGTTCTTTGCCACTGTGCCTATGCTCAGAATCTGCTCACTGCTAAGCTGCAGACTCGGACGGGGTCAGAAACGTAGGTGTCCCGCCCCACCGCAGGACTGCACCAAGAGTCCCCCTTGCCCGGCTCTGGCCACGGGAGTTCAGAAGGGAACAAAGACAAAGGGGCCGGCGCGCCACACGGGCGTGGTGTTGGTTTCCGACTGCAGTCGACATCAGAGACCGTGATGAGCCGACCGTTCTCTCTCGAGAACCCGTGGCCTCCCCCAGCCACCCCGCTGACGTGGCCCAAGTCCCCTCTTGGTCTTCTCTTTAGAAGCACAGCCTGGGGTTGGGGAAACCTGTCCAGAGGTGGAACCCCTCGCCCCGAGCCAGGGAGAGGAAGGGTGCCCTCCCCGGGCCGGGGCTTCCTCTGCAGCCTTTCCCAGTGACAAGACAGTCTATAAAGTATTGCTCTTAAAAGTAATTTAGAAGAACCCTTTCGTGTCGGCACCATTGCCTTAGTCCTCTGTGGGTTGGGCCTCCGCCAGAGTTCTGGTGGAAGCGACTGGCGCTAGCAAGTGTGGAAATGGGGGTCGAAGTAAAATTTTGTTCTCGCTTTCGTTCACAAGATAACGAAGCCAGCTGCCAATCGTGTCCTCCCAACAGCACTTTGGGCCGCGGACTGCCGTGCATTCAGAAGAGAAATAAGTATTCGGGGGTAACCGGGTCCCCCAGCTTTCTGAGTGTGCAGAATCCAGTAACCCACATGCCAGTTAAAGTAGAAACAGCCCCTTGCTCGCATCAGCACAGACCACGGCAGTTCCACGGCGGATCTGCACACGCCATAACCCTTGATCTGGAAAACTAGTCATTAAGTCAACCCGCTGCCTTAAATGTCTCGAATGTTGCAGTCCAGTGTCTGTCGTGTGTTGCAATCCACACAGAAATCGGTCCTGGTGAGAGCCCCAGACCCTCAGCCATGCCCTCTTCTCTGCTGGCACCATGAGGTCTTCTCTGGAACAGGGGGCAGAGAGGACGAAGTTCTAGAGTATTTCAGGGGAATCGGACCTAGGAACAGTGTCCCACTTCTCAGAGACGGAGTGAAGACACTGGCAAGCTTGAGCCAAACACTGCACCTAGTAGTTCTTGAAACCGTGAGCACCATTGCACGATTGTGGGGGATGGAGCCCGGTTCCTGCCATCACAGGACACAGAGTGTCTCGGGGAGGGGGGGGCCAGCAGACCCCCCCCCCCGAGGGTTCTGGATTCTGTGCACCTTATTTGACCACACTCCAAAATTCCATTTTTGTTTTAACCCTCGATTCTGCTTTGTGTACATAACCAGAATATCTAGATCTCTCTCTATATTTTTAATCATCTACATGTAAATGAAGCAATAGAATTCTAACATAAGGCCAAGAAATGAGATGAATGTTTGGGGTTTATGTTTTTTAAGGTAAATACGGGTATTGTTTTTAATTATTACCTTTTATTAAATTGTGGGCTTTAAAACCTAATGAACCCTATTAGCTATTTCTCTGTGCCATATTGCTTCCCATGTTACCAAAATACCCACCCACCCCCCCCCCAACTCTTCAACCAAAAGAGAAACCCGACCTCCTGAGTCTCCACGCCCCTTTTGGTACCAGGTTAATATATAGTCTCCTGGACAAGTATTTTTTACATTAAGATCTGGGACGAGATATGTTGGGTTGTGGACTCCGCCCCGGTGATGTTATGCCGTCTCGGGCCGGGCCTTGAGTGGAGGTGCCCAGGCATCCGAGGTTGTCACTGCTCTGTCTTCCGTTGTTCGGGAATCCTCCGTGTTGGTCTGCGGTTTCACACATTAGCTGTTTGTAAACCACGTATCTGTATCCCAAGGAGGAACACCACTTGTCACAACCCATGGTTGGTGGGGAAGCTCCTTTGACACAGTGCAGTTTTGATGAGGTGACTTTGGAGACGTGAGGCCCTGATGACACTGACTGGTCATGGTTGCAGCATTTGAACTGCTGGTCTGGAAAAAGAAATCTGTAAGTCTATATAACCTGGCAACATCGAAGACCCTCTATTTTAAAGACGGCCCTCTGATAAAATCTAGAACCACACAGCCCTATAGGGTCAAACACTCGTGACGTTTGTGCCTCTGCTTTTAAAGGTGCTGCGATGGGCAGTTGGCATGCCAGGGTTCGAGAAGCGAGTGGATGGCTTGACGTGCTTGCAGTTACCCGAGCAAAAGCCACTGGCTGCCTCTGCTCCTCTCTCGCTGTAAATTTGATGGGGTCTGTTCCTGTTCGTTCTCCAGGGAGCTTCTCTGCAGACTAACACCCCCCTCCCCCCACCCGTAGTGGAGATTCTGGTGCCTGGGTAGTCGTGGATTTCTGTTGGACATTTGAATGTGATAAACAAGCCAGCGTTACTTGGGAAATACTACATGTGGAATGTGCACGTTTCCAGGGGCGAGCCTTGTCGGTCGAGAGGTTTGCAATGATTTCCTTCCTGCCAAAAATAAACACGTGAAACTGCGCCCTCTTGTGGATGGACTGCTTCTCCGGCGCCGGCGTCTCTTCCCCCTCTCTGTTCCCTCCCCCTGCGCGGCCTCAAGCCAGCGCCTCGGGGCTCCTGGGGCCCCAGCTTGGGCAGAGCCGGGAGGGGGGGGGGGCGGCGGGCTGCAGCAGCCCCAGGGGCCGTGCACCATGACCCCAGGGGAGGCTGGAAAACCGTCCCGCCCAGTGTGGCGCCCCCTGGTGGCGTCTCCCCAGTCGGAAGCAGTGTGGCTCCCCCTGTGGCTCCCGGCTTCCACACGCAGAGAGAACCACAGCCTCCCCCCTGCCCCCCCCCCCCCCCGGGCGCCCTGTCTGCAACACCAGCATTGTGTGTGGAGTAAGGTACCCTAAACCCAGAGCCCTTGGGCGCGCTGCCTGAGATGCTGGGATTGCCAGCTGGAGCACAGCAAGGGATAGAAAGTAAGGATATTCAAGACCGCGTTCCCCCAGTGGGACACCCTCCAGGCCCTGCCCTCAGCCCCTCTGTGCACGAAGGTGAGAGGGGCAGCCAGTGCCCCTCTGCCCGGGAGTCGTGGCAGAGCCAGGGCATGGCCACACCACTCTCAGGACTGTTTCTTCATAGAGCTCCCTGATTCAGATAGCAAAGGACACCGGTGGCAACAGTCTCATTGGGTCTCACCCATTTCGGCGGATGAGAAAACGGAGGCCAGGGCAACTGCTGCGCAGTCGTTCGGTCACAGGCTTCCACCGGCACATACACTCATCCCAAACCACATAGTACACAGCGTGTGGGTCGGCCCAGGAAACGTATTTACCAAAGACAAAACCCCCGAATCCCCCACAGCCAGTCTGTGCCATGCCCCGCCCCCCCCCTGCCCTGTCCAGTGGGGAAACTGTACGGCCAGAGAAGTCACCCCAGCTTTCCCTTCTCTTGCCCTCTCTGGCATCGCCCCCGTACCCACAACTGCTTCCCACCTCCGTGTACGGCCAAACACACAAATAGCTGAGAGTTATGGCAGCCCCTGAAGCTGAGGTGCCCCCGCGAATGTCCGTAGATCCTCTGGATGGGGGGAAGGAATCATACGTCATCAAGGGTCACTTATTTGGGACGTGGGCGGGCTGAGATTTTCCTCCTGATGTTTTCTTGTTTGAGCACATATTCTAGGACCAAAGAATGGGCAGGAAGGCTAGGAGGGGAGGGGAGGAGTAGCCGGGAAAAGCCAGCCTAGGAAGACGGCCTGTTGAGCTGATGGATGGGGGATGCACCGGGGGCTTGGGGCAGAGTCCTCGGAATGACTGGGACGCATACACGGCGGATCTCCTGTGCTGGGGCTTCCCCGGGGGCCAACAGGCTGCTCAAGGCCCAGAGACACCAGTTGGCATGGCCACCAGCCTGATCTCAAGGAGAACATACCGGACCCTCCAGCACTCAGGAGGAGGATATGTGGGCTCCAGGGTTTTCCGTCCCAGACTTCCATTACAGCCCCATCTCTCAGCCCAGTGATTCTCGGCTCTGGCTCCCCATTACGATCACCTGAGGCCCAACCCCCTGAGAGTGGGCATCGTATCTTCAAGTGCCCCAGAAGACTCAAAGTTTCAGCAAGGCCTAAGGAAAGAAAAGTCCCCCACGCTGTCTCAGGCCTGACACCCAGATACAGCAAAGGAGTTACGGACAGGGCTTAGAGGAAATGGCACGTATTGCTTTGCCGGAAGGATCAGCCATACACGGTCGTTGCTAAAAGGTCAGGAGACCCAGAAAATTACAAAGAAAACCCCACAGGGGCACTGGGAGCCTTTCCCAAGGCAGGGGTGGGGAGGGGCTCCTAAGAGCCACACATGGCCCGCAGCTCCCTGCTTTTACACTGAGGTGGGGAGCAGAGTGAATATGCCCACCAACCTAACTGGGCCTTGCCACCTCCCAGCGCCCTATCCTGGTCCTAGCGGTGCCTTGATGGGGTGGGTGCATGGCTGGACAGGGTCACACAGCCGGAGCCGCGGGAACGCAAAGCAGTGACACCTCCTTGAATGCAGGGACCCAGGGCTCTTTTGGGGGCTATCCTCGGGCTCCACTAGGCCCATCAGAATGGTGGCCCTGAGGGCATAGCGACAGACACCCCCCCCCCCCACTTCCTTGGTCCCTAGCGGTTCCCACCACGGGGCCCTCCGAAGAGTCGCTCTTGGGCCCTGGTGACGGTGTCACTGCTCCTCCGTGACCTGTAACCAGATGTAGGGGCCTACGTGGGCTGCTCTCCTGAAAGGCGTGGGGTCCGGATGTTTTCAGGTAGTGGGACCCAGACCCCAGGCAGTCCCACCCACCCCACGCCCCGTCTGCTCCCCCGTGGGGGCGCCCCCCCACGCCTCGTCTGAACTCCGGAGGGGCGCACCGCCTGCAGGACCTGGTCTCCACGAGGAGCATCTGTCTGGGAGGGGACTCTGATGAGACCTGGGACAGCCACTGGACAACCAGAGCGCCCGATCCTGGGGGCGAGGCCGGAAGGGGCGTGGCCGGCTTCCCGCGTCTGCCCCGCCCACCGCGGGCCACACCTACCCCTTTGTCAGTATTATAGCTGAGCTGGCTTAGCCTTCCGCCTGGCCTTTGGAGATAATCCCAGAAGAGAGAGACAGAGAGAGAGAGAGAGAGATGCCTTCTCACAGGAGGACATGTCAGCTCAGAAAAAGCCTGAGGAGTGGGTCCAGAATCCCGCAGCCCATGGGCCCTTGGGCTGGGAGTGGAACCCGACTTCCGGGGAAAGTTCAACTCCAGGCCTCTGCTCCAGGAAGGGGCCCAGCAAAGGATCCAGGTGATCAGGGCAGAGGCTCAGGAGGACGTCAACAAAGATTTATTAAGCAGCTAGGGTGTGCCTGGCACCATTCTAAATGCCGGCCACGGGAGCAGGCAAAGCGCTGCCCCCCTGGACCTCCCAGTGCAACTGGGGACCGCGACGCTGAACAAGAGCCCAGTCAGTAAGGTGATCCGCTTCTGGAAGCGCTAGGAAGATGAGGAATGTGGCAGGCGGCTGAGAAGAGCCCTGCTTTAGCTAACATGGTCAGGGAAGGCCCCTCTGGGGAAGTGTCATTTTTGGTTGAGGCCAGAAGGCAGAAAAGGAGCCGAGGGAAGAGTTAGGGGAGAGGCTTCCGGCAGAGGTAACACCAAGTACAAAAGCCCAGAGACGAGAATGAGGTTGGTGTCTTAAGGGACAATGAGAAATGTGTAGCTTCAACACAGTGAGCAATGGGGCGAGTGAATGGAGAGGCAGCCAGAGGGACAGGCAACTTGGGGCTTTGTTTAGGGAAGCCACTGGAAGGTTTGAAGCAGAGGATGGATGTCACGTGTGAGGTCCGACCTGCCAGGAGACGTGTGACAAGACAGGTGGGGGACGGGAGGAGCGGGAGTCGGTGTCGGAAGAGACACTAACGTTTCCCTGGTACTTACAGCCTGGGAACTGGAACTTGGAAGAAAATAGAAAAGACACGGGAGCTAAGGCCCGAGTTGTGTGCCTGCTGACATTTGAAGGTCCCAACGGAGAGGGCAGAGTGGCCAGTGAGGGGGGCAGAACACTGAGTCTGTGTGCTGTTTCCAGAGGAAGGGGTGGTCCGCGGGGTCCCTGGGCAGTAGGAGGATGCGATGAACCAACCACCGGCTGTGACAAGAGCAGGCGCTGGAAAGAGAAATTTCCAGGGGCTTCCGGAACAAAGGCCACGCAGAGTGCACAGAGGGGACAGTCTGAGGCCAGGAAGCGAGGGCTGAGGACACGGGATTTCGCTGAGCATGGGGACAGAAGAAGGAGGGCAACAGGCGTGCACACGTGGAGCCAAACACACACCGTCACAGAAGGGAGCAGGGGGGTTAGCGGCCATTCTCTCACACACAAGGTCAGACACACACAGGGACTCACCAACTGCCCTGGGACACAGGCATCCCTTCACACGCAGGGACCCATTCACTCCGTCGGTTAAACACAGTCACGTTAACGAGCTAGAATTTAAATAAACTGTTTTAAAAGTGGGACTTACAAAAGAAAACACCAACGACAGAGTCGCACACGGGCGGTAGGTCCTACTGGGCACAGGCCGACCCGGATCTCCTGGAGCCGCCCCCTCTCTGTGGCAGGGAGCAGTGGGGGCGAGGGCCGGACATGGGGGCCACTGGGCAGGTTTCAGCAGTGTGTCCAGCAGAGGCGTCCCACGGGCTGGGCCGTGGCTGGGACCGAGGCCTGTGGCCTAAAGGAAGGGTGGCCCTGTTCCTAGAGTTCTGGAACGCTCTACGTTCAGCACCTCCCCTGCCCTACAATCAGGAAGGAAAGCAGGGAGCAGCCCGAGGTGTGGGAAAGGTGTCTTCCTTGCAAGGGCTGGACTGGCCTCTCCCACGAAGGGCACCAGGGCTCCCCGGGGAGGGCTGTGCTGTGAGCAAACCCAAATTGGGAGCAGGGAGGACAGCAGAGATGCTAGAGGGAGCCCTGGCCACCTCCAGGCCCTGAAATGACCTGGGTCTCACAGAGCCAGACTGCCACCCCCACCTTCAATAGGCTCGGTGCTCCTTCCTTCTAAAGTTTGTTGGAGTGACCTGGCCTTCTGGGGGGGGGGGGGGTGGCAAGGATCAGAGAGGCTCATCAGGCTCTCAGAGAAGGAAAGTCACAGTATACTCCACAGCCCACATCTTGGCCCAGCCCAGGCCTCCGTGCCCTGCTGTCTCTTGGCCACCAGTACCCAGGAGGGGAGGCCTGGCAGACCAGCCACGAGCCCGGGACGGGGTGGTTCTCAGAGAGCTGGGTCAATATTTGTTGACTGACTGACTGACTCCATTGGAAGCCCAGCCCTCAGGCAGTGGGGTGTGTCCTCCTGGGCAAGAGCAGGGATTGAGTTTCATGCAGGAACAGGTTGGGGGACAGACCCAGCACTGCCCACTGGCCGGGAAAGAGAGCACTTTCCAGCAGGTAGGCCTGGCAAGGAGGGGGCTCCAGAATCGGCTGGGAGGGGCCGCTCTGAGTCAGGGGTGTCTAAAAAGGGGTCGTGGGGCTCAGGGTTGCCAGGGGGCCACCGGAACCTGGGGGGCAGCGAGCAACACTGATGGGGACAGGGAGGCCCTGGCCGGGAGCCTGACGGGGAGAAAGTGGCAGATTCTGTACAGGTGGGGCCTCTGTCGCCCAGACTCCGCATACCTGGAGGCCCAGGCCCGGCCCTCCCTCCTCAGACTCCAGCAGGCAAAGTGACCTCAGGGTGCGCCCTTTCACAGGTACCTCAGGAGGAGGAAGTGGCCACTGGGCGCCAGAGGAGGGGGGCTGGGAAAGGAGGGGGCGTCTGGAAAAGGAAAGGGGCGCCTGGCGGTGAGAAGAACGCAGGGGAGAGGAGGAGAGGCCGGGGGGAGAAAGGGGCATTGGGGGAGAAAAGGGGTGTAGCAGGGAAAGGGGGTGGGGGGTCTGGGAGAGAGAAGGGAGCACTGGGAGCAGGGAAGGCAGAAAGAAGGGGGCTGGGGAAGGAGGTTGGGGGGGTGGGGGGCTGCCCAGTGCAGACAGAGGGGCGCCCAGGAACGGAGGGGGAACAGGGAAGGGGGGAGATGGGTTTGTCAGAAGAGGAACCAGGCATCTGGGAGAGAAGGGGGCCCCGGGCTGGAGTGGGCAAGCCCCCAAGGAAAAGAAGGGGGCTTTCAGAAGGGGGGGAGAGGACACAGTGGGGGGCCCGCCGCAGGGTAGGTGATAGAAGGGAGTTACCCAGGGGAAGAGGGGACATCTAGGGTGGGAGGGCTTGGCAGTTTAGAGGAGGTGCTCTGGGAAGGGAAAGGCCCCCCTGAGGGAGAAGAAGACTGCCTGGAGGAGAGAGGGGGTGCTGGAGAGAGCGGCCCCCCTCCCCGTGAGCATCCCTGCCCCCGCCACCCAGGTTACATGGGGATGAGGGCCTCAGGCCCTGGGCGCCTGAGAATTTGGCTCCCCAGGCTGGAACCCAGCCCCCGTGGGTGCTGCTGACCCTGCCTGGTGAAAGTAACCCCGGGCCCAACCTTCTGGCCTCCAGTTTGACTCTCCTGTCCCCCACGGGCCCCTGGTGGCCAGCCACGCTTCCTGCCACCCTGTCGCGCTTTCACGCGGTCACATGCTCTACAGCCCGTAGTTTGTACCTCTGGTCACCGCCCACCTGTGCCCCGGTCGCCGTCGCTACCCATCACCGCCCAATGTCACCATGCCGCCTGTCCCTCAGCGGCATCGCACGTTTTCTGGTGCTTGGGACCACCTTTACGCGACCACCGGGCCCGCTTGTCACGCACGTCTCCGCCACACCCAAAGACACGTACTGCAAGAGCAGTCGCGGGTGCCGTCAGAGCACAGGGTGACCCCCGCTCCCCGTCCCCCTGCACTCGGTGCGCAACAGGCTCCGTCCGCTCGACGGCTGTTCACCGAGAACCTGCTGGGTGGCGGGCGGGCGGCTGGGAGCTGGCGGGTCAGCGAGAGCACAAGCCCCTGGCCCTGGCAGCCCTCCGCGCCAGCGAGGGAGGGCGTGGCCACGGCCTCGGCGGCCCCGGAGCCTTCGAGGGCAGCTCTAACCCTGGGCGGCCCCCTCCCCCACCCCGCGCTTCCAGAGGCCGCGAGAGGGTTGGGAGTTCCCCCCCCCCCAGTCAGCGGTGAGCTCACCAGGGCCGGGAGCCCAGCCCTCAGCGTTCTGGACAAAGGTGGGAGGAATGCAGGCTGTTCGGCATGAGTCACAGAGGCCTCGGCCTCTCTCGGACTCTCCCACCGAGTCCGCCCCGGGGGCCGTGCAGGGTCAGCAGAGCCGCAAGGGTTCCTGCGGGGAGAAGAGAGGAGCGAACGCTACGCTGGGGGTCCCTAGGAAGGAGGACTTCAGACGGAAGTGACTTGCGGGGCAAAGCCGCAGCGACAAGCAGAGCTGCAGCCGGCCGGATTTAGGTTAGATGGAAGAAAGAACTCCAACGGATGAAGGGACGACCGGACCTCACACACAGGTTCCTGGAGGAACGCTACAGGGCAGCCTGGGGGGGGGGGGGGGGGCCGAGAGTCATCCTGCGAAGACGCAACAAAACCCAGAGCCCCCCTCCGGCCTCCCCAGATGCCTCTCGTTCCGGGCGGCTCTCCTAGGCCCGCTCAGAACCACAGGGCACGGCGGGAGCTCAGCCACTGTTTGCAGAGCCTGTGGCCGTCCGCAGGGTCTGTCGAGAGTTCAGCTCTGTTTCGGGGATTTCAGAGGGCCCATGCTTGACTCCCCCCCCCCCCCCTCTCTCGCGAGCTAAGCCTGTTGCTCGCTACCACAGTCGTCGGAGGCCATCCTTGTGTGCCGCCTGTCCCGAGTTTGCAGAAACCTCGTCTTCTCGGCGTGCCTCCTGAGCCTGTGTCTTGAGGCTCTTTCCAGAGTCTTTTTTCAGAACCTGGCTTTCTTCCCTGGGTCCAAGATTTGCTGTCACGGCAGACGCTGCCCTGCGCGTAGAACCTCTCCCTGTCTGCGGAGTTTGCCTGGGGTCCTCCCTCGTCTGGGATGCCTCTTTGTGCCTGAAGACATTGTTCCTGCGTGCAGAGCTTTGTTTGCAGTGCCCGTCCCTGTCAGCAGACCTTGTTTCCTCCGCAGTCTGTCTCTAGACTATGCCCCTGTTTGCAGAGGCTTTTCTTATGTCAGAGTCCGGTTCTGTCTGCGAAACCTGAGCCCTATTTGTGCAACCTCTGACATTTTGGGGGGGGGCCTCTAGCCGTTTGCACGCCCCATCTGAATTTCCCTGGATAAAAACTGTACCTGCTTGTAAGAGCTATTCCTGTGAAGAGTTATCGCTGTCAGAGGTCACCGTGTCTATCTGGGAGCACCTTCCCATTTGCAGAGCCTATCCTGTCTGCACACTCTGTTCCTAATTCTACGTGTAACTGTTAGCAGAACGTGCCCCTACTCACAGAGCCTTTATCTGTTGCCAGAATTCATCTTTTTCTATGAGGTCTGTCCCTGTTTGCAGAACCTGGGCTCCCTACACACCCCAGCCCTGTTTCAAGATCTTGCCCAAGTCTGGGACACCCGTGCTTGAACGCAAAGCTGATTTCCCTGCCCGCTCATTTCAGCAAACCCTGCCTCTCTGAAAAGCTGTCGCTGTTAACAGAACCCGTCTGTTTGCAGAGCACTGTCGGCTTACAAAACCTCTCCCGATCTGCCAAGTCTCTGTGTGTAGAGCCTCCGTCTGCAGAGCCTGTGTCTTTTGTCAGAGTCTGGATCTCTTTGCAGCATTCATGATGGTTTGCCCAGCCTGTTCCCATCTCCCTGTATGCAGGATTTGGGTCTGTTTTGCAAGGCTGCTCCTGCTTGCAGAGTCGGACCATGCCTAGAGATGTTTTGCTTACTTCAAGAGACTGCCTCTGTCTGGGCAGATGCTGTGCTGTTTGCAGAGCCTTGCGTATCTGTACCTGTCCGTTTCTGCCGTCTGTCCCTTATATAAAGGATACCTACCTTAAGGGTTTGTCCCCACCCACATTTACAAAGTCTTTCCCCACCTGCAAAGTTCCTCCACACCTGCGGAATCGGGAGCTGTTCGTAGAGTCTTTTTTGTGTTCACGACCTTCGCTTGCTTGCCCGGCTGCTTGTTTCTCTGACTTTCGCTGTCTGTCCTTACACAGACAGTTGGTCCCTGACTACAGAACTCATTTTTGCCAAGAGACCCTGTGCTTGTTGTATCCCTTTCTTCAGTCTGAGGAAGTTGTCCCTGTTTGCAGAGCCTATGCTTGTATGCAGAGCCTTTTTCTATCCGCATAGCCTATCACTCTCCGAGGGTGCCGTGTCTCTTTGCATAGCCTGTCCCTGCCTGCCTGGAAGACCCAGGCCTATTGGCAGCTCTGTCCCTCAACGCAGAGCCTGTCTTTGTCTGCAGGATTCAGTCGAATACCAGAAGTCTGTGTGCAGGGTCTACCCCTGGCTGCAGAATCTGTTCTGTTCCCAGCACAACCTTTGCCTGTCTGCATAACCTGCCTCTGTCTCCAGTGACTGCCTCTGACTGCAGATCTCGTCTGTCTGCACAGCCTGTTTCTCACTGCTTGCTTGCAGAGGTCCCTATGTTCAAGACCCATCCCTGCCCACAGAGCTTGGCCCTGTGTCAGGAGCACAACCACAGACGACAAACCTGTTCCCTGTTTGCAAAGCCTCCGTGCCGGGGTCTGTCCTGCTTTGCTGCCATTTGTGACTTGAGAGCCCCCCGAATGAAAGGCCTGTTCTATGATGACAGCGCTTTGGAGAGCTGCAGGTGGGGAGAGTTCTTGCTTGGAGCCCAGAGCACAGGTGGCCGGGGCCTGAGGACTCTGGCTCTTGTTTCTTCCCTCTTTCCACCTGGCCTAGGATGGACGTCAACAAGAGCCTCCCAGCCACTGACAGCCGCAGGGACCTCCACGTATGGATCATCGAGGTGAGGGGCACAGCCAGACAGCAGAGCTGGGGACACAGAGAGCACGCAGTCTCTGAGACTAGGCTTCTCCCTCCCCCCACCAACTCGGAGCTCCCTCCTGTCCCCCACCCCAGAGGGTCATGGAGGGTAGGTGGCTGGGGGACGGTTCTGCTGAGCTGTCACTAGGCACCCTCCTCTCCCAGGACCTGAGGATGGCGCCAGTCCCCGAGAAGGCTTATGGGAACTTCTTCGAGGAGCACTGCTACATCGTCCTCCATGTGAGCATTTGGGGAGTCTGTCTGAGGGGTGGGAACTCCCCGGCTGGGGAGTCTGCTGATGCAGACCAAGCTCCACCCCAGGAAGAGGGAGGCCGGCAGCCAGAGCATCCACCCTACAAGGGGGCTCCTGCCTTTGAGGCCTCTTTGCCCCCCTTGGACCTCCAGCCCCGGGGAGGCGCCTGCCCAGTCCCCTCAAGGCCCTCAGTGCATCCTGGGGTCTCAGTCTCCACCCCACCCCTGGGGCCTCTGCACCCCCCGCCCCCAAACACCTGGGCCCTAGGTTCCCCAGAGCCTCAAGGCCACGCAGGGGGCGTGCAGCGACCTGCACTACTGGACGGGGAAGGAGGCGGGCGCCGAGGCGCAGGACGCGGCCGAAGCCTTTGTGCAGCAGCTGCAGGAGACGCTGGGTGGCGCCACCGTGCAGCACCGGGAGGCGCAGGGCCACGAGTCCGACTGTTTCCGCAGCTACTTCCGCTCGGGAATCATGTGAGTGCGGGCGGGGCCCCGGGGCGGCGGGTGGCTGGGCGGCCTGGGGTGACCCTCTCCTCCCTGGTGTGGGGGTGTCGGGCGAGGGGGAGACGTCCTCTCTGGGGTGCAACTCTCATACCCTACCATGTCGCCCCAATTCCCAGATACGCTTATGCCCCCACTTGTACACAACCGACCCGTGTAAAGTATACGATCGGTGATGTTTTTTAGTACGTTCACCGACTTGGGCAACCGTGCCCACAGTTGCGGAACACCTTTGTCACCCCAAGAAGAAGCCCCGTACCCTTCCCAACACTCTCCCTTCCCGCCCCCCACCCCCACATTTTCTTCATCCAGTCTGCAAAAATGTGCCTATTCCGGACATGTTTATAAACGGAACCGTACGACACATGGTGGGATAGAACACATTTTATTTATGTATTTATCACTTAAAGGGGATGTTTGGATTGCTTCCACGTTGACCTGTGATGGGTAATGCTGTTGTTAACATTTGTACGCACGGGTTCCCCCAGTCTTATCGAGATATAATTGACATGCATCACTAGCTTGATGGTGTGGCTTAGAAGCAGCGTGAAGTGATCACCACACTGCACTTGGTTGACGTCCGCCTCCTCTACAAGTTTTTTGTGTGGACGTGTTTTTCATTTCCCTTGGGTGTATACCCCGGCGTGGACGCCAAGGGTGTTTTGAGTTTGCCTTTCCGTTACTGTGCCCGCTAGAAATATGTCTTTTGCTGTAAATTGCTTCACAACGTGTTAAATTAATAACTGCAACATATTCAGTTAAACCGTAGGAAAATGCCAGTATTGGGTCGTTTCTGATTCGTACACTTAAACCCCCCTACGGGAACACATTTGTGCACGCACCCGCAGAGAACACACCATGCCCATACGATGGGCCTATAGGAGGGCTCGTCTACACATGTATGTCAATGTGCGTGTCTGTGTGCACACAAACGTGCTGCTGCCAAATTGCATGCACTCACATCTATACTTACGTGGATAAACAGATGCCCTTATGCCCCTCCTTGTATACGTGGTATACAAGTATACAAACATGGAATACAGGTACATGCGCATGTGCACAACATGCATGTATTTATATCTATACACGATAAACATACTATGCCCTGCACGCATACACGTACAGGTACACGCACGTGTCCGCCTATCTACACGCACACTCCCGCCCCATGTGTGTGCTCATGTGTTTGTGCACACTTTTCATATCCGCTTGCACACGTGTGTGCTCACACCTGCACTCGCTCCTGCACGGAGCTGTGGAGGGTCTTAACTGCGATGCCCCGCCCCCGCCCCCGCCCCAGCTACAGGAGAGGGGGCCTGGCCTCTGCCCTCACGCACGTGGAGACCAACCTGTACAACATCCAGCGACTGCTGCACGTCCAGGGGAGGAAGCACGTGTCGGCCACCGAGGTGAGGACCGCCCCGGGTGCCGCTTGGTCTTCGGGCTCAGGTCGGACTGTGTGCTGAAGTGCAGGGAAGCGCGGAGGGTGGAGGCGGGCCGTGGGGGCACCGTGCGCGCTGTCGGCATTCCCGGGTGGCCCATCTTGAAGGAGGAGGGGGAAGGCAGAGCCAGGCTGCCAGCCCCACCCCTCCGTGGCTCCTCTGATCCTGTTTTCTCACCCGTCCCGTGGGCACACTAAGAACTTGGGGAGGCCAGGCGGACCAGACGGTGCACCCGGATGGTCCGTGTAAGCACCGTGGGCAGTAGCATGCTGTGGGGTGGGGGGGTGCACAGCCCCACACTCTTCGGGCGCATCGTCCTCACCACCCACGGGCGCACATGCTGTCTCCCACAGATTCAGTGACCATACATCCCTGGTCGTGCAGGGACAATGCGCAGCCCAGGTTTTGCCCGTCGCATTGGCACAATTATTCAGCATCTGTCCTTTTACTCCCCAGAGTGTCTCTGTTTGGACGATAACTATCCTTTTCCACGGATAGCACGTTGTCCCCCATGCGGAGACACGTACGTTGTCACCCACGAGCTCACGCACTGGTTCCCATTTGATGTGCCCCCGTATACGTACACATGAGCGTGTACACACACATCTACACCCATGGGTAAACAGATACGCTCCGCTTGTGTACACATTACGTGTACAGATGTGCAGCTGCAGACATGCACGGAGTGAAGAGTGTCATAATCCTGTAGATCCCGTGAAATGCAGCATTGCCTCCGGTAGGGCCTAGAGAGGCACACAGCTACACCCACAGGGTGACCTTCAAGGTCTCATACGGTGACACAGATGCGTGCTTACACACCACAATACTGGTGCAGTGGTCACACATACACCAGGTTGCACACAGCCTCGTGCACACGAGTGAGCTGTGCTCACGTAGGTGGAGATGGGCTGTGGCGCCCCTCCACCTGCGTGCTGGTGGTATGGCACCCTGTTTCCTGCCCTGCCCCTCCTGGCTCTGGCAGGTGGAGCTCTCTTGGAGCAGCTTTAATAAGGGGGACATCTTCCTGCTGGACCTGGGCAAGGTGATGATCCAGTGGAATGGGCCTGAGACCAGCATTCCTGAGAAGGCACGGGTCAGTGTCTACCCTGGGAACTAAGGGATGCAGGGCTCAGGGAGAAGGGTGTCCATCCTCCAGACCCCTCAGGAGGTGGGCTTGGTTGTGCCACTACAACCTTAGAAGCACCTGCTATGTGCAAGCTGAGTCCAGACCCTGCCCCTGACCCCAGCCTCTGGGAGCCGAGCTGCGACGGGAAGGATCTGGGATAGACTGTCAGCGGTGAGCGGGGGCCATGCTGGGGAAGCCCTGACTGCCAGGTCCTCTCCTGCAGGGCCTGGCCCTGACCTGCAGCCTCCGGGACAGGGAGCGCGGTGGTCGCGCACAGATTGGCGTGGTGGATGATGAAGTTGAAGCCACTGATCTCATGCGGATCATGGAAGCCGTGCTGGGCTGCAGAGTGGGCAACCTGCCTGCCACCAGGCCCGACAAGAGTGTTAACCAGCTGCAGAAAGCCAGCGTCCGTCTCTACCAGTGAGCAGATCTTGGGAGTGGGCAGAGTCTGCATGCCTGGGTCTGCACGTCTGTCATTCCAGCCGTAACACAGTGTCTCTAGAAAGGCCTCCAGAAAAGGCCCGTGGGTTTCTGGAGCAAGCCATGTGGGGCTCTGGGTCCAGCCTGTACTCTTGCATGACTGCTCTTTTGAGAAATCCATTGTACAGATAGGGCAACTGAGGCACTGGAGGGCCAGAGAGTAGCCTAAGGCTCCACGGCAAGGCTGTGGTGAAGTTAAGACTTCAACCTGGGGCCCCAGACCCCATGCCTTCTGCCTCTGCGAGGACTAAAGGGGGCTGGAGTGGAGCCCACGGAGGGGCTGAGCTGCCCACCTCTGGATGCCTGTCCCCCAGTGTCTGTGAAAAGGATGAGGACTTGGTGATCCAGGAGTTGGCGACCTGCCCACTAACCCAAGACCTACTGCGGGAAGAGGTGAGACAGGCCTGGTCCCCGGCTCGTCATGCATCCCCGCCCACCCACGACCCCAGCCCAGTCTGGGCCACCGACCAACCAGTCCCTGTCTTGCTCCCAGGACTACTATATCCTGGACCAGGGTGGTTTCAAGATCTACGTGTGGCAGGGACGCCTGTCCAGCCTCCAAGAGAAAAAGGCTGCCTTCAGCCGGGCTCTGGTAAAGCTGTTGGGCCCTGTCTCAAGGGGACATCGAGCTGCCCTGGGGTCTGAGGGAAGAAATGGCAGTACTCTGAAATCTAAGCTGGGACACATCCATTCCTGGGGGCCTTTAAGGGAAGGTAGTCCTATCCTTGGGCCAGGAGATGGATCCATCCTGCCCTAGGAGCCTGTCTGATAGAGGAGGACATGGCTTTGCCCTGGGGTCTAAGCCTGGAGACAAAGCACCCAATCTGATGACGGGGACACAGTTCTGCCCAGTGGTCCGAGGGTCCCTCTCTGGTACCAGGGGCATGCAGCCTGCCCTGGGAGCCCTGACAGGGGTTGGGGGAGCGAGCACCCAAGAAACCATGTGTAAAAGGGTCCTCGTGTAAAACGTGGACCTGCCTTGAGGTCTGAGAAGCAAGCCGCACTGGGCACCCCCTCCTTGTCGAGGAGGGGAGACAGGGCTCTGCCTGGCGCCTGGAGGGGGCGGCGGTTGTCATGGGCCGCCCTTCCCGAGGCCCAGACGAAAGGGACCTTGCTTGTCCTCAGGGACCTCAGAGAAGTCGGTAGTAAAGGAGCCAACTTCTTAAGCGGGTCATGAGCGCGGTTAATTAATACTGCTCTGCGCTCAGCTGAGCGTCAGGTCCCCGAGGGTGGAGCGGAGAATTGGGCCCTCGGGCCGCACGCCTGACAGAGCCCCCGCCCCAGGGCTTCATCCAGGCCAAAGGCTACCCGACCTACACCAACGTGGAGGTGGTGAACGACGGCGCCGAGTCGGCCTCGTTTAAACAGCTCTTCCAGTCTTGGTCTACCAAGCAGCGCGGGAACAAGAACTTCGCCAGGCTAAGTGAGCGCGCGGGGCGGGGCCTGCGGGGCGGGGCCGGCGGGGCGGGGCCCGAGAGGTGGGGCGGGGACTTCGGCCGGAATGGAAGATGGGCGGGACAAGGTCGGGGGCGTGGCCTTGGGGGGCGGGGCCGGCGTGGGGCCGCACCCAGAACCTGGGCGGGATGGGAGAGCGGGCGGGGCGGGGCCGGCGCGGGACGGCACCCTGGACCTCGTGTTGGACGGAAGAGTAAGCGGGACCAGGTGCGGGAGATAGTTGGGGCGGGGCGCGGCCCACGCGGAGCGGGGTCTGCGGGGGACAGAGTGGGGCCGCCAGGGGGCAGCCCCCAGAAAGCGCCACCGGGTGGGGGAGCGTAGCCAGAGTGGGCTTTCTTTTGAGTGATGGGCGGACGCGGTTGGCGAAGGCGAAGGACGCCCGTGACACCCCGTGTCCTCCCGTCAGGTAAATCGATTCAGGTAAGGCCGGATGTGGGCAAGCTGCAGAGTCAGCCTGAGCTAGCTGCCCAGCTCAGGATGGTGGACGACGCTTCCGGGAAGGTGGAGGTAAGGGGGCATTAGCTCGGCTGGGGGAAGATAGGCACACAGGGGCAGGCTTTGTCTTCAGCTGAAGGGTATGGCTGCTAAAGTGCCCCAAGTTGCGCATCTACGCAGGGACACCCAGGGGCGTGTGTACATATACACACGCCCTCCCTCCTGCTGGCTCGTACGCGTGACGCCTGATCAATCTGTGCAGCTGTGGCCACTTGCTCAGGTAACACTTGGCACACGGCACGGTAACGCTTCAAGATACTTGATTGTGCCCTTCGGTCGAATATATGACACAACCGTACATATGCCACAGACACAGACGCACACGCCTAACTGCACCCAATCAGCCAAGTTAACCAACTGCAAACATGTAATTGTACAAATTCTGCATCACGCGTGATCATAGACACACAGAATGCTCAACCCACAGGAACACACCGACAGGGTACAGCGTCACATGTGATCTGTCGCCGCCCACACAGGCACATACTGTCAGCCGCCTGGGCTCAGATCAGTGTTCTGGGAGACGTAGGGATTGCATCTTGACATCTCATCTGATCCCTCGTAGAGCCCTGCATTCCTCTGGGCCTCAGTTTTTTTTACCAATAAAGTGGAGGCAAAAACTCTGGTTCCATCTGGCCCATGGCTGGTGTGGGGATGCTGTAAAATTCTGGGAACAGGACTTCTGGGCCCATGTGAAGGGCTCCTAGTTCTCAAGGTAGGTCGAGGTCAGAGAAAATGCCATTTCTCCAAGGTTCCCTTCTGTATTTGTCCTAATATGGATGGACAGAGGCTGTTAGAAGAGACCAAGACAGGAGGAGACGTGGCAAGGTGTGGGGGAGCAGGGAGAAGGGAAGAGGGGAAGGAGGACAGGGAGAGACAGAAGAGACTGAGAAAGACAGAGGAGGGAGGAGACAGAGTTGGGATGGGATGAAGAGCAAGAGAGATGGGGTACACAGAGGGGGACAACACAGAGGGGAGGGCAAAGGTGGGAAGGAAGGAGGTCTTGCCACTCGGGCTCCAAGCACAGAGGCCGGGAGGGGATCCCTTCCAGCAGGCAGGCAGGCAGGCCAGGGGAGCCCCTGATCCAGGAGGCCTAGCTGCCAGGGAAGTGCTGCTCCTGGGTAGCGCGTGTGGTCCCAGTCAGTCTCTTCTGCAAGAGACTGGTTGCTCTGGTCTGGAGGACACCTTCCCCAGAGACAGCTACCAGGCCCTGTGTGGGCACATGATGTCCAGACTTTGTTTCCTGCCATTGTCAAGGTGGGCGTGGCTATGCCCACTTTCCAGGTGGGAAAGGCTGAAGCTCAGAAGGGTCTCACTGCCCCCACGGCCTGCCTGGGGTTTGAGGCTCCAGAACCCATGCTCGCTACCCATAGGAACAGGAAATCGCGCTCTTCAGTACAAGGAAGTATTTTCCTTTCAGTCTCTGAATAGGCTTTGTCTTCTTAAGTGACACTTGAGAAAAGAATTTTTCCCGGAGCTCAAGGGCTCGCGTCTGCCCAGCTTCTGCAGCCTTGGCCTGAGCCGCGAGCGGCTGTGCCAGGAGCTGCCTGCCCCTAACCTGCTGTGGCTGGCGGGGGCAGGGTGAGGGCGGTGTGTGGCAGGGCTCAGGTCCGTCCCAGCAGCCTCTGGAGCTCTCACTGCTTGTCCGTCCCAGGCACCGCACGCCAACTGCGTCCCGGCCGACCGCGGGCCAGCGCAAGTGTGGCGGGTCCCGGGGGCCCATGGCGGAAAGGGTCACCTGCAGATCCTTGTGCAGGCCTGGCAGAGATGAGGCAGGCCCGGAGGCCACGGGGAGCTTTCGGGCTGGGCACAGACTGGCCGGGCTGGTTCGAGAGGAGGAGCCGGCCGCGCCCATTGGGCCTCTGTTCTCTAGGTGTGGTGCATCCAGGACTTAGGCAGACAGCCCGTGGACCCCAAGCGTCATGCACAGCTGTGTGCAGGCAACTGCTACCTCGTCCTCTACACCTACCAGAGGATGGGCCACGTCCAGTATATCCTGTACCTGTGGCGGGTACGCTGGCCCGAGAGGGGTGGTGGGCACCTTCAGGCCCCAGAGCTGAGGCTCTGAGAACGGGATCTAAGAGCCGCTCCAGGCCCCTGCCATCCCCACCTGCAGGGCCACCGCGCCACCACACGTGATGTCAAAGCCCTGAACTGCAATGCCGAGGAGCTGGACCTCATGTACCGGGGAGCCCTGGTGCAGGAGCACGTGACCATGGGCAGCGAGCCCCCTCACTTCCTCGCCATCTTCCAGGGCCAGCTGGTGGTCTTCCAGGTAGGGCCCACTTTGCTGCTGTTCCCTCAGCCTCGCCGGCTCTTCCGTGTGCCCACAGCCCTTACATGCACGTACTAAGCTTCTCTTCAGCCCGGGGGCCCGTTTACCACCCCAGGTTTCCTGGTGCCGTTAGATACCCAGGAGCTCCAAGAGTGACCCCGGCTTCAGTTTCTTCCCCTGGTCCCCAGAGCCAGCCGCCAAGCAGAAGCACAAGAGAAGAAGCTGAATTGAAAGGGACCCAGGGCCTTGCCTGGGGTCCCCATTTTCTGTCTATAAGTCCTGGGGGAAACCGTGCCCTGACTCCTTGGAGATGGGGGAGCGATCCATTTAGAAAGGGCCTGGTTCCCTGTCATAGGCTGACGGGACCCTCACGCTCTACACCCAGAGGGTCTAGAAAATAGTGGTGGCTTCAAGCGAGGGTCTGGTGGGCCCCAGGGCAGTTTGTCCATCACCGGGACAGGGAGGCGGCTCCCAGGAGCCCTTGCCTCATCCTGAGGCCCAGCCCTCTTACAGGGGCACACGGGGCATGATGGGAAGGAGCAGCCAGCACCTGCCACAAGGCTCTTCCACGTGCAAGGCACCGACAGCTGCAACACCAGGACCGTGGAGGTACCAGCCCGCGCCTCAGCCCTCAACTCCCATGACATCTTCTTGCTGGTCACAGCTAGCATCTGCTACCTCTGGTTTGGAAAGGTACTTATATCACTGACCTCTCGACTTATCCCTTGGGTGGTGTGCCAGGCAAGGGACGGGTCTCCTTCCCAGGAGATGCAGACTTCGTGTCCAGCCTCGGCTAGGCCAGGAGTGGGGTCCCTCTGGAACCTGGGGGGAGGTTGAAAGTGACTAGTAGATCTGGGAGTCTGCTGGTCAGAGGCAGGCCAGGCCGAGACTGCCTTCCCTCCTTCCTGCCTCAAGCGAGGAGCATGCCCCTCTTCCCAAGTCTCTCAGGGGGAGGAAAAGGAGGCCTAGTCCGGTTTGCCAGAGTTTCCTCCAATGCTCATAAACCACAAATGACCCCCCAGCCTGGGGTCCCCATCCCATTCTCTGGACCAGGAGAGGGTCCCAGTCCTGGGAGGGGGGAAGGCGGGATCCCTTGCTCATGCGTGCCCTGACATCAGCCTTGGCCTCCTGTGACTCGGGCCCAGCTCCCCAGAGTCCCCTGTGAGTGGGGGAGGTGGGGCTGGAGGTGAAGACCCCTCCCCCTTCAGGGCCTGACCCAGCTCTCTGTGGGCCAGGGCTGCAGCGGTGACCAGCGAGAGATGGCGCGGACGGCGGTCTCTGCCGTCTCTGGGGAGAACAAGGAAACGGTGCTGGAGGGTCAGGAGCCTCCCGGCTTCTGGGAGGCCCTGGGAGGCCCGGCTCCCTACCCCGGCAACAAGAGGTGACAGGGGCTGGGCGGAGGGTGTTCTTATACAGAGGAGGAAACTGAGACCCAGAGAGGGTGGGTGACCACTTAAGGGTCACACAGAGAGCTGGAGAGGCCCCCCCCAGCACGAAGGCCTCTTGGTCTCCCACTCCAGGAGTTCGTGGAGGCGCAGCCTACCCTTCACTCCCCGGCCCCTGGGCAACTGGGATCAGGAAGATGCCCGGGAGAGTTGGCTAGTGGCGCCCTCTGCTGGCCGAACAGGCTCCCTGCATTGTCCTAGTCCCAGACCTGACCAGTGACAGAGGGCAAGGGAGCAAAGCCCCATTCTCAACCCGCAGTCCGCAGGGGTCATGGTACCAGGTGTGGGGGGGGGGGGGGGGGGGGTGTGGATGTGGGTGTGACATGTGGATAAACAGCGTGTGTGGAGTGTGTAATGGACAAGGGTGTGTGTCAGAGGTTGAGGCCAGGTGAGGCCTTCGAGGGAGGAGGCTGAGTCAAGGCTGCTGTGTGTGTCTGCGGGTCTGGTGTAGGCACTGTACTCACCCCAAACCCCCTGAGCTCCCCAGTATGACCGTCCCCCTCTCTCAGTCTAGCTTCCCTTCCCCCACCTCGGGCCTGAGGCCGGCCCCCAGCCCGGACCAGGGGAGGGCAGGGCCCCAACCCAACACCCCTCCCCCCTGCCCTGCTAAGCCAGCCGTCCCCTTCCCAGGGGCCACTGCTGGGCAGCTTCCCGGGGCGGCTTGTGTCACAGCTGGCCGTGGCGAGACAGGTCACGTAATGTGCTTTCCTGCTGACAGATGGGGACGCTGAGGCTGGGGCCCAGAGAGCAGCAAGGCGTCTCTGGAGTGAATTATGGGATGGGGGGAGCCCAGAGGAGGGTCCGTGCGTCCGCTCCGGGAGAAGCTGTCCCCCTCCCCTGGGGTGGGGGCCCTGTGCCGAGGGCTGGCTCGGTCCAGGCTGCCGAGAGGCGTAGTTCTGTGTGCGCCCCTCACAGCTTGGCTGCCCACGCTGGCCAGGCTCCCCGAGGACGTCTCCGGCTTCCAGCCCCGACTGTTTGAGTGCTCCAGCCACATGGGCCACCTGGTCCTCACGGAAATGGTGTTCTTTAGTCAAGAGGACCTGGACAAGTATGACATCATGTTACTGGACACCTGGCAGGAGGTGAGGTGGCCTCCCCTGTCCGGCTGGGGTGTGAGTGGGGCGGGGGGGGTCTCCATGTCTGTGCAACCGGCTTGAGTGTGCGTGGCTGTGTGTTTCTGGCCGTGTAAGGCTGTAGGGGAGTCTGTGTGATGGTGTGTGACGCTGTAACACGTGAGTGAGACACGTGAGTGTCACATGAGTGACTGTGCATGCATTGTGTGACCACGGGCAACTCCGTGTCACCAGGAGGCTGCAGGAGACTCTGGCTACGTCTGGGACTTGTGTGCGATTGTGACCAGTTTTGTGGTTGGGCGCCACCGTGTGCCTTGTGACGGTACGTGTGATTCCGGGTGACCGGGTGCCTGTGGCTAACGTGTCAGTGTGAGCGTTTGCAAAGCGAATGACTGACCGTGTGCGCGCGTGTGTGCTTCCTGTGTGTGACTGTTTTGGCTGTGGTCGAGCCCTGGCTGTAACTGGGGAAACTAAGAGACTGGGTGACCGCAGTGAGTGACTGAGTGACTGTTTGTGTGGCCGGGTCACTATGTTTCTGGGAGGCTACGTGCAGCAGCGGTTTAGGGCTAACTGCGTCTTCCAGAGTGCGTGCGACTGTGTGATGGGGCGCGATCGTGTTTACGTGTGGCCACGTGTGACTGTAGGGGATCGTGTGTCCGTAGCTGCGATCATGTGGGTGTCTGCATCACGGGGTCTGTGACACTGTGTGGATGCAGCCACGAGGCTTGCGTGTTCTCATCTCACTCAGCAAAGCCCTTCCTACAGCCCACAAGACCCGACGGCCCTCTCGGGGCCCATGTGCTCCCACTCTCCCCCTCCACTGGCTCTGCCTCAGCCACAGTGGCCTCCCTGCCACTCCCCTAACACGCTCAGGGCCTTTGTACTGGTTGTTTCTTCCGGTTAGAACACTCGACTTGCTCCCCACGCTTCCCCCAGCTCGTTCCCAAACGTCACCTTCTCGGGAAGGCTCTCCCTGAGTCTAATTTAAAATGACGGTATTGGGGCGCCCGGGTGGCTCAGTCGGTTAAGCGTCTTGACGACTTCAGCTCAGGTCATGATCTCACGGTTCGTGGGTTCGAGCCCCGCATCGGGCTGTGTGCTGACAGGCTCAGAGCCTGGAGCCTGCTTCGGATTCTGTGGATTCTGTGTCTCCCTCTCTCTCTCTCCCTCCCCTGCTCATATTCGGTCTCTCTCTGTCGTAAACGTTAAAAGAAACAATAGCAGTATTTCTGCCTCCCCGCCCCCACACTTGGTGTCTTCTTTCCCTGCCTTGTTTTTCTCCATCTGATATAGTACATATTTTACTTATTTTTCTGTCTCCCCAGTAAAATGAAAGCTCTGTAAGAGCAGGGATTTTTGCCTGCTTTTCCCCCCGTTATTGAACCCCCCAGTGCCTAGAACAGTGCCTGGCACACCATAGGTACTCAATAAATATCTGTGACTTGAATGTATATGTGCACGCCTGTGATCTTCTAGCATGTTGATGGGTGTATGGGTATGGCGGCCAGCCTGCCTGGCTGTGCCTGGTTGGCTGGGGTGTGTGGAGGGGTTGTGAGACCAGTTAATGGACACAAGTGGGAAGGGAGTGGTCAGCGCTGGGCAGCCCCTCCACTCGCCCAAGGCCAGGCCCCCTCTGTGACCCAGGTCTTCCTGTGGCTCGGGGAAGCTGCCAGCAAGTGGAAGAAGGAGGCGGTGGACTGGGGCCAGGAGTACCTGAAGACCCACCCGGCAGGGAGGAGCCCCGCCACGCCTATCGTGGTGATCAAGCAGGGCCATGAGCCCCCCACCTTCACTGGATGGTTCCTCGCTTGGGACCCCTACAAGTGGACTGTGAGTGAGGCCTGAACTCCCAGCCCCACCCTACTCCAGGGAGAGTATGCCCTGAGCAGACTGGGAGGAGGCATCGCCTTGCCCGGGGACCTCCCGTGTGGGTGGCGGAGACCTGGTCTTGCCGTCAGGTCGCCTCCTGGGTGCCAGGGGTGCCCTCCATCCTGCCCCCGCCCTGATTCTTGCCCCCAGAACGACCAGTCCTACAAGGAGGGGGTGGATGGCAGCCTGGGAGCAATGCCAGCCATATGTGAGATAACAGCAGTGAGTACTGGGTTCTCCCGCCCCGCCCCTCCCCCTCCCGGCTCCCACCAGGGTCTCGGCTTGGTCGGCATGATCCAGATGGGCAGAACGGACAAGAAAGGAGCCAGGCCCTGGTGGACGGCAGGGTTTGCAGTGGGGGCAAGAGGCCCAGTGGGCTCAGTGTGGCCTCCACATGGGAGCCTCTCCTCCATACGCCCAGCCTGAGTCCCCTCTCTGAGCAGGAACTCAACGACTTCCAGCTGTCTAGAGGGCCAAGCAATGGCGGGGCAGACCCTTTGACCCTGCAGACCCTCAAGGGCTCCCAGGACGGCTCAGGGAATGAGCTGCAGCCAGGACCCAAGGCAGGTGACGCCAGCACCAACAGCCAACACAGCAGCCCCAGACCCACCATCAGTGGGAGCCTGCCCCGCGAACGGCTAATGCATCAGGCTGTTGAGGACCTGCCAGAGGGTGTGGACCCGGCCCGCAAGGAGGTGGGTGCCCGAGGCCCCCCTGCCACTCACTGCCCCCGGAACCGATGCATCTAAAACTGAGCTGGAGGAACCCGGGGCATGACCCACTGATGGTGGGCGGTGGGCAGGTTGCCCGGGAAGACGTGTGTTTCAGAGGGGAGGATGGGCAGAGAGATGTGGGAGAGGAGAGCCTTGAGCCCTGCGATGACACCCCTGGGTGGATGGGCCAGGGTTCTGGGCTCAGTTGACACGCTGGCCCTGTACCCTCCCCCCGCCAGTTCTATCTCTCAGACTCTGACTTCCAAGAGATCTTTGGGAAGTCCAAGGAAGAATTCTATAGCATGGCCAAGTGGAGGCAGCAGCAGGAGAAGAAGCAGCTTGGCTTCTTCTGAACCCAGGCCCTGCCCGTGTCGGTGCCACTAACGTAGCCAGGACCCCCAGGGGTGCCTTCCCAGCACGCCCCTGAGCCCCCGGGGACACCCCGCTGGCATTCCCCCGTCAATAAAAGTCCGTGGCCCTCACAAGGTGTGTTGTAAGGGCTTTCAACTATGCATCACTTGGTGGGTCCACCTCTGGAGGGGGAGGGGCCCCTGGGGCTGGAGGGGGAATATTCCAGAGGACGGAGCTCTCTCTGTCTTCCATGGAGGGCTTTGTTTGTTGCTGGTCCTTCCCGCCCAGAGGGACAGACAAGCCTCATAACTCGCAGTGTGAGTGTGGGAGAGGCGGAGAGAGAGAGGTGCTGGGGCTCCAGTGGTCCCACACACGCACGGGTACACACGTGCACACACACACACATGCACCCTCTGTAGGGATCCTTCCGGCATTCAGGGAAAGAGACCACGGGACTCAGTCTTATAATTTTTATAAAAACCCTCAACCTGGGGCTGGCCAGAGGGCGGAGGGCTGCAGTGTTTTTCCTAACGGAATCGAAGAGAGCTCCAGGGACTGGGCCAGCTCCTGGAAGCCCAGAGAGGCAGCAGCTTTGACAGTATGTTAGAGCTGAAGGCAGTGCGGGGCCTCTAGCTCCAAGCGAGAGGCTGGGAGCAGCCACACCAGCCCTGTCCCTACCTGTGGACAGAGGGCCCGGCCGGCTTGGGGCAGCCGCCTCCAGAATCCCCAAACCTAGTCCTGGAGAGACACCTTCACAAAGAGGGTGGCAGAAGGGTGCTGGTCTCCGTTCTTTGACAAGAGGTGGACGTGGCGGTATCCTGGCAGGTGGATGGGCAGGAAAGAGCACACGGAGAGTTCCGGTCACTGGATGAGGATGCTTCAAGGGACAAGGGCCCCAGCGCAAGAGACCGCAGGCCCTGCCTCCCCGACCTCGCTGTCTCCCCCCCTCGACACACACTCACCCTGCTTGAGGCTGCCCAAGGGGATGGTGCTCTGGCCAATGAAGTCGTTCTTAGAGGAGGCGTCATAATCCTCCACCAAGAAGCGCACGAGGGCGAGCTCAGGCACAACCACCTCGAACTCAAACTCTGTGTCCCACCACGGGTTGAAACCTAGGGGTGCAAGCACCGCGTCAGCAGCGTGGACGCCAGCTCCGGCGGGGGGGCCCCGCCCAGGCCCCGCAGGTACCGTTATTGGTGACCACAGCCGTCTGGCGGCTCGCCGTGTCCCGGCCCACGCCGTGGATCTCCACCGTCACCTTGGGGTCCACGATTGAATTCTTATTCTTGTTGACTTTTGGCAGCTGCTGCCCGGAGATGACCTGAGGAAAGGCAGGGGACCAGTGAGGGGTCGGGAATGGTGGTGAGGGAGGAGGGAGGCCCACAGGCTCCTGTCCCTCCCGTGGCCGGCCGTACCCTGACACTGAGCCGCTTCCGGGTCCACCAGGGCCCCTGAGCCAGAGCACGCGAGTTAAAGGTCGAGTTCGGGTCTCGCAGGAAGGCAGGCTTCAGCACGTACCCGCAGGCCCCGTTGTCCTGGAAGCGGCCCTGGTACACATCCATCTCTGGGCCAGGTGTCTGGAAATTGAGGGCCACTGGAGGCGAGACAGAGCAGTCACAGGCTGTGGGCTGGTCTCCGGGGCCCCAGAGCCCGGCCTGCTCAGGGTAGACTGAGGCCTTAGAGGCCCACGGGGAGGCAGAAGCAGGGCCCAGCGCCACTCCCGTGCCTGCTGCCCCCCTGCCACCTTCCCTGACCCACCACACCAGCCTCACGTTTTATTGCTGGTGCCAGGATGCAAAGCCCTAGTGTGCTCACCATGAGGTTTCACACACTGTGACTTGCTGGCGGGGGGATTATTTTCAAACCGAACCCACAACGCACTGTGTCTGGCCCCTGGTCCTCTGGACCGAAACCCTCACCCAGGCCTCCTCCCAGGCCCCGCCGGCCCCCGCCGGCCCATACCGATCTGGCAGCCCCCGTTCCACATCTCCACGGGGCTGTAGTTGGAGGAGTCCGTTCTCCACCCAGCAGGGTAGATCCTGCTCAGGTGAGTCACATTGTGGCGAACAAAGCTGTTTCCTGAGAAGGTGTAGGTGGTCAGAAGTGCACAACCCCCCCGGGGAGCCCAGGCCCCCCCCCACCCCCCCACCAGCTCTATCTGGTGCTGACTCTGCCAGGCCCCGAGCAGGGGGAGCCAGGCCTGACCGGTCCAAACGGTCAGACAGATGGACAGCACCCTGAGGGTGCAGGGCCGGGGCTCACCTGATTCTTGGAGCAGTCGGAGGGCGCGGTTCTCAGAGAAGGACACCATCTCATAGAAAGCCTGCCCTGGGGTGCCGGGGCCGGAGAAGCCCCCAAAGTGGACACTCTTGCAGTAAATGACCATATCGGAGAGCTCCTTCACTAGCCTGAGCTTGTCCTCCTGGGGGCCATGGGGAGGCCCCGGTTAGATTCAGAGGTTGGGGCAGGTGGGCACTGAGAGAGCCAGAAACCCAGACACGGAGACAGAGGGAGACAGACAGAGAGAGGGGGGCAGAGGGTCTGAGTGGCAGCCACAGAGAACTGAGACCAGGCAAACATCCCATGATGGGGGAGGTCCCCGGGGCTGACCCCTCCCCCACAACTCCCCCTCGAACCCTGGGCTTGTGCTGCACTCGGCTCCTCACTGCCTCGTCCTCCATCTCAGCAGCCTCATCCTCATCAGACACGACAGTGGCTTCAGGGCCACCCTCCCCGCCAGGGGGCAGGAGCCCCCCAAGCTTCTTCCCCTTCAGCAAGATCTTCCCCTTCAGTT
The DNA here is from genome assembly GCF_016509475.1 of Prionailurus bengalensis. NCBI lineage: Eukaryota > Metazoa > Chordata > Mammalia > Carnivora > Felidae > Prionailurus > Prionailurus bengalensis. The sequence goes on along the minus strand of NC_057350.1, from coordinate 153,802,654 downwards.
GCTAAGAGTGGAGAAGCAGCTGGTCAAGACCAAGCCAACGGGCCTCCCGGCCAGTCCCCCCTGCCCTCTCATATGGGTACCCCCGTGCCCACCGCGAACCTCAGGGGAAGGCAGGCTGGTAGTGGCCCCGTCCAGCGGCCGGTCCAAGAGCATGGGGCCCAGGATGGTGCGCAGGTGTCGCGCCATCACACGCTGTTGCTCCAGGCTGCAATGGTTCTCCAGGGACAGGATGACGGGGTAGGGGGACGCCTGGAGGCCCCAGGGCAGGTTAGGAGGGGGGTGCCGCCCTTACTACGGCCCTCCTCACCCGCCAGGAGCGCGCCCACCTTGAAGGCGTAGTCCCTGATAGCCCTGAGCACGTCGCAGAGGAGGATCTTGGAGGTGAACGTGTAGCCGTGGTAGATGATCGGCTCCAGGTTGGGGCCGTCCCAGCAGTCGAGCTCCAGGCAGCGGCAGCCCTTGCACAGCGCCCTGCGGGTAGGCGTGGCGGCTAGGCCCTCCGACCCCGCCCCGGCCCGGGCCCGCCCCGCCCCAAGGCTGCCCCGGCCCCGCCCCGCCCCGCCCCGCCCCGCCCCGCCCCCGGGCCCCACCGGATGTAGGCTTCGGTGCTGCTGGGCCCGGTGAGCTGGTCTTCCAGCAGGTAGGTGTTGTGCGAGGAGGACATCAGGTAGTGGCTGAGCGGCTGGCCCATGTCCTGGTAGACCCGCCGATGCGCCAGGCTGAAGGCGCTGCCGTCGGCGGACAGCAGGTACATGAGGAAGCCGTCCTTGGTCATCTGCCGCTGCGCCTTGGCTGCGAGGGAGGAGGCCGGCACCAGTCAGAGCTCTGGAGGCCAGCCGCCTCCCGGAGGCCTTCCGGAGGAGCCCCCTGCTGTCCCCGCCTCCCTGTCCCGAGCTCGCCCCGGACGTCTCTCGGAAGAGGTAAGTCTGGTAAATCATCAGGCTGTCATTACCCCAGAGCGGGGCTCTGTCTCTCCCTCCACCTCCCACCACCTTCTCGGTCCCCCACACCGAGGCCCCCTCCTCAGTCTGCCTCCTCCTCCTCCTCTGGGCCTCTAGACTGAAGCACAGGGAGGGGCCCAGAATGGGCACAAAGAAGGAAGCAGGAAAAGGGTTTGTTTTTCCAGCCTCCTCTCCTGTTTCCTGGAGGACCCTCAAACCCCTCTGGAGAAGGACCCGAGAGAGGGGTAGTGATGCTGGAGTCCTGTCTCCCATCTGCTTGCCTTCATGGGGCAGGCTGAGGCGCCCCCCTTCCCTCCAGCTCCTGACACTCCCCAGGCGTCTCCCAGCCAGTGTAGACCCAGGGAGTGCAGGCTGAAGGCCCCAGCCAGGCCCTCACCCGTCTCGCTGGGTTCATAGCGCTCAATGAGAGAGAGGGCCAGCGCAGGCCCCGCCGCCTCCTCCCGCTGCTGGTGCTGCAGGAACGTCACTAACTGATCCACCGACAGCGTCTCCCTGGAGCCTGCGGCCTCCGCAAAGGTGCGGTCAATCTCCTCCCGCTGGGTCAGCATCTTGTAGAAGGCCTCAATCTCCTCATCCTCCAGCGAGTCTGTCTGGGAGCGGTCACATTCCTGCAAGGCCACGTGGGCCGGGCTCAGAGCACGCTCCCCACTAGGGTCTAGGGCCCCCTGCCACACAGAAGCAGCCCTCACTCCCTGCCTCACCCTGAAGATCTTCCGGGCATAGCTGTCATCCACCTGGATGTTGAGCTCCTTCAGGAAGTTCTGCAGCTCCTTGAAGCTCATCTTGTTGTCCTTGTTTTTGTCAGCTTTTCGCAAGCAAGAGTGAATCCAGCTGGGCAAGAAGTAAGGAAAGAAAGAACCCAGGAGCCCTGATACCCCCACGGTCCCAGCTAGAGCCATGTTTCAAGCCCAGGGTGAAGTCCTGGGCCCAGGTGGACTGAGACCACCCACAGACAAAGCCCCCTGCAGGTGCAGCTGCACATCAGCATCCCAGGGACAAGATCCGATGGGCTCTTCGGAGAAAATGTTACATCCTATTAAGGGGTCTATTTTCTGTTGGCTGGATTTGAACCTTTTCACATTTCTAAAGACATTTATTTTCTCACTGTGGAAGAGTTCGCTTATAGACAACTTAGAAAATGCAGAAAGTAGGGACGCCTGGGTGGCTCAGTCGGTCAAGTGTCTGACTCTCGATTTCAGCTCAGGTCCTCATCTCACCGACGTGGGATCAAACCCCATATCGGGCTCCACACTGAGCATGGAGCCTGCTTAAGGTTCTCTCTCCCCCTCTCTCTCTCTCTCTCTGCCCCTCTCCCCAGCTAGTACTCTCTCTCTCAAAATAAATAAACTTTTAAAAAAATGCAGAAAGTAAACAAATCCCCCGTAGTTGTATCACCCACAGATAATTACTGTTACCATTTCAAGGTTTGTCCTTCTGGTTTCCAATACATCATTGTTAGCCAACTTGACTAAAGCACGTGAAGCTTACTTTATAGGAAACATCAAAACTTTAAGCCACAGATCAGAAGGTGAGGATATCACAAGCAAAAAACAAAGCCCGGCTCATGCTGTCACGATGGGGGCACTTAGGGCCCCACCTCTCCCTTCTGTCCCCTCTCCCCTCAGACTAGACCTGGAGAAGTCAAGAAAGAGGAACCCCACAGTACATTCCACAGAAATTTGAGAACAAAGACAACAACCATAATTTTTAAAAACCAAAAGCAGGTTTTTAGAAAAAGTCGCAAAGGAAACAACATAATTGATGCCATATAAACTTTACACAATTCTGAGGGTCAAAGAAAGAAAAAATAAAGTCCAGAGAACAGTACAATGACCTTAATAACTAAATGAGAGAAGGACATAAACTGACCTTTTACAGACGTTCTCGGTAATCAAAGAGACTAACAATTTGCAAATGAGCTGCGGTTTCTTAAACTGTAAGATCAGCAATTTCAAAGTATGTTACTTTGAAGGCACGCGGGGGTGAGGTGACACGGACACTCCCATCTTGCACTTGGACAAAGGAAATCAGTTCAACCCTTAGGAACGTGGTGTAGAGATACAGCTAACGTCTACACGTCTACATCATTTGACTCACTAATTCCACTTCTAGGAATCTATTCGTAAGGAAATACTCCTACTAAATACTGAAAGGTTTTATGAACATAGTTCTTTGCCATGTTACTTGTAGTAGTGGAAGACTAAAAATAAATGTTCACCGCTAAAAGAATGGAGCGCTAACTTATAGGGCATCTACTCAATGGAATATTACAGTCGTTACAGCTGTTTATGGGGAAAGAATTATGACGTAATGTTACACGGAAAGTGGATACGAATGTATGATCTCCAGTATTTTTGGCAAATGCATCACGAGGCAAATTGAAATGCAGAGAAAATTGGGGGCAGAAACCAAATCAGCAGTTTCTGAAGGAGATGGGTTTTGGGGGCCTTTAAAATTTCATTCTAAGATAGCCATATTTTATGTATATATTTACATGAGAAAATAATTAGGGCAGAATTCTAGGTAAAAAAAAAAAAAAAAATCACGTTCAGAGTGGTCCAGCCAAGCATGAGGTCCCCATGCCGACTGCTATTCCGTAGGCTGGAATGGGTTTATGACCTTGAGGTCTGGGCAGCAGAATCCTCCAGAGGGCAGAAGCCTGTCCAAGCACAAGCCTGTACTATAGAATTGGACTTTTAAGAAAGCTCAAAATCAGGCAGATATAGCCTTGAGAAAAAAACACTTAAAACTCTCTGAACTGCTGAAAATCAGAGAGTAAGGAAATTTAAATGTGTAACTTACACTCTGAAAACGACAACACCATGTTGAAAGAAACTAAGGAAGACCTAAATAAATGGAAAGATACCCATATTTACAGATCACAACACTTGATTTGTTAAATGGGGAATACTCTCCAGATTGATCTACAGATTCAACACAACCCCTATCAGAATCATGCTGGCCACTTTGCAGAAACTGATCCTAAAATTTATATGGGGCATCAAGGGATCCAGGATAGTCCAACTAATCTCACAAAAAAAAAGAAAAAAAAAAAAGAAAGAAAAAAAAAAAGAACAAATTTGGAAGACTCACAAGTCCTGATTTCAAAACTTAGTACATGAACTAACTTGGATTTTAAATAAATAAATAAATAAATAAATAAATAAATAAAACAAAAAAACTTAGTACAAAGTTATGGTAACTGAAATGTGGTGCATGCATATGTATAGATAAATGGAATAAAACTGAATCATTAAATAAACCCTCATATTTATGGTCAACTGATTTTTGATGAGGCTGTAAATACAGTTCAATGAGGAAAGAACAATCTTTTCAACAAATGGTGCTGGAGCAGCTACCTACACGCAAAGAAATGAAGCTGGACCCCCCCCCCCCCCATCATGCCACAAAAACAAATTCAAAATGAATCAGAGACCTGGGGTGCTTGGCTGTCTCTGTTCATAGAGCACATGACCCTTAGTCTCAGGGTTGTGAGTTCAAGTCCCACACTGGGTGTGGAGCATCCTTAAAATTAAAAAGAAAAAAAAATCAAACACCTAAATGTAATAGCTAAAACTGTAAAACTTTTAGAAGAAAACATAAGAGGGGCGCCTGGGTGGCGCAGTCGGTTAAGCGTCTGACTTCAGCCAGGTCACGATCTCGCGGTCCGTGAGTTCGAGCCCCGCGTCAGGCTCTGGGCTGATGGCTCGGAGCCTGGAGCCTGGTTCCGATTCTGTGTCTCCCTCTCTCTCTGCCCCTCCCCTGTTCATGCTCTGTCTCTCTCTGTCCCAAAAATAAATAAACGTTGAAAAAAAAAGTTTTTAAAAAAAATAAATAAAAATAAATAAAAAAATAAAAAATAAAAAAAAAAAGAAGAAAACATAAGAGTAAATGTTTGTGACTTTGGGTTAAGCAAAGCCTTCTTCGATATAACATCAAAAGTCACATCAACGAAAGCAAAAAGTAGCTGACTTAGGCTTCACCAAAACTAAAAACTTGTGCTTCAAATACCATCGAGAAAAAGAAAAGAATCCCCAAAATAGGAGAAATTATTTGCAAAGCATAACCGAGCTGAGACTTGTGTCTAGAATATATAAGTGACTCTTAGAACTCAATCATAAAAAGACAAAGAGCCCCAGTGAAAAACTGGGCCAGGGATCTGAGTAAACATTTCTCCAGAGAAGATGGCAGAAAAGCACATTAAAAAAAAAACCCAAAAAACCAAACAAAAAAACACTCCACATCATGAATCAAATGCAAATCAAAACCACAATAAGATACCTATCAGAAACCAAACCAAACCAAAACACAAACCCCAGAAAATAGCAAGTGTGTTGAAGACTTGGAGCAAATCGGAATCCTTGTGCACTGTCGGTGGCAAAGCAAAGCAGTACAAACACTGTGGAAGCCAGTATGGTGGTTCCTCAAAAAGCTGAAAGCAGAATTGTCATATGATCTAGCAGCTCTCCCTCTGCGTCTATACCCCCAGAGAACTGAAGGCAGGGTCTAAAGAGGTATGCCCAGAGTAGCATTGCTCACAACAGTGAAAAGGTGGAAGCAACCAGGTGTCCCTCAGTGGATGAATGGATGAACAAAATGTGGCCTGTGCAGACAATGGACTATCATTATTCCACCTCAAAAAGAATGGAAACTGTGACGCACGCTACAACGTAGATAAATCTTAAGGACGTTATGCTAAGTGAAATGAGCCAGTTGTGAAAAGACAAATCCTGTACGATTCTACTTATCTGAGGTTCCTAGGGTCGTCGAATTCATAGAGACAGAAAGGAGAACGGTGGTTGCTGGGGGCTGGGGAGTGGGGATTGGAGGTGGGAGGATGGCAAGTTGTTGAATGCATGTAGAATTTCAGTTTTACAAGACGGAAAAAGCTCTGAATGTTGGTTGCACGACAATGGGAATGTACTCAACACTACTACAGGAGTTGAAGGCGGTGAATTTTATGTTACGTATGTTTTACCACAATTAAATTTTTTTTTTAAAAGATCCATTTAATGGGGTGCCTGGGTGACTCAGTTGGTTAAGCGACCAACTTCAGCTCAGGTCATGATCTTGCAGTTTGTGAGCTTGAGCCCCACGTCAGGCTCTGGGCTGATGGCTCAGAGCCTGGAGCCTGCTTCGGATTCTATCTCCCCCTCTCTCTGCCCCTCCCCTGCTCACGCTCTGTGTCTCTCTGTCTCTCAATAATAAATAAACATTAAAAAATTTTTTTTCGAAGATCCATTTAAAAAAGAGCTTAGGGGCGCCTGGGTGGCGCAGTCGGTTGAGCGTCCGACTTCAGCCAGGTCACGATCTCGCGGGCCGTGGGTTCGAGCCCCGCGTCAGGCTCTGGGCTGATGGCTCGGAGCCTGGAGCCTGTTTCCGATTCTGTGTCTCCCTCTCTCTCTGCCCCTCCCCCGTTCATGCTCTGTCTCTCTCTGTCCCAAAAATAAATAAACGTTGAAAAAAAAAATTAAAAAAAAAAAAAAAAAAAAAGAGCTTAATAGGGGCACCGGGCTGGCTCAGTCAGTAGAGCGTGCGACTCTTGATCTCAGGGTTGTGAGTTTGAGCCCCATGTTGGGTGTAGAGATTACTTAAAAATAAAATCTTTTTTTTTTTAAGAGCTTAACAACACAAAATGGGCAAAGGATCTAACGGATATTTCTTCAAGGAAGATATACAAATGACCAATAAACACATGTAAAGATACCCGACATCATTAGCTATCAAGGAAATGCAAAGCAAAACCACAATGATGCCGCTTTATACCCACAAAGCTGGCTACAGTAAAAAAAGATAGTAACAAGCCTTAGCAAAGATGTGAAAAGTTGGAACCCTCATACACTGCTGGTGAGAATGTAAATTTCCTCATTGGAGAACAGCTCGGCAATTCCTCGAAAGGTTAAACATACGGTTACCATAAGACTTATAAATTGTAGGTATATACCACATGAAACTTCTACACACACGTTCATAGCAGCATTGGTTCATAAAAGCTCCAAAGTGGAAACCCAAATGTCCATCAACTACTGAATGGATAAAGAAACTGGGGAATAACCACGCCATGGAATGTTATTCAGCCATAAGAAGGAATGAAGTCCTGATTCATCCATTCAGCATGGATTCGCCTGAAAAACAGGCTCAGTGAGAGAAGCCAGTCACAAAAGACTGTATCTTGTACTTAGGTGAGATGCCCAGAAAAAGGCAGACGTATAAAGCCAAAATGTAGATTAGTGGTTGTCTAGGGCCTGGGGGGTCATGGGGAGATGGGGAGTGGCTGCTAAGGGGTGTGGGGTTTCTTTTTAAGGTGATGAAATGTTGTAAAATTACTTCCGACTCTGTGAATATACTAAACGGCATTAACTTGTACACTTTAGGCAGGTGAATTACACGGTATGTGAATTATATGCCAATAAAACTGTCATTAAAAGAGGGGGCTGGAGCTGGCTCCTCCCTAACCCTATGTACCAGAAGCCCGATCACTTTGAATCCTAGGCTAGCATGTTGTGCACCCAGACTTGGAAGTGAATTTGTTTTAAGCCCACAGGCTGGCCTGCACACCAGGCCCCGGGAAACTTGGGCCCCACTCCCCCCAGAATGGCACAGGGGGTACCAGGGCCTCCCAAATTCCCAGAGAGAAAAAATGTAGTAACTCCAGGAAACATGCTTAAAACACCCAAGGCACGGCCTCTCGTGGAAGCAGGCTGCTGCCGTTAGCCTCACCTGTGCTGGTTATTGGTGGGGAGAAGAGGGGACATTGGGGGGTGCACAGTGTAGACCAAACAGGGCTCCAGGTACCTTTTCTGCCTCCCTTCAGCTAAGGACTGAAGTGTGTTCCCCCAAATTAATACGGTGAAGCCCTAACCCCCAATATGATGGCATCTGGGGATCCGTCTTGGGGGGGCTTAGATAAGGTCACGAGGTGGAGCCCTCATGGTGGAATTCGTGCCCTTATGAGAGGACACACCAGGGATCGTGTTGACTCTCTCTCTCTCTCTCTCTCTGCCATGTGAGGACACAGTGACAAGGCAGTCACCCACAAGCCAGGAAGAGTGCTGTCATCAGAACCCAACCATGCTGGCAACCAGACCTCGGAGCTCCAGCCTCCAGAACTGTGAGAAAGTGAACTTCTGTTGTTTAAGCCCCCAGGCTATGCTATTTTGGTGCGACGGCCCCATCTGGGTATCTTCCGTTCCCATGTTGACCTGGGGATGGCCAAAGCCAGTATCCACAGGCTGGGCCAGGACCCACTGCCACCAAAAGGATACTGCTGCAGCTTCTGCCGCTGGTCCATGGAGCCCGAGTGGTGGATGATCTTGCGCAGACCCTGCACCCAGTGCCGGGCGTCAGCTGGCGATGGGGCGATGAGGTCTAGTGTATTGCGCTGGTCCTTGAAGACGATGGAGAAGCAGCGGTCCTCGGGCACGTCGCGGGCATACTTCTCCAGGCCCTCCGTGCGGTGCCCCATCCGCACCTCCTGAATGTCCTCAATGGAGACTGCAAAAAGGGGACAGGTGGCAGAGAGAGCTGCGAGGCCAGTCCCTGCCCCCGATGGGCCCAAGGCACAGCATAGGGGCCGTTAGAGCCGGGGCTGGAGCTCTACGATCCAGAGACAAGGAGAGGGACAGGACAGACGAGGTGGCACAGAAGGGAGGAAGGAGGCCAGAGACTGAGGTGTTGGAAGAACGTGAGACACAACTGTGGTGCGCAGCAGAAACGCACAGGGAGGGACAGAGGGAGAGGCCGACCTCGGAGAGGGGCACCTGGGACCCCAGCCCTGCTCTCGCTGGACTGGGAGGGTGTAGGACCCCTGGGAGAGTACTGGGGCCGGACAGGGCTTTTAGAGATGGGGGAGACCACTCTGGAGCTTGGAGCCTGCGACAGACAGGAGGCCACAAACCCTTCTCACCGCCCTTGACTTTGTACCGTCTTCCCCTCAGACAGCCATGAGAGCCTCCAGGCCCCTCTCCTGACCATCCAGGAGACAGAAGCCATCATGGCCCTGGGGTGTGGGTGCAGAGGGAGAAGTGCTTGCGTTGGAGCCTAGACAGGGCCTTGCCCTGCATGTGTCTGTGTGTGTCCTGACCTCAGAGAACCCCTTGGCAAGGAGGGTGCAGGAAGGCCGTGGCCCTCTAGGACCCCAAGGGGTGCCCCTTAGGAGTCTGAGGGAGTACACCATTCTGTCCTCAGAAGCTGGGGGGAAAGGCCTCCCGTCACATTCAAGCCTTCCAAGCTTCAGGGAGCAGCAAGCCCCTGCCTCCCTACTACCCCCAGTGTGTCCGCCCTGGCCTGGCCGTGAGCCAGTCCCACCAGCTGGGCTCACGCTAAGCTGTCCAGCATCAAGGTTCAGGCTCTGCCCCTGCCCCACCCGCGTCCTGAGCCATCCACATCCGTCTGTCTCGGGTCCTAGACCAGCTCTGGCTACAAGCTCACCTCTCCTCCCGGTGCCTGCCTGCACCCTGAGTGCCCAGACGCCTCCCAGCCACCTACCTACAAGCCCTAGGTGTATGACATGTGCCCCCGCCTGGGCAGCAGGCTCTGATGGCCAGACACGTGAGCCCTAGGCCATCTGGGGTGCTGGGGGTACCTGTGCTTAATCCCTCTGCCCACGGCCTCCTGTGCCGGCGAGGGTCACCCCAGCGGCAGGCAGCTGACCCAGGCTGGGGTGACAACAGGAAACCTGAGCTGTGGAGCTGGGCCAGCACCCCCACCCGCACCAGAGAGAGATTCCAGATGCCTCCGCTGCTGATAATGCCTTGTCTGCCTCTGGGAGCCAGAGTGGGGGGAGTGTGGTAGTGGAAGGGTCAGGGGAAACTTAGCAGGAAGCAGAGGCAGAGAGAACTGGGGGCACTGCTCCCCTCCTCCCTCACCTGGCCTCAGCTTCCCCGAGGACAGAGCGCATTTGGGGCCAACAGTCTCGCTGCTCACCCAGAGAAGGGAAGCAGCCAACACGAGTGCTCAGCCCGAGAGCTGTCTCAGTGTCTCTGTCACGGAAGAGAGCCTCTTCTAGCCATGTTCCTCACCTGAGCACACCTGGTGCCTGACCCCCCACCTGTCACCCCTGCAGCCCCCTCTGCCCAGGCCCCGCACTTGTGCCCCTTCCTCGTCCTCCCCTCTGCATCTTTGCTCACGCTGGTCTCCGGCCTGGGACGCCCCTCCTGCCCTCGTGTTCACAGCTGTCCCAGGATGAGGGGCTCGTCTCCGCAGCCCAGGTCCCCTCCCCTGTCTCCGCCCCCCCGCCCACCGCCACCAAGTGCTGGGCACACGAGTGTACTGGCTGCTGTGCGGGCTCTCGGGAATCCCCAGGGCTCAGAGAACAAGATGCCCCATTCCCACCATGCCGCGCCCCCCCCCCCCCCCCCAGCATCTAACAGGAAGCCCCATATCAGGGCAGAGGCCTATGAAGGAGACTGGCTGGTGCCATGGACAGGAAAGGTCTGGGCCGCTTCCATGCTGTGCAGCTGATGTGCACTCGGGTGGTTTTTTGAGAGACTTCAGGCTCCATCCGTTCCAAGCCGACCCTGCCCTGCTCAGAAACCCGGGGCCCATAGCCCCAAGGCCCTAGCCCAGCTCCCCATCCGACCCTGCTCCTGCCCCGCCTCACCTCCGGCCCTGCTACAGGCCACAGGGGCAGCAGGCCATACTTTCTTAGCTTACTACCTCAGTTTCCCGAGGCCGGCAAACCCTCCCTGGGCACCCTCAGCGGGCAGGCCCTCCGCTTCCTGCTGTCCCCCCTCCCACCCCGGGCCTGTCGCCTGTGTCTGATCTCACTCCCAGCCGACTGACCCTGTCTCCGTGTGCCCCCTCCCCCACCCTGCCACTGCCACAGCCAAAGGCAGGGATCTGGGTTGTGTGGAATCCAACGGCAGTGATGTTCCTGCGCGGTCCAACACAACAGTCACCCGCCGCATGTGGCTATTTAGATATAAATTAGTTAAAATTCAGTAGAATTAAGAATTCAGTTCCTTAGTCACCCCAGCCACGTTGCCAGTGCTTGATGGCCATAGGTAGCCGGTGGACCTCTACTGGACAGCACAGATCTAGAACATTCCTGTTACCAAAGACAGTTTTTTTGGGGTAGCACTGATCTAAAAATTTCCCACCACGTAAAGATGCGGAGGGGAACGCTCGTGTTGCAGAGCCTTCAGGGCATTCTGTGTTAAGAGGTAGCTGTCTCTGTGAGGGCTTGCTGGAGGCGCTCTCCGTTTACAGGCCTGAGGCTTGGGTTCCTGGGCCTTTTCAGAAGCTGCCAGAAAACCCTCAGGCCCAACACCCTCAAGGGAACTGCCCAGCGAAGGGCTCTCTCTGCTCCACCCCACCTCTTCGCTATGGCCCCAGTCCCCGGGGAGGAACCGCCTCCCGCAGCCCCACCTCATATCCTGGCCACTGACGCCAGGAAGGGCCTTATCTGCCCCCGGACTTTGGGCCTGGCTTGTGGCCTCATTACACCTGGAGTCAAACTCCACCCAACTTCCCTCCCTCCCACATCTGTCTCAGTGGATACCCTGTGAGTTCAGACAACACTTCCAGCAACCTCCCTACTTCTGAGCCGGACCTTCCCATCTGTGGTCGTGTTTATACACCCCTACCCCCCCAAAGGCCTCGCCATCTGTGGTCCTCCGTGACCACCCTCTCTGGCCCAGACTAGGCCTCAGTTTCCCTATCGGTGATTTAACAAACTCTTCTCCGCCACCCTTGCCAACTTTCAGTCTCCCCACATCCGGTCCTGGTTGTGTGACCGACCCGGGCCCCACCAGGCCAGGCCTCGGCTTCCCTATTTGGGGTCCCGGTCCAGGATTGACCGTCCCCCACTCCCTGCCCCAACCAGCATCAGTTTCCCCACGCAAGCACAGGCTCCCCACTCTGCTCCCACCCTGGGATACTCACACAGCTGGGACTCTGGGGTCCGCATGACCTTGCGGGACTCCTGCCAGATGGTCTTGCAGTCTTCCTGCAACTTGTAGAAACGCTCCCTCCGCCATGAGTTGGACTTCACCTTCAGGAGCTGGCTGCCCTTCAGCAGCACCTGTAGGTCCTCATCATCCTGTAGGCCTAGGGGACAGAGCTGGTGAGATGCCATTGCCTCCAGTGTCCCTGCTGCCACCGGACCCATGCTAGCTACTCCCACCTCTGGACCCTTTCGGAGCCCACTTCTCACCAGCCTCCTCCTCAGCTCTTGGTTCCCTTCTCCCACCTTCACCCAAGCTCCAGCCTGATCCTGGAGCCCTGCCTCCTCCAGGAAGTCATCTCTGACTGCCAGCTGAGGCCATGTAAACCTCAGGACACCCGCCCACTGAACGCCACACTTTATACACCGTGACCTGCCACCCACAGCTGAATGGACAAAGGGAAAGCAGCTGATTCAAGAACATCTGGTTCCTGAGGTTTTTTAGGTGTCCTGGGACACCTAGAAAATGGCCTTAAGACAAAGTATGCCCCTCCTGGTGATACTTAGGGATCAGACTGATCTGAAGGAAGCTGGGACCAAAATATCAGGCAGGGCAGGAAAGAAAAGGTCTTGAGGTCAGAGCAGTTGTAGTTCTTGGTGTCAACATTATGGTTGCAGTAGGGGCCTTGTGCCCGTCCCTGCCTCCCTCACCCCTGCTGCCCCCACCGTAACTTGCACCTGCTCGAGTAGGTCTCTGATCCTTGCCCCCAGGGAGACCAATGAGTCCACTGGGGCCTATGTTTGGCCTGCTGGGATGCCCCTGTCTCTCCCTGCCCGCTTCATCTCTGAGTGTCCTGGGTCGGGGAACCTCAGCGTATCATATAGCCCTGAGGCACAGCACAGCCTTCTCAGCAGCTGAGGCAAGACCTGGTCCAGGGCGCCAAGTGAGGACCAGAACCCTGGCTGCACGGCCCCTCCTGCCCAGCTGTCTTCAGACACACAGGCTGGCTTGCGTGGCGGGGGCTCCCAAAGATATAATGCCCTTTGTCCTACCAGCTCCAAGCAGGAGTCACCAAAGGGGCACGAGGCCTGGCTCCCCGGGAGCCCTCATCCCCAAGCAGACCCCGTATCAACTGTGATCGGGGAGAGACCACTCCCCACCTTCATGACCCATCAACGTGATACAGACATAAATGCGTCTAGATCTGTATCTGTCACCCAAGCCAGAGGCAGTCCAGCAGCCAGCTCTGTTCAGAGGCAATCGGCCATCTCCCCTCACTCTGTCCCCCAAACTGAAACTGGGTGGCCCTTCAGCAGTCCTTATCCTTCTGCTCCAGCAGAGTGGTGACATCAGGGACCACGTGGGTCCAGTCTGAGGGGCCTGTGACTAGGCCTATAAGCTTTGCTTTTCTGAGCCCAGATCCGCAGCGCCTGATAGGCTCTCCAGCTTCATCCACGCTCCCACTCCCCCCACCCCGACCAGCCTTCCCCACACCCCCACAATTCCTACAGAACCTTCTGGACCACTTCCCCAGGCCTCAGCCACCCTTACCCTCCCTATCCCTCCCCGATCTCCTGCCTCCACTGGGAACAGTACCCAGTGCTGAAAACCACCCCCCCCCACCCCACCCCATGGCTTTAGGCAGCTCCCCTCTGTCTCTGGGCTTCTGTTCCCCCATCAGCACTGGGTCAGAACAGCATAGGAAGAGGCGTCCATGGGCCTCCTCAGAGGTGTCTGTCTGATGTGCCTTCTCCCTCCTTTGTCCCAAGTCTCCCCACACTTCTGGGAGACCCCGCTGGGAGACCCTTGGTGTGAGCGGTCCTACTGCGGCCCCTGGGGAGGGTCAGTGCAGCAAAAGGGGGCTCCTGCAGGGAGTCCTAAACTGTCGGCTGTGTCTGTGGCATTGAAACAAGAGGAAGGGGGAAGGGAGTTCCCGGATGCCCGAAGGGAGTCCCCCAGCCTCTGCTGGGGCATCCATTCCGCTGTCCTCTCTGAGGCTGAGGTACGACTGCCAGGGGCCTCTCCGGACCCTCTGCCTGGCCCCCGCGCCCAAGCCGGGCACTCATCAGGGCCAGCCGCTGCCAGCACCACAGATGGTAATGGGGGGACGGGGTCGGACAGTCGAAGGTGAGCCCCACCCCCCGGCCCTGGAAAACACCGTGAGGAGATGACATGTTCATCCTGTCCTGGAGCCGGGCCGTGGCCCCGTCTGCGGTCAGGCAGAGATAAGTCCCCCGGCTGCCGACGTGGCTTCCGGAACACGGACCTCAGCCCCAAGGTGGGCCTTGATAATCGCCGCTGCCTCCTGGGCCATTAGCAAACCTGGGCAGGCACCCCTACCTCTGAGCCTCACCTGCGGCCCTTTTGTCTCTGAGGCCTCCGGGCTGCCCGCCCCACCACTTTTCCTCCCTGAGCACCCGGAAAGTCTAGGGACACCCCGCGCCCAGCCCCACCTGCTCATCTGTGGTACTTTCTCCTCCTGAGAAGGGGCCTCTGAGCTCAGGGGCCCCTGGGCTGATCTGCAGCCTGCCCCGGCTGGCTACACGCAGCGAGGTGGCCTCTGTGAGTACGGAGGGTGCTGCGGGTGCCAAGAGGCTAAGGGGGGTGCCAGGAATCGTGCCCCCGTGCACCTAGGGTGATGCATAATGGAGACAAATCGGGTCTGGGACCCACGGCAACGCACAGCTACACAATCACACACTGCCGTCCTCAACATCGCCAGAACATCGTCATAACAACGATAATAATAGCAGCCACCATAACATTAATGGTCAGGATTTGACTGAGATACTGATCTTAGCACGTGTATTTAATCTCCCCAACAACCCTATGAAGAAGGCACTATCATTACTCCCATTTTACAGATGAGGAAACTGAGGCTCAAGGAAGTTACACGGTGGAGTCAGGACTCAGAAGCCTGCCCAAGGGTTAGTGCTAAGAAACACTGCCTTATGTAGTCACTACTCAGGCACAATGAGTAATGTTACAAAGAGCACTGTCAGAAAATCCACGTAACACATATTGTAACACAGAAAAACAGAATCGGTCACCTGGGACACGCGCAGTCACACGGCATCACACTGGATCAGACGCTGTCACACTGGTGCCACGGTGTCACACACATGTTACATCTCATCGCTGCTGCACAGTGGCCCCACGTGCCGCACGAGGGACAGAATCACCACTAGGTCACACACTGGGTCACCCAATGTCACATTTGTCACTCACATTTGCACAGCATCACACTGGATCACGTAGTCTCAAACAATCATCTCACTGGGTTACAGAGTCATTACCCTGGGCCACATACCTAGTAATGCCTCATAGATCTGTAAACAGGAGGGGCTAGGGGTGGCAAGGAGGGCACTTTGGAGGGGCTCAGGTAGATCAGAAGAGGTAACCAGTCCCCCCATACTCACTTCACACGCCATCCCTGCAAACACAGCCCCACCGTGGCTCTCACTCACAGAAGCACTGAACATGTCCAATCAAAGGATCGAAGGCAGGAATCCCGAGCTCAGGGACATACGGTCTACCTCCATCGTGTCCCAGCTGCCTTCCCAGCGGAGCTAGGTGCCCTCCTGGTCCCTTACCCAGCCTCTGCCCATTGAGCGCTGCCACCTTCAGGCTCTGCTCCTGCAGGTAGAGCTCTCTGGAGCGGGTCCGGCTGCGGATTCCTAGGCATTGCATGACGCTCCCCGGTGCCTCTGCCGCCACCGAGCCTGGCCCGGGACAGCAAAGCCTCTAGAAAGCCCTGGCCGTGGGGGCGGAAGCACCGCCCCGAGGGGAGCAGGGGAGGAGTCCGGGCGTGGGGGGCGGGGCCAGAATCCAGAAGGAGGGGCTAACCTGGAAGGGCGGAGCCTCGGCCCTAGAGGCGGGGCGTGAGAGAAATCTGGGCTGAAAGGGGCGGAGGCAGACCCTAAGAGACGTGGCCAGTCCCGGGGGGGCGGGACCTTCGCCCCCGGAGGGGCGGGCCCCAGGCGGGGAGAGGAGGAGCCAGAGAGGCGGGAGTGGGACAAATCCGTAACCCAGGAAGCAGATCTGTGGCGAAAGCCACAGCCCAGAAAGCTGATAGGGGGCGGAGCCACAGCCCCAGAGGCTGGGGTCGGGGGGCGAAGGAAAGGAACCAGGTCTGGGAAGCAACTTGGAGGCAGAGCCTCACTCAAGGGGCGGAGCCGAGGTCCAGAGGGCAGACCTGGGGAGGGTAAACCGCCCTAAAAACGCGGGGTTCGCGCAGGGAAGGGAGGAATTTCGGCTTTGGAGGAGGTGTCCACCGGGGAAACACCTGCTGGGGGCCGGGCGAAGGACCAGAAGCTGGAGCGAGATTGAGCAGAGGAGGGGAGACTGTGAGTCTCGGAAGACGGGATGGGGCGGGTTAAGGAGGAGCCCGGGCTGGAGCCTGGGGCAGACCACCAAGCCTGCCAAGTATTTTACCTCAATTACTCAACGAATTCATTGTAATTCAGCCGGCTGTTGCCTCGCTCGTGAACCTCAGGCGGGCCTGTTTTCTTTTCTCGGTTTCTCCACCAGAGTGGGGTCATCTCCACGGTTGCGAATGCGAATGGAATTCTTGAAAAAAGGCTGATCTTAAAAATGAGCCCATTCACGCAGGCTTGCTTTGATTAACAGACGAGAACTACCGCAACTTTATACAAAACTGGGCCGCCAGTGTGCTCGGGAACAGTGGGACCTTTCATGGAAGTTACAACTTCTCTTTCATGCATCCAGCCCCTACTGTGTGCCAAGGTCAGAACACCACCCAGAGGCCTGACTCACCCTTCTTTTACTCTCCGCCTCTGAATAGTTCCTCCATTCGCCTCACTGCAGCTCCAGTCACCAGGGCGGGCAGTGAGTCACCCTCAAAGCCAGCCATTAGCACAGCCAAGCAAAGCAATACTAACAATAAACTGAAGCGCACAGTGATTTGCCTAAGGTCACGTCACGGAGAGTAAGTGCATCGTGAGAACGTGTGTTGGTGTAGATGAGCTGAAATACCGGCACAGGCAAGTTGTTCTTTATTTGGAGGGGAGCGGGCAGAGGGCAAGGTAAGCCTGTTTTAGAGAAACCACACGAGGGTTCTCATTCAGAGGACCAAGGACCACCCCCCACCCCAAGGGCCTATGGATAGAATCACACTTCAGTGTAACTTGCTTCCTTCGAATGCTCATGTGTTTTCTTTTATGCACTTAAACACGTGACCCTGAGGAGGCGTCCACAGGCTTCATCTGACCGCCAAAGTGACCTATGGCACAAAATGTTAGGATCAGCGTGGATCGCTGTGCCTGTGGGGTATGGGCCTGGAACTCCGGAGACAGGCAGCTTTGAAACATAACTGAGGCGAACAGGGGGCTGGCCACCCCCACCTGCTATGATGGCTCTGGAACCGTTATCTCTTGAGGGCACCGGCTTTTTTGCCCACCTGGAGCTCCTATGCCCATAAGTGCCTGGTCCTTACGCCATCCCCTGCAAATGGATGTTGTATACCAGGGGTGAAAAGAAAGGGCCCAGAGACAGCCTGCCTTCCACTTTCACAAATGCCAGTTGTAGAGTGGGGCAGGGTGGATTTGGTGCAGGAAAAGTTGGTAAAGGTGGATGCGTTCCGTGAGGGGAGGGCCTGGGAGGTAGTATCCTTTCGGGCACATTTGGGGAGCTGCTGGAGAGGCCGCGACTGGCTAGGATGCAGGCCTGGCTAGAATGGAGACAGCAGGGGTAGTGGAGGAGGGGAAGGAGGCCAGGGGACTGGAGCATCAGTCGGAGGGCTCCAGAGGCACCAGAAAGAGCCCCTTGGTTCTCGAGTCCTGTTCTGGTCACACTTTTCCTAGCAAGGGACTATCTTACGGTGCCCCCTCATCTCCCAAAGAACGCACAGGGCATGATCGCTTGGGGGTGAACCTCCTGCAGAAACGTAGCCCCTGCTGAGTACCAGGCACTGCTTCCATTGCCTTATACATATTACCGCGTTCAGTCCTTACAGCAAGCCTGTGAGGTAGGTAGCATTCTTATCCCCTACTTTGCTGAGGAAACTGAGGCACAAAGAAATCAAGGGATCTGTCTGAGATGAAAAAGTCAAGGCTTGAACTCATATAGCCTGCCTCCAGAATGCAGGCCTATAGACTACACTTCATCCGCATGCATCTGGGGTGAGGACGTAAGGGACATCTCCTATCTAGGTAGGCTGTGTGGCGCCCTCCCCCCACCCCCCCACCCCCGACCCCGGGCCAATGGAGGGGGCCTTTCTGCAGCAGACTGCCAACTGCCCAAACCAGATGGTGTGGTCCTACAGCACATGTCCAGTGCTGGGGGGCACAAAATATGAAAGGGATGCAGCGTGGACAATCTGGAACAGCACAGGTCACAGTGACCGCCCCTTCCCACCATCAATTCTCCTTGACAGCTTCTTGCTTCCTGATTTGGTTTGTCGCGGGGGGGACAAAGGTAATTAAGGGACGCAATTCTGAGTGATGTGCTAGAAGCAGGAGGGCCTGCAGAGAAACGATTTAGGATTGTAGTGTTCATGATGGCCCCACAGGAAGGGCTGGACAGAGTGAGGCATTTGGGAGGCAGGTCTCAAACCGAAGGGGCCAGTGCGGCCAAACCCACGCCCCAGTCCCTCCACGTAGCTTCCTCTCCGGGGAAGACACCAGGGAAGAGATATTGCACAAAGGCACAGATGCCCGAGAATGGAGCCCATTCCAACATGAGCTGGGCCAGAGGCGACCAGAGGGCTCGCAGGAGGAGGAGACCTGAGGGTGAGACAGGCATGGAAGACGTGGCAGTCTGCAGGGTAGAGGGCACTAACCAAGGGATGAGAGAGAAAGCAGAGGTCTCTACTCTGGTGCTCTGAACCATCCAGCCTCCCTTTCTGCCGGTCTGGCAGAAGCACTAAGAACACGTCTGGTCTGAGGAGAGAAGAGGGAGCACTGGAAAGGGGGCAGGAACCCCATGACCCAGCTGGACGAGATTGCCTGGCGGAGCCCGGGCTACTGGTGTGAGGGAAACAGCTCTGGGCACTGAGCAAAGGTCTCTTTGGGCCATGGAGACCATGTGCAGGCCAACTGGGAAACACAAGATAGACTGGGGGCTGGCTGAAAAGAACATCTCCTATCCCCCTGAAATCCAGGGGTCTCTAGTGGTCAGCTGGAGGGCTCTGCCTTTCTCCTTCCCATCTATTATCTCCCTGTATGGTTTAGATGGTTGAGTGGTGGGCACTGAAGCCTCCAACCCCAGGGACGCCAGAGAACGCGGAGTTATGGTTAAGCAGTGATGGGCGTGAAGGGCAGGGTTTGCTGAATTGGCAGATGATCTCAGGAGCCAGGAGGACAAGATACCCTTAAGAGTGGGTGAGTCCCCAGCGCGGAGCAAAGAACGCCAGACCAGGTGGAGGGTCCTGCCGTGCCAGAAGACCGCCAAGGCCCTGCAGCGGGGGAGCCCACCGCTGCCTTTTCTCCGGGAGGGACAGCAATATGGCCAGGAGCCGGCCCAGACTGTTTCCCCGGCGGGTCGGAGGGCCAGAACTCGGCTGGACAAAGGGTGAAGCGGCGGGCAGCGCGCGGGGAGACTTGGCCCGGCCCCGCCAGGAGGGTGCGCGGTTGCGAGGGTCGCGCTGCTCCTTCCGGCTGGTGCATCGCTGACCAGGATTTCTGCGCGGGGCAGTTACGGCCGCCCAGCCCGCACTTGCACCCCTCCTCCTCTCCTTCCCTCCCCCTCCTCCCCGCGCCACACCCGCTCGGCCAGACGCGGTCCAGGCACGCCGGGGATTTGGGGAGCCTCTCGGGCAGCCGGGACGGGGCGGGGAAAACTTGGTTATTCGTGGATGCTGGTTCCGTCCCTCCTCGGCCCCTCCGTGCGCAGCCGACCAGAGAGCCCAGCCTTCCGAGACCAGAGAAAGGCAGAATCTTTCAGGCAGAGTCGGGGGTAGCCTTCAGGGAAGTCTTCAGAGTCACGACCCTCCCCCCCCCACCTCCGGCCAGATCTGCGGGACAAGCCTGGAGACGCCCAAGGTCTTGCGGGGCAGTCCCACCCCGAGAGTCCTGGGCCGAGATTTCCCCAATGCAACAAAAGGGCCGAGAGGCGGGCCCGGGGCGGGGCGGAGGGCAGCCGGAGGAGCCTCGGGCCCCCCGCCCAGGGCCGGGAACGGCTTTCCGCGGGGGTCGGCCCGCTCGGGGTCTGCCCGCACGCCAGCCAGGAACTCACCGTGCAGGGTCAGGAAGTCCCGGCCCGAGTCCATGCCCGACGGGCGGCGCAGCGGGAGGGGGCGCCGCGCGACACACGTGCGCGGCGACTGCGCCGATGGCCTCGGGTCCGAGCCGAGTAAGGTGGAGGGACCCGAAGGGACTGCGGTGGGAGGAGACCGGAGGTGGGCCCGGGACACCGCCCCGCCCCCTGGACCCGCCAACCCGCGTCTCTCCCCGCCCCCTCCAGGGCATCGGGGAGGGCCGAGGTGGGGGCCGAGCAGCCCCCCCCCCCAACCCTGGCCCAGGCTAGTGGGCGCGTCCCGGCCAGAAATAGCCAGATTCCTCCCGCTTCCTCCGCCGCCGCCACCCACAGGCCGCGGGCCCTGTCATTACCGCGGGCGGCCCGGCCCCACGCCCTACTTGTAGGCGCCTCGCCAGGGTTGGGGTGATGCTCGAAAGAATCGCGTCATTCTGGGGAAAGGACCGCGTAGCCTCCGACGCCCAGCCGGGCTGCTGCGAAGGGGAGCCTGGGCGGCCGGGCGGCCAGCAGAGGTTCCCCACAGCTGTACTTTCCCTTCTGCAAAATGGGTGCATCGGCACGGGTTAGGAGGTCCTCGGAGAGGTATGCCTGAACCTCGTCCGAAGGAGGGTACCCTCTTCTCTCGATGGGAAGTTTCTAACCCCAAGAGTGCCTTTGGTGAGGGCTGGGACTCAGGCAGGGGAAGTTTACAGCAATTGGATGCAGGGAGCTCACCTTTGAGCCTCTCACACCCCAACCCCCTGGCGCTCTGTGCAGTAGAGTGGAGGGACGGGACCTAGGGTGGGGTTACATCTCCAGGGTCCTTTCTTTGGGTAGCTTCCCAAGGGGCTGTCTGAACAAGAGGCCCTTATGGTCCCTTGTATCCCCTCAAGTCTTGCAACCCAGACACCCTCTTTATAGGGTACTCAGATACCGGCCCCCCCCCCCCCTGCAGAAAGTCCAGGAATCCTGCTGCCTATCACCCTTTGGGAGAGACTCCAGAAGGCCTCCCAGGATGAAGCGTGCCGGGCCCACCAGTGAATCATCCAGGCTTCCTGGGCTGGTAAAGCCGATGTGAGAGTCTGGCAGAAGCCCGTTGGACCCCTCTTGGAGGAGGACGAGGCCTGGCTCACCTCAATCCTTCCTCTTCCCAGCCAACCGGGCCTAGGTGGCCTTGAATACCTCAGGGAGGGGTGTAAGCCAGAGGGCAGATCTTCCTGTTCTGATGGCTGAGACTGGGTCGGAACTTCCAGACTTTGGAGAGCCCCCTCCCCGCCTGGGCCTCCTGCACATAGAGAAGGTCTAGTCCTTTATCTGGCACTGAGTTCAGTGGTTCTGTCCTTCAGTAGGAGCGCTGCCCGCCCCTGCCCCTGGCAGGCCTGTCAGAGCCCTCCTTGGTTTCCCTTCCAGTCTGGGATGAGCAAGTCCACACCGGCAGGCCTCACTTTGGAGCCCCCGCCTGGGGGCAGGGTGGATGAGGGGGGTCCTTTCTCTGCCCTCACATCTGTCTCTCCCTCTCAATTCTAGGCTAGAACGCACGTCCCCAGGCCTGCCCTTTGGGGAACACTGACTTTCCCAGGGGGCCCACAATACCCTCTACTCAGCAAGTCAGGCCTCCTCAAGCCCTGTTCCTCTTTCCAGGCAGAGACCTGCTGAAATTCTGACACCAGCAGTTGCCTTGGCTTCATCTCAAGCATCATTCCTATTGATTCACGTCACCTCCCAGCTCTGAGCCCCAGGCTCCAAACTAGAGCGTTATTTAGGACCTTTGCCTCTCCCTCTGCCCAGGTGCCGGGGGGGGGGGGGGGCTGCAGCCAGGCTCTTCCTTTACGTACCCCAGACCCACCCCACTCAGGCCCTCGTCTGGCATCTGGCCCCAAGCAGAGGAGCTGAAGCCTCCTCCCTGGCCTGAGATTATTAGGCATGGCTGACTCAGAGTTGGCGCAGGCAACCAGGTTCTGCCAGAAAAGAGGGCTGGGCGACGCCCTGCTCAGAGCAACCAGGATGCCGCCCTGACCTGTGGGTCAGTCTACACTCCGGGGTACTGTCCTCACCTCCCCTGTCGGCCCCTCCCTCTCTCACAGGCTGGGAGGCACTCTGCCTGCCTGTGCGGGGAGTATATCTATTCGTCTTTGGAGGGGAGGGAGCCTGGAGGGCCTAGCATGAGGCTTTGTGCCCAACCACAAACCTCTGCCCTAAACAAGCAGGGCCCTCTGTGGGCCCAGCCCTGCCCTGGCGCCTGAATTACCCTCCCCGAAACCCAGCTCTCAGTTACCTCTGCAAGATGCCCTGAGATCCTGGTGACTCACGGGACTTCTGGCAAGCTCAGTGTGCAGAGAGGGGCCGTGCATGGCCAACCATGTTGTCCTGTGGTGGCGTTTCAGGCATCTTGCCACCTCAGTGGACTATCCTGTCTTCAGTGTGTGTAGGGGTGGGGAGGGGTGCAGGAGAAGGGGGCTTCTGGGATGACGGCAGACAGGGGACACCTAGTGAGACCTAGTATTAGGGTCGTGCCTACTTCCAGTCACTTCCCAGGCCGTGCCACCACTATTCATTCTAGAGGCCTGGGGAGGGAGAGGATCAAACCTGAATGTCAACTTTCGGGACTGTCGGGCTCCTCTGTGCTTCAGGACTGGCCCCGCCCACCCCATTCCCCAGAAATGCAAACCTAGGCAACTTTGAGTAGGTGCGGTGGTTTATTCTGCCCTTCCTGGTCTTTGAAGCCCCTGTCCCAGGGCACAGGGATGAGAGGCTCTTTAAATCAGCTGCGTGGCTTCCTGTTGTGACACTTTGAGCAATCCCTTCATTTCTGTGAGCTCCACAGTCAGGAGCTGCAGTTTCCCTTGGAGTCCACTGAAATGACAGATGTCCCCTACCTGGTACAAGTAAGTGCCTGCTGGACAGACATAGACTGGAATCCTCTCTCCCCGCGGCTGTCCCCTACCTGGCCCCCTCTACTGAGCCTGGTGGTCACAGAGCCCAGCCTCAGGCTCTTGGTCTAAGGGCGTGCCCTGATGCTTGCGAGGCCTGGAAAACCCCATCTGAGCCCCACTCCAGAGGGTCCCGGACCCAAATCCGGACGCACTGGGAGGAAAGGTGAAGGCGGCCTCTCCCAAGGAAGCGGCTATGGCAAGTGCGGGTGCTCAGATCATGCCAGGAAGACAGTACTGACCGTGCAGGGATCCAGGATGCTGGGATGGACCACAGGGTGTCAGGGCCCATTGGTCATCCCAGGATGATATGGGACGACCTGGGTTACTTTTCCATAATTATATCTGTGACATTTTCATTGTGTATTTGTTTGTGAACATAACTGTGATGTTTCTTTCACTGTGGACCAGGTCTCAATGCTTGCCCCAACCCTATACCACCCCACAGGTGTGGGGAAATACTCAGGAGACTGGCCCTCAGACCCCCCCTGTGAGGGAGGAGCACACTTACGTCCGTGAACTGGAGAGGACCCTGCTCTGCTATTTCATTTGTTCAACAAACATTTATTGGGCACCTACCAGGCCCAGTTCTAGAGGCTTGGGAATCGTCAGTGAACAAAATATACTCCAAACCCCTGTCCTCGTGGAGCTTAACTTCTAGTAGGACAAAAAGAGACGCTATAATAAACATAAGAAGTGAGTTGTATATTACAAGGTGTGTAAGGTGAGGGAATTCTGGAAGGGAGAGGGTTCGATTTTAAATGGGCTGGATCTTACAAGGCAAGTGACATTTGAGCAAAGACATGTAGGAGAGCCTTTCGGGGATATCTGGGAAAGAGGATTCTGGGCAGAGGGGACAGGAAGTGTCGAGGCCGAGGCAGGTGTGTGGCTGGTGTGTTGGGGGACCGGCAAGGAATCCAGTGTGACTGGGGCAGAGGGAGAGAGATAATGAGAGGAGGCGAGAGG
Organism: Prionailurus bengalensis; assembly: GCF_016509475.1. Taxonomy (NCBI): domain Eukaryota; kingdom Metazoa; phylum Chordata; class Mammalia; order Carnivora; family Felidae; genus Prionailurus; species Prionailurus bengalensis. The sequence continues at coordinate 153,778,717 of NC_057350.1, read as the reverse complement.
TAATGGGGACCAGGTTCTGCTGGGCCTTCTAAGGGCTTCCACTTTTACACTGGGAGAAATGGAGAGCACTTGGAAGGTTTCAGGTCAAAGAGGGACATGATCCCACCCGTGTTTTCAAAGAATCACTCTGGCTGCAGGGAGGAGTATCATGGAGGGACAAGGGGTGAAGCAGGGAGCCGGGTGAGGAGGCTCTCGAAGTAATTCAGGTGATGGAGATGGTGGTCCAGACCTTGGCGGTAGGACTCTGGATACATACAGTCTAATGGGAGAGCCAGCAAGAATTACCAGTGGGGCCAGTATGGTCAAGAGAGGAGTCAAGGATGACTCCAAGCTTCTGACTGGGCCGGGGAAGGAGGCAGCTCCCAAAACCCGAAATGGAGAAGACTGAGGAGGAGGAGGGGCTCTACTCTGGACATACTGAGTTTGAGATACCTTCAGATGGCCAAGGCGACATATCAAGGACATGATGGATGTACAAATCTGGAGTTTTGGAGGCGGGTGCAGGCTGGGAATAAAATCTGGAATGTGGTTGAAAACATGTTGAAAACGTCCATCAGCTCTCACCGGCATCTCACCAGCATCTCATAATGCTGGTGGAGATCTGCTCTGGGATCATCTTTCTGGAGGCCAGTTTGGCAGCTTCTCAAATATTAACGAGGACACACCCTTTGGCTACGCAATTCTAGTTCCGTGATATTATATTATTATCTAACTCTGTGATATTATCTGTATATTACATACAAAAACATTGTACAAGGTGAAGGGCGCCTGGGTGGCTCAGTCGGTTGAGCATCTGACTCTTGATTTCGGCTCAGGTCGTGATCTCACGGTTCATGAGATCGAGCCCTCCATCGGGCTCTGTGCTGACAGTGCGGAGCCTCCTTGGGACTTTCTCCCTCCCCATCTCTCTCTGTTCCTCCCCCACTTGTGCTCGTGTGCGCGCGGACGCTCTCTCTCTCTCAAAATAAATAAATATACTTCAAAAACAAAACAAAACGAAAACATTGTACAAGGTGAAGTTCATTAGGGGGCACCCGATTGAATAATTTAAGATATTTTCATACAAAGCCATACAGAGAAAGACAGATACCATATGTTTTCACTCTTATGTGGATCCTGAGAAACTTAACAGAAACCCATGGGGGAGGGGAAGGAAAAAAAAGAAAAGAGGTTAGAGTGGGAGAGAGCCAAAGCATAAGAGACTCTTAAAAACTGAGAACATGGGGCGCCTGGGTGGCGCAGTCGGTTAAGCGTCCGACTTCAGCCAGGTCACGATCTCGTGGTCTGTGAGTTCGAGCCCCGCGTCGGGCTCTGGGCTGATGGCTCAGAGCCTGGAGCCTGTTTCCGATTCTGTGTCTCCCTCTCTCTCTGCCCCTCCCCCGTTCATGCTCTGTCTCTCTCTGTCCCAAAAATAAATAAACGTTGAAAAAAAATTAAAAAAAAAAAACTGAGAACAAACTGAGGGTTGATGGGGGGTGGGAGAGAGCGGTGGGTGGGTGATGGGTATTGAAGAGGGCATCTTTTGGGATGAGCACTGGGTGTTGTATGGAAACCGATGTGACAATAAATTTCATATATTGAAAAAAAAAGATAGTTTCATACAGTGAGTGGGCCTGCATTTGTTTAAAAGAAACAAAAGTTCTGGTCAGCAGAACAGATTGTGAAAAAGTGAAGAAGGCAGCTCAAGGGATTCTCTTTGTGATAAGAGGTCTGCCTAGGGGAGGAGGCCGGAGAGTGGTGCCAGCGAGGGCCCCGGCCCCTTGTTTCTTCCGGGGCCGGGTCTGAACCACTTCCTTAATTGGTTCAGTCAGGGGGCAAACAGAAGTCGAATGCTGGAGGCAGAATCAGGGATGAATCCAGCTTCTCAGGCAGAGGGAGACCAGTCCCAGAGGGAGACAGGGGTGGATATGGGGGAAACACAGAGGAGGGGGAAGCAAGGCAGGAGTGGAAGAGGCAGTGGCCTATATTGCTGAAAGGTAGAAGACAGACGGAGGCGTGGCCGCTGCCACTGGAGGAGCCGGAAGGTTGCCGGGGACCTCAGCCTGGACAGAGCAGAGGGGCTGAAGCCAGAGGGCGGGAGGGGTCACAGAAAAAGGGGAGACCGCTCCCAGGCTGGGGCAGAGGCCCTGGGAGCTTCTCTGAGGCTGTCTGGGGGCAGCACCGAGAGGCCAAAAGTGATGGCAAGAATCCACTGTCCTGTCCTTCCCCAAGACAGGGAAGGGGACCAGGGAGCTTCCACAGGAACTGCTTCTAACCAACAAGACCGTGGGGTTTGGGCTGGCCCGCTCCTAACACCAGAGCAGTGGAGGCCCCCCAGACTGTTCCGCTTCTCTTCCCACCCACAGCGCCTTCCTGCACCACCGGGGGCCTCGCGTGCACGTGGATACCTGGGCGAACCAGCCCACTTGCCCAAGCTCGGTCCACTTCCACTTCCCACCAAACCTGCTCCTCGGGGCACACACCAGTCAGCAACGGGAGGAAGGCTTTGAAAAAGAAGCCTGCGGTGGCGCCTGGGTGGCTCAGTTGGTTACGTGTCCAACTCTTGATCTCAGCTCAGGTCTTGGTCTCAGGGTGGTGAGTTCAAGCCCGGCCACTGGGCTCTGCACTGGGCGTGAAGTCTACTTAAAAAAAAAAAAAATTGTGTGTGTGTGTATGGATACATATATATGGAGATTATATATATATATATATATATATATATATATATATATATATCTCCACTGGAGGCCCCGTCAATGGGCTTAGGATGTTTCAGCACATAATTCTGCGGCCCCAGGTACCTGGAGGGTGGGCATGGGACAGGTCTCTTTGGTCCCTCACGCTGCGGAGAAAGATGCTGGGGGAGATTCACAGCAGGGTCTCCTCTGAGGACGGGAAAGGTACTGAACAGGGCAGATAAGGGAGCCAGGCCCACCCAAGAGAAGCAGAAGTGGCCCAGGTCCATGGGCAAGCACCCTGGGGCTCATCTCAGGGAGCGGGTTTCATCTGTGAAGGCCCACAGGCTCACCCCAGGAGGAAAAAGCAGCGAATTGTATCAGCTGTGAGCAGAAGCCATCGTGTGCTAATGATGGCAGTCTGTGTGATCTCAAGTGGCTGTCCTGGACAAGCGTGGTCCTCTCCCCCCTTTCAGTGGAGATGATCCCCCCCACTGGTTGCACACACAGGTTATTGGGGAGTCATTCTGGGCCCCTCTTCTCTCGTACTCCCATTTTCCACCGGCAGGTCTTGTGAATTCCCCCGTTCACATGTCTCCAATCCATTCCTCTCCCCTACCCTAAACTCCCAATCCGCCTGCTTCCTAACCTCTGCATTACTTTCCTAACCCATCACCTTGACGCCTCTCGCCTCCCTCCAGTCTGTTCTTTCACAGCAACCCGAGCACTCTCAGTAAACACAGAACTCATCATGACACCCCCACCTGAAGACCCTTGATGGCCCTTCTGTGCTCAGAATGAAGTTTAAATTCTCTAATGTTGCCTCCAAACCTGCTTATGATCTGGCCCTCGCCGCTCAGCTTCATTCGTCCCGCTCAAACTCTAACTTCCACTCCTGAACTGCTGACATTTTTCACCCCACATGCAGTGCTCTTGCCTGGCTTTTGTACCATGGGTTCCCTCCGCCCAGAGTGCCCCTTTTTTCCTCCTCTCCTGGCTTATTCCTACTCCTCCTTTTTTTTTTTTTCCCCTTCACTTTTTAAAAAACTGGAGCGTAATTTGTATACAATAAGATTTATCCTTTATAGTCCTGCGAGGTTTGACAAAGCCATACAGTTGTGTAACCACCACCGCGATAAAGAACAGTTCCCTCACCCCAAGGAATTTCCTCCGCCTCCTTTAGAGCCAACACTACTTTCCATGACCCGCTTCTGGCAACCACTGATCTGTTTTCTGTTTTGTACTTTTCAGAAGGTCCTAAAAATGAAACCATTCGGTATACAGCCTTTTGAGGATGGGTTTTTCTACCTAGCGTAATGCATTTGATATTCATCCCTGCTGTTTTATCAGTAGTCTGTTTCCTCTTTATTGCTGAGAGCGTTTGTTGTATAGATGCACCCCAATTTATCCTTTGGCCAGTGGATAGGACATTTGGGGTTTTTTTTCCAGGAGATGGTGAACAAAGCCGCCATAAACGTTTGTGTACAGGGTTTTGTGTGCCCCTAGGTTTTCATTTCCCTCCGGAAAATACCTAGGAGTGGGCCTCCTGTATGTGTAACATTCTAAGAAACTGCCACACCGTTTTCCAGAGTTGCTGTACTAGTTTGTATTCCCATGGCAACATGAGATTTTGAGTTTCCCCACATCTTCACCAGAACTCATTTGGTACATTTATTTAACTTCCTGACATTGTACTAAGTGTTAGCGGTATCACGCTGTGGTTTTAATTTCCACTTCCCTGATGACTAATGATGGTGATTTAAAAAAATCTCTGCCGGGTCTTCACTTCGTCCAAAAAGCCACTGTTTACGCTCCGTCCGCAGAATGATGAGGTCCTGTCACTTTGTGGTTCCCTGATAACCAACACTTATCGCCACCTTGGGCTTAACCCACTAAAAGCTAGCACTGTTTTCTAGTTCCCTCCCTGCTCATCACGCTGGTCTCCACGTCTCGGTCTCTCTCTCTCTCTCTCTCTCTCTCTCTCTCTCTCTCTCTCTCACACACACACACACACACACACGCACACACGACTGAGGGCAGAAGCAGCATCTTACTTCCTTTGGTATTTTCAGCTCCCAGCACAGACTTGAAATACAGTCTTTATACCATAAATATTAAATGAGCGAATTAATAATTGCTTAAGAAATCAGAGAATGAACGGACGAAGAGAGGTAGTTAGGAACCAGGCTTTGCATCCAGACCGACCCGGCTGCGCCAGCGAACTGGGTTTCCACAGGTGCCTCACGCGAAGCTCACTTTAACAGGGTCTACAGAGAAGATGCGAATATTTACAACGGTGACGACACCGAAGGCGCCGCCGAAGAGGGAGGCAAAGCGGAAGAGGCGCGGCCGGAAGCGGAAGGGCGGCAAGGCGTGAGCGGCGTCTCAGTTGCCATGGAGACGGGGAGAGCAGGGGACCGGCTGTCTGCAGAGTCCGGGTCCTGCGCGTTCGGGGGCGCGCCGTGGACGCCCGCCTCGCGTCAGTCCCGGGTCCGCAGCCCCAGCGAGTCCACCCGTCTGTCCTCGGTCGCCTGCTCCGAAGCCTCTCACTACGGCTTTGGGGGCCGGGCCCGCCGCGCCGGGCCCGCCGCGCTCCGGCCGCTCCCCGAGCCGCCACTGCTGCGTCTGCGCCCCACCTCGCTGCGCACCCAAGACATCTCGCACTTGCTCACCGGCCTCTTCCGCAGCTTGTACACCAACGAGGTGATCGGCGAGGACCTGAGCGCGAACTTGATCAAGGCCCGCGGCAGCCAGGATGCGCGCCACGAGGAATTCGTGGACGAGCTTCGGCGGGTGAGGCGGCCCGGAGCCCCGCGCGCTCCCTGCCGGTGCTCGCCGGGGACGGGGCGGGGGACAGTGCGGGGGACCCAGGGCGCAACCCCAGAAAGGCGGGTTCCCACGGGACTCAACCGCTGGACAAATGCCGGCACCTGCCGGGGGCGAGGCCCTGGGGATGCCGCTGGGAAAGCGCAGAGTCCGTGCGTCGGTGCGTTCGACAGTGTGGTAGAAGGACACGCTTTCCGCGCATTTACGTAAAACACACACACACACACACACACACACACACACACACACACAGCCTATGTCTGGAGCACCTCTTCATCGTCATTTCTCTACATGCACACGCACAGTTACATACTGCACGTATAAATAAAAGGCCTGGGGCAGATAGCTGAATAATTGTTCCCTGGAGATCGTGAAGCTAAAAGTCACCCCTTTGGGGCTGCCTGTGTTTATGTCACACACCACAGTCGGAACCTAGGCATTCCGTGTCCAGATTTGAGGAAGCACGCCCAGTCCCTTGTACAGATGAGAACACACCTGCTTCCTCATCTGCCTTGGATCCGCACTGCCGAGGAATCCCTTGTAGGGAGTCCCAGATGAGCACTTTCCAGCAGCTGAGGTCAACTGTGAAAGGGCTGACAGCTGGAGGCTGACTGCTCCTTACACTCCCTGCTGCTAGGTAGCAGGTCCTTCCTTGAAGGGGCACCTGCCTGGCATAATTCTGTCTACCCCAGGTGGTGTGTGTGCCTTTTCCGCGTTTGCGTGGCAGCCGTGAAGGCAGGAAGCGGACTTTCAGGCTCGGCTCTTTCCCTGACTTTACCGTGAAACCTTTAAGACGTTTCCCTCGGTGGGTCTCAGTTTTCACACCTGTTGGGTTGGACCAGATGGTCTCCATAGTTCTGTGACTGCTCTGGGTTTCCCAGGAAGCCTGATGCTGGGGGGAGGGTGAGTAAAGCTCTGTGATCTCACCAGATTTCTGTGCGTTTGATGGTCTACCTGTCAGATTCGGGAGCTCTACAAGCAGCGGCTGGATGAAATTGAAATGTTGGAGAGACATATCATTCAGGGCCGTGCACGAGCTCTTGCAGAGAAAGAACGGATCATGCAACAGGCCGATGTGCATGCCCAGGAGACCTTCATCAAGATCCCTCCAGGTGTGTGTAAAGAACTCCCATATGCCCCTCACCGGATTCCCCTGTTGTTAATACATGACCGTGTTTGCTCCACTGTCTGCTCTCTAGCTTTCTTCTGAATGTTTGGAATGTAAATGGAAGATGTGATGTTTCAGTACCACAGAACGCTCTAGCATGCACGTCTCCCAAACAGAGACTGTCCCCTACACCACCAGCATACCACCCTCCAAGCCTAGAAATCAGCATTTGTGCAACATTAACCTCCAATTCACAGATCCCATCCAGGTTTCACCAGCTGACCCACGGTGGCTTCTTCTCTTCTCTGGTCCAGGACTCTGCCTAGGAAGTCTTGTTGCATGGGATTGTCCAGACCCCCTTTTAGAGTCTGTGGTTCAGAAGAATTCTTTGATCTTTTCTTGTCTTTCATGTTCTTTAAATTTTTTTTTTTAGTTGTGGGGCGCCTGGGTGGCTCAGTCAGTTAAGCATTCAACTTCGGCTTAGGTCATGATCTCACAGTTCATGGGTTCGAGCCCTGCGTCCTGCTCTATGCTGACAGCTCAGAGCCTGGAGCCTGATTCAAGGTCTGTGTCTCCCTCTCTCTCTGCCCCTCCCCCACTCACACTCTGTCTCTCTCTCTCTCTCTCTCTCTCTCTCTCTCTCTCTCTCTCTCAGAAATAAATGACCATTAAAAATTTTTTTTAGCCAAGTGCAGTTGACACACAATGTTACATCAGTTTCACATGTACGACTTAGTGACTGGACATGTCTACATTGTGCTCAGCAGAAGTGTAGCTATCATCTGTCCCCATACGTCGCTATTACGGCATCATTGACGGCATTCCTTATGTTGTGCCTTTTATTCCTGTGACTTTATCATTCCGTAATTGTCTTTCATGTTCTTGACAGCTGTTCCCCCCCCCAATTTTTTTATTGTAGTAAAATACACCTAAAATTTGCCATCTTACCTATTTCTAAGGGTACAGTTCAGAGATAGTAAGCACATACATAATGTTGTACGACCATTACCACCCTGCATCTCCAGAATTCCTTTTTTTAATGTTTATTTATTTTGAGAGAGCGAGCGAGCAAGCAGGGGAGGGGCAGAGAGTAAGGGAGAGTGAGAATCCCAAGCAGACTCCATGCTGTCAGTGCAGAGCCAACGTGGGGCTTGATCACAAACTGTGAGATCATGACCTGAGCCTAAGAGTTGGACACTTAACCAACTGAGCCACCCATATGCCCCCAGAGCTCTTTTCATAGTTTTTTTTTAAGTTTATTTATTTATTTTGAGAGAGCGAGAAAGCATGAGTGGGGGAGGGGTGGGGCAGAAAGAGAGAGAGAGAATCCCAAGCAGGCTTCGTGCTCTCAGTGCAGAGCCCAACTTGGGGCTCTAACTCATGAACCATGAGATCATAACCTGAGTCAAAAATCAAGAGTCAGATGCTTAACTAT